>NC_135265.1:61963710-62597639 GCF_051311805.1 Agelaius phoeniceus | reverse complement strand
GGCAAACAGTCAGAAGCACCAGAAAATTACTTTCTTTTTTTTTTTTTTTCCCAATGAAATACATCCTGCACATACTCCAGATTCTGCTCTGAAAGCTCAGGAAGTCACACACAGTCTGAAGCATTCAGAAGATGAAGCACATGTCCTTAATTTTTTTTAAGTAATTACCTAGCATTAAGTTCTGTGGCTGAGGAAAGGGTGCACTCCAACTTCTAAATATAAGAAAACATACACAGAATACAAAAAATACAAACTACAAGCAATTCATAACCATGTCAAGCCCATCAGCTTGCAAAGACAGGCATGTCTGTACTAAACTTACCACCTTTCTTTATGTAAAAGTGCTAAGTTTAGTATGGACAAGCTTTGAGGAAAAATTGTACCTTTTGACAAAAGGAGTTGCAACAATTCATGCTTACTTGCATGCATAGCAAAGGGCATGCTATGTCACTCAAAGGAAAAGCAAAAATACCATTATCAAAAAGGCCAGTTTAAATGGGATGTAGCTGCTTAAGCCAAATCTGAAATATACAGTAACTTTACAGACATTATGGGTGTAGTGGCATAGGCAGCTGCATTTACATGCAAATTAAATGTAATGCTCACTATGTTTGAGTAAACATTAGTGTAGTGTCTTGGGTTATGGACCCTTCTTCCACAATCTCAATTGACAATTTAAATTTTCTCTGTGACTTGGAGCTTCACACATGATAGTCGTGCTAGGTATAAATTTGGCAAGTTTGCAGAAGAGCTGCCTTTGAAAAGATAGAAATTAAAGATGTTCCTATTCCTCTTTAATTACTTAATAATGACATTTTCCCACTTTTGCTTTGTAGGAGAGTCAGAAGTGTGTCATATCCATGCCCCTCTGCACACCTGCCTCTCCCCTGGCCCCACCAACCAGGACATTGCCTTCAGGAGCACAAGATGAGGGATCTCATCCTTTGGCTACCTCAGTGAAACTTACCTGCAGGTTAGAGGGGTAGCCAATTCTTGTGACTGCTGTGCCACTGGAGGTGAGTTTTGAATAAACATAGGCAGAAGAAATAGAAACAGGTGAGTCCAACATAAGGCTTTTCTATTGAGCATTTCACTGAGTGTAATTGTGTATAATTTAGCTGTACATTTATTTCTGCACTATCTCTGTGAAGTATTGAGTATAACTGAACAGTACAGTGGCAACACCATAATATATCCATTTATATTTTTTTCTATTTCAACAACATTTCCCTGTTTAGCTCACAACTACTAATTTGTTGCGTGTGCTTCACTATGCATGACCATCTACAAATGAAATACAGCATTGCAAATATTATTTTGAACAGTTTCTTGGTAAACTTTGAGGCAAGGCCTGTGGCAAAAATAATCTCAAATGTAGTTTGAAAAGAAAAAAATCCCTTATGGTTTTGGGCAAAACTTTGGCCATGTTTTGAATTCCCGCTCATTTTTAACTATGGGGATTTTTAAGAACAAGTTCTAACACAATAAGAAGTTTAACCTGACCTGGAAAACCCCCAGCAAGCATCTCTGTTGGCATGAGACCTGGGAAACCCATTGCCTCTTCTGCAATTCCCATTTAGGTTTTCGTTTCCCTCTTTAGGTTGGTCAGAAATCATTTGATTTTCAGAACTTCTGGTTGTGTTACTCAGCTAAAAGCACAGAGCAGGTGTACATTTGTAGTCCACAAAGAAACTGAACTGATGCTGTGAAATGCAGTGCAAATACTTTTAAAGCCAAAAGAAGGGAGTTGATCTTATCTGTATAGTATAAACTGACATGGCAAAATTATTTACCTTTATCACATCCTGGAGTTATGACATCAAAGAGTAAGGGAGCTGCTCAGGTATTTTAATTGTGTCAGTGAACCACTTGGATTTTGTTCTGTTTAACTCTGAATTTCCTGTGTCAAAAATGATTGGTTTGGAAATGCTGCTGTTTTCATTTCAAGTTACGTTGGTCTTACTTTCTCCCTAATGTTTTTCTTTGGGGATGATGGTGTGAAATTCACAGCAGCCAGAATGCAGGGGATTCTAGCAATTCTTCATACATAATCATTAATAATGTATTTCTCTACATTCTTAAGGGATCATATTTCCACAGGCAGTTGCAATTAATTCAAAGCAGCAGTCCAGTGAAAAAAACCCGCAATGAAACCCACAACAGACCCCCTATCCTCAGGGCTCTTGTCCAAATAGATACAAACATTACAGATCAGAACTTGTGTGTTTTATAGCAGATGATAATGCAGAATCGACAAACAAGTGAGCACAAATATTACCAACTACGGAGGAGAAGATCCCTTCAGTTGTCAAATAAACCTGTCCTGAGATGTTGATTTCAGTGTATGTTTTGCTCAGGTCTTGTGTCCTGGTGGACAGAAAGGATCTTCTGTTCAGCGTTGTGTCAACTATACATGAAAAAACCCAACAAAATAGCAGCAACTTTCACAAAAAGGATGTCATAGAAGGAAATTATTGGATCTATCTTTTATGTTGATGGCACAGGGAGTCTTATTAGTAAATTTGGAGGTAATAGAATGGGCTCCAATATGTTTTTCATGTGTGTGGTTGCATCATGCTTGTTGCCTAGCTGCAGATAAGGGTCCACCAAATGCATGGGAGTAATTTTACTGAGGTGGATATCTGTGTTTAGTTGGAAACTCATGTAAGGAAGGGTTTTGTCCATCATTTGCCATTGCAGATTGATTTATAGACAAGTGTAAAACAGTGAAAAGCAGGTATAAAACCAGACCAATACATCTTTTGATATGATGAATACTAACTGTTGACTCCCTATTGCTGAAATTAGTGGCCTTACGTTAGAAATTTCATGTTGTAGTCTGCCATTTATTTTGACACATACAATTATAAATACAAAACACTTCAGCTATAGCTATCTGATAGAAAATACAGAAAATCATGGATGATATAACTTGACTACATTTTAATACTTTCTATTAAGTAATATTGCTAATATTCTCTTCACAATCCTGCATCTGGAAAAGTTTAAAAGCTTTTTTACCCATTTGCACGTGCAGTCTATCCTGCTGACAGATGGCAATCTTGCTGCCTTTGAAACACACATCACCCCAAATAGCGGAGTTCACTTCCCAAGGTTTCCAAACTTGTCCAGAGTACTTTTAGCAGAGTCTCATGGATACTCTCACCTCCTGGGTGTGCTGTCCTAACAATGTCTGGCAAATCCTGCAGGAGCTCATACTGGCAAACAGCATTAAGCCTGACCAGCACAGCATGTTTTGGAATGTGAGGCCAGTGTGGAGCAGTGGGAGAAAGCCAGCAGCATGCTTAAAGCTTAATAACAGAAACACAAAGTTAGAGGACTCCAGCACAGTTCCACAGAAGGATTTGTTTTGGGCCCTTGTGTGAAGCCACCAATAGCTTGTGAGGTCTCCCTTAGCTCTGCTCTGCACTTGTTAATGAGGACACCTTGCACCCCATGGCCAGCTGCTCTCTACAAGCTGTTGCAGCAGATAAGACTGATAAAAAATTAGGTTTGTAAATACCACGTGGAATCCAGTTGGTTAACCATGATTTCAATGCAGTATATGATACTAGAGGAGTGTGGCAGTGTGAATAATACCATAAATGCTGCCAGGTACTTGTATGGTATTTTGCAAAACATTCACATTCTGGTTTGCATGGTCCTTGCAGTATAGTACTTATATCAGTATATATTATATTTCTGTACATAAAAACATAAAATGCCCTTCATAAAATAGTTAAACCACAATGACTAGTTCTCTTCAGCGAAGTTCAGTCTAAATGTCTTGATTTTATTACCACAGTAACATAATGTAGGTGTTACACTTTTACCAAATTTTTGGTATTTACTCTCAGCTTTTTCTTTGTTAAGTTTCAAATACTATGGGAAAATGAAGAATATAAATATAAATATAGCACTGAATGGACTGATTATTTCCAGATAGTGTAGTATTTTGAGAGTGCGTTGTCTAAGAACAGCATTTTGCTAAATCACATTACTGAATCATTTAAAATTTGAGACTTTTGTATAATCATATTTTGTGCCCTTTCAAGATCCTTTGTTATAACAGCTCAAGCTGTAAAACCTTTCACCCCTTCTATCTCTAGAGAAGAGTCTCCACTAATATACTGAAAATTTGGAAGTACAGTAAAATGTGTTTTGAAAAGACAAAATATATAAAAACCGAAGGCTTCAAGACTATTAGTATTTAGGTAGAATAGGCACTTACTTAACAACAGTAAAGAGCAAAAGATGAATGCAAACAAAATCTGTAAATTGTTTTTGTACAGCATTTTAGAAGTGTATTTTCAATAAAAATCCATGTTTTAAATATGCTTTCTTGCTCAGTTTTAATGTGAACAAATATTGAAACATTTAATTAGATGTCATGAGATCATGCTGTATTATAAAACTATGTGCTGTAAACATGCATTTCCCTTAACAGAAATACAACACCGCCATAGAAATAAGAAGAAATACTGCTTACCTTCCTTCCTTAGAAAATATTCCCTGAAGGCAGAGTAAATCTGATTATAAAATGAAAAACAAGCCTGAAGTGTACAACTCACACACATACAAACAGCAGATACAGTCGCCTCCATGCCTGCTTCTAGCCTTCTGTACGTTTCTCACTTCTTCACATTCTACTTATGCTACAAGGACTCAAACTATGCTTAAAATACTATTCTGCAGCATAGCTGTAGCCACCAACATATTGCATAAATGTTACTTACTGTTCCAGAAGTCACGTATCATCCTATAGGAAATTTACACCTTCAAAAGAGGGATTTGTTACAACTGAGCAGATTGCAGCAAAACACAGCGCCTGGCTTGTCAGAGAAAGTTGTTACTTTCAGAGATCAGCACATATTCATTCACAGAGCACAGTAGCTTTACATTTCTGTATGTGCATGCATACCTACACACACACACACACACACACACACACGCACACACACACACACACACACACACGCAGGAGTCACAGCCTGTCTCTCACAACCACATGCTAATTGCTGAATGGGGGGAAAATCTTGTTAGTATTACACGCAATCATTTCTCTTGACCATGGCTTTTGCATACATTTTTCACGTAGTACAACCAAGACCGGTGATGCTACAAAGCATTTCTAACTCAGACAGGAGTAATTATTCACATAAGGCACAGGACTCTTTTTGGCTTCCCCAGTGAGAGTGCTACAACTGCAGCAGCAGTGCAGGGTCCCTGTGCTGGCACTCACTTGCTGCAGTCTTTGTGCATGCGTATACATTATAAACTAATTAGTAACACAAAGACATCTGATACCCAAGAACTAAAGAAAATCATAGAGAATCAATCAGATCCTACAGGAGGCATGTAGATTGGCTGTAAAAACATTTAACAGCAGGTAGATTTTTTTCCTGTGCTGTCAAAGTTAAAGGTACCAAAAGGAAGCACACGCTAAGGCATTTTTGTTCCACTGTGATATTGATCCAATGCCAGACGTGGTGAAACACAATGGGCACACAGTCAGCCTTGGTAAATTAGGTAGATTAGAGATCATTTGATGGTATTCTATTGTTGCTATTGTAATCACAGTAATTTTCACTGGTAATGGTGCTTCGTGATGAAGTGCGGTTCTCACAGGATAATTGTGAAAGGTATCGAAAGATTCAGGGTGTAGCATCTGGTTTTAAAAGCTCTTCAGATTCAAATTGGCATTTTACTTTATCTTGAAAATTTATTAGAGATTCAGATCATGCCAGTTTAAATGGAAAGGTGAAAGCAGGGTAATTTCAATCTATGAATTATTCAGATTCAGACTGGTGAAATTGCCATACATGAACTGATTCTCTGACAGTCTCTTTTGCAGAGCCTCCATTATGCTTGTCATTTTTATTTCTTTATCTACAATCTCTCCCTCAGTTACTGAGCTAGTCCCTTAGGGCTGTGCTTCACAAACCAAGTATTTAAAATTGGCAATAACCTAAATGTGTTGCTGTCTCGAATCGCAGTCTCCACAGGCTGTCTTTTCCAAATCATTAAATGCCACATTCACGATGGTGTCTGTTAGGCTCTTCGATTAGTTGAATTAAATTTTAAAAAAATAAAAAGCCAGCAAAGAGAAGAGACCAGGGTGTCATATCGAAGAAGAGCTATGTTCCTGTAACAGTCCAGCAAAGAAAGTGGTGCTTTGTGCTTGTTCCTTTGTTGTCAGTGTAACCCATTCTAGTTGCATAGCATCACGCAGAAAGAAACAACTGTTAAAGCAGGCTGACTTCGTGCCCCGGTTTCCAGCAGGAGCAGATAAGGACTGCATTATAGACAGACTAATCCACGCAAATGTACAGGCAGAGACCAAACACAATTAACAGCTTCTTACAGCCAAGAGAAACAGAAGCAGCAGCAGTAGTAGTTGCAGTTGTAGTATTTGTAGTATTAGAAGAAGAAGCGACTGGATATTCGAAAGGGTTTCATTCTCTCAGACTCCAACTGATACAGATTGCAATCCCAGAGACTCTCCACTTGATGGCTGGTTGTGTCATTGCTAGTCGACTGCTGCCCTGTATCCAGAAGGACTGGGACTGATTTAGGTCAGAGAGTCTGGTTTCTTGTCTGAGCTTTACCCTAACTGATGTAAGAAATTGCGGCAATCTGTATCACCAATCTATCTGAGCCTGGGATGCTGGTACAGCTTCGGCCGTGGAGTACCTGCAAAAGGCCCCAGTCGGACGGACAGTGACAAGTGCCATCTCCTTTGTCCTATTGCTGCAGGTACATCACTGTAGCATAAAGAAAAAAACCCTCTTAGTACGCAAAGTGGGAAATCAGGCGTTCTTCCTCAGAGGCAATTTGGGTACAGAGCTCCGAGCAATCCCTACTCAGCTGAAAATGCTGCCAGGCGGAAGCCAACACATCCAAGCTGTGTCTGTTCCTACGCTAACACCAGGAATATTCCCCTCATATGAAAAAGATAAGAATAAAAAAAAATCTATGCTGCTTTGTGCCTGGTTCTATGCGTCTGCTTTGCCGCACTGCGACTAGAAAACTGCAGCAGTAAGAGCTCTGGCAGTTGCGATAATGTAGAAAGCAGCAGCTCTGTGACACAGCAGTCAGCTGACTCGCAGTGTTATCATTCAATGTCCTCTATAGAATAAGGCCAGTTTCTAAGGTAGCACCAGGAGGATGACCTTGCACACAGAAACTGGGCAAGAAGGAGTGGCAAGACTTGTGTACACCTGCGAGTGATTTTGTGGTGATGTATAGCATTATCATTGGGACTCTGTCGGTCTTTAAAGGTCTCTTTTCCCTCTCTTCTTTCCTCCTTGGCCAAACAGAACTTGTCATCTGTTGAGCAGTATTTCTTCCATCACAATATGATCATGTGCAGACAATGACAACTATTATCATTAATAACAGTGTTTGGGTACACTGTTTTACAAACATTGCTTTTTTTTTTCTTGTGGTTACATTTCCACAAGAAATTGTAGGTTTTTATTAACTTCCCTCTCTCTGTGACTATGGACATGCTCCAGGAGACAGAAAGTTATCAGGTAAACACCCCTGAAAGGCAAATCCTAGCTGGCAAGACTATGTCTCTGAATTCTAATTGAGGCATCTGACTACCTAGACTGATTTTCACGGTTCTCTGTAGCTCCAAACTAAATTCACTGGTAACAGCTTGTTGTTCCTGCCTCTGGGAAATCAGAGGGGAGAAATTTAAACTTCCAGCTGGCAAATATGGAAACTTACTAGAGTTCTGAGTCAACAGGAGTCAAACACTCCACCGCCACCAGGGGCTTTGAAAGTTCCCGTGGGGAGCATCAGGCAAGCTCTTGAAAACCTTCAGCATGTGTCTGCCTACTTAAATTATACCTAAAGCTACAGCAGGTTTGTCAGAAATTGCCATAAATCAACTTGTCAGTCACTTACTGAAAGAATTTCTATTACAGCACGTTATCCTTGGCCAAGGACAGATCATCTTCCACTCATCTCAGTGGATGTGTTGTACGTGCCCAGGCCAGGGCTAAATTGGCTCGCACAACTACTACTGTAGACTGTGCAATTTCTGTGAGACACTTTATAAGTTCATTTTAAAGTACACAGAAAGTCTTATCCTGGAGTTTAGCAACAGCCAAGTAAGGAGCAGCCATTTTACACCAAGCTGGTATTTCCTGTGATTTCCATGCTCATGCTAAATTACATAAGCATTAAAATGGACATAATACAGAATTCTGTTAGAACACAGCAGTTTGCACCAAAACCTAAACAAACTGTAATAAAGCCATAAAATTGGTAAAAGTCCCGCTGTATCTTTAAAGTGCAATTCTCTTGGACAACTCAAAGAGCAGAGCACCCATGCAATGACTGTAGTCCATTGCTGGATTGCTTCAGGGGGAGGGATGTCTGATCTCATGTGCAGACGGTTAATGGGTGAGTAATGTAGCCACAGTCCTGTCTCTTCCTTAATAATTTTTTATTAAATGCCCTGAAGGCCACTATTTCTGCAATCAGCAAATCAGCATAGACGTCAGCTGGGGAAATGCCTGTGCTCTGCCCCCTGCCTTACAACCCCCAGACCTTGACTACAGGCTGTGCCTCCTCAGCCCCATACATTTGATGCTCAAGACTATCTTTTTACTTGCTCATCTGGGATCTCCTACAGAAGCCTAGGAAAGAAGCATGAAGTCTAAGCAAACTCCTGGAAGCCAGGGATTCCAGTTTTCCTGCCTTGCAGGATTTGCTGAGTGACAAGTGTTGTCTTGACTGAAGGCTCTTTTTCTGCTGAGCTCTGCATAGCCCCAGTTTTTGGCTTTGAGATAAGCTGGATGGCTGTTCCTCCAACGGGGGCCTTTCAAGCCTCAGCTCTTCCTAAGCAAAGGATGGTCTGTAGATGGCAGAATTTGTGTTTCCGCCGATCATTACTGCCTTTGAAGGGGAAGGGCAGGAGGGAGCACTTCTCTCCTCCAGCCCCCATCTCTGTGGGGGCACCTACAGCTGTAACAATCATAAATCTGAATTTTCCACCATGTTTCTTTTCCCTGTAATCCTGTTGTAGAGGTATTTTATTCCCCCAAAGCCCTGTAGGTTGATACAAGCTTTGCAGCCTTTGCTGAGGGAAGGGCAAGGAAAGCCAGCAGTGCCTGGGGGGTCAGCAATGTGTGAAATGCAGGATGGGACATATCCACTGAGAACATTTCAGAAGCTCTTTTAAAGCCCACATCAGGGTTTGTTTCTGAGATTGACTTTTCACTTTAGTTTTCTGGTGTTGATGAAGGCTAATGCAATTTCCTGCCATGTGTGCAGAACTCCTTCTCTAGTCATTAACACACACATTTCCCCCCATGAACAAGATCGTAATTGGGTTTTCTTGAAGAGGGTTCAAAGATGAGTGTTTTGATTAGTTCTTGCCTATGTATCCATGTGTTTATACTATGTTACACCAAATGTTATTGCATTGTGTTTTGGGTAAGAAATCACACTTGGACAAATTTGGGAAAAGAGGTTGAAACTTTTACCTCATTTACCACTTAAGCACTCCAGGAAAAGAACAGATTTAAATTTTGCCTCTTTTCTCCCCTTTTTCTTTTTCACTGTAATGGAAATTGCATCCAAGCCCATAAACTGGATGCCAAGTTTCAACTGAACACAATTAGAAACAGCTTAAATATTAAACTGAAAGCTGAGGGGCCAATGACATTTAAGGTATGCTCTCTCCCAGGCACTTCTGACAGAATGCTGTATTAGAGATTCATTTCTAAGGCATCACCAAATATATCCCCCATATGATCCTACATAAATGACAAATTCAGAATGTTTTGGAAGTCTTTTGGGTGCTGTGTCCTGTGTCCTCCCTTATAAACATGTGCAACACTATATCCATTCGTCAGAAGGGATATTTCTTTTGGTATTTCTTATATTGCTTATACTTTTTAGTCAATGCATACAATTAAACACTATTTTTTCACCAAATAATATTTATTACAAATGGACCTTTTCAGGTTTTTTCTTTTTACTTGTCAGATTTAAGTAAATCTGATTGTCTTGATTTTACTGATACTATTGTGTAGGCAAGTAACAGGGAATACATGAACCTACAGGTTTTTCATGTCCATCGTTCGTTGACTTGTTTTTTGTCATTACTTCCCGGTGTACAAACCTGGGGCCTTCAGGCATTTTAAATGATAAGCACATACTGTATAAGATCTTCCCAACAGCTGGTTCTCTTAGGATTTCACCTGTGTCTCTGTATCTTCAATAAGCTTCATGTAAGTTGAGTCTACTGGGAGAAAAACCCTTACTTTTCTTCCACAAAATTTGCTAAGGAACTGACTTTTCTGAAAACCAGAAAAGGCTTTCAGTACTAGTCCCTAAATACACTTTAAAAATGGCCTTATCAAATGGGACTCAAATTTGAGACAAGAATTAAACTTTTACAAACTGCCCTTGGAAGACTAACCAGCTAATTAAAAATGCAACTCCTGTCATGGAAGTGAAGGAGAATCCTGTGTATTTCCCAATCCTGCTTCTGCAAATCCTTCCTGCTAAAACAGCTGAATCAGAACAAATTGCTTGTGTGTGAGTTACTTCAGCCATATGGTGAAGGAAAAAAAGAGCTGTGGGCCTCCTCAGCTATGTAGTAAATAGGAACTACCTCCACGTGGGTTTAAACATTTATAGTTAATGTGGAGACTTAAATGTGAAATCAGGGAAATTAAATTAATTTGTGGGTCCCTCTCATATATATATACACATATACATAAATGCTAATTTCTGGTATGAATTACCTTTTCTCATTCAAGTGATTAAAATACAAACAAGACTGCGTGAAAAATAGAACAAAATGGTGATACACAAGCCCCACTAACAATGACATGTAAATTTTTTGATCCAAAGTGTGAGAGGATCACTGCACAAGGTTGGTGAATAGGATGTGACAGGAATGTCAGTAAAGGACAGGCGCAAAAGAGACATCTTGTTGTCTGTGACACATCATTGGTGTCAGTCACTAATGATCTTCCTGACATGTTGAGAATATAGCTCAGAATGTATCAACATTACTTCTTTTTTCTATCATTACTGTTGGAAGTCAGTTTTAAGTTCCCATGATAGAAACCAAGGCTTGTGCAAAGGGGTGGTTGCGTGCCTTGAGGAAGATTACAATTACGTTTGACCTTATTTGGATATGGCATTTGATAAATCTGGGATAATTAATCACGGAATAATCAATGAGATTATCCATTTGGGGCCTCTGGTTTTTCAGCTTTTGTTTGTGCTTGACTTGGTAGTTCTGTTTGCTGAGAAAGACTGCAGTAGTGCCAGGGATGAATGAGAAAACAATTCTGGAGAGAAATGAAAAGGGAAAAATATGGCATAAATAGGGGGACCTCTATAAAAGGACAGAACTGAGAGAGTGCTCTGAATGTATTGGCCAAACGCAGCAGTCTGGAGATAAAGCCATTAATCTGCAACAGCCCACCCAGAAACTTGAAATTCTCCACAAACTCTCAGGAACCTAATCCTCTAATAAAAAAAATTCACACCTATATCCAGATCCCCAAGCTGCCAGTGCTTACATTGTTGTGTATTTTTTTGTGTTTGATAGGTAATGATTTTATTTAAAATTCTCTTGCTCTTAATAGATACATTTTTAATGACCACTATTACTTGCAAAATTAGAAAATAAATCAATATGTTGAGTTAAATTATAAAAATACACACAGCTAAAAATAAAAATTGAAATTAAAAATTACAAATAGAAACAAACATGCAGGGAAGTGCTAAAATGAATGCAATCAGTTCCAGATTTAAAACAGCCTCCCCACACTCTCACCCTCCCCCCCTTTCCACTACTGGGTGGTCATAGACTCATGGCAGTTACTAGTGGTTTTCTTTAGAGGCATTCCAGACTTCTATTTTCACTCATTTACCAATGGGAAGAAACAGAGGTATTGACTTAATTTTCTACATGTTCTACACTAGGTTTCAAAATTAAGGAAGCAGCCTCCTGAAATATGGCAGAGTGTTCCTAATCAGTGGAGCAGCAGGAGTCTGGAAGAGGCTTATGGTACAGAGAAGCTGGGCTAAAAAGCCATGAGAAGTTATTATCCCTCAGGATGGATCTTGCTAGGTTTATAGAGGGCAGTCTCTGACAGACAGTGGTTGGGAAGGGCTGGAGCCCACTAACAGCTGATACAGCACAGCACTTGATGCTGAGCACCTGGGACTGGCCCTGTATGAGCTTGTGAGGCTTACTTGGTACTTTACAGCTGAAAGATGTGCTTCAAAAGACCCCTATTGATCCAAGCTGAAGTGGTAGTACAGCCACAGACAGAGACCCTGTTCCCATCCTATGGTCAGTCCTATAACACTGGACTGTTTCAATGAAACAGGTACTGGAGACCTGCCATTCTGGCCTCTGCTCCCTTACCTGCCTTCACCTGCTGCATGTCCTAAGTAAGGCCCTGTGTGGTACAAAACTTCTTAATATTGTATCCAATAGCCAGAAGTATATCAGCACCTGGGGTTTTGTGTAAAACTAAAAAAGAAATTTGTGTAGGAATACTATGTGGGTTGGTGTAATGTAATTAAGTAATCAATTAAAGCAGTTACCTTTTTTTTTTTCCTGTTCCCATTCAGTTACTAAATAAGCACTTTAAAGGATATTGCATTGCTACTTGTTTTAACTTGCATATTTCTTACTTTTCCCTTTCTCACAGCACAACTCTGATGGCCACTTGCCATTTGACTCTCTGGTTCTAAGATGTAACTGTGACTCGGTCTGACCTCCCCTGCTAGAGGGGCAAGAGCTCAGCCTTGTGTCCCACCCACCCAGGTGTGTTGATTTGACAAGTCCCAGCTTGAAGTTCTCCTACGTGTGTGCAGTGCAAAGTTCAGCTCTAAATACCCTGCCTTTCAGAGCATGAAAAGAAGCACCTAGCTGTGAGGTAGCAAGGAGCTAATCCACATCAGCTCCAAGGAAAAACCCCAAAGGACAAGAGAAAATGTCCTGAGAGCTTGACTTGGCTGTAGGCAAACCTGTTAAAGCCTCCTGCACAGTCCTCCTCTCTGGACACAGGGCTCCCCATACCCTGGATGTCAGCTTAGCTTTCCTAAAACTAAAATACATATTTTTAATGAGCTTTAGCAAGCTTTCTCTGCAAATATTCTTTCTGACATTCTAAAGTAAGTAGGGCAATAAATCACAGTGTAATGCAGGTTTCATGTTTGGTCTGCTGGGATCTGTGGAGCTGTGGCAACACAGCCACTTAGTTAGAATTAACCAAATCATTGGTCTGCTCACTGGCTTAATGGAAACCACTTTACATAAAGATTTGTTACTTGTTCTTCTGTTGAACTGTAAGAACACTTGCACTTGTGCACTGCTTTTGTACTGCACCCGGCATAACTCACTCTTCCAAAGCTGTGAAGTTTCTTGTACAATAAAGTATTATCACTCAGAATTAGTAAGATTATTAAAACTGGTTTCGATGCTGCTGAAGGCAACCACTGTGTTTCACTTCTTAAATTAAGAGAAGATGATGTACATAAGCTCCTGTATAAAGGAATAAACTCTTCTCTTATGCAAGTGCACCCAAAGGTAACATCTGGAACACCTTCTTCCATACATGTATGGGGATTTTTGACAGGCCCAAAACCCAAGCACAGTTCATGGGTAAGACACGTGGGCACACCTGCAAACAGGTTCAGGCTTGAGCACCTGGAACACTGGAAGCTCCTGTGCAGGTAAAGACCCTACACACAATGACCTCTCTTTCATCCTTCACCCAGGAACTTTCCTTCTTCTTTAATCAGGGGTAAACCACACTTACACACCACATTTCATACCAAGACACAAATGCAGGCAGGCAAACTCACTGCTATGCATGTAGGACATGCAAATTGCTAAGTCTAAAGGGATGTGTCTGTGGAAATACCATCTTAGACTTAACCCACTTTCTCATGCTTTTTTTTTTCTCCAACATTCCTCTTTCCAGAAGCAGAAAACTGTGCCTGATGGACTCTCACCCACTCAAAGGAACTCTAAAGCAATTATATTAAGCACACGGCAAGCACACATCACTTAGCAGCCATGCACTTACATCCACAACTCATTCACCAGCCATGTGAGAGTGCTTCACAGTCACTCACAGTTTACAGGCTTCTTCACTTTACATTTTCAGTTTTGCTCTATTTAATGTGTCTGTAGTTTTATATAGCCCCTGAAAATTAGTCATTCCTCCTTCTGTCTGCAAATCAAACATAGCTTGATCAAAAATGAAACAGAATTTAAATCTAATTCAGAGGAAATAAAAATGTGCCATTCTGGTTTGAAATTTATAAAGAATAATAGTGGTTATATTTTCCCATTGACTTAACAGGGCCAGGATTTGATGTGCAGTATTTCCTCCTCTGCAGTCTGAGGATGGGAATCATGTTTCTATGTGTCTTTGACTTAACACAAAATGCAGTGTATCTCTGATCTTATCTGGAACTATAAAGTGTTGTTATGCTAAACAATAAAGTAATTAATGATTTAAAAAGAAAAATCAGCAAATGAAGCTCAACCAGTTCTTCTAGTAGAGCTATTAGATGCAATTAACATTTGCCTCAAATTTATCTCTTCATTCCTTTCTGGCGTAGTTTAAAAACTGAACTAAATGGCTTTAAAAGTAACAGAAGCCTCATTTTAAGTATATGCTTAAAATGACTTAAAAACACTTTCCTGTAAAGAGGTTTCTTGGGTCTCTGTTAACCATTTTCCTGAAAGTTCACTCAGGTGAACGTTTTTTATTTGTTTTCCTGTTTGATCTTAGTTCTGTGGTCTGTGAGCAACTTTTGGGCTGGTGAGTTGCTATGTGGTTGTTATTTCTTTGGTTTTAAGTTTAAGCAGTCGAATGTGTTGAGTTAGAGACTGAAATTCTACGTTCAAAATACAGTGTGCATCTATAACAGCATAAACAAAGTTGTGTATATTTACCATACCATTAAATTAGTCATAATGCATTTTAAAAATATGATACCAATGCTTCTGAAAGATAGAATAAAATCAGTGTAAAATTAGGTGAATCCAATCCTTATGAATTAACAACTCCTTTCCTGCTGCGAGATACTGTCTTAATTTTATTGTTGCAATACTTAAACTGCTTAGGCTGAAATATTTCATGGCACACATCTAGTTGAGGCAGGCAATTTACTGAGAAGTTGTAGTTGAGTCCATTTTGATATTGTGACTAAGAAAGAACATATCCTCATTAGGAGCACCACCCACTTTACAAGCAGCTGTCTCAAGAAGCTGCTTTGTTGAAACAGGGACTGAAAATCTGAGAGCCCAAGAACTGCATCATTGTGAAATAGTATGACAAAATAATTAATGTTTGAAATATCAAAGCTCATGTGTTTGGGGTATAAGGTCTAATATTCAGTATTTTGGAAAATTAGGAGCTGCCCACAGGCTCTGCTTGTTCCATCTCCAGAGTGACTGATGGTGCTCCATCACCTTGCATTTCTTGATATGTTGCTGGCCAATGCCCATGTCAGTCCAAGGAAACATTTTATAGCCTGAGGTTGCAGCATTTCCTTGTACTTGCACTTTTTGACCATTGAAGGCTGCTGCAATCCCAAGAAGATTGCCATACTACTTGTCAAGAGAAAATCTATTTTCTTATATAATAAAAATATATATATTAAGTAAATACAAGAAGTGTTTTTACAGAATGCCAAGATTAAGGTTAAAATTAAAGAAATGCATTACTAATGTATCCTACAGACTTCTGGGCAAACATTTTAAATTGTATTTTAAATAGTCCCACTTTCACCACATAATTTCATTGCACAGAACTTTGTATTTAATAATTACTTCTCAACTTGCTCATGGCTGTTTTATAGCCATTTAAACTCTTGATAACCCCATTCTTAGCTTAACTCTGCTGGAGCTGTTTACCCTATTTGCTGTTTATTTTAAGTAAGTAGAAGTCCAATCCACTACCTCTATATTGCCAAATTAAAGAAACCAACCGTTTTTAGCCTCCATACACCCATCAGATATCTCTACTCCCTCAGGGAGTGACTATTCTCTAAGTCTATACTAATCTGAATTTATCTTTTCAGAAAAATGAAGGACTAGTGTCCCAGGCTTCTCACTGGTATCTTACCAGGACTGTGTATAACAGTATTAATGCTTTGCAAAACCTCCGCTGAAAAAAATAAGATTGATCTTAGAATGATTTTGATTTATAAAATTATTAAATTTATGGCTTTCTGTGTCTGCTGTGCCTTGACAGATAGTAACCCTACAGTGACAGACCTGTACATGCAGAATGTTCCATCTGCCTTTATCATTTATAAGCACTGAACACTTATCCCACAGTAATAATGATTGCTGGTAATCTCTACCAGCTTGGACTCACACTTTGTATTTTATAGCCTTTTTCTCCTGCCCCATTCCTATGGTAACCCAGTTTTTCCTGCAAGTTATCCCAGTCCTGCTCTCTAATAGCAGTATCTCTGAATTATGAGCAAATTTCCCTAATGTGCTTCCAAACCATTAATGAAAATACTAAATGAAAACAGTGTCAGGACCAATCCTTGTCTACTTCACTGTGAGCTTCCCTCTAGCTCAAACCTTTTCTTTTCAGCAGCCCCCAGAGCTGATCTCCCTGCCCCCATGCCCCACTAATGTCACAAATAAAATTTCCTCATCTTCTCCAGTTAAATTAATTATTTCCTCTGCAGCACTGCATCAAATACTTTACTGACCTCTTAATCCTTCTTTTTGTTTTCCTAGAGAATTTTTTATTTTATCTAATGCAGCCTTTGAGTCACTCAGCCAGAAGATGCCTTTTGTGGAGCCTAAACTGTGTTTGTTCCATCTACCATCTGTACATTACACTGCCTGGACTGATAAGGATCAAAGACATTTCTTTTTATCACCTTGATCTGATTTTGTTCTAAAACTCAATTATTACTGGGTGCAGCAAAGGTACCCGTGGTATCATCTGTCCCTTCTGTGTCACATGCATTTAGACTTGTGTCAAAACTGAAGGTTGGTTCCTGGCTCAGGTGGATAATCCCATCTTTCCCTGAGTTTATATCCAGCAGAGGACTTTGGCTGACAATATGAAATCTTGAGTCTGGAGCACAAACAGAAGGGTCCCTGCTGTGGGGTACCTGTGAGGTTTGTTAGAGTTTAGACACCACTGAGAGCCACATTTTCTCCTACACACTGCTGTGGGCAACAAATGGCACTGCACAGTCCAGGGAGAACTGTCTCTTTCAAGCAGGTTTGCTGTGAACGGAAAGGGAAGTTCCTGCATCCTTCAAATAACAGCATTCACTTCCCTTAGCTGAGGCCAGTGCTTAAATTTATGCCCACTTGCTGCAGAGGCAGCATCTGAGACTGGTAACAAGTCTTTTTAAGGCTTGAAATCAAGGTGTAACTTAATAAATTTATGAAGGAAAGAATGCATTTCTTACCCTCTCTCATAAATCTCTCCTCTAAGCCAAGAGACAAGATTACTTCTAAAATCTAAAATTCTGTACTTCAAAGGTGTAAAAAAATAATATCCAGTGAGAGTAAAAAAAAAAAGTCAGTTGTGTTCTCTTGCTCTGAAATCTGACAGGACATAATTTTAGTATCATATTCTGAGTTGTATGTGCCCACCTGTAGACTGTCAATAATGAGCACTTAGGTGACTGAAGTGTCATTATTAAAATAATTATGTGTTTAGTCATTTAAAAGCAAAATTAATCCAACATCATTTCAAATTCTAAACTGGCAAATTTGCAGAAAGCCCTCAGAGTGACTTGAGAAGACATCTTGGGAGTGGAGCATTCCTTCCCTAACCTACCTGCAGGGAGAAAGGCTTGACCCTGGCAGCGTAAAGTAATGCAGGTTCTGAACTGATGAACTCTCGGGGCCAAAACAACTCTATGTACCTACAACCAAAGGGCAAAAGCCAAAATTTCATGTCACAGGAGAGCCAGGTCAGTTCAGGCTTGCTGCTGCTGCTGCAATGGTATATGGGCCTTGAGGACTGACTGCATGATATTAGGAGTCAGACCACGCTCTGCACTACAAAAGGTAAACACAAAATAAAACACTCCCTTAGAGAACACATCAGATTAGGCAGCCCTGTAAGTTGTGTCCTGCATTGGGAAGTTGCCCACATTCAATTAGTAAAAGAATAGACAGACACAAAGAGGGTGATGAGCACTTCAGCACCTGGTGGTTTGTGCTGCACTTGGGACAGTCGCAGGCAGGCACAGAGCAGCACTTCTCTCCGACATGGCACCCCTTTCAGCTGTGCACTCACCTGTGTTCCTCAGGAAAATTATATGAACCCTGCACTTCCTAAGACTAAAACTTCCTGCCGTGGATTACATTTTACTTCAGTGGATTACACAGGGCTGCAGTCAAAAATAGTAATATAATAAGGAAGTATAGAGAATCCTGATACCTAAAGACCTTTGATGACACCTGAGCCACAGTATCTCCTTGGCAAACAACCAAAACAGTCTCACTCTCTTTGCTTTGAGAGAAAAAAACATGAAAACATAACCCAGGTGTTAAAGCTGCTGAGATGCATACCTTGGTGAGCAAGAAGATGTTGTGAGAAATGGGAGACTTCAACATCTTGTCCCAGCTTTCAGAGAAGAGGTGGACCTTCCTGGCAACCAGACTGGCTGGGAGTGGCATTGCTCCTGCACTTCTGCAGTTGGCTTCCCTTCAGTGCAAGGCTGATGGGAACCTCTGATGCTCTGAGCATCTCTACAGAGTGTCCAGCTCTGTGGACTGGCCTGGGCAGAGAACAGCATTTGCCTAACAAACATCCTCCTGCCACAGCATCAAAATGGAGCACTGCTCTTGCGCCTTTCTTCTTTGATTTGTTCGGCAGTAAAATGGTGGAATTCAGAACATCCCTCTGGCTGTCCTAGATTGCCAGGACCCCTGCCAGGAGGCTCAGAGACCCTGGCACAGAGCCCAAGACACCTGTGGTTTTGATTGTGACCCGTGGAGCAAGTTACCAATTTTATATGAAGATCTGCAAGCCATGACAGTTTAAGTAGAATGATAGTGAATTTATCACAGGGTGAAAAATAGAATTTTGGGGGTTTTAGAATGGGGCTTCAGGGGGCAAGATGGAGGAATCTGGGCATGTCCAGCCTTTCTCCTTCTTGTTCTTGGCCTCCACTTTCTGCTGTGATGTTGGCACTTTTAGATTGTTTTAGAGTAGAAGCTCACTGTCTAACATAGGTGATAGGTGTTGGAAAGTAATTGTAAATATTGTACACGTAGTGTTTAGTATAAAAAGATAACACCACCCCGGGGACGGGCAGAGTGCCTCTGACTGTCCTGCTGAGCTGACCTCGGCTGGACAGGAGGTAAAGGATTTTATAGATAAGATACAATAAACAACATTGAGATGAAGGACTGAAGAGCTCTGACTCCTTCAAGCACCGGGCTGGGAAAAGAGACTTTCTAATGCATCTCAGGGTCACTCTGACCAGCTAAAGTCCTGAGAGTAAAACACTGAAATCACATTGACAGACACAGGAGAAAAGGATGGGCCAGACATAAGGAAGGCATGTTATAGTCCTTGCTGCTGGTAAGAGCAGGTCTCAGTCTTAGAGAAAAGTGAAAGGAGAACAGTCAGGCCCCACAGTGTTGATGTGAGGCCACGTGCACCGCTGTCCCCACCCCGCAGTGCAGACAGGGAGTGAACTCAGCATGATGTCCGTAACATCCCAGCAGTTGGATGTGCATACACATGTTAATATCTTCTGCTTTGGAATGGAAGTAACATATGTGACCAAGCATAAGCAGTCAACTATTCAAATAGTCAATCTGTGAAATTTAAGTACAGATTTGACAACTAAGGCAGATAATGCAGTAACTTTCCCTTCCAACAACTAGAGGTCCTTAAGCTGGAAGCTTAAAAATTGCTATTAGGGCCCTATTTCCTTAACTGTAAATTCATGCATTTTTACTATCTCTTTTTCAATCTAGATGATTTTGTCTCCAATCCCAGTGACAGAGTAACTGATGTAGATATATCTGGGGAAATTTTAGCCTTAGCTGGAGAAGTCTTCCCATCTACAGTAATGTGATGAGCAATAAAGAGGATGAACACCAGAGCCTACAAAGAGAGGTCAGTGGTGAAAAAAGGTCAGTGGTGAAAAAAGGTCAGTTTGTGCAAAATCTTTGCATGCACCCAAACATTATTTATTTCAAATTACAAAATGCTTTGAAATCTTCATCTTAGATGCTCAATCTATGAAAAACTGGGGTTTTTTTAAGACTCTATGAAGAACAGGCTTTTTAAAGATCTTATTTTCAGTATTTTATACAGCAGTGCAAATATAATGCTAGGATTAAGAATCAGAGCAATAAAAATGTATGTAAAGGTGAAAACATAATTCAGAATAAAAAGTGAGAGGGAATTTCAATCCACCTCAAAATAATGTGTGCAGAGAAGGGGGCTTTAAATTCATGTCCCTTAAATTCACACATTTAACTGTTTCCAATTACTACGTATATATATATAGTGCTCTGTGCCAATGATAAGACACTGCTGGTTGTGCATTTTAAAACCATCCTCAGGATCAAAATCCAAAATTCTTTTCTCTTTGTTTCTTTTTTTTTTTTAAACTCATTTACATGTGCAATTTCATTATTTTTAAGAACATCTGACTTTCTCACATGGAAATGTGTTAATTGTTATGCTCTTTACGATTAAACCTCCTTTAGTTGGGAAGCAGATTTGAAGATGAATTTAAGAAAAACATATATAGGTATCAAGGAATTATTTTGTCACTCTTTATCTAACACAAAATGGTCTTGATGTAAGTGAAGGCAGAAACCCCAAAATAACACAACCAAGACTGTCACACATTACAAAAACTGGAAATGACTCATTAGTAAGGACCATATACAATCATTTTAAACAGCATCTTTATTTTTGTACCAGGATATGGAAAGCTTTCTAGGTTATACGGTTTACTTGATTGGTTCGCTGCTGTATATATGTCTACACATCCTGCTGTCTACAGTGTGAGCCATGGAGCTAAGAAGAGAATTTAAAACTTACCTTTTTTTATGACCAATATTTAACACTCAGCTTAATTGTGTTTGATTACTTGGAATGGCTGGTAGTGAATTTATCACATGACTTGATGGAACTAAACAGGCAAAAATGAGTCTTCATCAATGATAGATCAGTCTGATCAGTCTGAAAAAAAGGAAAAGGAAAAGGAAAAATTAGGTTTGAAAAAACCCTCTGTTTTACTGTAAATTAGAAGCCCAGAGAGCACACTACTTTGGAGTTTCTAAATCCCTAGAAAAGGAACTGGATAAAATGAAAACAAAAGGGGTTCTCTGAAAGACATTGTCATTTTCTTCCTGAGTAGTACTAACTAAATAACAAAAAAAACCAAACATGCACACAAAAATTAAATGTAAATTCAAGATCTAGGACAATTTACAAATCATTTCTGTGGTCCCAAAGCAAGATAAAAGGAAATAAATATACTTCATGATTGGTAACCTATTAACTGACACCAACTGTTGCAGCTGCGAATAAAGCAAATTCATGATAAGATTAGATATGTTGTTTGCACCTGGCCATCTGTAAATTGCTGCTTACCATAAGAATCACATGCTTTCTACGAGTCACTGTGATAAATGCAGAGTAACTGTTGTTGGTGGGGTGTTTTTTTCCTTTGGTAAATAATAAGGAAAAATTGGTTTGCAGTGGATTTGTTTTCCTATAGTTTGAGCAAAGTTGGCCCTGGTGTTTTCCTGCTTTTAAAGAGAGAAGGAGCAAATCAAATAAATGAGACTGTATCTCACCAGTGTGGATGGAACAAGTCATCTAAATGTGTTTGTTTCTGATGGAGAGAGGAAATAGTGCTCTGTAGTGAAATTGCCTTCAGGACTGCAGAGGCCTTGCAAGGCATCCTACAGTTTTGAACAAAACTACAGGTTAACCTACCAATAGCTTGAGAGAGTCACTACCAGCTCCTGAGTAACATATGATGGTGCTACTGATTATGATGGTTATCCTTTATTTTCTGGCTAGAAAAACCACACAAGAAGAAGTTCATTGCACGTGTGGTGTTTGGATGCTGCCTTGCCTACTGGTGAATGGGTGTCAGAATGCTGAGCAGAAGAAGGTGGCTGTGAGGAGCAGCATGGGGCTGTTGCAGAGACCAAGGCATGCAAAACTTCCGCCACCCCCCAGAAAGCAGCAGTCATCCCCTCCAGAGCTGCTGTCCCCCTCCACACATCAGTGCTGGGGTGGGCATCTCCTCAGGGTGGGCAGCAGACCAGAGTGGGCCAGGGAGCACAGGCAGGGCTGGGAGGCACCCAGGCAGCCCCTGCTCCTCTCCAGGAGGGCAGTGCCATCGGCTCAGGGGGGCCTGGCCACCCTTCCTGGGGGCAGGACAGGGGTGTTATGGGGGGGATTGACAGCTGGCCTGCAAGCAAAGCTGAGTTAGTAGAAGAAATAACAATTGATGATTTTCGAGTGTATCCATAGCAAGGAAGAGGACAAGGCCATCAGCATGGAAACAGATTAGAAAGGATACATGAAAATTTTTTGTAAGCTAGGTTACATGCATAAGTAGATGTGTATATGGGCCTTATTAAATTTCTGTAAAACTTTTGCCAATTATATTGACGTTAATTGCTTTGCACCAATGAATATAATAAGTTATTGTGATGTAGTTAATGACTTAAGATCACGCTTTGTTAAGAGTATAAAAGCTGGAGAACACACAGAATAAAAAAGCTTTTTCCTCTTGGACCCTGATCATGTGTGTGTATGTCACGTCCAGCCTAACAGTGACAGGGTGTACCACAGACCAAACCAGCAGGATGATTTCCTGCTTTGTCATGGGAAGATGCTGCCAGAGAAGTGTCTTGAAGGACTACCAGCCCTGACTAGACTTGCCACATGTGCAACCAGACCTAGCAGTCACAAGCCAATTTGAAGAATCCAAAGCCAGAATGATAAATAAGGAATGATTCATGATTAATGAGTGCCCTGAATATAGAACCTTTTCTTACTCCAGCTGAATAATTTTTTTTACTCCATCTAGATACTGTCCTCTACTCTATTAACTAAACCTTAAAAAACTGCTCAACCATACTCCTGAAAATGTACTGGTGCTATAATTTGTCTTTGTTTCAAATGACAGTATCAGCTATACAAGTCTCTCATTTAAGTAATGGCATATCACAGCAGCCAGCATGAATATTACAGCCTTCATTAAACAACAGATTCCACTGCTCCTGTCACTGCTTAATATAGTGCTGTTGCCCTGTGTTCCAAAAGAAGAGCAATTGCAGGAGGGAAAAAAAAGTAAATACAATCAAATGTCTGAGTTGAAATCTTACCATGGCTGTGAGATAGTTGAGTGTCAGATATCCTTTCACAGCTGGATTTGCTTAGAACTCTGTGAACAATTCAAAGAGCAGTCAGACACCACTTCTGCTCCCCTAGTTTGCAGTAATTTGGCATTACATGTTGAGCTTTTCTGAGAAGCAGCTTCAAGCTGCTGATGTACAGCAGCATGCATTTTCAAACCTCCCTTACTGAATATAGATATGAAGCATATAAGATTACAAAATACATCAGCATATATCTATGTAAGAACAGCAGAACTTCTTCCATTTATAGCAGTAAAGATGGCAATATATTTCTAGGATAAAAAAAGGAAAAACAAAAATAGATTACTTGAGAAAGTTTTAATCATGTATGATTTTTATCTTCATCAGTAGATGGCCAATTTTTCTTCTTACTTGCTGTATGTGATTCTGAAGATGAAATCAATAAACCACCCATAGGTAAATTATTGCAAAGCTGGATGGAATGAGAGCTGTGCTCTGGGTCATTGCTGTTTAAATTTCCTTTATGGGATTAGTAACAAATTAGTGCAGAAGTTGTACTAGAGGCTGAGAACAGTGAAACAAAGTTCAAGACACGAGAAGCTGTAGGCTGGTGAAGTTATGCCAAGGAGCCAGAAGCCTGCTGGTGCTTACTTGGTAAAGCCTTCCCCCCAGGATGGAATGGGGAGAAGATTTGTGCACAGGGGACCAGCAGGACAAGAGCCAGGCAGCACCACAGCCATTCCCAGCTGCTCTGTAAGTACCTCAGAGAACTGGAGCCACCCTGGAATCACTGCTGATGGGATGCATTAAACAAGGGTGAGAACCCAAAAAGCTAGTATTGTTTCTGGTGCCTGAGATGGCTCATATACTGTTAGCTCAGGTATTTTTACACCACACCACAGGTATTTTTATCTATCCTAAAAAGCAAGTGTCTCCAGTGTGTATTTCTATAGGAACTTGATACCTTCTGTCTTTTTTGGGTCTGTAGTCTAAATATTGGGATTTTTTCCCCTAGTGGTCTCACTATTTTTTTCTGCCAGCGATTTTTTTCTCTCCCTTGACAAGGTCATACACAGAAGTCTTGAGCACAGTGGCTGTGCATATACACATGCTTGTTTCAGCAACACACCGCGGCTGGTGCCTCAGAGCTGCTCCTTGACAGTGGCACACCTCTGAAATAAGCCTTAACACAGTAAGCCTTACTTAACACATCAACTACAGGACACATGAGATGCAGCCTAGCATCCTGGTTACTTTCACACCCTGTGAAACATCTGCACTGTTTCCACATAACACCAGGGCCATCCCAGCAGAGGCTTTCTCAGTTTCTTTACGTCACGGGGGTGAGAGCCTGAGGAAAACCGCAAGATCTGCACTGAAACAAAGTAAGGGCCTCAAATCCCTGCCCTGGCCCTGGGGCACACGTGGGCAGCTCCTGCTATGGTCCTGGAATGGTCCATGTGTGGGGATGCTGCAGCATCACCCACCAGCACCGTCACCTTCCCCCTCAGAGCCTCCACAAAGACCAGGAGAAGTGCATGAAAGAGTAGACCTAGACTCCTGGTGAAGGCAGGTTCAATGAAGTCTGAGAAATATTGGTGTGAATGTTGACTTTCTGTATTGTCTGGGAGATGCTTGGGTTGTAAGGCCATTATAACACATATTACTTTGTAATTTACCAATAATTCTGAGCAGACTACGGATTTGTGGAAGTCAACCCCATCCTGAACTGCTCATCAGCCAGACATTAGAATAAGGATTTAAAAAAAAAAAAAAAAAAGAAAATTAAATTAAATGAGAGTAAGAAGAGACTATTTGGATGTGCAGTCTTCTTGAATACAGTGATATTTTCTAGCTTATCAACAAAATTTACACCTCCAATTTCAAAGGCAGTCCCAAAAAAACAAACAAAAGTTTAGCAGGTTATCTTTCTGTGGAAGAGCTTTAATTAGCAGAAATGCAATATTTGTAATGTTTTTCAACTGCTACATTTATAATCCATAAAAATACTATACACTGGCATACTCATATAATTTAAATAACATAATAATTTTATAAAGCAAAATTCAACAGTTCAGGGATTTTTAAAATTAATTTCTGATACTTAGGTAAGACATCAGACTTTGTGTTATTGGTGGAAACACAGGAGCTTGTGATTTAAATTTAGGAAAATACATAGAAAATGCCTGATTCTTGTAGTGTATAATACTCCAGTTTCCCAAGGTTCCATACAGACAATTTATTTCTCATAGCAACTAATTCAAGCTTGAATACAAACTCTATAGAGCAACCCAAATTCATTGTCCCTCAGTTGAGCACACCTGCACATTGAGATAACTCCTGTATAAACCTCTTGAGTGTGACAGCTAGATCAGGATTACATAGGGTAGTGTAGAATTCCACCACCTTCTTCTGACACTCTGTTCAAAAAGGTACAATTATTAGAGAAAAAAAAAGATTTTGAAAAAAAATTATTATTTCTAACTAAATATTTATGTTTAACATCAAACTAATAAACTTCTGCACAAAAGGCCTAAGTGAGATACGTCTCAGAGATTATAGAAGAGACCCTGGAAAGTACAGAGTGGTATCATTTGAGAAATCTATTCAGAAAAGATTAAAAACCAAAATCTACTTACTAGTTGTCAGACCAGCACCATCATTAAGAACAATTATATGGAAGGAACCAGGATGAAAGCCAGACTTCTATTTGTCCAGTGCACAAAAGGGAAAAGAGAAAATTACTTTTTTCCTCTCATTCATTTTAGATTTAAATGTATTTTGCCTCTTCCTAAGAAACTGATCTAGCCTTTTTGATCTGTGCATCAGGAACATCAAATCAGAAAATTTAAATAAAAACTGTTTGACAGGAATTAATCCATTAATGTCTGAAGACTATGGGGCTGAATGGAGGGTGATGGATTTTTTTGAGTACAAAGGCAATTTTATGATAACAAGTACTAAACACTCTCTAAGGCTGGAAATGATGGACCACTCTTTGTCTACCTCTGCCAGAATACCTTGTACATGGATAACCACAACTGCCTGAAGGTTGCCAGAGGAATTTTCTTTACTTAGAGTTGGACCCCGTCAATAATCACTTGTTAATAACCCAGAGCTTGCAAAAGAAAGAAAGGACCATTTTCACAACTAAACAGTATGCAAGATATTTTTCTTTTTTCCCCCCCTTTAGTTTAATTATCTTAAATATATCACTCAAGAAATAACCTTGCAAAAACCGAGTCAGATCTACATTTTACAAAACATCTTTTTCCTGTGTGCACAGGGAATACCTTATGCTTCCTTTCCAGGAGGAGTGAGCACAAGCAACATTTTTCTTAGTACAAGAAGACATTCATACACCAAATTTAATATCATGCAACATCCCACTTGAAGATCCTTAAAAACAACCCATATTTAATTCAATGCACAGTGGTTTTGTAGCTCCCTCTTATCAGTGATGCTAAAATCTGGGTGACATCACAATGTTGTGGAAGTGGGCACAGATATTACTTCATTCTTGGTACAGTGTGGGCTTCTGCTGAACTGCCTGCTTGCAGCTGTTTGCTCTTTCATAGAGATGGCAGGAAAAGATGAGCTGAACGTTACACAGGCGGTGGTGATAAGGTTGTAGAAGGCAGGGGAAGGTGAGGGCAAGCAGGAAGGAGAACACAGATGGCTGGGAGGGAACTTAAGGGGCAGAGGAAAGGAACACGTTCAAAAAGTGCAGTGGTCCAAAGAAGTGGGGCCCTGGCTGCCTGACCCTCCTGCAGGGAGGAAGGATGGGCCCTGTCAGAGCGCTGGCTGCAGGCACCGCCAGCTCCCCTCCGCTGGCTCTCCTCTCGGGCTCCCCTTCCCGGGGTGGCCTTCACGCAGCTGCAGCTCATGCATATGCAATCTGCTGCTACATATGCAGCAGACCGGTAATTCCTCTTCAACCTTGTGGCTTTTGCTTTGCAGAAAAGGCTTGCCAAAACGTTTTTTTAAAATGAACTAAAAGCTCTTCTTATATGAAGCTGTTAAAAACCAAATAAAGTCTACTAAATCTTACAGGATTGAATAAGAGGTGCAATTCTCCTTTTAAGTAAACGCAAACAATGTGTTTTCCAAGTTTCCTTATTATTAATATTTTTAGCAGAGCTTTTGAACTGGTGCTACTCTTAGGGAACAAGCTTAAACTTAAAAAGTCACCAACGTGGATAAAGGATAGAAAGCATTATCATATTTTCTTACTAAAATCACTGGAGAGATGTTCTACCTTCCCAAACCAAGCATTTACATATAAGTGATAAATATCTGAATTAATATAAATATGTATATGCAAATGGATTCCTACCTACTTATTTTATTAAATGAGCTAGAAATGTGTTGGCATTTCATAACAGGAGCACTGGGTGTCTATGTGCAGGCTTGTACTCAAGTAAAATGCAAGTGAATATACAGTCTGGAAGGAAACAATACCATACAACTTTAGGCAACAGATTTTCACTCCTAAGTAAATAAAATCCTCCATAAAACACTTCCCAGTAATAAAAATTCTTCTCCACAAAGCTATCGGAGAGAGTTCAAAGCATTTATGAATCACCTTAAATAAAAGTACACTATGAATTGGAGTGATGCAATTGTACAATGGAGTTTTCTTCTTGCAAACAGGACGAAGAAGGAGGGCCCTCTTTCATGTCTCAGTTTACACCTCTGATCCTTAAGCATGCTCTTTGATCTTTGATGAATATCTGTTATCATCATGTTATTTCAAAAACCATGCCTTTTTTTATTTTTTTCCCCCTTAATGGCAAGTATTTAATCTACTTTATTTTCTTTGGATCAAAATAGGCAATAGAAAGGTGGTGGGGAATATGTTCTTCAGCACCATACCTCTGCTCTGGCCTTGACATTTGCTGTTCAAGAAGGTTGAAAATAACCCCAATACACCTATTTCAAATGCAGCACAAAATGTCAGGAAAAATATGTATTACAGAGGCAAATTTTGCCCGCAGAGAGGAAAACACTCCGAAATAATAGAGGGCTTTCTTCGAGATAAATAAATGCCACCTTTCCCCACCCTGTGGATGCCTGTCACGGGGGCACGGAAAGCAAAGTGCTCGTGAATCACCTTTCATTCATTCACTTATTTCCCGCAGCGTGTCCCCTAGGATGGCTGGCCGACCCTCGGATGTCACTGCTCTGCCCCTCCCGTGCAGGTGAACTCGGCCCACGCGGGTTCAGTCCCGCGGGGCCGCCCTCACCGGGCCCTGCCCTGCCCTGCCCCGCCGCGGGACCTGGCGGGGCGCGGAGAGCGGGCCGCGCCCTGCGGGCACACCGCGCCGCTCCGCGCATCCCTGCGGGCCGGGGGCACTGCTCGGGCCACAGCGCGGAACTGACGTGCGCGACAATGAACCCGAGCGGCCGGGCTGCGGAGCGGGGACGTGCAGGGGTAAGGGGCGGCCGCAGCAGCTGCGGGGGCTCCTGGCTGCGCTGCGCCAGGGCAGGGAAGCGCTCCGCGCCGGCCAGGGCACGCAGGAACACGCTCACGGGAGGGAAGGTCTGCTCCCGAGAGCTCAGACGGAGCAGGCTGCAAAGCATTTCCCACAGCCTACGGAGCTGGGGGTGTGGAAAAGACCAACGGCAAGGGCTGCAGTTAAAGGAGCCTGTGCGCTGGAAATCCTCAGTTTAAAACAGAAGAGCGGGGAGGGGGAAAGAGCGGTGCTAAATCTGCGTGTCCTTAAGGCGTTTTAGCCGGTGGGGACTGCGTGCTGATTCACACAGAGCACCTGCAATCAATCACGGGATTCATAGAACGGTTTGGGTGGAAGGGGACCTTAAAGATGACCTCGTTCCAACCCCCCTGCCTTGGACAGGGGTACCACCCACTAGATCATGTTGCTTAGGGCCCCATCCAACCCCGTCTTGAACAATTCCAGGGATAGGATGATGGAATCAATGCTTGCGGTGTCCAGTTCTGCATTAGATTTGTCCAGAGTATTGTTCCTGAGCAATCTCTCTTGCTCCATGTGCAAGGCGGACTGCAGGTCCCAGTGTGTGAGGGGGATGTTTTCAGTGCCCCTGCCTTAAACCCCGCACCGGGCTTTGGCATCACTCGCACGCTGTTCCGGCGGCGCACAGCTGACTGCGTGGGCACTGCCGCTCTTTGATGCAAACCCACCGAATTTCAGTCAGAAACTTGCAGCGTTATGCTGCTCCGTAAAACCACAGGGGGGGGAAAAAAATTAAAAAAATAATAATCGCGGATTCGCTAGCTCCGCGTTTTCCCACGTCTGGCAGAAGAGGCTCAGCGCTGCCACCTTGCGTCCCGCGCCGCACCCCCGGCCTCATCGAGCCTGCAGGAAACGGAATGGAGTTTTAAGGCTTTTAAAGTTGTAAAACGCGGAGAAGCCTTGCCAATACTCTTAAAACTTCATTTTTAGACGGAAGCTGAATGCTCGCGCTTTATGCCTAGGCTTAAAAATTTTGGGGAGCTGGAAAGTACTTTCAGTCCACCACTGGAGGATTAGGGGTGGAAGCAATTAACTTTGAGGAAACAGCTAAGAAATTGATGTAAAATACTTTTTATAGAGTTTCACATAATGTTCTTACACTTGACTTGCTTTATTAAATAGCCCTAAATTTCACTTTTGTGGAGTTTTTTTTCAGGAATCAATACTCTTCTGTCAATCCCCACCTTTTGAACCAATATTAAGTTGATGTGGCTGCTTTGATCAGGAAAGACACTTAACTCCTCACCTGGAGATGAATTTTATTCATGGTGGTCAGGGCCTTGCAGAACTTAACACAAACAAGTGAAAAGCTTCTTAAGCCTTTTCTTTCTATGTTTGCCTATCAGTTTGGGGTTTGTTTGTTTTGCTTTAATTTGTGTCTGGAAACATGGGAATATTTTACTTGCTTTGTAGTTTAAACAAATTGATATTTATATGTAAAATACAACAGTTGGGGGTTGAAATCCTGCTGGATACTGTGCTGACAGGTGGAGCAGCCAGAAGCTACTGACTGCTCCCAGTCCCAGTTTTTCACGCTGCTGCACATGAATACCAAGAGTGTAAGCAAAAGCCAGGGCTTATTCCTGACACCAAACCCACGGTGAGCCTCCATTTCTGTAGATGTTGGTGGTGGTATAGGGTAGAGGAGATTTGATCTTAGCTTTGGGGCTGCAGGGAAAAAACACAGTGTGATTTACTACTTACAAAGAGTAAAGGTGAGAAATTCCACTGATGTCACTGGATGTTGTCAACCTAGAGGAAAGCAGTATTTTATCCAGAGGCTGTATGAGGAACCAATGTATTATTTTTGCAAGCAAAGCTATAATTTAATTTGTATCTTTGTAAACAGTCTCAGTAATGTAGGTGGCCTACCCAGGGAGGTACTGAGAATTCAGGATTTTTCTCAGCATTTCACAGCCATGTTCTTTGAGTATAGTGTGAGATCTTAAAATCCAAAGCCTGTTCTCAATCAGCTAGAAACTCTACTAAAGGATCCTACCATAAATTTTCTTGCAAACATATGCAATTTATTTTTAGATCTCTATCTTAGATATTTTAGCTTAATCCAACCATTATTTTGCTTCTGATTTAAAAGGTGTTTTTAAATGGTGTTGTGTAGAACAAAAATTTTCACAGCTGTTTTGCCTAATAGCTTTTCTGGTCTCTGGCCTGATGAGTGATGTGAGGAATCATTGGGAAGCAACACAGACACTGTTTTTATGGTCTAACTACCCCGTTTACCTGAATATTGTAGGGGGGGCTGATGCCACGAGGCCTGCAGGAGCGCTGCACAGCGCCTGACCTCGCTGCCCTGCTTTTCTTCATTACTGATCATGGCAGGACAGAGGGAGGGGCACATGACACCAAACAGCAATACCCGAAAGCACCTTACAGCCAGGGAAGAACCCCGGAGAGCAGGGGGCCCTGCTCGGCGGGGCAGACTGGCAGAGGGACGGCAGCACCTCCCCCCAGGGCCGGTACCTGCCTGCCGGCTGCGCACCGCTTCTTCCTCCCGCGGCCCCTCCCGCTCTCTGGGGACCCGGAGGGGCCGGGCCGAGACCCCCAATCGCAGCCTCTCCCCGGGTTCGGGCGCCTCGGTGGGACCGCGGCATGCAGCGAAACGCAGGAGAGGGGTCGGAGGGTAAAAACGCGATAAGGGCAACACCTCTTCCTCGCTGCGCGCCGGGGAATTCGGGACGGGCGGCAGCGGTTACTCAGCGCCGTGCCCGGTGCCCGCCGCCGGTCCCGTCCCACCCCTGCGAGCTCCGCTCCAGCTCCAGCTCCGTGGCGGAGGGGGCGTGACGGCCGCGCCTGGCGGGCGCTTCTCCAGGGCTGGCGACCCCGCCGTGACACTCCGCGTGTGGGCGTGGGGACGGGCGCGGGGCGCCCTGCGGCATTCCCCGGGCAGCGCTGCCCGCTGGGCGTGCGGCGGCTGCGGGGCGGCAGGAGCAGCCTCCCGGCCCTTTGTGCGGGCAGGTGTCCCCGCTCGCCGCCCCGCAGCCGCGGCGCGCGGGGGCGGGACGCCTTCATTCCCGGCTCTCCATTTCTTTCTCTCTTCTTTTTTTTTTTTTAATTATTTGTATTATGATGATTTTTGCTGATTTCCTGATTTTTTTTTTCCCCCCCAGCAGGGAGGAGGGGAGGGAGGAGCGCGGCCGGGGGCCGGGGGGCCGCGGGCACGTGCGCGGCGAGGCGCGGGGCGGCGCGCGGAGCTGCCCTCCTGCCCCTTTTAAAAAGTTCGCCCCGCCGCCGGGAATGAGGTCAGCGCGGGCGCTTCCCATTGCACGCGGCCATTATTACCGCTCCGCGCCGGCCGCCAATCCCGGGGCGGCGGGCGGGGCTTGGCACGCGGAGGGCGTTGGATACAGCGCGCGATTGGCCGCGGGGCGGGCTGCGAAAGGATAAAGCGGCGCGGGGCGGGCGCGGGGTCCGCTCTCAGCTGCGGCCGGCGGAGCGCGGCGTGCGGGGGGCGCGGGGCAGCGCCCGGCGGGCGAGCGCGGGGGGCGGCGGCGGCTCCGCGGGGCTCCGCGCGCGCGGAGCAGCAGCAGCAGCGGCACCGCCGTCGGCAGAGGACGAAGGAGGAGAACGGAGCTGGGCGCCCGGCTCGCCGTTCTTCCTGCCGGGGACGTACACACTCGTTCATGCACGAGCGCTTTTTTATTTTTCTTTTTTTACGGCGATTTTTTCAATTATTATTATTTTTGCCTTCTTATTTCTTTTTTCTTTTTTTTTTTTTTCCATCTTTTTGCCTTATCCCGAGGGGTTTCCTTGTCGCTCGGTACCTCGCAACTGCCAAATCCAACCTGCACAAACTCCTGGCCACCGACCCCGCCGCCACCACGGGTCCTGGAGCCGGGATTTTCGGGGCTTCGGGGGCGCGCCGCCTCCCCCCTCCCCCGCGGCGGTGCACGCTGGCCGTGCCCAGCGCTGAGAGACTTTCGGCGGCAGGAGTGCCGCTCTCCTGAAACGCCGCGGGCAGGCGGAACGCGCTTGTGAACTGGACCAGCTGCTTCGGGGAGGGGGGAAACCCGATGTGGTGAGGAAAAAAAGCAGACCGACATCCCCCCTCCAAAAAAAAACCAACCCAAAAAAGCCTAACACCCCAAGAAAAAAAAAAAGCAAACTTGGACGGGCGGCTCGGGGCGCTGCTTTTGCAGAAACTCTTGTCTGACCGCGGGCGGCCCCGCCGCTCCTGCTGCTGCTGCTGCCGCCGCCGCTGCCTCGAGGGGGAGAGGACCGCGCCGCTGGGGACGAGGCGCCGGTGTGGAAGTACAAGTGGTGCGGGGAGCGGGGGCGCGGCCGCGGGGGGCTGCGCCGTCCCGGTGCCGCTGTGAGAAGTTGCGCGCCCTGCCCCGCGCCGGAGCGGCGCTGAGCTCCGGAGCGGCGCTGAGCCCCGGCGAGCCCCCCGCTGCCGCCGCCGCGATGGTGCAGCAGACCAACACGGCGGAGAACACGGAGGCGCTGCTGGCCGCCGAGACCTCCGACTCCGGGGCCGGCATCGAGCTGGGCATCGCCTCCTCCCCCACGCCGGGTTCCACCGCCTCCACGGGGGGCAAGGCGGATGACCCGAGCTGGTGCAAGACACCCAGCGGGCACATAAAGCGGCCCATGAACGCCTTCATGGTATGGTCACAGATCGAACGGCGAAAGATTATGGAGCAGTCCCCCGACATGCACAACGCCGAGATCTCCAAGCGCCTGGGCAAGCGCTGGAAGCTGCTCAAGGACAGCGACAAGATCCCCTTCATCCGGGAGGCGGAGCGGCTGCGCCTCAAGCACATGGCGGACTATCCTGACTACAAGTACCGGCCCAGGAAGAAGGTGAAGTCGGGCAACAGCTCCGCCAAGCCCGGCGACAAGGCGGACAAGGGCGGCGGGGGCGGCGCCGGCGGGGGCAGCGCGGGCGGTGGCTCCGGCGGCCCCGCGGCCCCCGCCAAGCCCGCCCCGAAGAAGGGCGGCGGCGGCGGCTCCAAGCCCTCCCCCGCGGGCGGCGGCGGCGCGGGCGGCAAGCCCCACGGCAAGGCGGCGGGGGGCAAGGCCGCCCCGTTCCCCGGGGAGCCCTCGGCCGCGCTGCTGCCGCCCGAGCACCAGGCGCTCTACAAGCCCCGGGGGGCGGCGGGCGCGCCCTCGGGACCCGGCAAGCCGCTCGCCGAGAAGAAGCTGAAGCGGGTCTACATCTTCGGGAGCGGGCAGGCGGCGGCTGCTTCCGCCTCCCCCGGCGGCGCCGTGCCCGGCAGCCCCACGCTGAGCAGCTCGGCGGAGGCCGGCGACCCCTTGAGCCTCTACGAGGAGGGGGGCGGCGGCGCGGGCCGGCCCGACGGGGACTGCGGCGGCGTCGCCTGCCCCTCGCCCTCCGGCTCCGGCTCGCCCTCGGATCACCGCAGCTACACCAGCTTGCGCGCCTCCTCCCCGGCCCCCTCGACGGCGCATTCCTCCTCCGCGTCCTCCCACTCCTCCTCCTCTTCCTCCTCCGGCTCCTCTTCGTCGGACGACGAGTTTGAGGACGACCTCTTGGACCTGAACCCCAGCCCCGGCTTTGAGAGCATGTCCCTGGGCAGCTTCAGTTCCTCGGTGCTCGACCGGGACCTGGATTTTAACTTCGAGCCTGGCTCGGGCTCGCACTTTGAGTTCCCGGACTATTGCACGCCGGAGGTAAGTGAGATGATCTCGGGGGACTGGCTGGAGTCCAGCATTTCCAACCTGGTCTTCACTTACTGAGGCGAGAGCCGGGCCCTGCTGGAGGAGGCACCGGCGCGCGTGGCTGTCGGCAGGACTCGCCCACCCCGCCGGGCGCTTTTGTGTCTTTTTCTGTTTTGTTTGGTGTTTGTGTTTTGGGATATTTTTTTTGGGGGGGGGGGAGGAAGTGTTTTGTTTGTTTCTGGGAAGGGACTGTTGAAAGACTGCTTCTTGAGCTTGGGGAAGGAGCGGGATCGCCCTCTCCTTGCGGAAAGGCCAGCAGTCCCCTTCCTCCGGCTGCAGACGGACCCGCACACACCCCCTCCGAGAGAGGAGCCTGACGGTGCTTTTTGAGAGACTGGCGGGAGCGAGACGCTGTCCTTTTCCCTTTTTTTGATTTCCTGAAAAGAGAGACAGCGAAAGGGGGAGGGAGGGGAAACCACACACACCTCTGGGTTCTTTGTTATTGCCCATTTTATACGAATAAAGAGGAGGGGGAGCGATGCGTTGTGCTGAGCGCACACTGGATGTCTTGAGCATTCGCCCTTTCCAATGAAAGAGCGATCAGAACTGCTTGGGAAAAAAAAAAGAACAGAAAATCCACCCAAATCCTTTGCAAGGTTCACATTTGTGGGGAGAAATCCTGTCCCGGTTTCTTCTGCGGTGAGAAGAGGCAACAATGCTGGGAGAAGGAGGAGGAGGTGGATGGAGCTGGACTGAGATCCTAGTTAAGTGGAGAAGAGCCAGACTTACACTTGAGAGCTGTCTTGAAAATACGGTGGGGGTAAATAATAATAAACTGAAATGGATTTGCACGTACAGATAAGGTGGCGGCAGCGCTTTTCTCAGTCACCTCATGTAATATGTAGAGAGAAAAATAAGGCTGAAACTTCAAGAACACTGAAAACTTCTTTTGAAACAGAGACCGAGTGGGAACAGTTTCTGTCATGATGTGGTACAGGGGAAACTGAGGGCGATGGCTTTTGCAAAAAAAAAGAAAAAAAAACAAACCCGAAAATACAAAAAAAAAAGTAGTTTTTTTTCTTCTTACTCAGAATCGTGATGGTGTTGGATTATTTCACTGGTGGGGTTTAATATAGCATGTTATACTGTCTATCTTTTCAAGATTTCTGTAAGACTGTTGAACAGTTAAAAAAAACAAAACTAGTGTTAGGATAATATAAAAGCAGATAGATGGCGCTATGTTTGATTCCTACAAAAATATCACCAGCTTTTTTTCATTCTTAACTCTTTAAAGGATTCAAACGCAACTCAAATCTGTGCTGGACTTTAAAAAAAATGAAAATTCAGGACCAAATTTTTTCTCAGAGTATGTATGTGTTTGTTCCTTATAGCTGTAAATGAAAAGACTGTTTTTTCTCACCGATGCTCCATCCTCGTATTGTTTTTTTTTTTCCTTGTAAATGTAATCGGATGCCATTTTATAAGTGGACGTATTTATACTGGCCAAACATTTTTGACTTTGTATTTCTTTGTCCTTTTTTGGTAGTTCTCGTTGTTACCCGCACCATTTTTATGTCTCCTTCACTGAAGGGCTAGAGTTTTAACTTTTAATTTTTTATATTTAAATGTAGACTTTTGACACTTTTAAAAACAAAAAGAGAAGAGAGATGAAAACGTTTGATTATTTTCTCAGTGTATTTTTGTAAAAAATATATAAAGGGGGTGTAAATCGGTGTAAATCGCTGTTTGGATTTCCTGATTTTAACAACAGGGCCGCTGGTTAGTATCTCACACGCGTGTGCGCGCTCACGCTCACTCACACTCTCACACACCCACGAATCAGCCCCTATTTTGTCCATGTTTACACTCCAATCTGCAGGCATCTTAAAGTGACAGCATCCCTCACCGCCCCCGCCGCTGCCCGCTCCGCAGCCCCCCGCCTCCGCGCGGAGGGGGCGGCCGGGGCGCGGGGGAAGGGATTGACACTGGATGCTACCGTTTTGGGGAGCCACCTGGCCCCGGATGAATGAAGCAACTGGTGCATTTACACAGAAGGGATCCTGTACCTTTAACTTGTAAACCACATCTTTTGCACTTTTTTTCTAAGCAAAAACGTGCCGTTTAAACCACTGGATCTATCGAAATGCCGGTTTGAGTTCGCGACACTATGTACTGCGTTTTTCATTCTTGTATTTGACTATTTAATCCTTTCTATTTGTCGCTAAATATAATTGTTTTAGTCTCTTATGGCATGATGATAGCATATGTATTCAGGTTTATAGCTGTTGTGTTTAAGATGAAGAAAGTGAAAACATCTTTGTACATTTAAGTCTGTATTATAATAAGCAAAAAAGAAGATTGTGTGTTTATGTATGTTAATATAACATGACAGGCACTAGGACGTCTGCCTAATGAGGTGGTTCCGTTAAGGGTTTAACTTTTTTGTTCTTTTTTTTTTTTTTGTTCTTTTTTTGGTCATCCATCCTGTGCAATATGCTGTGTAGATTTTTTTTTTTTTTTTTTTTGGTCTACGGTCACCCACAACTCAACGTGGGGAAAGGAAAAAAAAGAAAAAAAATCATGCCAGCTAACCATGTCAAGTTCACTGCCTGTCAGATTGTTGATATACCTTCTGTAAATAACCTCTCTTTTGTTTTGTTTTGTTTTTATTTTCTTTTTTTTTTTTTTTTTCTTCGGGAAGGAAATAAAATCAGCTGGAACTGAACCCTAACACCGGGCTGCCCTTGTCATCATTGCTACGCCCCCAGCCCCCTCGGGGCAGGTGTGTTTTGTCTCTCCGGACGGCACGGGAGGGGCCGGGGAGGGAGGGGCGGCCGCGCTGCCGAACCGCCCGACCGGGACCGGGGAACGGCGCCGGTACCGCTGGGGGCTGCGGGGGCTCCAGCGCAAGGGGGTCCCGATCTCGCCTCCCGGGGTAGCTCGCCCTGGCGGACCGACCGCGGGTTGAGATTATTTTCTCTTTGAAGAGATTCCTCCTCCCCTCATGTTTTCCCTTCTGCCCTGGCCGTCCGGGTGAGAACGAGCGAGCGGCAGTGGGGCCCCGCCACCCACCCCCAATCCCCCCCCCCCCCCCCCCCCCATCCAAAATAGTTTCTCCGGGGCACTTTAATGTATTTAATGTAGACTTCCTAAGGCAAAGCGTAAGCAAAACCCGGCCGTCAGCTGTAGGGAGGCTGGAGGCTCATAGGGAGGTCCTTGTCCCCTCCTCCCCGCTGGCCGCCAGACGGGGCCGAGGCCGGTGACCCCGCTGGGTTTCGACGTCCTGGGTACCCGCCTGCATTCCCTTCCTGCCTGCGAATATGCATCGTACCTCGAGCAGTGTTTTGTAAACCGATTAACGCATCCCACTGACATAATGGTTTCACTTAGCTGTTAATTTACAGCTGGCTTTGAGCCACGAGCTCTTTTTCCATGAAAAAGGAGCAGCAAGCTAAAAGAGCCGTGGTAGCGGCTGTTTCGCAAAGCCACCGGCGCAGGAGGTTAATGTTTGCTCTGCCTTATCCCCGTGAATTCCTGGGTTGTATTTGCCTTGCAAAAAACCCCATCAGCAGCTCCACGCCACTCACTGCCTGCGAGCTTTCCCGGTTAGCCCCCTTTGCATACAACGCCTTTCCTGTCCAGGGTCATTTGCAAATCCCATGTCTGTGCGGTTGGCCCCGCGGGTCTCCCGAGCATCCCCGCCCGGCCCGGGGCGGATGGGCAGCCCAGCGGAGGGGTGCGCCCAGCCCCGCCCGGCCGCGGCACCTTGCTGTGTCCAGGCGTGTGGTTAGCGATTAGCTTCCTCTTGGGTCTGGGCACTGATTAAAATCAGCGGAGAAAAGGGCCAGGCGTGGTGTTGGGACAGGCGACAACATCCGGCTGCATCCACTGGCGAGTAACAGGCCTGGGACTGCATCCCTCCCTTTGCCTGGCTCCGGTTCCCGCTGCCACTCCAGGCCCTTGGGCCGTTGGCTACAGTTAACTTGAGGGGTTTTATGGTTTCCTGCCTATGTGGTTTGTGCTCTCCATTATAATAAAGTCCAGTGTTGGTAAACGGATTGTTTCTCTGGGGGCTCTTCTGTGACACAAGTTGTTGTTTCCAGATAGCTTCAGGAAGTCAGGCTGCACAACAGTTACATATGTGCATATGTACATGAATAACAAATATTTCTCTGTTCCTTGCTGCTTGCAATAAGACAAGTCCCTCACTACAGGAAGTACCCAGAACAAAGCCTCACAAGGATGTATCACCAAAGATACTCCCCCTCCCCTTTTTTTTTTGTTCTTTTTTTTTCCTAATAGACCATATTTCCAGTGTAATTGCTTTGGAAAGAAAAGTAGTAGCCCTTTAGCAAAGGAGAAAGAAAGCAAATTTACTGAAAGGATTTTATAATGAAGATCAATGTAAAAGAAAACTAGATTTTAGGAATTGCAACTGGTGTCTGACTGTAGGATTGCCTAACACTGGATCATCTCTTGGATGTGGGCCCCAGTGGTGGATGCCTATGAAGAGGTGTATTTCCACAGCTTTGTGGAATCTCCAACTTGAGATTGCTGTAGCTATCATTCCCTCCTACTGCCCTGTCACCATTGCCAGAGCCTCTGCCAAAGCTGCTCTGAGAGGCCCCAGCCTTGCTACTGGCAGGTGTAGCCACTTTTCAGCACACAGGGCAAAGAAAAACTGCTCCTTACCTGCTGTGCCTTCACCCCAGTAGTCAGCATTTTAGGGATTTCTACAGCCACACGTGGTCATTGTCACCAGTGAATCCCACACCACTAATTATTTATTCTGTCCTCCATGGCATTCCCTTCCTGCCTGTGGCCTCTGCAACTTCTTGTGGTAATGCTAAGGGAATTCATCTGTGTGCTGAGTGAAAAAATGAAGTTACTATTTCCGTTTTAACTTCAGTGTAGATAATTTGGTTTATTCTTGTACTTGACAATTTTGTCTCTTCATCTTTGATAGGACACTGATTTTTCTAACTGCTGTTTCTCCATCAGTTTATTTCATAGTGCAGAGAGAGATATAGAAAAGAATTGAAGTAGAAGATTTAAATGAAAAAAAATCAGCATAATAGGCTGCATATGTCTGTCACTAAAATTTATTTTTAATAGATCATGCTTCTTTGTTAATCATTAATTTACCTGCAAATTAGATGAAGACTGTTCACCTCAAGAGTGTATATATAATTTTCAGTAATCAGATCTGCTTCCCCTGTGTATAATTTCATTTCCTTCCCATCCTTGTGAAGCAGTGTGTGATGTGATTGCATACATAGACAGTATTGTATTTTCTTTCTTTCCCAACAGCAATGTAGGGTTCCCTGAGAGTTAGCAGTGCTGAACACATTTGCAGGCTTTGTGCTCCTGTGTTACACAGCCAGCAGAAATGGCCTGTCTGAGTGGGAAGGACAGGATGGAGCCAGAGGCCTCTCCAGCCTTTCTGCTAGCTGTTGTGACATACACACTTCATCATATGTGACACAGGATCAGCCTTGTGAGTGCAGAGGCTTCACATGGCCGGCCCCCTCTCTCCCACATCTGCCTCCACAAAAAAAGAAGTAGATTTGAGCTCAATCCTCCTCCCAAGGGCTCTTGTATTCTGCATATTGTATCTAGTTATTGAATGTACCTATGTGGGTTAATGTATTTCATGTTGAATAACTCCATAAAGGTCTCTGTAAAACTTTGGAGACATTAACAAGTTATTACAATGTGAGACCTCCTGGGTCTACACATGTTGTAATCATCTTAATATGCTAGAGTTCAAAAATTATTATCTACCTCCTGCCATTTCAACCTCTCCTCTCCAAGGCCCTCAAAGGAGCTCTAAGCATCAGGTAGGATTTTTGCCACCAGCATGAGGAAAACACATGTAGTTTTCTCCAATATGGGTATACCATGGCACAAAAGATGACTCAGTAATTTCCTGGTCAGTAACTGCTCTGTTTTGTGCACTGTACATAAACATCACAAAGCAAGGAGTAGCATTCACTGAATCTATAGTAACCAACCTATAGAACACCAACAGAATCAAATCCCCTCAGTAGGCATAATTTACAGCAGGATTAATATGGCATCTTTGACCAGATTATACTAGTCTGAGTCACTTCCTATGCCTTTTTTTTCCTACCAGTATGCGCTAACTCCTAGTATCCTTTCTCCCCCTGTGTTAGCTCCTCCATGTTTCTTGAAAACAAAGCTTAACCCTCCTACTTGGCAAAAGAACATAACGAGGTTCCAAATGGCTCATGTTACATCTTTCCCTCTAAGTGCATTTATTTGAACCAAAGGACAGTATAATAGTGGACCAGAACATTATGTCTTACCTCCTTCCCAGACCCCATATTTCTCATGTTTAAGAATTTATCTCCTTCCTTTGCAAAAGGCATATTGCATTTCTAGTAGAGTGAAAAGAATCTGATTTAAGATGAATCCGAGGTGTACCCATGCTACTTTATCATCCTGAGCTTAGACCAAGGCTCTCAGATGAGGGTATCTCTGCACACTGACTCAAAAATAGCACCAATCTGGGTACAAACTGTGATTCTGTTTCTGAAAGCGAAATGAAAACAGCTGGTTTCTAGCTGAATAATTTAAAAGGTGCTTGCTCAGGTTGGCTGTTTTGAAGAAGTGAAATTGCTATGAAACTAGACAAGATCTGACTGTGTGATCTCAGCACAGTTCACTGAAACCTGTACACTCAGGTTCAAGTCTGACTGCATCTCTCAAATAGTCACATTCTTGATGTGTCAGAGGAAACAGGACAGAGCGACCCTTTGCTGTAGCAGCCTGCCTGAAGTTTGTGATTGCATGTAGCCCTCAGTCTGTCCCTCTCAAAGAAGTGAAGAAAATACTCAAATCTTTCCAGGCTCCTAGAATTGCTGAAGCCATAATTCCTGCCTCAGTGGGATGGTTGCTAATGAGCGTCCATTAGCCAGGCATAAAGGGACTTCTGTGCTGGTGGCAGTGAGTTAGACAGGACAGGGGGGACCCAGTGACTGGCAAATGAAATGCACTTTGAAGGTGAGTATGGGCATTTCTCCAGATTTTAACACCAGGAACTGGATTGGTTTATTTCCATTACAACAAATTCAGATATCTTCGGGCTCATCAGACCTTTTGCTGGAGATTGCTGTCATTCAGAAATGTGGCATTTGATGTGACTGTGATGCCATTGATTTAGATTTACTCAGGGCACCAAGAAAGGCAAAATAATTTATCATTATGTGGGGTAGTTCCTGTTTACATGTAAGTACTTATGTGCTCTAATTGTTTCAGGCCAAATTTTCAAGGAGAGGGCATATTTTCTGTAAATAAGGAAACAACACAATTATTTTCAAATGAAAGAACTTGCATAGTTCTAGCTGTAGGGAAACGAGAGGATAAAACAGGCAGTTGGAAACAGGCACCTTCAGATTAATTCCTGGTCTTCCTGCAAACTTTGTCCAAGACTCAACATCATTCGGAAAATCTTATTAAGATGCTTTCCTTTGGATTGGTTTAAATGTTTATTTGTGGTTTGTTTTTTGTTGTTGATTTTTTTTTCTAACTAATAAATTTAGAAGGTTTCTAGGAAGCAGGGTAAAGGAGCAGAGTAAGAATACATCTGTACATTCTCATTAAAAAATAAGGAGAAGGAATACTGAGTATTTTAATAATATTAATTTTGTTCTCTTGTATCAGCTTTGAGGGAAAGAAAGCATGTAAATGTTCTTTGAGCTCTCCTCACTTTTAGCACGAGGCCTTACCAACTGAGTCCTTTGCTTTTCTGTATTGAATTGAAAATGCATATTAGTGCTCTGGAGCTGTTTGCAAATGGAGAGTCATAAATTCCATCTCAGCTTATCTAAATGGTGTACTCCATGTAGTTCTAAAACACTGTATTATCACAGTGAAAGATACACACCATGAGTTAGACTTTGACTGACGCACTCAGTGATAATTACATAAAGGAAGCTTCCTAATTCCATTAACAAATTGTTCCAGGTTTAGATAGAAATGAAATCATAGTCTCCTCCTCTTCCATTGCATTATTATTGTTGTTGTGTTGGTGCCCTTAATCCTAGATCAGCAGCTCATGGCCTGGATGCACTATTAGTAGAGGACAAAAAGAAGAGATCCAGTTTAGATTGTTTATGATGTAAATGTAGGACAGAAGAGCAGCCAGGGATATGAGGAGAAAACAAACTAATATTGCCATTTGGTTTGGCAGCATTGATGTCACTACAGAAGCATCCTGAGTTAGCTGCGCTTTCATTTTTTGTAGGTGTCACAGATAAAGACACTTATTAAAGAGGGATTTGGAAAAGAACACATATAAATTTGCTAAATTTCCCTGTGAACAGGGACCTCTTCCAAAGTATTTGCCTTGATACGAGAAAATACAAAACATAACAAGGAAACAGTTAAGAATTTGGGATCACGAAGTGAATGTGTCCAGCTCTTCACTGCTACACAGGAACAATGAGATAGGTGATAAGCCATGTGGTGGTGCTGGAATGGAACCCAAGATAAACTTACGTGTGGAAAAGGGCTCAAAGACCACAAATCAGGTCAACATGGCCCATAGGCCATGAAAATGGTCATCAGAAAGTCTGTATGTGTGGAAAGAAGAGGAGAATACCTATTGCAGTAGCAGGGACCCAATGTGAGGTGAACTTCAAGAAAAGATTAGAAAAAAACAGTACTGTTAAAGCATACCCTGGGTATTAAAGGAGAAATATTGCTGGTGACTAGGGATATATATAGATACTGCTGGTATCTGAAGGGAGCAATTGAGAAAGAGGTAGGAGGAATGCTTTAAGAGCCTAATGGAGATAAAAAAAATTGTATCTTGGTTTAATTCTGGCAGAGCATATGAGCTGAGTATCCACAGGCAATGTTAGAGACAAAGGATAGATTTTAATTTCTTGTGAGGTGAGGATATCTGCGAATCATTGTGTCAGCCAGTGGAATGTGGTTTCTACAGATCCATATCTTAGGAGAGCTCCTGCTGCAACCCATCTGGCGGACCTGGAGCACATTAGCTTCATTCCTCTGGCCAGCCCTGCCTGGAGATCTCACCCAGTCCTGATGAGCTCATTTAGGCTGAAGTCTGAGACTTTCTCCTTTCTCCTAGGTATCTCCTTGTGCAAAACCTGTAGAAATGTAGTGGCCCTTGATCCAGCTTCCCTCTATAAAACTTACAGCTGAGTGGAGGGATGGATGGATGGATGGATGGATGGATGGATGGATGGATGGATGGATGGATGGATGGATGGAGAGAAGTGCACAACACCTCTTCAGGAAAGGAAGTTAAAAAGGCAAGTCCAAAGAGCCTTTTGCCTATAGCCACCCCCAGCTGGTGAAATGTGTTTTGGAAGCATTTGAAGGTTATGCTTTGTGCTACTCTGAGTGACTCTGGCACTCAAGGGAGGATCCTGTGTCCTATGGCTTCATGGATGTGTCTTCTTGTAGCCTCCCCTGAAGGATGTTGGATGTTAAATGGCAGATCTAAAGCTTTTGTGGCTCTGCTTGTTACTGGCAGGTCTGTTGGTGATCTGAAACTCAGTTAAGTATAAAATTTTCCTGTAATGTTATGAAATGTGGGAATATTTTGCAGGAATGGGAAAAACTATTACTTAAAATAAACAATTCACATTTAATATTATTTCTGGTGAATAAAATTGTGCCATTGGTATGCTAAAGTAGAATTAATACTCTTCTTGTCAGAAGTGAATTATGAACTTGTCGAGCAAAGTGTACTTACAAGGAAAAATCCACATGTGCACATTTACAAATAATTTTTTCATCAGGGGCTCTGAGAACAACAGTGATGACAAACAAAATGGGCTGGTTTCACATCAAGGGGATAGATTTAGATCAAAGCCATTTAAATTGCCAATTTTAATCATGATTTAAATTGTCAAGTTGGAAACCTTGATTTAAATAATTGATTTTCATCTTGTTTTGCATTTGTGCTTCCTAAGTATTTTTCTAAATAAGGGCTGATTCTCATTGGCTGTTGTAATTCAGCTTTTCCTTTTGCTAACCATTAGGCTTAAGTACGTATTACGTCTGCATATGTTCAAGTAGTTTAACATATATTTACTCAGATTCTTAATTTATACACTTTTATCATGCCAGAAAAATTATTAATGAATATTTTCTGACTTTCTAAATGATGTTTATTTTTCCTCATGCATTCATTCAAACTGTATTTGGTTGGTAATTAGGCTTCCATTAAAAATACATAAAATCTGGAGGGGAACGGGGATATTTGCTAGAATATGCTGGGTGGCTAAAAAGGAGTTTTGTTACAACGTGCTCCTGTTAAAAAACAAGGTCTAGATCTGCTGTGCCCTTCAGTCTGTAGATCTGATAAGTTATTTTAGCAGGGCATTAGTTTCAATGTTACCCAGCTGGGAAGGGCTGCATTTCTAGAACCTTCACACAACTCTTAAAGAGTGCAGAGATGCTGTGTTGCAGTTCTCCTGTCTTTTCCAGGGGAAAGAGAAGTAAGCCACCAAGGACAGGACCTGCAAGGTCCTGCAAGGTCCATGGTTACTTTTCCAGCCAAGCTGGTGGCAGTGGAGAGATAAGGTCACCAGCCATCTTGAGCCTCCAGGACAAGGACAAAAATCTCTGGTTCAGAGTTTGCTTGGAGGCAGCTTGTGACAGTGGTTTTTACAAAAGTGGGTTATTTCTACCACCTCACCATTTTGGAATTTAATGCCAAAGTGCTTCTGCAGAGTGTGTCCTAACTGGCTGTTAGATTGCCTGCATAATCTGTGGCTGGTGAGCTGAACTGTCACTGTGTCTTCCAATATTTTAGAGATAGATTTCAGTGTCTTATAATGGGTCCTAACATGATAGAATAGGAAAAAGCTGGACCACTCTACTTTTAATCCCCGTTCTTTAATTTGTGTATCTTATTCTTTCCTGGAAGACCTGGTTATTGGAGAATGGTCTTGATTTGTTGTGCTGGGAAGTATAAGTTATTTAATTTTTGACACTGAACAAAGCATTTATATTTATTAATTGGCAAAAATGCAGCCAAGTTTTGTGACAGTTCATTTTTTTAGATTTAAATACATATATAGTGCTTTAACATTCTTTTATGTATAGAGTAATGGGGAAGACAGTTTTTGCTTTGCTAACTGTGATATCTTGGACATATTGATTTTATAAACAAGATAGTAAAAAAAATATTGTTTTAACTTTCATCCTGGTGACAAAAGATTACTTGTGAGTGTGGACCGGTTAATCATTGTCTGTTCCTTCAGGTAGTGAAGGAACTGACAGAAAACTTTGAATGAAACTATTTGGAAGGTCTATATGACCCTCAGTGTCACCTTCATTTTTACATGTGATAAAACAAAACACTGAATATGTTCCAAAACATGGAAGAAGTATACAAAACGGATCCTCTGAATTATAAAAGGACAAACTTGAATAGTAGTTGGTTGAAGCTTTCCCTAAAATTAACCTTCTAAATCTTTTGGTCCTCTTAAACTGCTTGACCAAGGTTGTTTCAGGTATGAATAATTGCCAGAAACTTTTTAAAAAATTTTTGTAAAAGACTTAACCTCTAACTCTTGATTTCTGCTTAAGTTTGACTTTTTTCCTATTAAATTTTTTCATGTGACAGTCAAACCTAGGAAATGTAACAAAGTGCTAATTAAGTCCTGTCTAATCTAAGTCCTGTCTAAGCTGAGTCGTATCTGGCCATACATACTCATAATGTTTCTCAGGTTTAAAGGCAATAAGCACTTAAAACCGCCAACTCTGCTAATTGAAATTAATGGTCTATTAATTCAGCCCTTGCAGAACAAGCTACTCATCTCACATATTTGTGTTAGCATTTCTGTCATTGTGGTTCCAAGTGTTTGGTAGTGCCTTGTCTCTGTCAAGGCAGGGCACATAATGCCTGAACCTTCAGTCTTAAACATGTAGCCAATGTAAAAAGAGATACATACAAAACAACCTCAGAAAACAAAACAAAATTACACTTTATATGGCAATGAAAATTATGTTAATGAGATTGTCTTTATGTGTCATAGCCATGACTAAGTCTATAAAATTTGAGGATGCTGATTTCTTTTATAATACTTTGTAGAGGAATAAATATAGTCCCTTCAAAACATCCCTACATCCCTTTCCTCTGATTCTCAAGCAGCTACTCTTGGAAATTTTCTTGCCTTTTTGCTTGTGATCTTGATTTTTCTCCAGCCCTATATATCTTTATGTGTAACACCTTGGAGCTCTCTATTTCTTTTCCTCTCACTTTCTTTAGTTCAAAGTTGTTCCCAAATATTTCTCTGCAACAAATTAACATATCCAATGGGTATGAGTTATAGGGAGAGGATCTCACAAGATCTTCTGCACAGGTAGAATATAAATTCCTTTAATGTGTACAGAAATAGAAATTAGGAAATGTTTAAAATTCTGAGAGTGCTGTGCTTGTAGGTTGAGCTTTGATTAACAGCTGATAAACAGTTCACTAAGGTTTCCTGCCATATATAATAACATGGAAGATGAAAGAGGATATAAGTTGCTTTAGGCCTTGTCCATTTTACTGGACGTCATATCAGAGATTAGATTTAATTTCATCCTTTGTGCAAAGAATTTTTTAATAAAGTAGCCATTCAGATTAAAGAAGGGATTAATATATTATTTATAGTAATAAGTCTTGAATTGGATAATGTGTTACCTCTGATACTATCACAGAAATTACTTACTCTGATCAAATACTTCTTGTTTTTGTTTAGTGGAATATAAGTAGGTCCTAGAAACTGCATTCCAAAAATAAAGAAATAAAGGGGCTTGAACTATTTAAATAGGCTATAATGAAAAGTAAACGAAATAGTGTTTCTCTTAATTAAGAAGGAAGAGAGACTACTTTTAGTTCTGCTATAGAAATCTTGTTCAATAAGTGAAACAATGCAAGTTTCTCAAACACACCCACACCCAACTGAACATTTTGGATTTGATAGCAGAGGCAACAGCAGAGAGAGACCACAGAAACCTCACAAGGCAATGAAGTTTTGTGTTCTGTCCCTGTCATTTTATGCTGGCTTGAAGCTGGGTTTGAGTTGACCGTAACTTTTCAAAATGGAATAAATTATTAGTAAGTATCCTAATCCCCCACTCCTGGGGGCAAACAGCTTTGCCTGACAAAGGCTGTGCAGGCTCAGGAGGAGCAAGAAGTGATCCCCAATGCAGCTCTGCCTTGTCCTTCCTGCACAGCTAAAGGCCTTTTGTGCTCTATTTGTTCTATTCTGCACTTCAGCTGAAACACCATGAGACCCAAAAATCACTTAAATAGCAGCACCAGAGATGAAAAAATGAAGATTGGCTCACTTGCTAATTAGCTAGCTTCACCTTATCATCCACAATGCAACCTATGATTGTGAAAATATGCCTTGGTGTTTCAGGTTGGTTTTAATATTTCATACTTTTCTAAAGAGAACACCCAAAGTATTATTTTATGAAATTTGATGCAATGTGTGCTGAACTCAAGAATAAAAGGCATCAGTGCTTTAAATCTGCTCTGGATTAGGCTCATGGTGGGATCTGAAGTAACTTTCTAGTCAAGCAATCCCCTTCCAAAATAATTCTCCCTCTGAACTTGTCTACTTTGTTCCATAGGGCTTGCTCATACATATATGTTCTGATTTTAAAGGTACTTTTTGCCAGTAAAAGCTAAGACAATTCTCTTCACCAATGGTTGGAAAACTGAGGGATAATTTAGTGCAGGAAGAACCTCCTGCAGGACATGCAGGATGTAGTATAAACCACGTGACAGTTCCAGCTGGGGCTGTGTGACTCAGCAGGGAAGAGAGTGATGTAAACTAGCTTAAGCTAGGAAGTGTGCAGAAGTGGGAATCACAATTTTTTTTTCTTTTTAATAAATTCAACTGCACAATTTAAGCCACCGATGTAGGTGCCTCTTCCAAACAAGGGCAGGTCACAATCCCATGACTCCAAGAATCCTCGTCATTGCCTTTCAAAACCCAAACCTGTGTTATAAAATATTGCAGAATATTATTCCGTCATAACACCCAGTTTCTGCTGGCTGATCAGCTCTGTGCACCCATTCTCTCCCATGGGGAGAAGCTGCTGGTGCCTACAGGAGGGTATCTGAGCACAAAGCAGAGAAGTGGGATTTATTGATAAACATCTGAAACCCCTCATGCCCACCCTTTCTGGCAGTCAGGACTGATTATTCAAGACTTTCTGCATTAGAGAGGGCTCACACACGACTTTCTCCCCTGCCCTGCCTCTCGCACAATGCCCAGATACCCTCCTGTAAGCACCAGCAGCTTTTCCCCACGGGAGAGAATTTCCTAAGGAAAATTAATCACATAGCTTCATGCTACTCTTTTATCCCCTCTCTGTAGTTCTCTTTTTGATTTTGGACATAATTTAGGAAGTTTGTGCTGTTTGGGCTGCAGTTACATCTAAATGCTTCTCTGCCTTGTAACTTCTGATAATTTTCTTACAAAATCATTTCTGTTTTACATACATAGATCATACAACGTTTTACATACAGAGATCAGCACAGGCCTGGCTAAGAATCTAGTTTATCTACACTTTATTTGCTATCTGTCATGCCACTGGGTGTTAGTCTCACAGTGTAAAATGTTTCTTGTTTCTAGAAAGCCATGCTGTCTGTGGTCACTTCAAAGGATATTTCCCTCTTCAGATATTCATATTTATTTATAGTTAAAAATCAAGAATATTTTAAAATATTGAATATTTTAAAATGTTATGACACTAGAACATTCTTTCCTTGATGATAGAACAAGGAAAGTATCACTTTTCACACTGATTTTAACTTCAGGATTTTTATTTTTCTTTGAAATTCTTTATTAGAAAAATAACTTGATTTTTACTGGATGTATAAATGTAATATTTATGTAATTTTTAGAAAGAAATGCAGGAATGATGTAAATAGACATTTTCTAACTAAAATAGATTTTAAAAGTCTAATGATCATATGATGGCTGGAAGCTCAGCATCAGTAGTTTAATAATGACTCTGCAGCCTCTGGTTGTGGCTAGTTATCAATATAATTTTCATGAATTTCAGTTTTTCAGTTATTTGTTCATTTTATATGATTGCATACAGTGACCTAAACTTAAAACATGTAGCTGTCTGAAAAAGCTTTTAAATTTCTTTTTCTAAATCTTTCCCTGCAATTTGTATTCTGAATTTGCAGAAACTTTTTTTCCTAGAGTGGAATTTTCAGCTTCTGTTTTTCAATGAAGATGGGAGCAATTGGTTCCACTCCTCTTTTATTTTATGTTTTTAATTGTCTGTGGCAATGGAAGTGCAGAGCTTATGGACTGTTTTTTCATGTGATGGTAGATGATTTAAGAGGAAAGGAAATTTCCCAGAAATCATTCCAGTGCTTTTAAACTGACCATTTCAGTACAGTGTGCCTACATGAAGCAAACCACCACATGAAATACTCCCAGTGTCTTTGATATCTGCATCCAGGTGCTTCTGATAGATGCCTTAGAATATAAAATCTGTGTATTCAGCCATCACTAAAGCTGATAAATTGCCAAAACTGCTCTCACACGCACATCGCATGCGTAGGTGGCTTAGTGAATGAATTATTCAAACCAGAGGTTTCTAGAGTTTTCACTGAAGAGAGGAGGAATGAGGCTCCCTATCAATATCTAAGGCTCAACTCTTCTTCATCTCAGATCTTCATGAGCATTTATATCTGTGTGAAGTAATCTTAAGAAGAATTAAAAAAAAAAACCCCTGCTCCACTGGAATTTACATGGCTCAGGAGGCTCGTAATAGGATGAGTGTCTTTACTTCAGGTCACTGATTTAAATCCCAGTTAGAAATAGCCAGAAGTCATTACAATCTGATGGCCAGTTGGTGACCTATGAAATGAACTGGTGATGGGAGCCACCAGTTGCCACCAAGATGTGGTTATGTGTCACACCAGTGAAGAAAATTCAGTATCCTGCAATTATGGAAACCAGAGTTTTTCTTTTTCTCAAGGAATATCTCATTTCTCACAGCCCAGCCTGTACTAAACAGTGTGCAGTTGAGTTTTATCCATTAATAGGAGATTTTCTTAGAATTATAGTCTTGGTAGCTGATCCTTTAAATCTGTAGAGACAACCAGCTGCAGCTTTTAGGTCGTAATTTCTCCACTGCCTGGATTTTGTCTAGTAAATATTTGCCTCTTTTTATGCATATGGTGATTTCCTCCAGGCTTTTCTTGTCATCACCAAGGATGCAGCCTCTTCTTATCCTCTCCCATACTTTATTTCACTTTGTAAAAATAAAAAATATTAAAAAGAATCGATTGATTACCCTGAGAATGTATTATTGAAAATAGTTTTGTGTAGTTGGAGTCCAATATAAAATACCAATTGACCTACACACCCCATAAGTTATTCCTTGTCTGTGGAGGCAGAACCTGGAAACACAGTGTGTTCATGTGTAATAAATACAAAATTTGTAATTGGAATTTACAGGCAGAGGTTACTGACAGATTAGGCATCTCTCAAATCTCATTGCAAGCGGTCATCAATGATGTTTTCCCTTCATGACACCTCTGGCATTGTGTGAAGCACAAATTTGAAAAAATTAGGCTTATTTGAGCTTTATTATTTTTTAATTTGCTACATTATCTTAAAAATGACAGGTCAGAAAAAATATGGAGGGGGGCAAAAGAGGCTGGGGATAAGTTTTAATGTTTCAAGCTGTTGCATTTGGAACTCACTGTAGAACTTGACTGAAACATCCAAAATTACAGCTTTCATGTATTAGTCATACATTTACATGAACTCACTTGTGTGGGAGATTGCATGAGTGGGGCTGGAGAGAGCACTGACCTCACATTGTGTTTGTGTTTGCATGTGGACAGACATCATCAATATTGGTGTCAATGACTTTTTTTTCAGTCATTCCACTGACAACTGGATTGAATCTCTGCTTAGAAATCATAGGTTTAAGCAAAACAATCTCCTGTTTTATGAATACTGACAAATATACACCTCAGCTTTCCTGAGGCAGCACAAGCAGTCTCTCATTGACACTATATATTGTATCTTCTTACTCATGGAATACAGAGGTAAATTCAACTTTTATCAGACAGACATTGTTATTACACTTATTTCATGCATACCAAGTAACCTTTATCAAGACTGGGACTCTTCCAGATGCTGGCCTTCAGTGTACAGTTTGTATTTTAGTCCTTACTAAAACTAGGACAGGCTTTGAAAAATGTTAGCAGGATAGTGCATTGAGTTTGCACAGCCAGTCTTCAGTACTGAGGCAGAAGCTAAAGGGGTGTCTTCTGTGAGAAGCTTCCAGAAGCTTCCTCTATGTCCAGCAGAGCCAATGCCAGCCAGCTCCAGGACAGACCTACGGCTGGCCAGGGCTGGGCTGATCAGGAATGAGGTGACACCTCTGTGATAACATATTTTAGAAGAACATAAAGTTATTATGCAGATGTAATTGTGGCGAAGAAGAGCAGAGTGAGAACATGTGAGAGGAGGTGACTCCACAGACAGCAGTCGCTGAAGAAGGAGGGGGAGGAGGTGCTCCAGGTACTGGAGCTGAGATTCCTCTGCAGTTCCTGGTGTAGACCACTGTTGAGCAGCTGCAGCCTATGGAGGTCCATGGGGATGCAGAGATCCACCTGCAGCCCATGGAAGTGACCCGTGCCGGGGCACGTGGATGCCTGGGAGGAGGTTGTGACCCCGTGGGTGTCCTGTGCAGGAGCAGGGACCTACAAACCTGTGGAGAGAGTAACCACACTGAAGTAGGTTTCCTGGTAGGACTTTTAACCCTGTGGAGGACCCATGTTGGAGCAGGCTGTGCTTGAAGGACTGTACCCCATGGAAGAGTGGCCCACATTGCAGCAGTTCATGGAGAACCATTGCTTGTGAGATAGACTCAAGCTGAAGAAGTTCATGGAGAACTGAGGGACCCCATGCTGGGACAGGGGAAGGAGTCTTCTCCCTGAGCCACAGGAGAAACCACATGATAAACTGATCATAACCTCCATACCATACCTCCTTGCACCACTGGAGTAGGAGGTAAAGCTTGGGAAGGAGGAACTGGGGGGGAACGTGTTTTTAAGATTTATTTTACTTCTCATTATCCTGCTCTGATTTTGTTAGCAATAAATTCAATTAATATCCCAAATTTGAGTGCGCTTTGCCTTGATGGTATTTAGCACGTGATCTCTCCTGGGCCTTGTCTCAATACTGAACCCTAAATTATATTTTCTCTCCCCTGTCCACTTGTGAAGGAGAGTGATAGAGCAGCTTTGATGGGTGCTTGGTGTCCAATCAGGGTGAACCCACTACAGTGATTTTTGTGCCAAAACCCAGGCTCATGAGGATTTTGAGACAAGGCTAGTAACAGGGAGAAGTAACAGGCAAAAGAAGTACTGAACGATGTTAGAGACTGGAATGATCATGATAAGTTTTTGCTGTAATTGTGGGGAAGGGACAAGGGGTGGGTTTTGCGTAAATTAGCTTTGTGATGTTATTTTGTTCTTTGTGTAAGGGATTTTTGTTTTGTTTTATTTGCTTGGTTTTGTTGCTGTGAGTGGAGACTGTGATGAATGTGGATTTTAATGATAGTGCTTAAATATGTGAAACACAGGTGAGGGGTGAAAGCTGGTAAATTATTTGTGTAAATAGTGACAAAAGAGAAATAAAGTGATAAATAAGACTTAATAGCTACCGTTTTATGAATATGGATCTACTCCTGAAAGTATTCTATTTTAGTCAAAGGCACTAATTTTTTAATAACTCACAAATAGAATAGGGTTGTAGCTTTCCACATGAGGTTTTATTTGAAAAATTTGAAAGCAGTGGCAGTGTTGAGACTGATAATCATATTGACCTAAAGGATCAAAAAGGCAATTTTAGAGGTTATAGGCAAAGGAACAAAGAACAGTAATAGAGGTCACAGGCAAATGGAAAACCAGACAGTTAGTTTATCTCACATCTATATTTACTATGCTGGTTTTACCAGAGCTGTATAGTATCTCTTAGGTGACCTTGATATTTCTTGCAAAAACAAATTCTATTCCATGATCCTGCAGAATGGCAGGTGTATGTCCACATTTTTGCTGTACTTATTTCTGTGTGGAAAGGGTCAAACTCATAAGACCTAAAGATACAGTAGGTCGGTACTTACACATGCCAAAATCACAGCAGGGAGGCTGTGTTGGTTTGCTGGATCTGTGGCAGGAGAACGTGGCACTCTGCAGGGTAAACAAGCCTGGTTTTGCTGGTGTGGGTGGAACTGCAGTGCAGTCTCGTGTTTGGAGGAGTCTTTGCCTGCTTGCATGGCCTCTGACAGGATAGTGGAGTCTGTCCTTCATCCCCTTCCCTTTCCTCAGCTCTTCACTTGCTTCTTCCTTCATCTGGCTCTTTCCAGCTGTCCCAAAAGCAGCAGCCCCCTCTGGCTGCACACGCTTCCTGTGCCCTGGCCCTTGGTGGCACTGGGAATGTCCACAGCCAGGAGACCAGGAGCAGCTTTGCACTCTCTGGGCTGGTTCTTTCTCCTGTCCCTTTGTGCTTGTGGGGGAAGTCTGTGCTGTCTCATAGAACTTTTTTTTCTTTTTTTCTTTTTTTTTTTTTGAGGGCTGCTGCAGACAGTGTAACCGCACCCACATGAAGCGGAAGCACATTTTTTTTGTAGGACTGGCTATGGTTGCAGAGATGGGGAAGTCCCAAATTAGATTTTGTGCTGGCCACAAGAACCTCTGTCTGTGTATCTATCTGGCCATATTATGAAGGCACAGAGATATATTATTATGCTGCAAAGAGGTTTTTCATATGAAAACAAGGTGCACAAAGCCCTTTTAAACAAGGCCAAGATTGTAAATAGGATTAAAATCTTTTTTTCTGGCATTGTCCTGTATATTTGCTATATGAGGGAGTTCAGAACAAGGATTTTGTAGTTTCTCTGCTTCCTGCTTCTCAAATATTCAGGTGACTGCTCAAGAAGTTTTATGAACCAAAGAGTTCATATTGACAATAATTCTAGTCCAGCATCTTTGTCAATATTGTGGGGTGATTTCTTAAATCACAACATGGTGAGCTAAAAAGGCAGACATTTTTACTATAAACCAAAGAGGAAGACAATTAATTAAATCAGTTGAAAAACAACTAGAAATGACTTGAACATTGTCTGGGGGTGGGAAGAATGGATGTTATCAAACACTATATTCAGAATGTAAGGCTCAAACATTCAAAACAAATTGCCATATTTTTCTTAAAATTTTGAAGGTGAAGGTATATACATTAGATAATCTCTATACACTATCTAATTTTGTGGCTATAATGAAACTTAATATTTGTTAAACAAATCAAAATGTTCAGGAAGGAATAAATCTGAGTTAATGTTTTAAAGCTTTCAGGTTGAAGAAGGTAAGGATGAAAAAGAACTCCCCAAACTTAGTCTTATTTTGTTGAAAATAATTTATTTAAGTAGTATGCATATATAGAGTAAATGGGAACAAGAATATGGAAAAGTGATGATTTTGACCTTATCTAGTAAGAATAGTATAAAGTGGACCTGTTCATTTGTTCAGCTTGCTATGGAGATCTCATTCTTCATAACAAAAATTTTCAATTGTGAGGAATAGAAACTGCACTAGCAATCATCATTTATGAACATATTGCTAAACTGAACACTTTTTTGAATTTGCTTGGGAATTATCTGTTTCTCTAGGGACTCGTGTACAAGATCTATTTGTAAAACCATCGGCTCTGGATGGAAAAGTGAAAGAAACAGTGAGAATGGAGTCAGGTCTGTGCCTGATTATTGATTTGCCAAATAAAAAGAGTGTATTTGGACCAAAAAAACCCAAGACCCCCCCCCATCCCTCCAAAATCCCAACAAAATAAGATATAAATGGAGGTGACAAAGAGGCTCTGATATATGCATATAAAAACAAAAAGGTTATTTTTATGAGGTCTACAAGCTAAGACTTTTCTTGGCGTGATCAAAATGGACACTTGATGGAAGCCCTGAGAGGATTTCACTTCCCTTTTTCTGGCTTGGGAGAAGGCACTAGGAAAATACAGCTGGTTGCAAATCAGTTACAAATTGCATTTTCTTTCTCCAGAGTGCAGATGTGATGAAGAACCTTAAGGTGATTTTTAAAAAAAAACTGGAAAACTCATGGTTTTGTACCCTTTTGAAATAATATAGTTTGGTTTGGGTTTTTGTTTTTGTTCTGAGTTTTTCCTTCTCCCCAAAAAGTAAGCATCCTATGAATTTGCTGGGTATGTGTGGGTAGAGAAGAATTCATGCCAAAACAATTCTTTCATTTGCAGGTTTGTCTTTCTTGGTCTTCACATTTACAGGAGTGGATTGGCCTATTGATTTGATTCACACTTCTACAAAAGAGAGTAGTGGTGAAATCAGCCTCTGCATATAGAAAAATAAAATGAGAAGCAAAAAAAATTGCTGGGAGATCTGAATTATCCCCTGAGACCACATTTTGCTGATCATCTGCTATACTGCTCCTCTTCCTACACATGCCAACGTCCAGAAGCTCACAGTGAAGTCAGAACTTTCAGATGCTCCTGGAGGATGAGTGCTAGTTCACTTCTCAGGGAAGCAAGGTTAAGCAACCTTGAACTTTTCTTGTAGTTTTTTTATTCTCACAGTGAAAGCAAAGACAGTTACTGTAGCTGATTTACACTAACTTTGCTATGAGTTTTGTGAGTTTAATACTGATGTATTGAAATAGAAAGAACTGAAACCAGCCCCCCTCTTCTGGGGTGCTCTGTGGTAATGGGAGTGAGACATAATCAGCAGCCAGCTCCCTGCTGCAGGCTGGGCTGCTCTTCATTTTGATCTGCATGGTAGGTTATTACAGCAGCTACACAAAATACAGGGCTTGGGGAGCTCCAGCCTTCACATCACTGTTTGGCACTGAATGTGCTTCTTAATGGCCATTGCCCTTAGTGTGGCAACCAAATGCTGAGTGAGTGCCACAGCCCCAGAAGCCCACTCAGCTGGGAAACTTCAAGCAAATGTATGTTTTCTTGGTAAATGTAATGGAACCTCAACAAGTTAATGTAAGTAATCCCTCAAAGAGATTAAAACAATCCTGTAAGTACATTATCTCTGCAGGAAGGTTTCCTGTCCTGTGCAGCCAGCCCTGCTTTCAGGCCCTCATTTATAAAATTAACTGTACACTAATTTAATGAGGCGGCGAGACATAAAATAAATTTTAAAAATAACTAGAAAATAAAGCCAAACAAATTTTGATTTAAAATGAAGCCCAGACCTTTTTGGTTTTGTTTTGTTGTTTTCTTTTTTAACAGCTAGAGTTATAGTTGGTTTTGTTCTTAATAAAAGTGGTTGACTGTGTTGACTCAATGTTTTAGCAAAATGGGACACTTTTCTGGAATATGGACAGCCAGGATAAATACAGGAGAACTGGATTATGTTTTCTGTCTCGTTTGCCAAGGAAAAAAGTTTGACTTTTATATGATGATTTGATGAACTTTTGTGATCTTAAAAGTCCTGAAATTATGTCTAGAGTTAATTTTGGTAAAGCCTTTCTTTGAGGAGGCTTGGGAAGCAGAGTAAAAGTCATATGGAGACAGAAAGAAATCTGATAGCTGAAAGAATTAAGAAAAATGTGACTGTGTAGTGTGGGAATCAAGGATTTAAAAACTAAACACAGGTAGCACAGGCTAGTTGTTCCTATTATTGGGAGCCAGAAGAGACTAGGTCCCTGCCATTTGGAAGTGTTTACATATTGGCATTCCATGGGAAATTTCTTCACTGCTGTGACTTTCTTTAAGCCAGATCAGTCAGCATGTGGAGCTGCCACTAGGTCTATATTCCAACCCACCCTATAGCCACTGTGAAATTTAAATACAAAGGCAAAAAAGGAATTAAAGATAAAGGAGCAGTGCTTTAGAATCATTATTCTTATCCTTAGTTCTCCTTGAATGTAGTCCTATGTCAGGCTTTCACTATTTTTTAAGGGGTGATTGTCAGGCAAAATGGAGTATTGTAATCTGTGTCTTTCTGTTTGCCCCTTTTTCATATTGGCACAATGTTAGCAATAGATTCCCATAATTTCCATGGCATTCCAGGATTTATTAAACTGAACATCGCTGTGACATAAAGTACCAAGTACTTTTTGATGTTAGGGTGCAAGGCATCTGGGGCTAAGGATTCAATGTTTATTGGAGATAGGTGCTGCCCAATGACCAAAAAATAGGTTATTTTCTGTGCGCAATACTTATCTTCCCACTTACAGAGCACAGGTATCATTAGCAGAATATTTTGTCTCATAATTAGAACTGAAAGGCCTATGAACATTATTAGGAGATGCTTCATTCCTCGCTTACTGTAAAATTATTTTAATTTCATCCATTCAAGATGTGGATTTTTATGTAATGTTTTTGACTTCTCCAAATAATGTTCTATATTATATAATTTCTACTTCATGTTAATTATCATAAACTGCTCCTTTTTTTATTGCCTCTTATGTATTCCTTTTTACTGCTTAATGCTTCTCTTTACCTGCCCAATGAACCATGAGGGAATTTCAACAAAATTTTATTGTCTCAATGGCAGATGGCCACTTACCCATCAAATAAGCTTTCTGTAAGACACAAAAGCTTTTATTGAAATGTTTCTGATATTTTTGTCCTTTCTGACAATTTTTCTATTTTTCTCATCCTTGCTCAGTTAGCTCTTCACAAGATATTTTCAATAGTGACTCTGTTCTCTTTATGTGTATTGAATGTGATCCATGATTATGGGACCCTAGGCAACTGGTGACCTCTGATCCAATGATTAGTAACTTTTATCACTCATAATGAAGTTATGAGGTAGACACATACTTTGTTTAAATAGCACCAGTACCAGAGAATTAAAATGTATATGTATTTTTAGAAGCTTTTGGCCTCCTGCTTCCAAGAAAAGAAAAGAAGGGCACATGGGTGATCATATTTACCTGCCCACAAACTTCAACTCAGCTGGCAGACCACAGGGTAAGTCAACATCTTCACAAATTCTCAGCAAGTTATACCTTTATGCAACTTGCCATTCATGTCTGCCAAAGCCAAAATCCCATGGCACAGGGAGCTACTTGTACAATTTGTGTTTTTCCAGAAAGCCACCAAGAGCAGCCCTTTGTAAGATGTTTGCAGATTGTGCCACAATGCACAATGAGCAAACAACAGGACTGTATTCCACTGGATTTGGGAATCATCTGGCAAAGAAATACAGCAAAAAAATATACATGTGTTAGCAGAAGAATATGTGTTTGCTGGACTTCACTGTGCCCTGCTAAGAGAGTGTATGTGAAAATCAGAGAAAATAAGGGTGGAAGTAAGGAAAGGTGCAGTCAACATTCCTCTTCCACCATAAAACCAAAGGATAAAGGAAAACAAAGTGCAGAGGTGGAAAGAAAAACATGGACAAAACAACCATAGAAATAGTGTAGATGGAGAAAATAAAAACCTGTGAAAAGTCAGAAATGGATGGAAGGGAGAAACAGTGCATAGAAAATAATTTAGAAGGAGATTTTAAAGGTGTTATGATAGTTGCTCCAGAGCACTCAATGCAGAAGAGCTGAAGAAGGTGAGTAGTAAAGAATGACTACAAAGATGCACTTCTCATGTCAGGCATTACACTCTATGTATTATCATTTCACCACAGAAATCTGTAATGAAAACCAACAGCAGTGTACATTGCAGCAGAATGTAGCAAGACAATGCTCAAGAGCAACATAAATCACAGGCAGCAATGGAAGAGCTGGGGGCAGTTTCTCCTGGGCACGAGGATAAAAAGGTTGATCCTGGGTGGGAAGCTGCAAAATGACTTGAAGAACAAAATTTTGAGGCTGACATCATTGGGTAGGAGGAAATGGTTTGAATGAGTCTCAAGGCTAGGGAAGATGGGGAGGGGGAAAGGAGCTGGAAGAAGGACAAGTTGGGGGTTGTTGGTATGAAATGAACATGAACTGAGGGAAAATAGGAAGAGTCATAGCTGGGCAGGGACTGTAGAAGTTGTCAACAGGGCAACTTAATCAAAGGCTAAATAGTGTGCCTTTCCATTCTCTTCTCCCTTCTGAAAAAAAATCCTCCATCTCAAGATCATCCTCTGTTATCTGACTTTGAAAAACTAGCGCTACCATACTGGGTGTGGGCTGCTATTAACTACCATTTCTTAGTAACTTTTCCGAGGTTCCGCTTGTTTCTAAAGCAAAAAACCCCAAACCAAACCAAAACAAACAAGAAAAAACTCCCAACAACCCAACCAAATCAACACAAAAACAAACAAACCAACCAGAAAGAGAAAAGAAAATAAAGTAAACAGCACTTGGGGACATCTTTCAGACCTGGTAGGCAAGGTTCTGAGGGCTGGAGCCTCTGACACCCATGTCCACTGTGCACACGGAGCGCACAAACTCTCCAGACCCCCACGCATGCTGTGGACGCCCACGCACCCTCCAGGCCGCTCTGCCACGGACACACCCGGGGACAGACAATGAGCAGCGGGTCCGTGTCGTGGCCCCCCCAGCCGGCGACACCTCCCGGCCGCGCTCCCGCCCTGCCGGCAGCCCCGGGCCCGCTGCCCCGACGTGCGGGTCCCGCTCCGGGCGCACCGCCGCGCTTCCCGTCCTTCCCGAGCGCGGGGCCGGCCCGCCGGGATGCCAGGTGGGCACCAAAAAGTTACGGACAGCGGGGACAGGCGGGGCGGGGGCGGCAGGGCCGCTGTCCCCCGCTTTGTTCAGCGCCGGGGAGCGGACCATTGGCCGGGCTGAGCCGGGATCGCGCCCCGGTCCCCAGCATGAGCCTGTCCCGCAGGGCTGGGGGGTGGGAAGGAGAAGGAGGAGGGCTGAGGCGGAAGGTGTCTCTTGAGCCTCCCTCTCTCCCTCCAAGGTGAGTTGCAGCGCTGCTCCGCGCTCCTTTTGTCTCGGTGCGAGGCCGCGGCGCAGTCCGGCCCCGCCCCGCCAAACTTTCGGCGGGGACCGGGGCGCCCCGACGGCCGCCCTGGAGCGGGGCCGGGCAGGGCGCGGGGCCGCGCGTTCCGCCGGGGCTGCCAGCGACCCCCGTGCCCGGTGTCCCCGTGGGGGCTGCTCCAGGGCAGGTGGAGGGGCCGTGGGGTGCGGGAGGTCCCCTCCTTCCCGTTGGGTTTCTTTGGGACGGATGCGGTCGGCCCCATCTTTGCGCTTTACGCAACAGGTAGGGATGCCAGGAGCTGGCGGCGGAGGCAAGGAGTCGCGGCCAGGAGGTTTCGGGGGGCTTTTTTTGTTACGTTCTCTGGAAAAGTGCGAAGGGGAGGGGGAGGAGAACCAACAGTTTTCCGAAATTCCCCTTCAGTTGTTTATTTATGTACTTCCCGTGTCCATGAAAAACGGGTTCGTTTCGCAACTCCGGAGTTTTATATTGTATTCTATTTACTTTTCCCCCCGCTTTTCTTTCTTTGAAAGTTATTTTTCTTTATGTCCTGCGTTTGCCCGTCTCATTCCGGCAGATCAAACTGTCCGAAAGCAGATCCCCAGAGGCTTGTCCTCACTGACAGTCGGGGGAATCCAAACAAAGAGGTGCATCTACCGGAAATAATGATTTGAGAGATGGTTCTCTCCCTTTCCACCCCCCACTCCCCCGCCTTGAATTAAATTGTTTTCTTTTTCTGGGAGGTTCAGTTCGAGGGAAGTTTTGCGCCGGAGCCGGGGTCGGGGCTGAGGAGGGATGGAGCAGACGGAAAGTTGCGGCGGTGGGAGGAGGCGGGGGGCGAGGGCAGTACGGGACCCCGGCGGCGCCCGGACCGCGGGGGGAGCAGGGGCGCGGGGGACCTGCCGCCGCTGCCGGCTCTTTGTCTGCTCGGGCAACTTGAACAAAAGGAGAAACTCGGATGAACTCTCCATCTCTTCCTCGCCTCTCCCGGGTTAACTCATCTTCGGCAACTTTATCGGAAGAGATTTGCTCAACTTTCTTCGAGCTCTCCCGCCGCTTAAAAGCAAAGAGCCCCGCCGTAGGCTTCTAAGGAAATCTGGTTTCACAGTTTAGAGAAAGGAGAAGGTACGTTTGGACTTGGGGTTTATTGTTCTTCCCCGGCTCCCTCGTCGCTCCCCCCTCCGCCCTGCCATCATCGCCCGGGTCTGGGAGCGCAACGGAGGCGTCCGCGGGCCAGCCCAGCCTTTCCTTTGTACTTTTGGGAGCACATGCAGGTATATTTGGGGAGGGTAAGGCAGTCATTCCGCCCGAACTCCCCTAATGTGGGCTGGGGGGCACTAGTCGGGAGGGGGGGGGGGGCGGGTTTGCCTCCTTGTGCCGGCTTTGTTTTATTTTAGAGGTTTAACTTTTTTTTTCCCTTTTTTGTTTTTTTTTTTAGTGGGGAGGGCAGTGGACTCGTAGGATCGGGTTGTGTTTTTAAGAGTCGGGACAGAGAAAGGCTGAAGACGGGGAAAACTTGCTTGTAGGATTGTAGGGAGTCCTGGCGGCCCTGGCCAGGGAGTGGGGGGCTGGCGAAGGCCATGGGACTGGGCTGGGCAGGGCAGCGCGCAGCAGGGGCAAGGTGGGTGCTCCTCTGTGTGCCAGCTTGGGTCGCGGAGCCTGAGACACCACAGAGGTAACACTTTGTGGCTATGGGACCATCCCAGGGAGCCAAGGTGGGCAGAAGTGCCGAGGGACAATTTTTGGAGAAGAGAGACGGACCAGAGGGAAGACTTTGTTCTTCCGACTGCATTGATCGTAGTGAAGGAAGAGTGGGAAGGGTCAGTCCAGGCTGGCCCTTCCTCGGCTGGGCTTCAGTTCCCTTCGTCCCTTTGGAAATGCGATAGTTGCCTTGGGTTTTGTTCCATTCCTTTTGGTTCATGCTTTCTAGAGCAAGCATTGCAACTCCACAAAACTTACTTGTGAGTTCTTTGTACTTTTCTTAATTATGGGGATCAATTTAGTATCTTATTATTTCCCCATCTTCTTTTCCTGTGCTATGTAATAATAATCCATTTTTCTCTTTTTTTCATCCTAGTCCTCTACTTTCTCTTGCATTTTCTTGTCCCATTTTCTAATTGTCCCCCTGTCTCCTTAGATCTACCCATTTCAGAATTTCTGAAGTCTACTTTTTACTTTTTATTGTTATACATTCTCCTCCTCCTTAATCTCTTTCCACCTACTCTTCTACCTTTATATTTGCATTTCTCATGAAAAACTCTTTTTGCCAGGATCTTTCCTTTCCCCCATGCATTGAAATGCTCGTTTCTCCTGATATGAAGCAAACATAAAGCTTCTTCTTGTTCTCTCCTAAACTTATTCTTCTGTGGACTGCCCTACATCCATGTTACCCAGTTATGCAGACAGAGCTTCTAGCAGTAGTTCTTGTTCACAAATATTCACTTTCTCCTTTCTCCTCATCTTTGTGTACATGCATCTTCCAATTTCTAAAAGCTTCTTCTGGTTCCTCTCCATTGTCCTTAGTGTGGAAGTTTGTTCTTTTCCCTTTCCCCCACCCCATCTTCACAGACCCGACACTGTTCTTCACGTCATTGTTCCCTCCTCTGCAGAGTACTCAGACTTTTCTCTCCATTCCTCATAGTCCCCTTCCCAACCTAAGTCAAACTTGCTTTTTGCACCTCTGGAGGAATTGCACAGAGGGACTACCAGAGCAGACTGATGTGGGTTGGGCAGCTTTGCCTTCTTCCAGGGCCAAATGGCATCAGTAGTGCTCAAAGTTTAGGTCCCAGCTGAAGTAGCACATCTGCTGGAGGAGGTGCTGTGGGGAGACACTGCAACAGGGCTAAGGAGGCAGAGAAGATCACATATGTTTCCCTCAAAAGGGTTGATGAGTTTTATTTTTGCTACTTGGTTTTTTTTTTTCATTGACTTACTGTTTTCATTAGTTTTTAAATACCTGCCATGGCAGTTGAAGAGCCTTTATATTACCTTTTTCCCCTGTCACTTCAGTGCTTTCTGGAAGGTAAGACTGTGCAATCTGTAGAAATATATGAAAGCTTTTTTCTTAAATCTTCTTCTCTTACAGTCCAGCCCCACAATGTTTTTAAAGCAAAATGTTACCACCAGGCTTTGAGTTTAGGATGTGTCTAAATCTGTGAAGAAATTTGTGTTTGAAATTATTCAGAAGAGCATAACTTTATATTTGTATGTTAGCTCCTGAGTCATGTGGCAGAGTTACTGTGCTGAACTAACATTTCTTCCTCATTTTTGAACAGGTCACAACATGATTGTTGGGAAAATGAGATGGTTGCCGGAACATCAGTCTGTGATGGGTGCCATATTGCACTACTCTTTGGATGGTGGAATACAGCTTGGGATTCCTCAGGGCTGCATATCGTGGTTCAAACTGGACCATACAGCTGCTTAACATCTCAGCTGTTTGGATTCATAGCAATGGCTAATGGTCTCCTGGGGGAAGTGGAAGAGCCCCGTGCTGGAACTTGTGGATATTGTGGGACATGCTGCTGAGACCCATTTGGATTATATCACCATCTGACACCAAGGTTCTGCAGCTGTTGAAAGGTATGCTTCTCCCTGGTGCAAAAATACTGTCTCATACATCAGAATACTAAATACAAATACTTGCCTTTGTTTTAAACAAACTTGCTATGTAGCCTCTTATTTTTTTCCTCTTGTTTTGCCTTGCTACTGATACCTGCCAAGAGTTTTGAGTGGTGTTAATCTGACAGAAATGTTGTACTAATGATTTGATAACGTTTATATCTTAAATGGAAAAGGAAAACCCAAATATGAAATTTTTTTCCCCATAATTAACTTATATTTTGAAGATAATGACTTCATAGAGTCTATGAGAGCTTAGCAGCTCTAGAAAAAGGGACTACCTAACTTTTAAGAAAAATAAGTTAAAACCAATTTAAGCAAAGCACTTTCTGCAGCTCTAATCTTCCAAATAGCCCAGTTTGTTTGAAGATGTTACTATTTTCTATTTTGAACTCAAGATAGCAACCTTCTATGATTTAACCTCTTTTCCTCCAAATAATGACAAAACTCTCAAGGGTGGCTTGTGTGGGGAAGAAAGAGCAAACAAAAGTATTCAGTTAAAAATCCAAGAAATTATTTTGTTTCATATGTTTTTAAAGTTTTGATGTAAGGCTTCTTGCAGAACGTGCTTGCATCTTGAATGTCCTAGTAATATGAAAGTCTACTGGATGCAGTTCAGCACTCAGTTTTCCTACTAAATGAGATAATCAATGTAAAAAAATGAACTGGAAACTAGCAGAGAAAACAAATGGTTAAAGAGTTATTAATGAACAACAAATTATTCTTGAATCTAGATGAAGTGTTAATCCGAGAGTGAGGAAATCAGTGAGCTCCTTAGTGAACTGTGCTAATGGCAAAGCAAATTTTAAAAGTATTTAAAATCTGATCCTTTTATACCTGTTCTGTGCACTTCTTCACTACAGCTGAAAATGAATGATGTGAAAATAGTCGGTTTTGCTACATGTTTCAGCTCAACTGATTGGTTTCAGCCTAAACCATATGTAGGGCAGACAAGTATTCATAATCTTAAGAAAAGTGCTGAGCTGGCTGGCCTACTTTAGAGCAAAATAGAAATCTGAACAAATAATCACTTGTGATCCTTTCCCGTAGTAAACAGAGATACAAGAAGCAATACAGTTCTAATTTCCTGGTTCTGACTGTGTTTTAATAAAGACCTACTCTTAATTTTCTTGATTATTGTGGGTAAGCTTTTTGTTACACACTGGATGTAATTAATGTACATTTAGATTTACGGTCTTTATATTGTTCTGCATTTATACTATTTTTGAACTTTGCATGACTGAAGCTAACCATATGAAAGTCTTTAATTTGAAGTCTCAGAAATGGAAAGTCTTGGGTTGTTTGTGGAAAGAGAAGACAGAGAATAATAAATAGATTGTGTGGATGAAAATATTTAGAGCTGCTATCTAGTGTCATCTTGGAAAAGAACCCTAGTTGTTATTTTTGTCTATTTAAAGAAAATCAAAACTGCAATCTTTTTTTGTTTCTGTGAAGATTTTGTTCTAGCTGAGTTTCTTCTCAGGCACTTGCCGCTCTTTAGGAAAACTAAATTGAACTTAGAGGTACACTTAATTTATCTGCATGAAAGCTATTAATTTCATCAGCACTGAAAATGGAAGGGAATTTTTACTCTAAGGAGTAAAAATTACTGAGGAGAAATTACTCCTTAGCTTAATCTGAGAGTTTGTGTAGAATGAATTTCATTATTGCCATAAGATTCTGGGTATAGTAGGCAAATCATTAGATATATTTGCATTTGTTTGTACTTTGAACATTTCCAGTATTAATAACTGGTGACAAACTGTTAAAATTTACAACTTATCTGTCTTCAAATTTCTTTGGACTATTTCCAATAAAATGCAAAGAATCATAGTCCTATTTGGAGATGAGATCTGCAGAGAGAGGAAAATCAGGTCCAGATAGAAAGTGGTAGTTCCCAGCTGAGAGGTGTGCTGCACTGGTAGGAGATAAGACCCTTTTAGGGCTTGCAGAGAGATGGGGAAATGCTTTCTGGAGGCCCTGGCTGGAGTGTCTCTGTACCTTTCTCCTGGGAGCAGTCCCAGCAAAGGCACCAAATGCAGCAGGAGTTGGGTGGAGGATGAGAACTGTGGGGAAGGAGCAGCACCTGGGCCTGGGAGGGGTGATGGGGACCTGCCTTACTTGGGGTGGGAAGGAGCCTTGATGGTCTCAGAGGGGGCTGGTTGGGAGGAGCTGCTGCTTGAGAAAAGGTTTTTGGGTATGGGAGCCTGAAGTGTGGGGAAGAGGTTGTTTCTGTGATTTCTCTTTGGTTGCAATTTGGTAGTTGCTTGCTTTGCTTGTGACAGTCTTAGGAGGTGATTGAAACTCTTGCAGGTGTTCTGAGGCAGTGTGGTTTATTTTGGGGTGTAGGGAGGTCTGAACTCCCCCTCACAAGCCTACCCTGGTATTTTGATCTGGTAGCTGAATTTGCACCTAAAACAAATTAAAAAAATCCACACGGTTTAAACAGCGATTCCTCTTTGGAACTGTGCTCTCAGTTAAGGAAGGCTTCTAGCCAATGTACTTGGTTTTTTGAGAAAATATTTTGCTCTGTGTAACTGAGGTGAGGGTAAGCACAAGAGTCTTTCAGGCCAACCCAACCTGAGTGTGGAAGAGATTTAACAGGCTGCAAAGAGTGCAAATTTTACAGTGAAGTGTTTGTGGGCAGGTGAGTTGCATTGTTGGATTTGTGTATTGTGAAAAATGGGTAGATGAGAACAGGGCAGGTTTTGTTACTGCCAGATTTTTAGGTGGAAGAGGAGATGGCACATGGAGTAACTTCCTATCCATTAACATCTAGGAAGGTAGAAAGGAAAATGTGATAAGCCTTGATTTCTTTGACTGTTCCTTCTCTTTGGTTGAAGTGTTTTTCTCGATGCATGGATTCCCAAGTGAGGTAGAAATTTCTGTAGACCCATGTGTGCCCGTCTTGGGGGGTTCCTGATACAAAATGGAGATAGGGATGCTTTCCTGAAAGCCTGCTGCCTTTCAATCTTCCTCTGGGAAGCCCTGCTTCTTCTCTGGACATTTCACCAGAGTGTCCTCCTCAGGATTTGGAGGCACAGTTTGATTCTTGGGTAAAATTTTGGGAGAAAGATTTTGGACATAAGATTGTTAGTCCCTGAAAGGGCTCCCAGGTAGCCCAAAGATTATTGGGCAACTATGAGGGGCATGGCATGGTAAATATTCACTTCATGATCTTCACTGAGAAAGCAAGATGGAAGCTGTAGGTCAGGGCACCTTACTAGAATGGAGTTGTTTTTGTATCTTTGGTTCCATAGAAAATGATATTGATAATTGTGTCTGGTTTTTTTTCTTCTGTATTTTGCTCAAGGCTGGGTGTGAAATCATATAGCTTACTATAGTAGAAGTCATAATTGTAAATATGATGTTTTCTTTTTTTATTATTTTTCTCCTTTCACTGGTTTGTCACCTTTATTATGCAACTCGAGGTACAGTATTCTTACAGAAGCAATATAACCATTGGAGTACAGTTTATTTCTTTTCTTGTCAGAGGAAATTTTTATGAGAGGTACAAGGAAGTCAACCAAGGCTGGAAAGAGAGAGCTTCCACTTGAAATCTGGATGTGGGTTTACACAAACCACAATCCTCTACACCTTGTATTGCAGTTTGATTGAGAAATAATTGCATGAAGACTTAAAATGAAAACAAAGCTTCCAACATGCGACCTGCTTTTTCTGTAAAGTGCTCTCAGTAATGTCAGGACAGAGGCATATGGTGTCTGGAATCATTTTCTGTTTCTTGATTGGATTTATTTTATGTAGCAAGAAGCTTTCCAAGTCACTAATGGATTCTATTTTTATTCTTTTTTTTTTTTTTACTTGCATTGTCATAACATGAAATTTATCACAAACTATTTGTGAAGCCTGAGGTAGGGCCACATTGTGCTTGATATCTTGACCTTTCCTTGATTGAAATGCATAGATATGTTTGGGTTTGGTAGGGGGAAATGGATAAGCTGGGGGGACTTAGAATATTTTAACACAAAATTAGTTCCGACCTTCGAGGACAGGGACAGTACTTCCCCTGAAAGGTTATGAGACTACTACAAATGTGGATTCTATATTTAAATCCGTGAATATTGTAGATTAGTGAGAAGAAACTGAGTTTGACTCTGTACAAAGAAGAAAGAAGAGAAAAAGCTCCTACCTAGTCCAGATGTGTTTGCTACTGCTAAAAATTGAAAACTTATTTAATTTCATTATATTTGTAAACTAAAGCTACAGTCCTTCTATTTAAGAATAATGTTGCAACTCTATGAAATTAACTGCATTTTGATACAGCTGAAAGGTTCCAAAGATTCCAGTATAAATTTTTCTGTCACTTTTCTGTGTTTTTATTTTTGTTTGGTTTTGTGGGTTTGGTTTTTTTTTTTTTTTTTTTTTTTTTTTTTTTTTTTTTTTTTTTTGGAAAATTTATTTTAAGGCCTAAAGTCCCATGGTGGTGATGAGTGTGGTGTTCCTCTGGATGCCAGCATTACTTCCATGTCAGCAGAGATAAGAGAGAGTGCTGAAGTAGAATCATGAATGTTTGCATGGAATTTCTTGCAGGCCTGGGAGGCGGCTGGGTATGGAAGGAGGAGGCATGTGATTGCCGTAAAATAAATAAGTGAGCAGTGGGAGTGGGTATTCTGGGCTGATAAGGATGGAGTCTGGTTTGGTTGTGAGCCAGTGATGATTGGTGAGGAAAGGAAGTGGTGAGACATTTTGAAAACAAGGGCTAGTTGCTAGTGATGGATGGGAAGAGGAAAGAGACGTGGATTTTGTGGGAATGGATGAGAAGCTGTTTGTCATAATTTATGTGTCAGGACTCCTGTGCCATCAGAGCATTTCTAATAGAAAAATGGAGTGAAATCTCTAAATGGCTGTGGCATAAGTAATAAATATCTCAAACATCAGTAGCACCGGCTTCTTCTTGGCGCGTGATAAAATTGTGATAGTTAATGCTGTGAAAGGAAACAAAGTTAACTTTTGCTTTGCACGTTTTGTGTTACATTACTCCCCGAATCAGTGCAACCTTCAATTGAGGATACACTTACTATTTTTTTTCTCTTTGCAACAGTTTATTTAGGTAAGTGTTTCGGGAGTTGCACATGTTGTTTCCAGATTTTCTCAGGGGTGAAACTTTGTGTGGCTGCCATTTAGTTATCTTTTAGAATTTGAAGTTTGGTTTTTGATTGGAGCCAGTATTGATCTCTGCCTGTCCTCTGAAATTAATGATATTTGTGGTGGCTCCAGAGTATATAGGAAGGTACCCTGGATTATGCAGCGAACACTGAGGTGTTTTTTAGCAACTTGATGCTTTGGTACAGGCTGGTGTGCTGTCACTCCAGGTATTAAATTGGGCCTGTAAGCTACTTTGTATAATTGTGCTACTTCTTCTGTCAGTTGTTGCTTTTCTTCTAGGCTTGGGTAGGATGTGAATTCAGCTCTGCTGGGGCTGGAGCTGACCTGATCTGGTGGTAGCTCAGGGGGCTTTTCATTGGGCTCTCTTCACTGGGGGTGTGTGTGAACGTGAACTCAATTGTTCTTTATAGAGAGGCTGTTGTTTCAACGCTTTGGGCTTCAAGCATTGAAAGACATGCTCTCTTGCCCTTACAAAAGATGCCTTGCCTTTTTGTTAAAAAGATGGATAAGATAGCACTCTTTTCATCATCTGTCTCTGGGGCTTAATTTTGTCATATTCAAAGTTTTATGATACCATGTAACCAGTAGGTTTATTCATTCAACCTCCTGGGCTGGACTGATGAATCTTGTACAGGCATGGCTCCTCACTGAAAATCAGACACTGGAAAGAAGGGTGGTTCAGGTTCACAACTTTGTGGGTTTTGTGCCTTTTTTTTTTTTATTTGAAATTACACTTGAAAAAGAAAGAATTAAAGAAATGCAATTCTAAACCCAAAAGCTTGTTCTTTATCACACAGTTGTCTCTCAGCTTCAGGATTTGTATACATTATTTTTATAGCATTAAGTCTATGCATTGTATGGCTTTACAGCTTTCCTTTTCCATGCAGCTAAAATCTGTGTCTGAGATCATGGCAGTGTTTGATATATATCTCCTGCAGGAATTCCAGTGCTTGGGCAGTGTAGGAAGGGGTCTATAGCCTGGTTTGTGTTTCTGACAGCAATTCACCTAGTAATAGGACTGAAAAGGAAGTTTTAAAGGCACCTATAGGAGAAATTGCTCCCTCTTCCCAAAGAAACAAGTGCTTGGAGCAGTCTCTTGGTTTTTTTCAGACCTTGCTTCTTGTCGTCTTCTGTCGGTGGCCTTCAATGCTGTCTTCCCTCTTTGGCTTGGATTTTTGGGTACTCGAAATGTGTCCAATTCCAATTTAACAATTTGTTTATTAAAATACATCCATCCTGTGTGCACATTCTGATGAATTAAAAAACATATAATGGAAAAGTGTCAGCAGAAAGAATTCACTGTAATCAGCTGTAAAACACTTCCAGGCACACTGCACACTCCTCCCCTTCACACTTCCAAAAGGCACCACTGAAGAGCACCAAGGCAGAGCTGAAATGTACCTTTGACAAGCACTTAAAAATTAGTTTCTTCCACTGGTAATCAATATAGATTAATTTTTGGTGTGAGTATGTACAATGTATGTATGTTTCCACTATGTGTGTTGGTTTTTGTGGAATTCATTGCTTCAGATTATACACAGCGTAATACTTTAAATGGCTAGAGGTCACTATTTTTAGGGGTTTTTTTTAACATCTTCAGTTGCAATTGTTTTGAGTGCAATCAAAACTATGGATGGAATGCTACTTGTGGACTTCATGCAGGGTAGGTGCATTAGTGGACCTATATTTGACACAAGTGAAAGGATCTTTGCAAAGGAGGACCAGAATCATTTCCAGATTGATTTCTTTGCATTTGCAAATGCAAAGAAACCAATCTGTCATTTTGACTTTGGGTTGTGTGTTCCAGTTGAAATAGGTTTTTTCCCCTGAACTCTGTTGCAAAAGGCAGTAAGTTGTGACAGATCAGAGAGAATAAGACAGTAAAGTGGCAGAATAAGAATTCGTTCTTTTGTTGAGATTGTTGCCCAGGGTTATACATCTTGAGCATTTTCTTATAGTGTTGGTGCAGTCCTGTGAAGCACAGTTGGGTTGACTGATGACTTTGTAGGAGAGAATATTGTAGATGCTGAACAATGTCATTATTAAAAATAAGGATTTGCACACCTGCTGTAGTCTGGTGGATTGTCTCTAAACACAAAGTGGAGGGGAGCTCTCTGGTTTGCTGCTCTGCTGTATCAGAAATGATGTATGTGAGTGATGGGTGCTGGATTAAAGCAATGTATATTTTAGGCTTCTGGTTGCTTAGTGTGAGCAGTGCTGTACTAACACCCCAGGAGCTGCCAGGAGCCATTTTGCATCTAGCACATTCCCGTGTGGTTTTCTACCCTGTGCAGTGGTTTATGTCCGTGGTTTGTAAGAGGAGCAGGGTGTCTTTATTCTTAATTTTTTTTTCTGAATGCTCTCAGGCTGAAGAGAGAGATGAAGAAGATCTGGTTAGTTCAGGTCAGTGCCTGGATTAACTTCTTGGCAAAAACTTGTTATGGATCATGTACTGCCATCACTGCAAAACACAGTAAGTCAGACAGGATAGCTCTAGCTCTGTTTAGGTAGGATCAATTTCTTCTATGAAAACAAAAGGAGAATCTCTATGGAGAGGTGGGTGTTGAATGTAGTATAATAACCATTTGCCAGAGTGATACTTGATAGTAGCTAGTTTCTGAGGGAGTTACAATCACTTAGTGTTTCTCTAAAGAGTGCCAGGATGCTCTCACTGGAAGGATCTTGGTCTATCTGTTGGACAAAATGTGTACTTTTGGTGAATTTTTTGCTAATTTTACCTATTGTAAAAATAAGTGTTAAAGTATGAGCAATATGGACTCAAAAGAATATTGCCAAAACCAGTTGATGCCTGCATTTGGGTACAGGGCCATACTTGCTGTATAGAAGAGCTGTCAAAATCTATAGGCATTACTGACTGTAGGGGAACAAACAATTCATTAAACATAATAGAGTATTTAATGTGTCTTATAGTTTTTGTAAGGTTCTTGTTTTGTCTTGGCTCTTCAGTTCTTGGATTTAGAATTGCTATGCTATATGCACATGCCTTATTATTTTATGTTGAAATAAGTACAAATTGTATTTTGAAAAGAAGCAGCCATAATAATTCTCAACCAGTTAATTTTAAAAGGAAGTCTCATACTTCAAGGGCCAGCATCTTTTGTTTGTGGAAAATTATCAGTAAAGTCCTCTGTATCTTTAACTGAAATGGTTTCTAATTTATGCTTGATTCTTCTGCTAGGTTAATGTTAATTAGTTTAACATATCACTCATAAAAGATGTCATAGTTGAGTCATTGTGTAGGTAACAAATCTTGCACTGGCTAGCAATGAAGAAATATTACCTCTATTAAAACCCACACTTAAACCGTGGAGTCAGTAAGGGCTCATGACATTTTGCAGTTATCTAGCTTAATGCATTTTAATGCCTTCAGTGGTGTGAGGTTTTTCGTTGGGAGGCTGAGTGGGGGATAAGCAAGTGAGGCAGAGCCTTCAAATTATGCAGTCAGTATGAAGTGTAGCCTGTGCCAAGTGAGAAACTCAGCAGAAATGCTGGCTTGGGCTGGGGCTTGGATACTTTTATAATGATTTAACCTTAAAAACCCCACAACTGTCCAGTGTTGGGCTACCCAATGAAAGCACACATAAGCAGTGGTAAAAAGCTCAAATCTGCTTATATTTAGAGCCCAAGTAATTAGATATTAACAATGCAGCTAAGTATGCAGGCTTGTAATTAGCTAAGTTATTTCATCTATTTCTGCCCTGAAAGAAGCATTAGAGCTGGGCCTGTAGTGGAAAGAAAATTTCAGTTGTGATTGTGGAGTGGTTGGTGTGATTCTGTAATACTTTATTTCAAAATAATCCCCCAGCCGCTCAGAGGAGGTGATGTTGTGATGCTGCCAACACAGCAGTGAGCCTGCATTGAGTCCTATCATCCTGCTCAGCTGGTCCAGGTATTCCAGGGTATGGGATGGGCAAGGCAGAGCAGTTGATCAAACCTCTAGCCATAATCTGCTGCCCACATTTCTTTGTTTGTTTAAACCATCAGCATCTGGATGGAAACCAGGACTGAGTAAATATTTGAGGATGCTGTTGCTTCCTCTGCCTGAGGAGGAGGTGCTGGATCTTGAAGGTTGGAGTTTCACTTGAACAGCACAGGAAGGCATGGTCAAGAGTTTTTATCCAAAACATTAATGTAAAAAAGTTTAAACCTTCTCCCATTGCTAAAGGTTGTAAGCACTTCCATGGCATGGGAGCAAGGCCAGTCACTCATGTGTGGCAGGGAATGTCTGAAAATTTGGAGTGCAGCTCCAAATTAGTGAACCAGATGTATTTTCTTGCAAACTGCATTTGTTTCCCTGTGCAGCAGATTACTCTGGCTTTGTGGCCAAGTAGATATGGTGAGGTTGATCAGAGAAAAAAAGGAGGGTTACTGCTATTTACGAATGTAAACAGCCAGCATGTTCACAGTCTGAACATCCAAATAAATTAGATTTTTTTCTTTAATATTTTAAGTATCATGCTAAATTCAGTGTTTCAGATCTGAGAAATGACAGCTTTGCAGCTGGTGAAGCTGGCAGAAGAACAGGAGTGTTCTTCTTCTGCCTCCTTTCAAAGTCTGTGTGTTTGAGCTCCTTTGGACTACTTGTACTCTGTACCCCAGTAGAAGGCCAATCTGGTGATTATTCATAGTGTGAGGATTCAATGAAATTCTGTTAATAAAAATATACAGTTCTTTGACATCCTGCTTTGCAGCTCTTAACACTGGTGTATTTGCTGAGTGCCCCAGCATAGTCAGGTGAAGACCTAGGACAAGCATCCCTTTGAAGTGACCACAGTCATCAGTATGTCACCCTGACCTTTTAATGAGTTCGTCACTGTTGTGTGTGGAACTGTGAACATTAGGTTTTCTCTTGCTAAAGGAGATATCTTCCTATGAACAGGTTGCTCTTAAGATGATGTTTTCCTGAGATAGTTCTATTTTAGCTTCCTTAGCCATTTGTTTGTTCATTTGTTTGCAATTATAAATTCTGGTTACCATGAGACTTGAAAAATTGCAGCAAACAAGCGACTTCTTTCTGAATTTGCTTCTCACCTTGGATTTGCATTAAGCTTTCAGACTTCCCTTAATTTTAACCATGAAAACTGAATATATTACAGTAATTTTATTAACATCAAAAGCCTTCAAATTGTTCACATGTAGCTCTTAAAATTTATAAAGCAGCAGTTTAAGACTTTGAAATTCTTAACAGATGCTCAGCTATGTTCTCAGTATTTGAGCTTAAAGCAGAAAGAATTTAACTCAATTATAATAATGTAAACCTTTCCACTTTGCTTTGCATAATTAAATATTTTCATTTACATAGCACAGAAGTTTAACATTCTAAACAGGGTAGATAAGCAGAAGAAAAAGGCAGACAAAGATGCATCTTTAATGCATGCAGAGTAGTAATGCACATGCTGGTAATCTTGCTGTGCTTATTAATAATAACAACTTTAACTAGAAATCCATATGCAAATTCCTGTGAATATGGATTGTATTTAATATTTTTTTTTCTTTTTAAATTGTGTGCATCTTTGGAAGTATGCAGAAAGGTATACTAAAACTGGAGCAGGGATGCAGTAACCTTGATATCTTTGACTTCTTGTTTTAAAATATTAATTAGTGGAACAGGTCTGAGGAAAATTAAGGTATCCGGACAATTTCTGTGGATGCAGGAAACGGCTTAACTGTGCCTCTGTGGAAGTCTGTCATCCTACTGGTGTAGCAAAAGCTACACTGGAGGTGGTTATTACTACCACTTTGGATAATGCTGTGTCTCAGATTCAACAGCCTGCTGTCAGAGCAGCTTCTCAGTGGTATAATAGGAAGCATTGTGTGTTTTGAGGGCTATAAAATAGACACAAGATGTGCAAATAAACACCTGCACTTTCCTAAATTACTGCTGCCTGTCAGGTCCGGGGCAGCAAGATATGTCAGGCTGAAAGGAATCTTTGCTGGTTTTGAAGAAATTTAGTGCAACTTCTGTTAGCTAGTTTAATGTCACTTTTTTACATCTGAATCTTCTTGAAAGTGGGAGGATCAGTGATGTTCCCCTATAATGAAATAAAATAGCTCTGATTCTTATGTTCCTGAATTTTTGAAGTGTATAATATATTGCAGATTATGTCACATAACATATGGAAAAATATAGCTGTGTTAAATAAGAGACTAAAAAAGATTTTTTTTTGTAATGCCTTTTGTTTGCTTACCCTTAGACTTCACCAGGTGACTGGCTTGCTCTGGTTGAATGCCTTACATCAGAGGAGTTTGGAGGTTTGCCTTTGTTTTGTGTTTGTTACATGCTTCAAATCTCAAAATTTAAGTGCCAATATATAGGACACATACAGTAATTCTATACATTACAATTAAGAGAAGATGGACTTTTAGAAAAACTTGGGTTAGGTTAAATATTATTTTCCATATATTGATTTTAGGGCATATATCAAAACCACTAAAAGAAAGTGGAAACCTAAGCAAAAGGGAGAACACTTGTGCATATATTTCTGTGTGTATGCACTGCAGTGAGCTGGGGCAGGGGAACTTAAAAAGAAATTTGTGTGTTTACCTTTGATTTTTTTTTTTACGTTTTCTCTAGAGTTCTTTAGGTAGTGAGCTTTGGAAAATTCTTTCAGTGGAACTTAAATTTCTGGGGATTTCTGTCAATTGCCTAGGTTTCTTCCATTTGCACATAGATTTTCTAGTGCACTATAAAACCTTTTGTCATATTTTTTGCTTGTTTGATGGTAATGGAGATAAGAAAGCAAAATGTAGGGAGAAAATGAGAATTTGATTTCCAGTGAAGCAAAATTTCATATCCTAAAGCTGCTCCTGACAGTCATTCTTTTAATACAGTGGGTGGCTGTTTGCTAACTGCAAATCCAGCAGTGTAGGTTACTTGCTTAAAGAACAAGTGAAGCTACAAGGATCTCATTAACTTTGATTTTCATGTTATCCCAAAAGCTTGTAGCAATATATGTGCTCTTGTTTACTCTTGCTTGTGATCATTGGGGAGCGCTTAGATGTACTAAAAATTCTTTGACACCTCTGAGCACCCTAAAAATAATTTTATTGGTAAGATTTTATCGGTAGAAAGGCAACTGGAGGCTGAGTATGGAGTTCTCTTAGTTTTTCATTATTGCTCCTTTGGCTTTAGCTGTTGAGAATATTGCCAGTCTTCTGTTCCATGCTTGCTTTGTTGCACTTGTGCTGCTTTTCTGAATGGTTATGAGAAGTTCTCATTATGAGCTAGCTGCTTAGCTCAGGAAATCATAGTATTCTCTAGATTTCTGAGTTGTTTTGTTGTTTAGGAGAAAAAATGGGATTGTTTCGGTTTACATAGAATCCATGTAGTAAATGTATTGCAGAGGTGTCCGTATTGTAGTCAGATTAGATAAGTGGTTTTCGTATATGAGGAGAACACATGGTTCTGTGGTTTTGGGTTCTCAGCTGTATGTCTCAGGTGTGCTGCCTTCCAGCTGGTTTTCTGTTATACTGTCTCTAGCTCTGTTTCTGCTCATTTGCACCTGGATTTTACCATACTGGGGCATCTCCTGGGAGATACAGAATCATTTCAGTATGTCACAGTGGGCACTTACCTAACTCCCTATGTGTATGAGGTAGGATTTGGATTCTTTTGGTAAAGAATCCTGTGCATAGAGTTCTGTGTAGAAGGTAGGAAAATACCTTTCTTGGTCCCTGGATTTTGTCTGCAATTAGCTTATGCTATGTGGCTTAATTTACTACAGAGGTAGAGTGTTTCTGCTTTACTAAGCCTTTCTCTCTCTCTAAGTAATTGTGTGCCCATTTCTCATTTAAAAGCTAAACAAAGAACCTGGCATTCCAAAAATAATAGTGGAATATTAGGCCTGGGGTTCTCTGGAGTGTAACCACTTATTTGTGCAGTAGGTGCAGTTTTCTGGTTTCTGTCCAAAGGTTTAGGGAGTGTCTGTGCACTTTCCACTTCCCAGATCATTAGTGATTTGTGACTGATTTGGTCCAATTTTAACCATTGCCTGTAATCTCTAGGGATTAGAATTCCAAGATGTTTTAATACCTGTAACTGTCATTAGAAACTGCAGTGAGTAAGCAAGTGCTGATTTATGAGCACTCAATTAATCTTAGTGCCTGGGATTTGTTCCAGTAAATTCACACATCTGGGTGAGTGCCCAAGGTTCTCAAAGAATTCTTAAAATTTGCATATTGACCTTTGAGGACTGGATTGTAGGACCAGAGTATCATGCACATAAAACAGCTTTTCTGTGCTATCTATTTTTGTGTTTTTTATTATCTTTCAGACCATTCCTCTGATTATGTTGAAAAGGGGCATGGGGAGCAGATGTTTTTGCTCTGTTCTTAGTTTTGAGAAGCACTGGGGGGGGGTGGAATTGGTTAATTTTTTCTTTTTTTTTGGAATTCAGTTTGAAAACAGACCCCTCCACAGCAGTTTAATCCAATTGACAGTTGGTCAGTGTATCTCATTTTCCTAAGAACTCTGATGGGATAATCCCAGGTAACCCCATCATAAGATGATCTCAGAATCTGGCAATACCCCTGATGAGTGCTGTGATACTTCAGGTTGTGTGATTAGTTGCTTGAGGTTATCTGGTCCAGGTCTGGATGTAATAAATCTAACTGAATGTATTTTAATATTTTTGAGTGTGAACTTTTTCAGCTTGAAAAGTGGATGGTGGTGGGGGAAGCTTTGGCTTGGAGTCTCTCTGTGATGGCACTTAGGCTGCACACTGGAGGAGCGAAGTATTACCACAGTAGATGTTAGGAAATGGTTAAAAGTGGGCACATCAGTCCATGGGATCATGATCATCCTTGTGGTAAAGTTTTGATTAATTGATGACACCTATCCCTGGCTGGATTCCAGTGGATGTAGCTTTTTCTTTATGGCTGTGAAAAACAGGCGTCCTCTCCCTGGGTGCATTGTGGCAGGGGTAAAAACATTTGCTTTGCTTTCAGCATTGCCTAGGGCTTTCCTATATTGCTTCTCCAGCTGGATCCTTTTATTCTCTGGACTCAGTGATGCTTCTGAAATGCAGAGCACTGAAGTCCCAGGAAGGATCCTGCTTCCCTCTGCACCAGTTGTACCAATTGGAATGGGAATATCATGTGGGGGTCTGTCTCTGTAGAGTATTTGAGCTGAGAATTTTACATCCCTCTCTGAGATTTTTCTTTTTTGCCTGTGTGGTGGGAATTAGATTTTTTTTCCCCATCAGTTCTGATAATTTTGCTGTAAGAGGTAATGCACAGGGGAGGACTGTCTATCACTTTTATGTGGAAACTATTTAATCATTATACCAGGAGTTTTAGTTTCAGTTCAGATACTCAGGTATCCAAACTAAAACAAAAACTCCTGGTATAATGATTAAAACTCCTGGTTTCAACTTGTGTGCTCTATGATCAGGATTTCTGAATGTTTTGTGTGCAATATTTTGTTGTTTGGGGTTTTGTTGTTCAGTTTGTGTGTGTTTGTCTGGTTGGGCTTTTTTGTTTGGTTGTTTTTTTATGTTTTGGTTAGATTTCTTTGTCCCCTCTCATTCCTTTCCTTTTGTAATATCACTGTTGAAATTGGAGTCCTTGAAGGTGTCTTGTTTGCTGTGAATGAAATCCACAAATTTAGTATGAGGGAGAAGCAAGCTATCAATTTCTTGCTATCTTTCCCTGTCCCTCCCCTGTGAGGGGGAGTTTCAGTGAACATCTGCATTGGCTTGGCACTGCATTGTCTACTTGACTATAATTTTTACCTTGTTATTTGTAACTACAATTAATCTGAAGATGTGAATATGAAAATTATATTTTACCCACCTATAAAAGGAAAGAATTTACAGTATTGGTAAGGAGGGGGAAAGAGTCAGAGGCAGGAATAATGATACTTAGTCAAAGTTTTGTCTCTTGGATGGAAAAAGTTACAACAAATGCGCTAGAACTTTTTTTGTGGTGCACTCAAATGCAAGAGTATGCACAAAAACAATGACTATGTAATTGGTAGCTCAGAGGCTTTATTGTAGTGGGTATAAGTGGTTTGATTCAAGGCTGTAATGCTCAAGATCCTCTCTGAGCTGTTGTGGGCACTTCAGGAGGAGTGTGGGAACAGGAAGAGTTTGTATTAGTGCTTTCACATTTTCCAGTGATTTATGGCTTGTGAGTCTTGAGCTTGCCTGAGTGAAAGTGTCTTTGTAGTTTTTAATAATCTCAGGATTTTTATTCCCATCACTTTTAGAACCAATAAGGTCTGGTAGTATTCACTGCACGCAGTGGTGCTGAATTCCACAATGGACTTCATGTGAAGAAATCTAATTTTGTTTGATTTGAACCTGCAATGAGCCTGTTCTTCCAATGCCCCTCTGCTGTTGTAACAGTAAAAGGCAATTGTTTCCTGCTTGCCTTATCCTGTCAGCTAGGATCTTGCAGAAGAAGAAATGAGGTTTATGTAGGGATGCAGCTTTAATTTTTTTTGTTGTCATATTCCATATGCATTTCATAACAATGATAATTAATAACATTCTGTGTTTCCTTTTGGACTGCTACAAAGAATTAAACTGTCTGTGAAAATAATCTGCTGTTGCCACAAAATTTTGTTTGTTACTGGTAGGACTCATGGCTATGTAAAGGGAATACTGGGTGTGCCATGTCATCCTCTCACTCCACATTAATATTTTGTTGCTTTTTATTCAATTTCACCCATAACTTAAGTGCTGTGGTCACTGAAGATGCTGATAACATTTTTCAGAGGTTAAAGCAACACTCATCAGAATAAAGCTGAAAAGCCATAGCCCTTCTGGAGCTGTCTCAGCTGACAGTGCAGACCAAAGAGGAGCTGGAAGGGCTCATTCCTCTGGGAGCTGGACAGCAAGTACACAAATCTGCTGAGTAGAGCTAATCTGTCCTCATCCTTGGCTAAAAATTTTTTTTTTATTTTTTTATTTTTGTATCTAGTATAACTAAATAAAAAGGAATATTTTTCACTACTTAGAGACATTGGTGGAACAAAGGATTTTAAACCATCTTATTGTTGAGTCGTTACTATTTTGACAAGTATTTGTAGCAGAAAATTGGTGTGTGGGGTTTTGCATGTTTTCTGCTATGTTTTTTTTTTCTTTAAAAGTTATTTCTCTGACAGCCATACATTTTTGGCTTCTGAGAGTTTCACAGAAAAAAAAAGTAAAATAATTCTTCTGATGAAATCCACCTAAATTTTTCATCTAGATAAAACATCCTGAGGATGGAGAAGGAAAGCAACTAGATGCTTCAAGTGCATTTGGAAAGTGCTGGTGGTCCTGTCCTAAAACTATGCCAAAGTCAATTAAAATACGTTATTTCTTTGTTAGCTGAGCAAGATGTATAGCTACAGCATACTAAGATGGAGGCTGCTGTCATCATGCCTGGATACGAGCTCGACAGACAGGGAAGAGTTCAGGGATTAATGGGAACTGTGATGTAGCAGCTGAGAGGAGAGGCATTAGGAACAGGGAGCATTCCCATGAATATTACAGATGCTAGAAGTATTTTTGTGTCAGCTTTCAGTGTATGGTTTGTAAATTGCACACAGACCCAGGTGATATCTGATAGTTGCAGATGTGTTTTCTATTGATTCCTAAGGGGAAAAAAAGGTAAACGTCAGTCAGATTGTGTGTTCTACTCTGTTTAAAAAGAAAACTAAAAATTACACTTTTGGTTTGGTTATATTTGGATTTCAACCACTAGAGCTGCTTCAGAGAGGTATAAAGCAGATAGCCAGTGTATTCTATCCTTTATTACCAATTTAACTATCTCTATTCTGGGCAGTATTTTGATTAAAGACATTTGAATTGTGATTGAGATGTTAAAGTTTTTGAAGAAGTGGTATGAAAATAACTTAGGATCAAAAAGGTAACAGGAAGATCAGAGCTCTTCTGAACTGGTTTCAGAGAAATGGTGTGGCTTAAGAAATCATTAGTTCTTCTTGCATAACCCAGAACTAAAACTCAAACCTTGCCAAAGAACCTATCTTGGTTGTATAGGGAAAAACAGCCCTGTGAGCAAAGCAGGCATGAGTTAGTTAAATTGCTGTTGCTAGAAGTGTTTTTCCCCTGTAGAGATGGTACAGCTGATTATAACGTGTGCAAGTTGTCTTGTAAGTTCAGTGAACTTGAGTTTCAGGCACTGGGGATTTAAATTTATAATGTTTAGACTTCAGTAGATACGTCTAGCAGGTTGGTGCATCTGTGTAAAAATTAAGCAGTACCTTTTAAAAAGAATGTGGATCAGATTGATCTTGTATTAGCCGTGTTAAATTATTGAACAGCATTGACAGGGCGTGGGCAATTGCCTACTGGCACTCTCTTCAAAAAGTGGCAGAAGAAACTTTGTCTGCAGTTAGAAACTGATCTCAGTCACCAGACACTGGTAGATGTGTAAAGAGAAATGGAAGGCAAAACTGAAATCCTGTTCTTGGGTGTTTCCACTGCATTATGAAAATTATACTTTGCTTGGCTATAAATGGAAACTGGTTTCCAAAGATGAAACACAGGGCATCTTTTGAGACTCTCTTGTTAATTGTGTGTGTCAGTTTAGGAAAAATAGGCATCATCTCTCCAAAACCTAAACAGCAGGAAAGAAAGATCAATCAGTTATTTTGCCCATGGAGGCCTTGGGGAATAACTATAACAAATTAGGAAAGAAAAAGAGAGTGCTGGTTGATTTCTATGTTGCAATACCAGTGATGGTGATTTCCTGTAGGAGATGCAGGGGTCTGTTTATTGCACACTGCACCCCAAAACCAAACATTGGTTATCTGGTAATAAGTACTGGAAGCTGTCTGTCAGTGATGATGATTGAGTGGTGTGTGTTTGCCTTGAGAAGACTGATGCAGGGAACTATACTGACTTTGGCATGAACTTCTCAGAATTAGTTATGTTTTGCAGTGTTGAGATTAGTATGCCAGATGTTTACTTTCTGTCAAGCAGGTTTTTGAATGGCAAACCCTTTGTGCTCTGTAGGGCAGCCTTTATTTTGAGTGAATGCCCCCACAGACATCAACCTACTCTGCAAATTCCATGAGCCCAGTTTACTCGGTGTGAGCTGCAAAACTGTGCTCATTTGTAAATAAATATGCTGAGGTCCAGGAATCATTTGCACAGGTATTTAGTTACCTCTTCATTGTGCTAACTCTTTTTCTTCTTTTTCTTTCTCTCTCTCTTTTTTTTTTTTTTTTTTTTTTTTTTTTTTGCCCCTCTCTGATGATTCCAAAACGGAAAAGTGAGTCCCAAGTGTGTGGTTCTTTTTCCATAGTGCTTGGCTCCAAGAGCAAATGGTATTCTCCAGGCTGTGTTGGGGGGCCTGCCGGAGAGGTGGCTGCTTTCAAAATTCTTGTTAGGGGGAAGTGATGGATGGCTTTGTTGCAAGCTGCCCTCTCCCGTTCAGGGTGAGGCTGGGAAGGACAGGGCTTCTGAGAAGTTGTCAGCACTTGATAGCTGTGAGCTAGATCACTGGAGCAATGCTGAAAGGATGAAATGGGAATAATCCAGAGACCTGCCTGTTCAAACAGTACCTGCTAGCATGCTGAAATGGAGGTAGAACCAAGCATGTCTGATGAATCATGTCTTGTCCATGGTATCAAATGCGAGCTGAATATTGCATAGATATCAGATTTATTAAGAGCTCTTTTCTTGTTCAGTGAATATTAAAGAATACCTCTTGTGTTGAATAAAGGATATCTGTTGATAACAGTCTTTTTGAATCCAAGGATATCAGGACTGCATTTTGAAAGGTGGTGCTTCCTAAGAAACAGATCAGTTGAAAGGATTTTTTTCAAATTTCTCTTCAATGAAGAAATGCAGCGATATAGTTGAGCATTTTTAAAAAAATATATTTTTAAAGAGAATTATAATTAATTTCTCCATCCAGTTAAAAAAAAAAAAAACCCAGTGAATCTTTCTGTGAACATTTAAAAAAAATTTAAAAAATTATGCACTTTTAATGGAGTCCAAATCAGAAGTTTATTTATGATAGTCATACCATACTGTGTGACTGGTGTGTTTAACACATGCATCAATGTAATATCCCTGTAAGTGATCATACTTTCCTTACTAACTCTGTCTTTTTGTATTCACACAGTGCCTTATTTCTCAACTTTACAGTTAATGCTTAAATAATCTAGTAGGGTATTTTTACTTGTCAATCGTTTCCCTTGTCTAAGAAGAACAATATACTTTGCAAGCAATCCCATTTAAATTGAAATGAAATCTGTCCTCTGTTTCCAGCATTAGTCTGTATCTAGGTGGAACCTTTACATGTTGACATGTGTCTGAAATTAGAAATTGTGACACAGTGTAATTAAGTTTACATCTCTACAGCTGGATCTGGCACTTAAAACTGAGATCTTTCTTTGCTACGTAATGAAGGAATAAATGGATCCTTTGGTATATCAATCAGGCAAAAAAAAAATTTCTGGAAAATTTAGACATTTATTAATTGACTTGAGGTAAAAAATGTAATTTTAAATAGAGGTCATTAGAGAAGATAGGTCATACTTCTACTTCCAAGTGTTGTCTAACAAACTTACGTAGCTCAAACTAAGAACTGATTCTGAATCCAATGGTCTTAATTTATTGTTGCAATGGAAAAAATCTTGTGTTCTTGTGCAGAAGAAAAAAAATTCCTCTCTAGAAGGTGACAAAATATTTTAGCTTAACATTTGAAGGAGGAATTAGTTCTTTTCTCGAAAACATCTGTCCGTTCATATGTTTTCCAAATGCCACAGTAATCTTGCTGTCACCTCCTGCTCTGCCATAAAAAGAGTCTTTTATTTTTAGAAGTACAATGTGATGCTTTGAGTCATGGTAAAACTGGAGGATCTCCTACCTGCTTTTAAACCAGCTTAGCCTGGCCCTGGTGAAGGAGAGGAGCTGCCAGGCTGCTGCCAGAGGCTGTGGGGTGGACTCGAGGGCTGTCCCCCTGGGGAGCACGGGAGTCCTTAAAGCTGCTGCTGCTCCCCAGGCTGGCCTGTGCCAGGCTCTGCTCTGCTCTGGGGTGGGAGTGGGGCAGGGAGGAGTTGTCAGCTTTTTGTGTGGTGTCCCTGCTGTCCTTGACAGCTGTACTGTGCCCCACTGCACGTGACGAGCTTAGCGAGAGGCTCCTCTGGGGGAGGTTAAAGATGGGCTGCTGCCTGTGCCTGTGAGGACTGGAGAAGAGCAGATCCCAGTTCTACATCATCTGTTGCCTTGCTGAAACACGAGCTGTAGGACCTAGAAAACAATTGTATTCTCATTTTGTTGATCTGGTGATTTTTACTTGTGCAGACCTTGAAATGCAAGTCCTGCAGAGAGCACATGAAATCTTCCCTTATTCCCTTCCAGCCTGCTGGCCATGGGCCTTCGGAATTTTTCTGTGGTGGAGTTACTGGGATCCTGGCTTTACCATGTCTGCAGAAAAATAAGGACACTTACAGATCATATAATTGTCTGTAGTGCAAATGGTCTCAGTGGAGGATTGAGGTGCTATGAGAGAAGTCAAGCTATGAAATGTGTTTGTGCTGTCATGGAGATTTGGGTAGAGTGGCTTATCTATTCTGGCTTCACCTTGTGCAGCATGTAAATACAGCTACTCTGCTTTTGTTACTTACAGTAGCTTCTTGTTTGGGGGGTTTTTGTTTGTCAGTACAAAACTAGAGAAATGGCAGTGTTGTTTCAATTGCTGCCGCTTTAGGAAAATATTTCCATGTTTAAAAAGCAAAAAGTCTAAATTGTTATAAGGGTAGGAATAAATGTTAAGCAGAGAAACAGGATGAGAAATTGTTGGTTTGGAGGTTTGGGTGATTTTTGTACAAAATGGTTGGGTAGGCTTCATTTCTTCCTGTTACTTTTAAATACCCAAATGCACTAATAAAATTACAACAATTGGTTCTGTGAACAAGGAAATAAATGCTGTAAAATCAATACTTACACTTTTGTTTAGAGATAAAAGCAAAATTTATTATTTGAAAAGGCCTCTTCCTGAAAGACTTGAGTTGATAAAAATATTTTTATTTTGAAAAATCATGTAACAGTTCAATATTTTCTTGAAATAATGTAGAGCTTAAAAATGACTGGAGAGTGAGGCATGAGTTTATTTGGGCTTGAGGAAATACTGTAGATTAAAAAATGAATTCAAATATTTTGTTGAACTTGGAGAGAAAAATCAGCTCACTGAGTGGTGGGATTCTGCTGGATTTATGCCTGAGGTGTGAGCATTTGACAAAGCCAGCCTGTTCATAAAGAGGAAATATTTTCTTTCCATTTAGTTCAGTACAGTAGCTATTCCTTTCAAAATTAAGAGAAAATTGGAAGAGAAGGCAGGAGAGCTTGTTTTCCATCTTCTGGCATAAGACAGCAGCAGATGTAGTAGGTGAGGATGTACTAATTCTAAACATTGCTGTGCATGGTCACCAACAGAGTCAATCACATTGATTAAATATAAATAGAATTTATGGCAAAGTGCTGGAGCTAATGTAAGGATAATAGCTAATTTCAAATGAAAAGGTCTTGAAGATTACTAACAGAATTTTTTTCTTAAGGAAAATAATGAAGAATAAATGAAAAGCAAGCTTGAATTATTTTTTTTTACATTGACACAAATGGTGATTTAAACTGTTGTTTTTAAATTCCTTCATTTAAATGATGTGATGGAAGTAAGAGTCTCTGAAGAGTATTTACTTTTTATTTATTTTATTAGTATTAGAAAATAAACACGTTAGGCCATAGATAAACACTATTTCTTCCATTGTCTTCAGCTGCATTTTATCATCTGTCCCTTGAAGTTAGAGACCTGTTTCAGTGGGTTCAGGGATGAACATGGTATCTATATTTTGTAATTTTTTGTGCAAGCTTGTGAACTTAGTGGCATTAATAACAGGGTAGGAGTAAGGGATCTGTACAAATATTTGAAGTTATAAACCTAATTTCTTTCTCTCTGGCATCCAAGATTCATCTGTGGCATGAATGCTTTCTGTGGGTGTGTTTTTCCTTCACTTCCACTTTGTCAATCAAAAGCTTTCTTTTTGCTTAGCAGTGTTTTATCTGATTTTCAAATAATGATATGTTTTCTTTTGAATGTTTTTTTAATTTTCCATAGCTCAAGTACAGAAACAGAAAGCAGAAGGCAAAAGCCATAAGAAAACTTTAAGTTTTTTTTTTTAAACAGAACATTTAAAAACTGGTTTCTCCCAACAAAACCTCTAGATAGTGTTTTTTTCTCCATCACCTGCTTTGCTTTCTTTTTCTTCAAAGCTCAAAAGGTGAAACCAAATCACACACACACAGAGCCACGCTCTCCCCTTTTCTAGTTCCAAACAAAAAAGAGAACCTAGATGTCTTTGTTTTGGAATCTATTGCCTTGGTGCATGCTGGTAGACCTGTCCATGAAGTTGAGGTAAGTGTCAAGAATCGACTTTTAACAAAATATTAAAACGTGTGGTTACATTTATTCCCAGTAAGGCCAATACTGAGGTTTAGATTTTGTTCTGAATAGAAACTACTTTATTGAGTTGGAGTATGGGATGCAAAGTGTCTGGCATTTATTATGGTTGATAGATGCATGTGTACTCTGTCTAGAAATTGTATTTCTGATACTCTACTAATTGCAAATGTGATTCTCACAGTTTGATGTATATTTAGCTATTCTGCACTCTCTAAAGAAGAAAATGGTAGTAATTCAAAAGAGAATGTACTGAAAACAATATTGTGGACATAGCAGTAAGTGTGAAGGCTTGTAAACCTAACTCCTTTAGTAATCAGTCATATTCTTATGCGTGAATCTAGACACTGTTAAAATGTTTCAATGATGTAATGATAAAAATAATCATTGATGGCAGGTCAAACCAAAAACTTCAAGTTGCTTTTTAGGTGTCAAACTATGCCTTGGTATATTTTTTCCTTTATTACAAAGAAAAAGTGAGAAATGGATTAGGTTTAATGAAATACATGATAACCTACTGAGCAATCCTGCTTTTTGCCTCTCTATTATATGGGTATGGCCTGTGCTCAGTATGGATTCAAAATGCAGTGCAGAGCTGTACCAGAGCCTGTGTTTTCTGCGTGGGAAGAGTTTCCCTCTCTATATTATCCAGGAGGATGACTATATTTCATAGTTTCTAGTTGTTGCTTTGGGCTCTTGGCAAAGTATCAGGGGAGCTTCTGCTGGTATAATGTTTGGAAGTGTCTCTCTTGCAAGAAAATATTTTGGCACCTTATTATGTGTGGTTTGGTCCAGCAGAAGAGTGTGTGGGATGTGTACTCTTCAAATGCAAATGCTGTAGGAGTATTTATTTTAATCAATTTTTAAACATGCATCATGGCATGGCTAAAAATACCTGCCTACTTCAGTAGAGTGAAGAACAGCACTGTAAATATAAACGTAGGTGGTGTGAATGGCTGAGAACTGGGTAACGTTCACTGTAGGCTCCTTGGGGCTGTTTTTTGAGAAATGATGAAACTCACATGTGAACAGCAGGCCACAGAATTTATTTTTTATTTATATGTTTATAAATAGCTGGATTTGGCATATAAAAAGATAGTGAACCAACTCTGTGTTTTACTTGTTGTGTTGGATAAGGTCAGGAGCATGAACTGTTCAGACCTGACTCGTTGTGTTTGGCTGCACTGAATATGAGGGAAATACAAAGGCAGTTTTAAAACATGTGGCTACAAATAACTTGTCAGTATTTGGTGATGCAGAGGCCACATAAATCTCTACATCTGGAATGTGTGAACCAACGAGTATCTCCTGTTAATTATCCTGTTTGACATTTCCAAAGCTAAATAAGAATGATGGTTAGTTATGAATCATATCTTGCCATGCTGAAATGCCAAGCTTGGTTTTATTGCGATAGAGATTAAGGCCAACAGAGTTGTAACCAGTCTCAGCATCACAGTTTTTGCTACTGTCAAACTGCTGATGCAGCATTTGCTTAATATGAATGAACCTTTGCACCTCTATAAAGTGCTTTAAACCTAGGAAAAATTTATGCCTTATCAAAAGGTTAATCCTGACAAATTATTGTAAATTATCTCCTGTCTGTGCGCTGCAGGTGCAGTGAAAATAATTCTGTGCTGCACAGGCCGGTGCCTGTTCCATTGGATTGGAGAGCACTGCTGTGGGTGCCAGCAGCACTGGGGTGCCTGTCAGGACCAGCCAGAGGTTCATTTCTCAGCACTCTTGATGCATCAAGCCTTGGAGTTCCAGTTCTGCTCAGGCTAGCAAGCTTCATTTCTGCTGCTCAGCATTTTGGATGGACTGTGTATCAGCCATGTTTCACAGCCAAGTGTGGAAAATAAATGCTTAAGAAACATTAGAATTCAGTGGCATGAAAATGCTTCAGTGAATCACGGCCCCAGGTTGAGTGTGGGTTTTTTGTTGGTTTGTTTTCTTTCCTTGTAGGATAGCATCCACTTTCTCTCTGGACTGCTGCTTTCTTAGTCCCACTATAAATGCGGTGTAGCCTCTGAAGCAGTGAGTGCTGGATAGTCTTTCACCATCACAAAACCAATCCAGATTCAGTCATTTGAGCACTGTGTGTTTAGCCAACCTCATAGCTCAGATTTCAGAAAGTTCATGAGCTGCAATACATGTCACTTCCTTTCATTTCTGTTTTGACTGAGAAGTATCAAGAAGTCTAACTGAAAACTGTATTTTTAATCATATTTTGAAATCATGTGAAGGTGTAGGCTTGTGCCTGTGAAAATTGCATCTGCATTAACATTTTTTAATTTCTATTACAGCATATAGAATAAAGTATTTGTGTAAGTATGTGATAGGATACATTGCATTGGGATAAATTTCTGGAAATGGGGTGTGTGTGTATTTATGTAGTTGCCTTGTAGCTGCAGTGGCACACAGTCCTTCTGAGCAGGATGCTGTGCTTGCTCCAAGTCATGTAAGCAGCTGACAGGCTCTTGGGCAACACAATGGGTTAACAACTGAAGTAACTTCCACCTCAGCACTGTCCTGTGTCTTATGCTGATAAGCATTAAATAACCCTGACACAAGGATACCCTCTCAAAAATGTTACAACACAGGATTTTTTGGTGATGTTTGTTAATAATGCCTTTGGCAAGTGTGAGACCTGCTTGCAGTTTAGCTTGGAAATACACGTGTTCACTGTCTCAGAATGACCCTCCCTTTTTTTCCTTCTTTCTGAGGCAAGAAAGGTGCATGTAAGAGGTGCGATAAGTTTGTTTTAATGTGAAAAAAGCTTTGTTTTAATGTTATGCAGCCAATAGGACCCAGAGTGTGCCCAGCAGATGTCTTCAAATCTGAACCACATAAACAGAACTGTGGCCTCAGTTTTCCTCTGAAATAGGTCCTTTTGAAGCAAATGCTGGTTTCACTACTCTTTCCCTGCAGAAGCGGTCAAGTCCTTGTTTCCCACCTTCTTGGAGAGTGCCTCATCCACCCACTCCCATGGTCTGTTTTTGTGGGGGTGTCATTTTGCTGAGAGACTTTCAGTCTGCATAAGGGAGAGGGAAAGGGAGCCCCTACCATGGTGCAGGCCTGCGTTCCTAGGGCCAGCTATCCTCAACTCTTCTTCCTCTGTCTGTCTGTCTCTCTCTCTCTCTTTGTCTCTCTCTATATATGTATATTTATTTCTTTCTTATAGAACAACTGTTTCAGCATTTTGTTCCCTTCTGGTGTGGCTGGTGATGTCTCCTTTTTCCTTTTGCAGTTCCTTATGTCCCCCCCATTCCTCTTGATTGAAGTTCTCTCTTTAACCTCTTATTGTATCTACCCAATTCCATAAATTCTTTTTCTGAATTCCTATTCCTTCCCCACAAAAAGCCCCTTATTGTCAGAGGGGAATGCGTTTTTGCCTGACCTCTGGACAGCTGTTCCATTCAAAACCTTCCCCCCGGAGTAAGAGGCATCCCACAATTCATCGCTTTTTTTCTTTGCCATGGTAAAAGCTAAAAGAATGTTTAACAAAGACCTACAATTGGTGATGGGGGTGGGAAATGGGAGTGTAACTTAATAGTTTCAGAAAACTGATGAATAATATAAGCCTTTAAAGGACCTTTTTGAAAGCGTTATCCCTGTTCATAAGCAGCTGGTAAAGCAATAAACTGGCAGAATTTCATACAAATATCTTATTTGGACCTTGGTGGCAAGTCATATATTTTAATTATTTAATATTTCAAAGGGTTTTTTTTCAATGCAGGGTGGCATGAAATTAAAGTACATATTACATGTTCCAGGTTGATAATGGCTTGGCGAATGATGGATTGTATTGCGTTTTGGAGATTTTGGAGCCAGAAATGTCATGCAAATGCAAATTGAGGGCAACACATTTATAAAAAGGGTTTTTTTTTATTGCATTGATATAAAGGGTTTTTTTTTTCATTGCATTGATCCCCTAAAGCCATTATGTTTTCTTTTAAAGATTTGTAGATGTTTGATTAACGCTATTTTGGTCATATAAGAAGCATTTGTGGTATGGATTTGGATCCTAGTCTGAACAAATTTTTTACAGAGCGCTGTGCTGAAATTGATGTTTTAAAGGAATGCAATTGAGTTAAAATTACAGTTTAAATGTTAAAAACCGTTTTAACTTCCTCGCACTTGCAGAGTAGTGTTATCTCAAGGTGGGATGAGGAATAAAATCCTCTGTTCTAAGTCTTTTGCTAGTTGAACCAGCACCTTCGACAGCCTTTCCTGCATGGTGTGCCCCACTGTGTTCTCACATTGGTCACTTGCTATTTTTGTCTGAGAGGCCTTTTTGTGGGGGTGGGAGCTTGGTGGCAAATGCTTCTGGTTTTGGATGCATTTAAATTGAAGTGCAAGCGTGTGCTGCTGCTGCTTTGCGCGTCAAGCCGTGCGGGGATGAGACTGCCATTTTGAAATGCTGTGCTTCTCATCTCACAGTGGCTGTGTTTCCATCCCTGTGCACTGCCACACTCACCTACAAACGCAGCTTGAGCTCTCGTGAGGCTCTTGGAGAGTTGCCTGAACCCTTGCTCCCTGCCATGTGCATCTGAAGCCCCTTCTCCCTGTTTTAGGGGTTATTTCTCACCCTTGCACATGTGCTCAGTGAATTTGGGTCTTGCACAGGCACCTGGCCCAAGCCTTATGGCTGTGCTTTAATGCTATTGATTGCCCCTCCAAAGGAGTCACTGTGCTGCATTGCTACAGCCCTTCGCTTCTCAAAGGGTGGGCACGGCCGGACAAAGGATCCCCCCAGCCAGCCTGGGATTGCCTGGACCCGGACATATGCATATGAATGGGGCTGTACATCTGCATTTGCTCCAACCGTTACTCCATTGTCACCCATTCCTGTAATGAAGAGTCCCTGGGTATTCATTAACGTGCGTGGCTTCATAAACATCTCTGGTGCAGAGTTCTTAGCCACGGTATTTCTGTGGTTCCAGTGATATAAGAAGAATAATTAAAAAATTTATTTAATATTAGTTATTATTGAACAACTTAATTTAACAATAAATTTAATTTTTAACTATTGTTTGTTTAATAACTAGTTAGCATATAGAAAAGCTATAAGGCAGAGTGGAGAGAGTCACACAAAATATTCATTGTGAAGTTATGCATTCTCAGAACGGTCCTCTGTGCTGTGGCAGTGATGATTTTTTCACCAGTGGTGAAGCAAGCATTTCAATGAAAGCCTGGCTTTTCTGATCATGACTCCTGTTTGTTGTGCTGATCTCTGGTGTATTTGCAGGTACATGGTTCATATCACCTAATTTCTTTCAACAAGCTTTTTCAGCAATTCCACAAATCCAGTCCAAGGCATCTTTTGCGTTTTCCTGTTGCAAGGTGCTGTGAGGAAGCCTATTTATGCTGCTGAGGTTTGAAGTGTGTTAGAGTTCCATTCTGCAGTGCTTATGTGGAGCCTTGCATTGTGTCCCACACCCGCAGCCCCTGCCTGAGGACTGAGAAGGAGCTTTGTGAAGGATGACAGTAGGCTACCAGATGCATTCAAAGCCAGGGCTGCCGAGCATTACCCCATCTGCTTTGAGAAGAGCAGCAGGGGTTTTTAATGCCCACATATTCATTATATAGAGGGAGTGGCTGTATGTTTAATACAGGCCCTCATTAATTTTGTGTAGCCCACTAGAGTGCTCTAGTGTAAGTATGAAGAAATAAAAGTCATAATGATCTCTTCTGTTTCTTCAGCTTGCATCTGCTCTACAGGACCCTTACCAGGGTTTTCTGCCACTTCTGTTTTTCTTTTAGGCTGTAATAGGAAGCTTTTAGGAATCCTATGAATGTTACTCTACCTATGTAACAAGGACATGCATGTCAGGCAGGGGAATGGAGGCAGCAGGCAATTTGGTGAAATTATATTCTTTCTGTGCTGCTTGAGAGTGCCTGGCCAGCTGGTGCCAGGTGGCCTGCTGCTGGAGTAGCAGGGGATGTGAAAAATAGGCCTGGCTTTCAATAGCAAGTATCTATCCTCCTGGGCTTGCAGTCTCTGCAGGGCAGCTGTCTCCTCTCCAGTGAGTGCCAGATTTGCATGGTTTGAGTTCCGAGTAGTCTTTAGGGATTTGGAAAAATGTGTGACCATCCCCCAGAGACATGATAGCAGCCTCTGACATGTAAATGCAAATCTCACCTTCTCATCTTCTGACTGGTGCCAAAGTCTTTCAGGTCCCAGCGTGTAGGCACTGGTTGTGCTGTAGTGTGGCATTCACGTGCCTGTGGTGTTAGTCACTTCCAGAGTCCCTGTAGAGAAAGAAACAGCCACAGAACTGATGCAAGAAGAGATGCTCTTGTTAATTTTCTCTAACGTTAAAAATAGTAGTGAGATACTGAAAACTAGCAAGAGACAGTTTTCCATCTTTCCCTGTCTTTAAAAGTTGGGGTTTTTATTTTTTCACGTCTATGATTCAGAATTTCTGGATGTATCTCAAATATTGATTTAAAGTCCTAAATAATTTGTGTGGTAGCTGGAGATCTTATAGCTCTTTATCATAGATTTTTTTTTTTCATCTGTGATCACTGCCTGTTGTTGTCACTGAGGCAGTAAAATTATGTCTGCTGTGAGAGAGCTGGAGTTTTGAAGCCTTTGGGTAGGACACCAGAATCAGGTTGTGTATTCCTTGTTTAATCTTCATTCCTCTCCTCTAAGAGCAGCCGAGGAGGAGGAGGGGTGTGCTGGCTCCCAGAGCTCACAGGTCCAAGATCCACTCAATGCTTCCCTGTCGATGCTCACCTGCTCCCACTGCTTGGATGGATGACAGATATGTAAGGCTTTATAAAGCTTTACCTATCTGTAAGAGATACCAATGTTGTAAACCCCAGGTGTTAAAGAGTTCTTGATTTCTTTTTATCTCCCACTATGGAGAATAGTACCTGCAGAAAGAAAACTATTTTTTTTAATAGCATGCCTACTGCCACGTGCTCATTTATGAATGTAGGTTGTAGGGCAAAACAGTTAGATTGCCAGCTTTTAAAGTGTGGTACTGGATTAACAAAGTTGGATTCATGTTCTGTTACTTTAAAAATGCTGTTAATTTCCTGTAAGGTGAATAAACATAAAATCCAGGCAATTATTTTCTGTCCTAGCTCATAGTGTTATGGTTTAAATGAATACATTGAGACTGAACAGTGGTGAGGGTGGCAAGGGCATTTGTTCTCTTCCGCTGTCTCAGCTATACAGATGGCAGTCCTTGGGCAGGAATGGGATGGGAGAGGACGGTGTCCTACCCCCTGGCAGAAAACTGCTGCAGCTTCCTTGTCAAAGCCCTCATTTACTGCTATAAACCTCTTCCTCTCCCCTTGTTTATAGGGAGAGACAAGCTTTCAGGCTTTGTCTGCTGAATGATCCAACTGATTTCTTTAGTAAGACAACTTATGTGAATAGTGCTGCTTGTCTGCAGATGGCACAAAATATATGATGAAAGTTAGAGGAAAAAAACCCCGGGAAACAGCACGAGTCGAGGTCTATTTGCACATAAGCACTCTGCAAAGGTATTAAAGAAAATTGCACTGAAGCAAGTTTAAAGTGCTAGGCAGATGATGCAGGCTGTGATCTTTATCAGCCTTTATCAGGGACTAACCTAAAAATTAGGCATAGTATAAGCTTACCCTAAGGTAAGCCTTTTGATTTCTCTGCATACTGTGGAATGGGTATTTACATTTTGTCATTTTCTTGTTATTCTGTATTTACATTTATGTTCCCTTGTTTTGTGAATATAGGTCACAACCATAGATTATTTTATGCTGCTTTTAATCATGAAAAATTCATGACAAACCTTGAGAAGACTAAGTGTTACTGGTAATAAGTAAAAAAATATATACTTCAATGCCTTTTGTCCCTTTACATTTTGGGGGGGGGGGGAATAGAACATTAGATGAATTTTATAAGATCTTTATTGTGTCTGATGTCTGTAAATCTATGATGCTGGTTGGCTGGAGTGCAAGTCAGTCCATTAAAGAAATGTCAAGTGTAATTTTGGAAGAGATATGTTTTAAGACAATACATGCATAAAAAATAGCATAAGGAATTTGCCTCTGGGTTGCTGTGAGGGTGACACATTAATTGTCACAGATGAAGAGGTAGACCTCCCTTGGAGCTCATGATTTGCTGTTCATGATTTATGAGTCTTGCCACTCATTAGAGGGGGACACATGTGCAGTTCTCATAGCATTCAAAAGATGGTCTGTCTTACCTTAATCTGTTAGCAACAAACTTGTAACTTTCTAAGATCTATCAGTGCCTTAATATCACTTCTCCCAAACTGTGCTTTCATTTGGTTTTTAATTGAGCAGCAAGTGCAGCTGGGTTTCTAGTTACCTTTTTTTTTCCCCTTTTCTTGTAAGAACCATTGCTATTAAAACAAATATTGATTTTTTTTTTCCCTTTTCTGTCAGGATGCTGAAATGCAGACAGTTAAACCAGTGGTTCTTGTATAGTACATAATAAATCATATCTTGTCAATTTTTTTTCCTCTATACTTCCTGTTCAGTTTGTTCAATGCAGCTCAGTGGTGAGATCAGCTAGATGATGCTGTTGCAGCAGAAGCAAGACGGTGATGCCGTGGCAAGCACTCCCCCTCCCCCACAAGTGTTTATTGCAGCTCAGGTCGTTTCTCTGCCAGTGTTCATCTTGGTCTGCCTTTTTTTTTTTTTTGTTATGATTTCCTTTTTTTTTTTTATCCCTCCACAAGCATGCTTTGCTTATTAGCTGAGAATTGCTGCTCTTGTCCTGAAGGTGATGGTGGCCCTCACCTGTGAGTTTAACTACAGGAAGAACAAGAAACGTTGTACAAGGAGCAGAAATGAAAGCCTTTCACATGGCCCTTCTCTGCAAGCCTTGACAAAGACTGCCCAGAGATGTTTCCCCTGCCTCCTGTAGGCATTTCTGTTCAAATTCTACTATTATGGCAGAATGCATTGAATTTTAGATCTATAGGGCATGAAGATAAAAAACATAAGCATAAGAATATAGTGTCCAGGCATGTCTTTGTTTACTGTGCTGCCTCCAAAACAAAACTTGAAATTTTTCTATAAGATGTCGCTATAAGATGTTCTTGTTTAGTAATGTGCTGAGTAGGATGTCTGTTATTGTCATATTTTCTGAAAAATCTCTTTGCCCAGGATTTTCTCCTGGGAATCTGAGAAGCTTCAGAGAAAAAGTAAAACAATATCTCATTTACTTCTCTTGTAAAGTGTGGTTGGAGATTTTTTATCCAACACGTGAATTGTTTTTGACTTAATGACCAATCACGGTTGGGCTATGTCAGACTGAGGAGAGAGTCATGAGTTTTCATTAGTATCTTGTTAAGCCTTCTGTCTGTATCCTTTCTCTATTCTTTAGTGTAGTTTTAGTAGAGTATTCTTTAATATAGATAATAAAATAATAAATTAGCCTTCTAAGAACATAAAGTCAAATTCATCATTTCCTCCCTTTGACAGGGTCTCAAAAATACCACAGATGTCATGTGGTTTTTCACTCATAATGTCAGCTGTGATTGAAATGCTTTTATTGATTCTTTACACAATTTTTTCCCCTACATAGTCAGACTAGACGTCATGTAAGATTGTGATAGTTTTTCAGAAATTACCAATCACTAAAAGACATGTCATCCTAACTTTGTTCCTTCACTGAAGGGCATTTGAAATATCTGTCTGTATCATGGATTGATTTTTGTATATAGTGAAAGACAATCGAATTCATCTGCTTCAGAAGTAGAGTCTAAATGGTAAGATCTGTATTCCAAAAATAATCCCATGGATTCTATATACCATCATGTGGATTTTCAGGTGGTCTGTCACCACCAAAATGAGAGCATCTCTGTGCTTTTATGGATGTGCATATGGGAATTATCTCATGACCCATATGTCCAATTGAATTGCCTCCTGGAAGGGAGAATATTCACAGGCTGAATATTCCTTTTGGGGTTCAAACTTGCTATAGAAAACTCTGTCTTTTGCTGTAAGTGATTTATTCCATCCCTTCAGTAGCCTTAATGTTGCTTGAGTGTTTGTAGGAGTTGGTGTATATTTATTTAATGTCTTGATTGTGTAAGCTTCTCACCTCCTTGCCAGAGACAAAAAAGGAGTGGTGCAACTTCTCATAAGTAATCTCTCCAAACAGTCAATATAAAAGCCACCAGACTTCAAGAATATTTCATGATTTTGAGACAGTACCAGGGGATTCAAACTTGCATTGTCAGTGTCAGGAGATATTTATTTTTAATTTACATGTCAGTCTCCTCAAACAGAATGCCCATAAATATATTTTTGTGCCTGTATGAGTGGAGAGGAGCAAAAGTTGTAATTGTGCATTTTCCTGCTGCTGCAGGTTGCCAGAAAGGTGGTGAGCCCGACATGGGCAAATTGCTTTTGACTGAGCAGTGATCTTTTTTAGCCCTTCATTAATTTTCAAGGATTTTAAAGCATGAGTTTGGGTTTTAGTATTTTTTTCCCTCCAGTTGATTATGGTAATTAATATAATGTTATTTCAATCACTCCTATCCTACTATTTTACTGCACTGTATTTCTAGAAATTCTGCTGTTCTGCTTTTTCAGCTACATAAACTTAGCTTTATTTACCCCAAGTCTGTAATGTGTTTTCACTTTATTTCTGCTTTCATACGACTTCTGTTTAATTTTTTTTTTAATCAGATAAAATGTAAACCAGTTTGGTTTATAAAACTTGATTTTTGAAATGCTGGTATATTCCAGGAGTTTTCAATACATGCTGTAAGGTACTACTTGTACTTAGTAATGATACTACTAGTCTTCATTTCTAAAGCTGAAACTTCTTCCTTTTTTCAGTCAGTGGAGTGACTGGCGAACTTAATGGCAGGCATGTCTTGCTATTTGGACTGTAGTTTCCCTTCTGTTTCCCAAAGTTTTTTTAATATTTTTTTTTCTTTTTTAGAATACTTTGAACATTGTTACTGTATTTCTTACTGTAAATGAATCAGAAATGATTCAGTGTCACAAACACTATCATAACATAAGAATAGAAAAATAACTCCAGAAAACACCAAAATCCACTTTAAACACAATGAATGTGATTGATTAGCATTCACTTAATGGCTGTAAAAGAACTTGTTTTCTCTAAAACTGTTCTCAAATTCACACTAATAATCTATTGTTGTGCTTTCGGAATGGTGTTCCCCAATTTAATGTTCCCACTAAAACCATGCACTGCTTGTTCCTCCCTCCCCCTCCTCCATCCTCTATGGCAGGCTGCAGAGGAGAATTGGAGGCACAAAAGGTAAATATCAGAGTTGAGATAAGAACAGTTTAGTGGAAACAGCAATGAGATGAGGAAAGGAAGAGGAACAGCAACAATATTAGTAACAAAATTGTACGAAAGAGAGAGAATGATTCACAGGCAAAATGCTCCCCAAGCCTGACCTGGCCCAACAGCAGCCATGCCACTCTGACTGCTCCCTCTGGCTTGGAAGGGCCATCCCACAGCTCCTTCTGCCAAGGTTACTCAGCTAGAAGGAGCCCTCCTTGCTGGAAGAGACTCCCTCCCTCACTCCCTCCCACCCTGGGCACTCATGTGAGGTGATATGGAATAACTTCCAGGTCCCAGCCATCTTCCTGCCTCCTGACTACTGCAAACATTAACCTTGTTCTGGCTGGAACCAGGACATCTGTTAAAGCAGACTGAATCCTGTGGATGATTTAGAGAAGACTTTTTCATTGGCTCTCTCAAAAAGAAGGCAGAAATATGCTTAAGATTATGAGGAAGGTGCCCTCAGTGTACAGGAAATTGAGATGTGCTTGCCAAATAACTTAGAAAAATGGAACTGAATAAAAACATGAAAAAAAATCTAGGCAATTGCAGAAACAAATTGAATGGCCAGAAAAGCCAAGCTGATTTTGGAAGTGTGCAAAATACAATGGGTAACTTAGTCTGCATCTATCTAATGCTCTTATCACAATTGTATATCGGGATCAGTTTCCCTTGATTTCTAATACAACATCACAAAACACAGCACTTCATGATATGGAAGTGCTTACACTGTTAATAAGTCTTGCTTAAATTGTCCATTACCAGTTAAAATGACTAAAACTGATTTTCTGTCACAAAGCATTTTCCAGCTAAATAAAACTCTTTAGCTGATGTCACATTTAGCATAAGCTGTTTCCCTAATTTTTAAAACACTTCTAAAGTACTTGTTTGTACATGGAGAATATGTGTAGAGAAGATGTGTTAGTAGTATTGCACCCTCCTTTTGATCTTGGTTTAGTCACAAGGTAGAGTTTCTAGTATAAGTGAAACTATAGTTTTCACTCTTAAGTGGCAAGAGGTGGTGGCCCACAACAATGCAAGAAACTGATATGAGTTCCAGGTTTGTTTCTAGTTTTTATGTGACCTTAAGACCGTGATGACTGAACTGGTCTGGCCAAAATGATTCAGGCCCTGATCTTAATTTATATGCCTCATTTTAGCACTGCATGTATTCAGTTTTACTTCTATGGAAATGCTCTGTTTGTGAACTTACATTCTTTAAATTGGTTCACCCAAACTTTTTGTGATCTTGTAGGCATTGGGAGTCTTTGTCACAGGCAGAGATGCAGTTTTGCTAGAACTTTGCAAACTTAAGCGTGGTTCTTGCCCCACAGAGTTTACAGTGTAAGTGTTGTTGCTGTATTTGTAACTGTTTTGGAGCTTGCCAGAAAGGGGATATTTTGAGTTTTGCTGTATTTGTAACTGTTTTGGAGCTTGCCAGAAAGGGGCTATTTTGAGTTAGTGCTGAGGGGCTTCTTGCAGAGCCCAGTCTCTTGCAGATTCCATACTCCACTCACAAACACTTCTGAGCAAGGCAATGATTCCATCCCCATCCCTGCCCCCCAAACAACCAGCACAAAATGAACAATGCAAAAACCTAATCAAAATTAGCACTTACTTTAACTTTCTGCTGAGTGTTTTTTGCTTGTTTCAGTCTCTTTCTATTTGTTACAAAGCCCAGGAAATAACTTGTCGTGAAGCGGTGCACTCAAAAATCTCCAACCAAGCATAAAGTTTCACCACTTCATAAGCCATGGATGCCAGTTTCCTGATTCCCAGGTGGCTGTCCTGCCAAGCCAGCTGTACCTGCTGTACACATCAGATGGACTGACAAGACTTATTTCTGAACTGTTCACTTTCTCTGACTTGGAGCAGCCATGGGATTTGCAGTCCCTTGTGCTTTTGAGTTTCCAGTGCTTGTGCTCTTTTTGTGCAGCTTCAGGAAGAGAGTATCTCAGTTTAAGGGGCAGGGAGAGCTGGCAGAAGTTTGCAGGGTAGCAGGAGCAGCACAGGTTTTATTTCTTACACAGCTACTGCTGTGAGCCACGTGTGATGGATATTTATGACACTGTTAAACCTCTGTTTTAAGCTAGAAACAAAGACTAAAATACTTGTTTTCTGTCTAGAAGATGTATCTGTTCTGCACTTGGTCATTAGAGTGGATGACATACAGTTACACAACTTTCATTTGAAAATACCATCAGATCATATTTGATGGTGATATTTATATGCTATATACCTTCAAAGAGATTTGTGAACTGTGTTCTTTAGGAGGTGGGAGAAGTCTTTGTTTCACAGGAACTCAACAGTTGTTTCAGTTCATCACCAGCAGCAGTGCTCCTCACAGTGCTAGGGAGTAACAGATAATGTTCTGTGGAACAGTGCTTTTGTGATTTTATCTTTAAAAATAGAGTATTTTGGGGGTGATGATGAGAAAACAGAGCCCTATATAAACACAACATAAAAGAGACATTAGTCTTTTAGAGAATATCCAAAGGAGAGCCATGAGGATGGTGGAGACCCTTGAGTGGAAGAAAGTGAGGAGCAGCAGAGGTCACTTGGTCTGTTCAGCTTGGAGAGGAGGAGACTGAGGGGAGACCTCATTGCAGTTACAACTTCCTTGTGAGGAGAAGAGAAAGAGCAGGCACTGATCCCTTCTCTCTGATGACCAGAGATAGGACTCGAGGAAAGAAAAAGCATGAAGCTGAGCCAGGGGAGGTTTGGGTTAGATATCGGCAGAAGGTTCTTCACCCAGAGGGTGGATGGGCACTGGAACAGGCGCTGCCCCAGGGAAGTGGTCAGACCACCAAGACTAACAGAGTTCAAGAAGGTTTTGGACCATGCTCTCAGGCACATGACATAATTCTTGGGGTGTCCTGTGCAGGGCCAGGAGTTGGACTCGATGATGTTGCCATGTCCCTTCCAACTCAGGACATTCTATGATTCTGTAAGATGGAGTAGACTGTACTATTCCAATAGTTATTATTTGCTTCAGGGCACTTGTTACCCAATATGTATTCTAATTACATATTGAGAAAGGCCTGCAGAATGAGGAACTGAGGTAAATTGTGTTTTGACAGTTGTACAATGGCGATGTTTTAAGCCATGGCTGTCTGTTCAACTGAAAATTACCTTTCACAAATGTAGGGAATGTATTTCTATACATGTGATACAACTACATCTTTAAACTGATCATCAGCATTAGTAGGTAAATAAAGCTGTGTATTTATGTAGCACACAGAGAAGAACAAATAACATATAGAATAATGTTAGGTTGATTATGCCATTATTTTTTCTTGCTGATGCTCAGCTTGTTTCTTGACCCATTTTTAAAAGACTTAGCTGCTTGAATGGTTGCTATAAAATGAGAATTTCTTCTTTTTCTTCTAGAAGTATGAGAACAAAATTTTCATGTGGCGTGAAACACTTTTTATATTCTGCATATCTATTAGAGACCATGAGCTAAAATGTCAAGGTAATGGGGCAGGAAGAGAGGCTATGTGAACTAGGAAGAGGCAATATGAGGTGTCAATTTAAGGTGTTAAGTTTCTGAACTAAGAAATCCTTCAGCCTGATGTGAGGGTGTGGATGGGCCCATACCTTGTATAGTATAGGTCGTAAGTGGGGACACTAAGTCTTCAGCTCTGTTTCATCTCTTTTTCTCTTAGGATGAGTTCATTAAGACTTCTATCATTTAGGATCATAGATGGTTTTATGTACACTAAGCACATCTTGAAAGGGCTCCTGTGCAGATGCAAAGGTTAGAGCTGAGTAATGAGCAGAGCTGAGTCTGCCTGAGCATGTTACATTCCCATAGAGGTTTTGTATCCCTTGCTGCAGATTTGGATCTGAATTTTACACTTGGTGGCAGAAATTGTATGGGGGGCATTTGTTTTATGCTTTGAGACTTGACCGTGCTTTATTCAGCTTATTTCTTACCTCTGCTCTTGATTTCTGGACCAAACACATCACCAGTGTTAATGAGTCTAAATTCTTACATATTCCATTTCTCTTTATAATTTCTACCCTTAAAATCTCTTTGCTGCCCTTTCAAATTCAATCAGTAGAAAACTATATTTATTGAGAAATAATAGTTATGCTCAATAGATAATGTCGACTTCTTAGTCCTGTGGTAGCCTGGACCTGTGGCACAAAGGCCTCCACACATGATTTTTTTTTTCCCAGGCATGCTGTTTTTTTTCTATTCTCTTTTGCCAAACTGTTGGCACTCAAGTTTCAATGTAGGGCAAGATACATCTTTAATTTCCAAATATTTGATCATGTTTCCATATCTTGACTATGGTGTTTTGCTGCCTTTCATATTGACAGCTCACTGTTTTGTATAAATTAGCAGGGGAAACCTACGTACTTTGGCAAGTCAGAGAAAGGTAAATTGTGTTTTGACAGTTGTACAGACTTTGAAGGATGCTTTGGAACATGGTGAATTTTAATGAATGAGATGGTTAAGGCAGCTCATAGCTCAGCCGATTGCTTCAGATTCCATACCTGCAGCCCTGCAAGTGCAACTTTATTAGTTTGCAGTTATCTCTTGTTTTAATGTTGCCTCTGCAACTCTGAGTGCAGTGTGCAAATTGGGATTTTCTACCTTGGGAAGTAGAAGTAGGGCAATTCCAAATTTGCATATGTCACCCTAAAGTTGAATAAGTGACTTTGACTTTTTGTTTGATTTTGTGGGAGTCTCTTTTGATTGTGAGTCTGAATGCATATTGTGTGTCTGTGCATATTGAGTTTGGATGCAGGCACCAGAGTTAGACTCTTCTTTCCCTTCAGGTACACTATTTCTGTGACAATTTTTGTATTACTGATATATTAAAATAAGTTGCATTCAGGGAAAAGTAGTTGGCTAATGGTTCTTATACACCTGGTATCAGGTCAATATGCTTAGTTGACTGTGGCAAAAAGGGACAGCTTGTGAATCCTATTTGAAAATTTGAGTTTGAGCATTGGCAATCATCTTTGCAGAAATCCCAAAAGAAGCTGTGCAATTTTTTGTTTCCTAAATTTTCCTGTAACCATGTTGCACAATGAGGGGTACTTAAGATTTGTAAAAATGAATATATAAGCTCATAATATGTGATTGGTAGTTAAAAAAGAAAAAAAGAGTCATATATTCTTCTCAGCCCCAAAGCAAAAAGTATTGCGTTGGCTGTTGCTCCTAAATGAGGAAATTGCAGGCAGAGTGAAAATTAGACCAGCTCCCAATAGTTTGCTCATGCTTTTACCAACCTTTTTTTAGCATCTTTAAATTCTAAGTGTGAACATATTTTATTTAAGAATATGTGACAGAAGGCATAGGCTTTTCTTTCCATTTTCTAGCAATCCATACTTTTCATATGCTTGTGGATATTAGTATGAAGTGTATTTTCCATAGGAGGAAAGTAATTCCCAGGACTGTTTGAGGGAAGGACTGGGGAAAGAATCTGGATTTATGCATTCCATTTTAGTTGAGTTACTGAGTTTTCCTTCTTGTTTGGCTAAAGTAGGTGTCATTTTTTCAGTTCATCAAAGTATCTTTCATTCATCCCATAATGATCCAAAGGCTGCAATGCTTTGCAGTCAAAGTTACAAGTTAGAGCTGTTCATTGCCATGTTAACATTTTGGTTTGGTTCAGGAGCTTAGTTTTGGAATGAAGTCGGGGCACTGAAAGTTGGTCTGTTGTGGGGAAAGCCCGAGAGCCCAATTTGAATTAATTTCAGATAACGCCAAGTCAAAAGACTCTCATCCAGAGTACTTTCAGCACTTCACCTCCCAGATCCTGCTCCATCAAGAGGACATAGTGGAGCTGATCTGAAATAACACTCCTGAAATATAGTGTGTGCCAAATGTTGAGCCCTCAATATCAACCATGTTGCTCTACTCACCCCCTTCCAGTGGGCAAAGTGATGAGATAATGTAGGAGTAGCAAGGATGCTGCCTGAATGGCCTAGAAATAGAGTGAGAGGAGCAATATAGATTGAATTTCTTCTCTAGCTTGAATGAACTCTCTGGAAAAGTTTGTTTATTCTGGACTTTATGGAGATTTTTGTCAAGTTGTAACAGTGTCTCACTTGGAATACTTCTTCGGCTTTGAGTAACAATATTTAAATTAAACAAGACTTCTTTTTATTTGGAATTACTGCATTGTGAAGTTTCTGGAGCCCCTCTCAGTGAATGTTGGCAGTTGCCAGCTGGCTTCTCTCCTGTGATGGTAGATATAATGTGTTTTACTTCTGACTTTTTAAAGTTCATTACTGAATTGAGTAGTTTAAAATTTAACACCATCGCTGCTACAGTAATGCAGATAAAACACCAAATATTCATTATTAATAACCACTTAAGCATAGTTAGCATTTCTCCTGCTTTGCTATCAGGTGAGACTGTCACGCAAAGCCTGCCTTCAGTGCATTCTTACATCAGCTGTTCCAAAGCCTTCCGGTTATGAGCTCTGCTTTATGCTGGTTTTGTGAGTGCAGATACCATTATAAACAAGTGTACTTCTGTTGGGCTCATGACCCCAGCCATAACTGCTGTGACCCTGCTTGGGGGTCACGACCCCTCATTTGGGATTAGCCACCTTAGAACAATCTCAAAGAGCTGTCCTACACTAATGCATCAGGGGGCAAATGCAAGTAACTGTCAGGAAAGCAGTGAAACAGATTAATCATGCAGAAGGCTGAAAAACTAGCAGTAGTTTCTGCATGTTCAGTATCTCAGACATAAATTCTGTTCCACACCCCATAGTTTATATACTTTTTATTTTAGAATAAAATACCAAGAACCCACATGTCATAAACACATTTATGAAAATACATAAAAATCAACCAGCTATAATTTCATGCAAATGCTTTTTTTTTCTTTGGAAAGTAGAACAAAGGTTTTAAAGTGAACATTGTGTATACAACCCATTTCACTTGCCCAAATTCATTAGCCTTTCAAAGATAGGAACTCTGTCTCATGTTGAGAACTTTTATCAAAGTTCAGCCTGAAAAGACTTGGTTTGTAATCCTTAGACTAGTTATTTGGAATTAAGATAGGCACTGCCTTTTTAATGTCATGAGTGTAATTTTTCTCTTTTTCAAGGAATAAACTTGAGTCTATTTTTCCAGCATCTAATTTCTGCCATCATTTTTATACTTCAGTAAAGATTCAGTAAGTACACCTTTCTTGGTCTGCGGGTGTAGTTTATCCCTGTTCTGGATTAATTTCTGCCATACATGCTCAGACTTTTTTAAGTTAATGAAACTTTGTTACTTGGGAGAGGTGACTGTATCAGTGTCTAGGGAAAAGGTGGTGTTCTGAAACAGAAGAATTAATGCTGATCCAGGTTGGTGGTGCTGCTTGAATTATTTCATATGCCTGTCTGTGTAATGGCAGTCCTGGGCAGGCTTTGCCTTGGCTCTTAGAGATGTGGATGAAGGCTTATGCTTTGTTTTTCAGAGGTGCAGGAAACTCTGTTCAGTTACCCTGCTCCTCACTCTACCCCAGGACTGACAAAGTATTTTGGAGCTAAGGACAAGGAGTGCACCTCCATCCTTGGTCATACACTCAGCCTTGGGTACAGGAGGGTTGACTGCCATCAGCAGCACTGCTCAACACTGTTGAGAGAAGCAAAGTAACACACTAAACCCATCCCATGAAAGCTGAAGTGGCTTTGTAAGAGGCAGTGCTTGGAGATTGTTTGGAAAGATTTTTGGAGCTACTGGTAGGTGAGAGACTGGATACGACCCGACAATGCACACTTGCAGTGAAATAAGTATGACCAGCAGGGTGAAGGAGGGGATTCTGCCTTTCTGCTCTGGTGAGACCCCACCTGCAGTGCTGCATCCAGCTCTGGGGTCCCCAGCACAGGAAGGACATGGACCTGTTGGAGTGAGTCCAGAGGAAGTCACCAAGATGATCAGAGGGATGGAGCACTTCTGTACAAGGAAAGCCTGAGAAGATTGGGATCATTCAGCCTGGAGAAGAGATGGCGTTGGGGTGACCTAATTGAAGCTTTCCAGTACCTGAAGGGAGCCTACAAAAGAGATGAAAAGGGACTTTACAAGACTAGGTAGCAACAGGACAAAGAGGAACGGATTCAAACTGTAAGAGAGTAGGTTTAGATCAGATATTAGGAAAAAATTCTTTACTGTGAAGGTGGTGAGACTCCAAAATATGTTACCCAGAGAAGCTGAGTATATGCCATCCCTGGAAGTGCTCCAGGCAAGGTTGGATGAGACCGAGCAACCTGGTCTAATTAAAGGTGTCCCTACCTATGGTAGTGGTGTTGGAATCAGATGATCTTTAGGATCCTTTCCAACCCAAACCATTTTACGGTTCTATGGTCTCTGACTGTATGCAGGGATAGGATGGATGCGGGGCTGGTGTATTTTAACTCTTTTGAAAACTACCCCTGTCAGCAGGATGGTTGCATTGCTGTAGTTTCTGTCCAGCTTCTCAAAAGAATCAGTGATACTGGCATTCATTAAGGGCTTCCTTTGTGCTTGTTACTCTGTCAAAGATACCATGCTCAGATGAGACATTTCATTCATGTTTTTGCAACTTGTTAGTGTTTTCCAAGCCAACTGCTGTAGTGTGCATGCCCTTTTGGGTCTGTAGTCTCATCACAGAAATCCACTGACTGGAGTTGAGAATTGAGAGATTTTAGCAGGTCCAAAACCATCAGGTTTATAGGACTCTAGAGTAGGTAAAAGGTCTCCTAGGAAAAATATTAGCACTTCATGCTTCCAGTCTTGAACGTTACTAAGTGTCTGTTGTGCAATGCATGGGGCCTTCGATGCTTTTACTGTATGTCTTCCTGGGTATTGAATGCTTTGTCTTGGTGCTTGCTTGTTCTATAACTGTCTGATTTCTTAACATGTTCTAATTTAAATTTGAATTTGTTTGCTAGACTGCTTTTGCAAACCTCTAATTGTTTTCAGTGTTAGCTGTTAAAATTAGAGGGCAGTTATAACTGAGGGCAGGAGGTAGGGTAAAATAACCCGCCTCTTTATGATGCCTATCTCCTGATGTAATCCTGCTAATATAATTACTCTAGTGATACTGCAGTAAGTACTTTGGCTGTCAAATGCAGCTGATCATGGTTAGAGGAGAGGGAGCAAGGCTGCTGAAATGCAGTGCTGGCCTCAATGGCTTTGCTTTGGATTTATGGCAAATGTTATCCTTGGAAGCATAATTCTTATTTCTCTTCTATCATCAAGCCCAAATATTTAGTCAAATATTCTTTTCTGCCTTGGCAAATGTATTACTCACATTTATGTGCTTGGAGTAAAATAGCTCTTTGTACCCGAAGCCTCCCTTCTGAGAGAGACCTGCTGAAGGGGCAAAAACCTTCCTCATGTAAGTCTCATGGGTACTTTAGTACATAACTGCACTGGCTTGTAGAGGTGTCTCTGATAGAAGCAAAGCAGGAACTGTAGTAAATCAGTATATTGCACTAATAAGAAGTTAATGACATAAGTTTCTTCCAGTTCTGGAAGACTGTAAATGTTGCATCTTGGCACACTGAAACAGAACGCCCATATGTTGACAGGAAACCATAGCATACTGATTTTGGGAAGGAACTACATTATTTATTTATTTGATATTATCTACATGATTTGTAGGCAGTTGTTTTCATGGTGCACTAACCTTCTGAGTAGACTTTTGGGAGTTTAAAGATTGCAGCATTCTTGAAGATATTTAAGAAACACTTTGCTTAGCCCAAGTTGGTTTGGTCTTCTGATGGGTGTTCATGGTTGTTAGATCTGCAAAGCGATTTAAATAGGTAGCCCTCCCCCTAAAAATATTAAGACCTCTAAGGTTCCTTGGGCATTCGTATAGGCCTTCTAGAGGGGAAAAATATACAGTCTAATTGTTTTTTCAGTTTCTGGCAAATGTTCTGCATATATGGTTATCGAAAGAGGTGCTGCTAATAGCCTGATGAAATTCTGGGTAACATTTAATCTCATTCCCAAGGAGAGTCAGAGTGTCTATCAAAAATTTTATCTGAGGCTATAATGACAACTTAGACAATTTCAGTCAATGGAACAAGGTGATAGTATGTGTTGATTACACTGCCTGCATGTAAATAGGTAGCTGTTACAGCAGTTAAAAAAAATGGTGTGTGTGGTTTTAAATATGACAGTTAAATATAAAATTGCCTGTAGGATATGTTGATGTTTCCTCTGTTGGCCTCTGTAAGTCTCTCCTGGCAGAGTTTTAAGATGATGAAAAAATTACTTTATGGACCTAAAGTTCATATTCTGTCTTCTGAGAGCAGTTAATGTCTGGAGAGTGAGGAAGGAAGCACATGGCCTTTAATTTTGATAAAAACTTCTCCTTGTTTTAAGTAATGCTATTAGTGAAATTTTAGAGACCTGATGTAATGTGAGATAGAGATAGGCATAAACCTTCCTACTATCAGTTGTCTTCACAAAATAAAATGCTGTAAAATTGAGACATATTTTTTTGGTATTTACAAAAAAGTTGAAGATTCAGGTGATAAATGTCTTTGAGGGCTTTTTGTCTTCACTTTGAAAATATTTTAGGTTGTAAGGTAAGGTCTAGTCTATGTCCAGTCATGGCAATTGCATTTGTGTGGTATTATGGGAAAAAGTATTGTCTTCCCAGAATCTTAAAATTAAATATGTCAGGTAAGAGGCTCTGAGGATGGTTCATTGTGCAGCTTTTGTTTTTCAGTCCCAGTTTTGTTTCTCTTTGCTATGCTGCTGTGGGGAGTATGAACTATTCATTTGTTGGCTCTTGTTGCCTTCAGTGGTGATAGCTGCATTTGCCCAGGATTACCTGTGTGGCCCATGAATGTATTCAGAGCCAAACCTCTGGAAATCCCTGAAGGCTAACAGTGGGACTCTTGAGCTGGTCTGGAGTATATGCTGCACCTTCTGACATGCCCTTTGTGGGGCTTCCTACTTGGTCAGTATTCACACATACCCTGGAGCTTCTGCTGTTTTCACGCTGTCCCACACAATAGCAACCCCAATGGCACCTCATTTCCTGGTGAGCTGGAGGCAGGAGAGACCCGCAATTGTTGCCAGGACATTGTTTATGTTGCCAGGAACTGTAATCAAATAAGGTTCAAGGTTTCATAATGATGTGATGGATGCAGTACATGTGGCTTAGATTGAGGGGGAAGGTTGATTTTTGGGCTTGGTTTTCCAAATGTTTCCTCTGTTTTTATCAGTGTGGCTTCTCTTGTGCCAGTTCCTTTCCATGTGGACACAGATCTCTTGCTGTTCTGTTGACATTTTCATGATAGCTTGGGTGTGCTCTCTAACAAGGAGAGATAAAGCTGGGTGGTGTGTGTCAGTGTATTGCTACCAGATGTGACATCCAGCAGCTGCACAATAGCACTCAGAAATCTGAGGGTGGAGTAGAGTATCAAAGGCTCCTCCTTCCCTCTGCCCCTCCTCTGCAGAGCAGCAGCTGGTGGTGTTTGGTGGGCTGTGTGTGGATTTGTTTTTCTTTTGTTTTGGTTTTTTTTTAATTGGTTATTTCTTTCTTTGTTTTTTTTTTGTTTGTGCAAAACAGGTTTTTTACATTGCTTCCCCTTCTCTTCCTCTCCATCCTCCCATACATCAATTTTGGAATATAGAGTGGTTGACAGCTCTTCTCTGGTTTTCTTCTTTCTCCAAATATTGTATATTTTCTTAGATGCTGTGGTGTGTAGGTTAGGGTTTGCTTTTTTTTTTTTTTTTGGGGGGGGGTAACTAAGGTGTTGGGGTAGGAATAGGTGAGTGCTCAGGGTCACAGGAGTGACAAATTAATGGAACAAGGGGGAAAAGCCTTGGAAAAGTTGATGTAACTGCAACTCCAAGCTGTCATGTACTTGAAAGCACCAGAGGCCCTTACTTCTAATTGAACAAGATTTGGAAGTGTCACCCACAGAAATCTGGGCAAAAGGCAGTTTCTCTGGAACTCTTAAAACTTGATAAAAGCCTTTTCATCCTTATAGTAGAGAAATCCTGAATTTCTTTCCTTAGACTAGAACAGCATGGATATGACCTTGCTGGTCAAATTTAATCACAGTCCTGAAATCAGCTTATGTGTGTTTATGTTGTTTATGATGTAAATACAGAGCAGACGAGTAAGACATTGGAGTTTTATTGTTTGAGGCTTTTGGCTTGCTGAAGTTAGTAGTCAGTCCATTTCCTTCAATAGCAAATAAATTTTCTGCTGATGATCTTGTTCTAGATAAAAATATTAAATCATTAGCAAAGGAATAGCCAAGCTTTTAATGTAAAACTATGCAATTAGGTAAGAAAAAATTTACTTTTCTGTTTCAGCTCATTTGAATACCATTGAATAATTATTGTGATTTCTAGAGGGACATACTAGACCTTTATAATGAAAAATAATGCAAAGTTGGAATGTCCTTATTGCACAACCTGTGCAATGTGCAGTGTGTATCAAAGCAAGAATCTTAGCTGTAAGAGTTCATTCCACTGCCATGACAAAAGAAGTGATAGTCACAGTTCTTCAGTTAGCCACAGGGATGTCAGTCTGTGCTCAGTGATATGTATTCACAACTGGTTTGTCCACTGGTTTCTGTGTATTAACTCAAATGCAGTGGGGTTTTTTTTTAATTTTTCCCTAGGATTGTCTTAAGGTAAATGCTAACTGCTAAAACAACCATACAACTGCTTCCTCTTCACTTTATAATTTTCCCCCGCATTAAGTAGTACCAACTCAGAAAATTGGGGAACAAGTCTGTTTTAAGGTGATGGAAACAAGTTTGGGTAAAAAAAAAAAAAGCAGGCAGCACCCCTGATATCAAGTGTGTGAACAAGAACTTAACCCTAGTCAGCAGTGATATGAGGGACCACTATGTGAAGAGTGCATTTCAGTATTTGTATTACTCAGCTAACCATTTTTTCCTAACAAGTAATTACATGTATTTAGTTGTTGTAGCAGAGTGAATGTTGGTTTGGTGCATTCCTACATTAAATTAAAATAGTAACAAGTGATTTTTTTTGTATACTCTAGGCTTTCATAGCCAGTGAAAGAACATTTTTCAGATGTGCTTAACAAGGTAGCAATGTCAACACACACTCTAAAAATGGGAAATGTATTGTAGAATTGAGTGTGGGTTTTTTTTTAATCTACTAGTGGAAGTAACTTCCTAAATGACTGTTGACTGTATACAGTAAGAGCTGTGAAGAGAATCAACAGTTAAGCATACTATTTCCTTGCTTTTCTCTTTGGTGGAGCTGTCATCCTGCCCCAAGCTGACACAGTGGCTTGAGTGATAGTATTGTGCCTGGGATTGCCAACTAATTAATGCTGATTTTGAAGCTGCTAGGTGCTGCTGGTTGTTATATCCCTTTCCTAGGGTCACTGCAGAGGGATCAGGGCTTGGGAATGCATCTGAGGTGCTTCAGTGTCCGGTGTCTTAAGCCTGAAGTGCAGCTGGTGTTGATGGACACATGCAGCTGCTTCCTGGGCTTGGCTTGCTGCTCTGGCAAGTGGTAACAGGCAAGAAAGGAGGGGGAGGGTGGGAGACATATTAAACACATATTGACATGCAGCTGTTTAAGTAAGTGCATGTCAAAAGCTCTTAAAGTTAAAATGCGAGCTGCTGCAGTGGGTGCTGTGCTGGTGGCTTTCCCACACCTCTCACCCTGCAGTGATCAGGAGGAATGTCCTCTATATGGAATGCTTCCTAGGAGCAAATCTGAAGGTCTGAAGTATATGATGTGCCCTGTAGCTGTTCTGTCACTTTGTCACCAAAGACTCCAGTCAGGGCTGAATGTTTAATGGGTGACCAGAGGGAGCTAAAGCAGATTGAGGAAACTCATTAAGAAAGTGGGATTATAAATGCTCCTCAGCCTGCTCCTAGACACCTTGTGTGGTCACAAATTGTTAGGCAGTTATATCAGAGGCAGAAAGAACAGTTTTGTGGTTAAAGCACACTGCTATAATCTTCCTGTTTGTCTTGATCCCCTGTTCTGTGTCCCTTTATGGAGCAGAGGTGATCATGCCTTTCCCCTTCCTAGTCTGTTTTGCCAGCTCTCTGGGGCAGGGAATGTCTGTAGTACAACAGGGCTCTTGTGATCACTCAGTGATGAATTCCCACCTGACACCATGGAGCAAAGCACACTGTCCAGCCAGATGGTGAGCCTGGTAAGGAGAGCGTTTGGGTAAGAAAGGGAAGTGTCACCTGCAGAAACACATGCAGCCTGGGAAACAAGCATTGCAGAGGTGGTGACAGCTGTGACACTGCCAGTTACAGGACAACATGCAGGACTGTGCTGCTGTGGAGAGCAGATGCAGGTTCTTGAGGACAGGGAGCAAAGGCAGGATTGAGGGAGTTTCACTGTGAGTGAAGGAGCAGCTTGAATGTATGGAGTTCTTCTGTGGAACAGATGACAGGCAGGTGGGGAGCTTGTGGGTCATGACCCATAGGTAAGGGTATCATGCTGAGAGTTTTTACAGATCACCTGATGGTGAAAAGGAAACAGACCCAAGTCTTTAGAAAATTTGAGGAAGTCTCTGTCTCACAACCTTGTGGTTCCTTTGAGTGACTTGAAGATCTTTGACATCTGCTGGAAGAGTGATATGGTTGTTTACAAATTAGCCGGGGCTTTTTTTGAGGATATCAGGTTTCACTTCTTGATACAGGCCTTGGAGGGGTGAAACAGATATGATATCTGATTGCATCTGCTATTCACAAAGTAGGCAGATGTGATTAAGAGAGTGATAATGGCAGCCTTGGCTGTAGCCCCATGAAATAGAGGAGTTCAAGGTCATTAGGGGCATGAGAAACAGAGTGACGGACTCTGGGCTTCAGGAAGGCAGGATTCAGCTTATTCAGGTAACTGGTACCAGTAAACACTGAAGCTTTAAAACACATAAGAGTTCATGAAAGCTAGACAATCCCTTCCAAGTGCAGGAGTAGTCCTTACTTAGAAACAAAAGGATGTATTGGAAGACCAGACTGGCTGGGCAGGAAGCACATGATAGAACTCCAACAAAAAAAGGAGGAGGAAGCAGTAAAAGAGGAACTTAGAAACATTGTCCAAGGGCTGGGGTTACAAAAGCTCAGCTGGTGTTGGTGTGTACAAGTGGTAGAAAGGGCTGCAGAAGAGTTTCTACCACTTATAGGAAAAGGTTGAATGAGGAAAGTGTGGATCTGCTGTTGAGTGGGACAGGTAGTAGCAGGCACAGGTAAGGCTGGGGTACTTGTGCCTTGTGCACTTCAGTTTTCATCAATGAGATCTCTTAGGCCTCTGTACTTTTTGAAGGAGTTCAGGGAGGGCAAGAAATCTCTCTTGGGCCAAGGAGTATCATGGATTACTTGAGAGCTCAGCAAGCCCAGGGAGACTGTGCCATCTTGAAAACCTTGAGATTTTAAAGATGCAACTGGGCAAAGCCCTGAGCAAACTGATCCAACAGCTGACTCTGCTTTCAGCAGGAGGCTGATGCTAACCTCTGAAAGCTCCTCCTAGCATGAACAGGTCTGTGGTCCAGAATAATGTCTGTCAGGAGCATTGTCCTCAACCATTTAACTCACTTTTTGAATTTTGATGTGTGTGTTGTAACTCTAGATGTAGAAGATGCTTTAGCTCTTTGTGTAGGAGGAAACTAATTTTGTAACATGTCAGGGTGTCTGTCCTTCCCTTGCAGAGTCTGTGCCATAGTGTGTGAAGAAAAGCATAGCTGTAGTAATTGATCCTTTAGAGGAGTGTGTACACTGGTTTCTTGAGAGGTATGGTCAGCTCAGTGGGAAGTTGTTCTGTGTAATCACCTGTAATCAGACTCCAGAACCCAGTAGGATGCTGAGGATGGCTCCGTGTGGAGCCTCTCCACTTGTGCTTATGACCACTTGTCAATAAAAGATTGCTGGAAGCTGCCAGCAGCAGTTCTCCTGCACAAATCTCATCTGATGGGGCCAGTCCCAGTGTGAGGGGGGGAGTGCTGCTCCCCTGAACTCTCTTTTGAGTCTCAACTGTGTGGTGCTGCAGTCATCTTCCTTCTTCTGCTGAATTTCTGTTGCCCTGTATTGCTGAGAAGGTTCTGACTTGATGCAAAGGACCATGTTTCAATGATGAATGGCGTTGGTACTGCTAGTTTGCTTGTAAAATGCTTTGGGAGTCTTCCCAGTGAGGGGCCCTGTACTGGGAAGTGAGAAGCTGAAGTGTGAATCACTATTATACCTTCTCTTGCCAAGCTTCCCAGGCTGAGGCCACCAGGCTTAAATTCCAAGTTGTTCCAGTTTTTCTCAATGGGCTTGTGAAGAACTTTTACTATTTTTTGTGTGAGTAACTGTGAAGAAGTTACACGTATAAGGCTAGTTAATGAACTGTCCTAATTACAAGATAATTTCTAGAAACTACTTTTAAATTGCAGGACCTTTGAAGACCTTTTGTGGAATTGTGTATTAATGAGGAACCCTCCCACCAGCCAAGGGAAGGATGGAAGAGGGAGAATGGGGTCAGGTCTCCTTTGGGACTACAGCATTCTTGCCTTCATGCAGTCTGCAATGAAAAACTTAATTTTGGGTGTATTTTCCTTGTGCTAACTCCTTCTTTCCAGTCTGAATTGCTGAACTATTTTTTTTTTGGAATGTTGTTCAGTTGTTTGTGGTGTTAATTCTATCACTGTTTCCTGATAAATTTGAAAGCATTGTATTTGTTAATATATTTTTAAATGTTTCTTTCCCCATGTGTGTAATTATAGTCTTGGGAATTTTCTTCCAGTGTTCTGCTAATGTCTTTAATATTTGTTTTATTCTTAAAAAAAATCATAACGGATGTATTTCCTGGTTTTGAAGTATGTAATAGGAAGAAAGGAATCACAGTTTCCACATCTCAGTGATAGCCTGAAGCAGGATGTGTGGCATACAACAGACTTTCACCAGGAGGAGGAAATTAACTGGCTACAAATTAGGGAAAGTTCATGAGAAGTCATTACTCTTCATTTATTTCTAAGTGAGGCTCTGAATCTCTAGGCAAAAGACAAATTATACAGTAAATGGAGTCTCCCTGCATATGAATGTGCAGTGTTTAGATGTCTCTGTTGACTGTGACCGTGGTAAGATTATGCAGCTTCATATATTAACTGTGTTATCAATGAGCACTGTCTCTTCTCCTTCCTTTTTTTTTTAAGGAATGATGTTTTAATGCTATTAAGTGAAGTACTGATGAATGTTTCCATGGCCAGATTCTGCTTGTTTCCAAGTGGTGTATGGTGGGAGTGTACATAATTTACCCAGATATGTCCTGTCAGCTTTTTTGTCCTTATTCTTTTCAGTGCCTGGAAAAGTGAGATAAAGCAGCTTATCTTCTTTGAGACCTGTGCTGCATTCAAAGCAGTTTTAGAAAAGAAAATGAACCTTCAACAATTTTTCTAAAGTTAATATAGACTAATAACAAAAAACCATGGCCAGAAGAGTTAGTGCTAATAAGGCTTGAAATTTGCATTACTCTGAAGAATCTGCAGGCCAGTGGAGGGAGGGGAAAGGTGAAACCTCTAGAATGGCTTAGTACTTTAGGGAAAAAAAAAGCTTTCTTTTTAAGTAAACTTTGGTTGCAACATTTCTTTTGCATAGTTTACTAATTCTGTGATGCAGAGTATCTCTAGGCAATGCATTGAAATCTGCATGATTAAAAAAGTTTACTTGAGCTGTTACTTTTCGTCACTGGACACACCTCCCCTCCTCCTTTGAACCACTTTGGAGTTTTGTACAACATTGAATTCAGTGTAGTGTTTCAGCATAATAATTCTTACCATAACAGTGCTGTTCTTTTTAAATTTATGCTATTTCATAATCAGTAACACAGAATTTATCCATAGGATGCCACAGGTAGAGATAATTAGCTTAGCTTTAAGGCATTATTCTCTGTTGCACTACATTTGTTTTGACAGGTGACATATGCAAAAAAGCTCTTCAAATGTAGGAGATTCATATTTTGAAAATTTCTTTTGTCCACTTCCTGGCTGCATGTTTTTTCCCTACTTGTTACTCAAATTCCACTTAGGGTATGTTTTACGATGCCTTCATCCTTTCTTGTGACTTTTTGTGCCTAATTCCTCACTCATAAAAATGTACAAATATTTCCTCTTCCTTCCTTTGTGTATTTCCTCCATTTTGCTGTGCTGCCTATTTTTTGTATTGACAACCCAAAGTTGCTCCCCAGATTAGAATTTGTGTTGCTTATTACCTGGGAAAAAAATGGGTGCTGTTCTGGGGAGTTCTACTTAAATGATGGTTGAATATTAATCCCAGTATTTTTACAAACTGGCAGGATTCCATCAAAGATCTGTGAAGGAGGGGTTTGTAGTGAGAATAGTTTCCTGAACCACTCAATTTTAATAGTATTAAAGTAATGGTACTACAAATTTTAATATGTAAATGGTTTGCTAAATTTTTGTGCTGTCCTGTTAGTAGTACTAGAAAAAAGGCCATGTTACTGGTGACATATGGTCTGAGGAAATGTCTGTACACAGAGCAGAAAATTCCATGGAGATCTTACTAAGGTGAGTGAAAGTATTTTTGGCAGTACCACTTCTGTTTGAGGCTCTTGGTCCATTTGCTCTGTGTTTAGTGTACACAAGTGAGAGTAGGTTGGCTTCTTGAGGTTGTGCTCCTCCTCTGCCATGTATCATCAGGTATAAACTCCTGGCATCTCCATGGGAAATCCTGGAGAGCAGCTGGGAATGCCCAGAGGAAGCCAGCTGATGCTCCTACCGATTTGCTTCCCAGTACCTGGCTCCTTTAAAAGTGAAGTAGGCCTACTAAGCATGAGAAAGAATTCATTCCTGTAGCCCTGTTGTCAGCTGGAAGGAGCATTAGAAGAGTAAAATTTCAACAAATCTCTCACTTGCAGAATGTGGCCTGTCAAAGCTTATAAATGAGATGCACTGGGAAAGCTGTTGCCAAATTCACATAGAATGCTTTCTGTCTGAGGGATTGTAATGTATACAGTTCTCTCAACTGAAGTTATAGGCTGTTTTTGTCTTGATTTTGTGATTTTTTTTCTTTGGGGGGGGATGGTGGTGGTGTAAATTATTATAGTAAAATTATGCAATCAAAATGCATAATTTGCATACTCTTACTGCTTGATGAAACAGGACTTGTTAATGAAAAATCTGAACTGTTGAAAGAAGTGTGGGTTTTTATACATACAGGCACATTAAAAGAGTTTTTATATTTTTTTTAAATTGAGAAGAGGATGCTTGTGTTAATTAATTTCCAGCCTTTGCTGTCTAACAGGCTACTGATGGAACAAGTGACACACTGAGAGTAATATCACACCAATGCATGCATGCCTTCATTTTTAACTCTTTTAACATCCTGCGGCCCAGCACAATGTGAGGATCTCATGTGAGGCTTGTTTCCTACAACATGTGGGCTGGTCGTCACGGTGCTTGGCTGTGAAGTGGAGGCAAAGCTGCTGGGGTGCCAGTTTTACATTTAGCCCAGACACACTGTGAGCAACCTGTCCCAAGGGCTTTGTTCCTTCCCTCATATTAGTTTTATTAGTTTATGTATTTTGACTTTTAACTATCAGGGGATTAAAAGCCATACACAGTTTGATAGTGCAAACCATGTTGTTGTGTTCCTAGGGAGTGTTCTGACCTGATAAACCATAGTGTTTTTCCCTGGCTGAGTTAATTCTGGGTGCTGTTCTGTAAAGTGGCATGATACACAAAAGTGCTGTTCTGATGTATTTTGTGGGTCTGATGTCCTTCAGGGAGGGGAGGGACTGTGGGCTTGAGAAGCTGATGTGGCATCTGTGAGCCACAAGTGGTCCACAGAGCACAGTTAGGATTTTTCCTTGTCAGTGGAACTGTTTGTGTGAGTTTTTCTTTTGAGTGTTTTGTTTTGTTTGTTTTTTTTGGTGTTGTAGTTTTGGTTGTTTTGTTGGTTTTTTAAAATTTATTTGGGTTTTTTTTTGGGACTGTTTTTAGAGAAAATTATTCAAGTTGCTGCCATATTTTTCCTGAAGCTCCAGGTATGGCCTGCCAGCATGTGTTGAATGGTTTTATGTCTTGCCATTTTATCCTGTCCTACTCCTGGCCACAGGCTCCCACAGCTTCCCTTTGCCTGGGGCTCCTCATGCTCTCTCCTAACCACCTTGTAGTGTGAAATATGTGAAAAAGCAAGAAAGGAGGTCTTCTTGGTGTTTGGAAGTTAATGGTGAAAGTACACATGTCCATGGGCTTCCAGGCAGAGTAGGTGGCAGGCATGTGGGACATACCAGGCCTTTTAGTTCCACCAAGCTTTATTTGAGGTGCACACTCCCACCCTTTGGGAATTTCCAAAGTGCTTTTCCAATGCCTTGTGAAAAGCATTCAAGCAATCCTGTGAGTCAGACAGAGAATTTGACCATAGCCTTTCCTGGGATCTGGAGGTGAATAATCAACAACTAAACCCTCTTGAAATGTTTTCCTTTGATAAGAGCATGAGCTCAGCTTGGCAGAGATGTTGAACAGACACAGAGGGTATTTCTGGTAGGATGGCTGTGAAATCAGGAAGGCTGACTGGAAAGGATGCAAATACACAAGTGACAGAGGTCAAAACCTGACACATACTGCACTCTATTTGTTTTGTATTCATAGCATGTAGCAATGACTGGCTGTTTCAGGCCACACTAATGTTTTGTTTTTCCTTCCTCTGAGGTAGCTCACAGCTTCTGGTATTACTGTACACTGCAAACATTTGCCAGTAATTTTTGCAGAGGGTTGTCATCAATGCCTGTGCTTTGTGCCATTGTGCTGTTCCCCGGGGCTCATTATTGGGGCCAATCCTGTTTAATATCTTTAATGTCCCCTCTTGACAAGGGGACCGAGGGCACCTACTAGCCAGTTTGCAGATGGCAACAAGCTGGACAAGAATGTTGATCTTGGAGGGTGGGAAAGCTCTTCTGAGGAATCTGGAGAGGCTGGATTGATGGCTCAAGGCCAGTTATATGAGGCTCAATAAGGTAAAGTGCTGAGTCCTGCACTTGGTTCACAAGAAGCCCTTGCAGTGCTAAAGGCTGAGGAATGTGGCTGGAGAGGTGCCCAGCAGAGAAGGACCTGGGGGTGCTGGTCAATAGCTGTGAGCCAGCTGTGCCCAGGTGGCCAAGAAGGGCAGTGGCATCCTGGCCTCTGTCAGCAGTAGTGTGGTCAGCAGAAGTATTCCCTACTATGTAGGGAATTAATGTTTCCACGTGTACTTGGCACTGGTGAGGCCACACTCTTGAATCCTGTGTTTAATTCTGGGCCACTCATTTCAAGAAAGACATTGAGGTGCTGGAGCTGTAAGAGAAGGGCAACAGAGCTGCTGAAGGATCTGAATCACAAATTATATGAGGAGCAGCTGAGGGAGCTGGGTTTGTTTAAGCTGGAGAAAACGAGGCTCAGGTGGAACTCATCACTCTGTACAACTATCTGAAAAAAGGTTGTAGGGAGGTGGGGATTGGTCTCTTCTCCCAAGGGGCAAGTGACAGGACAAGAAGAAATGGCCTCAAGTTGTGCCCGGGAAGATTTAGATTGGATATTGGGAAAAAATTCTTCATAGAAAGGGTAGTCACATTTGGACCAGACTGCCCAGGGTGGTGTTTGAGTCAGGAGGTATTTAAAATATGTACAGATGTGGCATCTGGGGACATGGTTTAATGGGGAACTTGGCAGTGTTAGGTTAACTCTTATATTTGGTGATCTTAAATGCCTTTTCCAACCTAAAGGATTGTATGATTCTATAAAGATTTAGAGAAACCAGAATAAGAGAAGAAATAGTGTGTCCAATTCAACCAAGAACATACTCCATTTCCTCTATGGCATTAAGGAAAAGTAAAAAAAAAAAATGATCTTGCAACCTTCAGGTTTTCTTTTATCTATTACACAAAGACCTGCTTACTCAATGTCTTTTTCTTTTCCTCCCAGGGTTTAGCAGCCCTGTCAGGCTTTCTGGCTGTGTGTCAGTATAGTGGCTTGTAGACACAAATGGTATCAGGCTTTACAGGTGCAGAAAACACAGTAGCATTAATACAACATGGTTGTAAACACCAACAGGGCTTTATCTGTGTCTCCTTTTAATGATTTTTCTTGAATATGGCTTGCTTTAAAATAGCAGTTCAGGTCCCCTGTGTGAGTTTTGACACTGGTGCTCAGCTGAAGAAATATATTATCTTTCAATAGCAAGGATTTTGAGGAGAGTAAAACACCAGCAGAATGAATAAGTAAATATTGAAGAAAACAAACAAGCCCCCCCTTTCACATGGTGAAAGATGCAACCCAGGAAAAAAGCAGATTTAAAGGATGGGTAGGAGGGCAAAACCAAGCCAGTTTAAATATGTGGCTTTGATGCATTGCTTCATTTCCCTCCTCCCACTATGACTTGTTGTCTTTCAACATTAACCTCCAGTCTCAGCATAGTGAATGTTGTGCTCTGTAAGTCCTGCTCCTGCCCTTGCTCTCCTGCTGATGCCCCTGCTGAGCTCAGTGCTGACAGCTGGGAAAATTCCCTGTGATTTAGACCTGGGAAGTGCTGTATCAGCACATGGGAGATTAAGGATTTTAGTAGATTTTTTTCCTTGCTTGTAGAGGGGAATTAGTGAGCTCCCAAATTCACTGGATTTATTGGAAATCTGTGCCTGCTGAATGTGTTTATTCCCCCATGTTGCTGGCTGTACTCTTGACAGGTGCTGAGAGGAGATTTATAGAAACAGCAAATATTTGCTGGAGTGGCTGAAATATCTGAGGATTATTTAGAAGTGACTCTTTATCATCATCTTTCTTAGTTCTAGTTCAATAATTTAAATGCATGGGCTTGAGTCTTTGGAAATTTTTAATCTACTTCTTGGTTGGATTTTATATACAGGTTTCATGACAAAATCCTACTACTAATGGACTAGTACAGAGAGTGACTCTGTACTAGAGTGACTTTTTTTCCTGGTTTTTGGTTTGATGAACTAATATTACAGGGAGAGCAGAACGTGTCTATAGAAAGGTGCTGCTCCTCACAGTAGCAAGACTTGGGTTGTGTTTCTCTAACTCAAAGGAATCCTGGAAAAACTCCTGAAGATTTTCTGTATTAGTTCCTCTGTTCATATTTCTGCAGGATTGCTTTTTGCAGAATTTAAATTTATTGTTAAATATTTCTGTAGATAAGTTGTACACCACTAGTTTTTAGAGAGGATACAAGAGGGTGAGAAAATAAGAAAAAAACAGATAACTCCTTCCAGATGTTCAGGACCAAAATTTTAGAAAGAAGCAATAAAAGCAAATCATTAACCTTCCCTCAGGTTTCCAGCAGAATACATAGAAATCAATATCAGCTTTGCAATTATTTGAGATTCTGACAAATATGTGCTGTCATGCACCAAGTCTGGAAGAAAGGTTCAGAACTGGTGCCCTGTATGGAAAATTCCAGGTCTATGGTTATTCTTATCTCTTCAGAAGTTCTCCTACCTTCATCACTTTGCTTAACCTTAATTTTGAGTGTTCAGGGAAGTAGGTAATTGCTGAGGTTGCAAGGTCCAGAGCTGGTAAAAGCATCTTTGTAACTTGCCCATAGTACTCAGCAGAGCACTGAGGCTATTTGTGGCTCTGTGCCACCTGTCCTTGTGTTTCTTAGCACAAGAACAGCTGCTTTGCAGATGCTTGCACCCCTGGCAGGGCTAGTTTATCTGAACCAAGCAGCTGAACTCGTTTGGTTAAGATGATACCTGCTGTATCATGGGAAATGATTAGGCAGAGAAATGACAAATTTCTTCTGATTTGTTTTGAGTTTTCTTCCCCAACCCCACAAGTTTTCCATCTACAGGTGCACTGCTGGGAACACTGTCCTGTGAAGTGTTTCAAAGGCAGAGCACACTATTGCTGTGTCTTTCTAGCCCTTCCTCAGTGAAGAGGCTGAGCTGATGTTGCTTCCTTAAAAGCCTTCACACAGTTCTCAGCTCCTGCCATTTGATATTGCATTAACCTGCTCCATCTGGGGCTGCTTACCATGATTTCCACAGGAGATGATTCTATTGTAAAATGTGCTGTTTATTTACAAGTCCATGTGTGTTTGGTTTTTTTTTTGTTGTTGTTTTTGTTTGTTTTTTTCTGGTTTTTAATTTTTTTTTTATTTTTTACTGTCTTCTTCTGAGTACCATTCAAGATAGATTTTGAAATTGTTCTCCCTTTCCTTTGCTGCTCTTACAGCAAGATGGTTTCAGTGTCTGAGAGCCCATTTCAGAGGCGAGTAGTATGGTTTTGTGGATGTCATATCCTTGAATTTACTTTTTCCTTTCCTTAGGCTTGGGGAGACCAGACATTTATTGATCTTCATGGCCTGTTTCAAAGCCTGCTGGCTGGAGGGAGTAGATTGTGTCTGAGGCCTTGAGTTTCTGGGAGCACCAGCCCTTTTGGTTCAGTTGATGCATGGATGTGTCTTTGCAGTAATTTTATATGTACACCTTGGCCAGGGCAGGAGCGCTCTTCGGCCTTGAAGGAACAAAGCTCTGTAGATGACTGTACTTCAAAATACTTTTGATTGACTAATTGATAAGTTAGTATTCTAGGAAAACCTGAAAATATCAAATCCAATAAGAAATTAATAGAATGAGATATGATTTAATGAGAAATCACAAACCTGGAAAGTTGACTGACACCCACAGCAACTCTGGACTTAGATGTCAGTTTTGTATTCACATAAAAGCATTTAAATGCATTAAAGAAATGAGACATATTCTAGTTTTCAATTAGGATATTGCATTTCTCCTGCTTCCACATATCTTCAAGTTCAGCTACAGTTTCCATTTTAGTTGTCATGCATATTGAATATGCAAATGTATCTCTTTATTTTGGGGTCTGTTGACCTGACCAAACTACACTGGCAGAAGTACTCTTCTTTTGCCAAAGATGATATTCCATGTTAACTTTTGCCAGTGGGGAGTCAGATTGGTATTGTGCTCTGCGTTATCTATTGTTGGGTAAGGATGACAGAAATGGTTTGGTTAGTAACAAAGAACTGTTCCTAACAATAATTCCAATCACCAACACCATCAGCCTTCCCCCCAGTATATATATGTACATATTTAGAGAGCTTAGTAAAACAAAATTTTCTATGGAATGTGTTTTTGTATGTGGGTGGGGGATAGGTAGAGGATGAAATGAGTATGGTTCTAAATCTGCTTTGTCTAGCAAACAAATCTAGCAAATGTTTTAGGTATGAAGGGAGTGAAGTGTGAAGAGAAATACTATGGGTACTGCAACTGTAATAAAAAAGAGAGAAAAGTAGAAAAAGCTATTGCTCCAAAGGGGCTACTAGTGCATCTTTATTTCCCTTGTCTCATAGCACACTGTGAAGAGGAGACATTATAACTTATGTTTATGGAAAAATCTATCTAGAGTAATTTTCTCTGGGCCCCGTGGCCTCATGCTTGGCAGGAAATGTGTGGGAGAAGATGCAGCAGATTGTTTTGCTCAGAGGAGTAGCCAGAGCCCACTGTGAGCACCAGAAACACTCTGGCAGTCACCATGCTGAGCCTGTGACCTGTTGAGGCTTTCAGCTCGACTGCCTCAGCCTGTGTCATTTGTGTGATGACAAAAATGGCCAGGCAGTGGTTGTCTTTCACCTTTCCTCTCTGCTTCTAAAATTGTCTGTGTCATTTACAGCACTTTCAGTCTGCTTCACTTATCTCTGTGGGAGACTTGAGTCCAGTGCAACTGGACCTGCCTTTCTCTTCACCCAATGAGAGAAAAGGTGCATCTGGAGTAATTGCTCTAGTTGAGTTGGTAGGCTGTGTAGATGTAAGTCAAAATTACTCTGGGCTGGGAGCAGCTGAGGAGGGGATCCCTCCCACCCAGTCATGCTGTGCCTGTGCCTGGCTGCCAGCACTCCCAAATCAGTCAGCAGCCACAGAGAAATCCTGGAAGTCGTCCCCGTACGCGTGGCAAACTCATTTTGGGTTGCCTGGGCTGAGTTCCCTCTGGCTGGGCTTCTGTCCTCTTTTACAGTTTCAACACTTTGTAGCCCTGAGACATTGTCTTCTTCCTAATTAATCTTTTCATTCTTTGTAGAGTCTGGACTTCCTCTCAATATCCTGTTTGAAGTGTTTATTCATCTGGGCAAGCTTCCAATCTTTCCTTACCATTTTTCCCTTCCTGCTTGCAATGGGAGTGTGAATAACATTTGCTTTTTTCAAGTGAGATATTTCTGTGTTTGAGCTGAAGTGTTTGAGCATAGCCTCTGTAATTTCCTTGGTTTCTTAAAATTTACCATTCTGAGATCCTAAAGTCTTCATTGCATTTCTTTTTGTCTATTTGATCCTTCTCACTAAATTGACATATGCAACAACTTTTGACAGTCAACTTTTCTATCCAATCTTTGCTTTTCACTAAAGTAGTGGCTAGAATAGATTTATGTAATTTTTTCCTTGTTTATATAATAGGGGGGAAATAGCTCTCTAACTTTTTGATTTTTTTTGGCAACCTTTATCAAACAAAGTAAAAGAAGCAGCACATTGTAGTGTCAGAAAGGGAAAAAGAAATTGTTACACGTAGAAGTTGCCATTAATGAAATTCTGTTTGTATGCATCCACTGACCTTACTAGCTGCAGCAGGCCTGGAGTCACTCAGTATTGAAAGACTCTACAGGTTAGGCAAGACCTCTGTGCACCTGGTCTGTGGCCTGTTGGTGCATTACAGGGATGTTTCAAACAGTCTCCATCAGGCTTTTGCATCCAAAGCTGGCAGCCTGCCTGAGGAGCAAGGAGCACCTTTGGCAATTTCTAGGCTGAAGAGCCAGAGCAAAAAGAAGAGAAGTATTGTGATAGAGATAGGACCTGTGGAACAGTTTTTGGGCTTTCTCCCTCCTTCTCATGTGTGTGAGAGTTATCCATGCTTTCAATAAGTGAATTATTTTTTAGGAAAGCAAATATCCTGTATTATTTTAACCTAGTAATTTCAGGGTTAAACTTGATACACTGACACCACTGGAAATAGGATGCATGTGGCTTGCTTCTGGGACATAGTGGCTTGTAAAAAAAACTGTGACTAAAAACCATGCCAACCTTTTCTCAATGTCTTTTTTCTCTGTGTATTCATTCAAACCTGAGTGCACCTCTTCTCAGTGAAGATGTTTGCTCTGTGCCAATCACACAGATTTATCTAAGCATAATAAAAGAGCACAATACAAGTACTGTGTAAAATCAGTAAGAGGAATGGTATTGAATGCACAAAGCTGAAAATGCAAAAAGGCTGAAGGTTTAGAAATTTGGCCCACAACGTGCACCAGAAATGTCTTTGTGTGGATTTTGTCCCTTGCTTTCCTTGAAGATGTAGAATGCCTGTGTGGAAAACCCTCTCTTACTCCTTGCTTTTCATTCCTTTCCATTACTGAAATGAATCCAAGTTCTCATAGTTCACATGAAATGGATGCAATCCAGGGAGGTCATTGCCCTGTTCTCATTATTAATCTAGAAGGTTTCATACTTGCAGCGTGTCACTGTGCTGTGAAGAATACAGAGAGGGCAGAGGCGTCTGCCTGGGTGCTGGAGGAGAGGAGAAATTCCTCCCTCAGTACCCAGCAGCCTCTTCAGGGGTGATTTCATGCAGATTTGAGCGTGAGCTAGAGCAGAGCCAGCCCAGCCCAGCTGTTCTCACGGGGAGTCCTTGTGGGAAGGGGAGGCTGGGCTGGATCTGCCGTGAGACATTGCACTGAGCTCTGCTGCTTCCATCACCAGTCCCTGACCGGGTGGGGAATTCCAGCTGGAGGTGATGAGACCTACCCAAAACTGAGTCATACTGTATTTAAATGAAAATAAATATTTAGTGAGTGTTTTTCTTTAGGACCCTCTTAGGACCTCTAGGTGTGAGACTTATTAAATGTCAGTGTATAACTGGAGTGCAAACACAGCTGAAATTAGAAAGGATGTTTTTGCTTAAACTTGTATGCCATTGTTGACTGTGGTTTGTAACTGTGTTATTCATGGCTTTTCCCTGTGACCTGGTCTGAAGTTTACCAAACCACGATCTCACAGCTCACTTTGGGTCTGCAGGGAGCTGACACACCATGGCAGCTGCTCTCAGGCTTCTTGCCAGAGATCAAATCACGCAAGAAAGCAGCTAAAAACTCTCTCAATGCTTCCCCTGCCAGTTTCCCCTCTCTCCCAGCACCCCCATCCCTCCCCCAAGTAAGCAAGTGCTCTTTAATTCCTGCAATTTTTTTGTGAGTGGGAGGAGAATCTCCCAAGGACATCAACACTTTGGAGAAGTGGTCTCTGGTAGCTCTTTCTGGAGGAGTCATTGCCACTTCTTTCCTTGTGACTTTTTAAAATAAATGATCCTTTATATGCATTGGTGTTGGATTAATACCTATACCTACCCTTTAAGGACTGATAGCTAGGTGACTTCTGGTGTAGAAATTAACATTTTTGGTGGTAAAAATACATGGAATGTTTTATATATGGAATCCATGCTTTGAGATACAGAAGATGGATGGTTTTACCTCATGAAAAAGTTTACTATTTTATGAATCTCAGGTATGACAATTGTTGTTTTGTTTAGGTTGTTTTTTTTTTTTTTTTCTTTCAAAATCACAACATTAAGTTACCCAAAAGCCAAGTTCTGACTGACATCTATTTCAAGGTTTCTGGAAATACCAAAGACACACAATTTTTTTTTTTGTGAGCTGCACATTTAATTCATATTAATTCTGTTGGCATCTTAAAACTTTTCTTATTAATTCTCATTATTTCTCTTAAGATTGAAGAGCACTTTTTGTGTAAATAAAAGCTTAATTTTTTTTCTGTGACTCAGGAAAGGAAATTTTTGAATTGTGAGAATATTTCTTTTTATCTTATCGACAAGGATGTTGGGATGAAACCAAGGCTTCTTTAAAAGACAGCAGCTAGTTCTAGCCTCCAGGTCTGAAGTCTTTTCAGTCTCATCTGCTTACAAGCAGCTGGAAGAAAGCCTATATGGGTTGCTTATTTAAGAAGTTAATGTACTTTCTATGGGAAATGCAGAACTGGATCTCAAAGAAAGAAATATATTAATGTTGTCAGTGATGAGTTTTCATAAATTGAATTTGCACCAAGGGCCTTTGAAAAAGTGCTTTACTCTGAAAGTGATTTTGATCTTCTGCAAATAAAAATAACAAATGTTTGACCATAGCCAGATTGCAGTTGTAAATGGCAGTTTAGCTATTTCAGATTTGTCAGTTGATTTAGTTTTTTTGGATGAATTTGAAACAAATATCCCAATAAAAGGAAGTTTTCAGGGGAGGAGAGTTGTTTTACATTCTGGTTACTGGCAAGGGAAGGAATGCTTGTGCATAGCCAGAATCTCACAGACAGCCTTTCTTTTTTATGGAGTGTGTGTGTGTGTGTGTGTGTATACATATATATATATATATAAAAATATATATATATATATATATTAGAATTTTCTATGCAACTGGTATCTAGCACCATATAGATCTAGCAGAAAAAAGATTCAGTTTGAGAGATAGCCATTCAGCAGCTTCATTGGGATGATGTGGGTTGTTCAGCTGATGTATTGCTTAACAGAGAATATGTACTGAGTGAGAAGGGATTATTTTCACTTGAACTGTTCTTGTGATGGAGGGAAGATGAGACAGCAGCAAAGTGGGTCATGCTGAATCCCTCATTCTTTGTATAGGCTTCAAAAAAATGGAAATACGGTGAGAAATTGACAAGTTTATACTCTTCTTGCTGTGTGCACATCCTGTATTTTCAGGTTTTAATAAAACTGGTTATTCTGTAGTGTATATGCCTTAAATTCTCAGCAGCTAACATGTATTCAAGATGTTTCCTTTAGGAAAGTTTTTCTCTTCCCATATGCTAAGTAGGGAGCTGTGAGCAGCACTGTCTTAAAGGGAGACAAATGCCTGGTTCCAGAATGGCAGTGACAGACATTGTAGGGCAAAAAAGGTGACAGTAGTGTTTCCCCAGAACTGTGTTTGCTCACACAGTGTGGTACTTACTGTATGTTACAATGACCTGCTTAAAAAAAAAAAATTAATTCTCAAAAACATCCTAAACATTTTGAAATATAGTTTGAGATATGTTTACGCTTAAGATGTTGGTAAGACTTTTATCTATTTTCCTAACAATTCTTTGAGTATTATTGCTAAACATGTGACTAAGTCCTCTCAGATGATCTGTATGAATGAATGTAAGCATCTGAAAGAAAGTAGCTCAAGATACAAAATATTGTATCAATTTGCCTTTTTGTAAACCTAAATGCAGCCCACAGCAAAGTTCCCCTGGATGGTATTTTGAGCTTGTAGGTTTGAGTGGTGCCATGTTTACTCTGCAGATGAATTCCTGCCTGGTATCAGTGGATTCCAGGAGTCTAGGCCCTGCCATGGCTGGCTACTTGAGTCAGGGCATTGCAGTACCCACACCTTTAGGCTATTTCCTTCCTTTGGCTCATCTGACACCCAGAACCTTCTTACATGAGATAACATGTGAGGTGTGATGTATTTACTATATCATAAAGTTCTTCTTGCACTTTAAAGAAACAGCAGGGGTTGGATTGCGTATTCATTGCCCTGATTTGCAGAATGTGTTCTTTGGCTGTGGCATTCATTTCTGCAGAGTTATTTCCCATCTCCACTTTCTCTCACTTCTGGTATGACCTATACTGTGTGTGCATATGGCTCTGTTTCACTGCAGAATTGCTGTGTCTGGCAGCCTATTTGTCCTCCTTGTTTTTCTGCACTTTAAAGAGACCTGATGGACACTTCTGTTTGTGTATCCCTAGAGTATGATTTTCTGAAACCGCAAACAACGAAAACCCAGCCCTAGGATGCAGGTGCCACAGCAAGTAACTGGAGATCAAAGGGTTTCATTTTGTGAAGAGATGCTATCAAATCAGAAGATGTAGGAAAAGGAGAATATTTTAAGAGGCCTCAATCTAGGGTGTTTTTTCCTCAGGACATATAATTTAATTTTCTGAAAAGTCTGAGAGCACTTTACCAGTGCAATTTTTTTCCTAATATTTCCTGAGTTGTGTTGACAGTTTGTGAGCTGGGAAGGAGTACTATAGGTGAACCACAGAGCTTCCACATATTGATCTGTGTTTCTGCTTGTTTTTTGTTTTTCTTTACGAGTAATGGCAGAAACGTGCTTTGCAACTTTCATATGAATGTGAAGAAATAAAGCAGCCAATATGAGACAGAAATGTGTCCATATGTCTTGATCAGTGCTTCTTCCTGTTTCTTTTATGGGAATGCTTCACTTATAAGGGTTCTTTCAATATCTCTGCCTTTGCAGTTAATGATTGTAATGAATAATTAACTGTTACATTATATCATAGCAGTGCACTTCTGAGTGTTTTTTAAAGTTTTTTTTAAATACACCTGTGGTTTGATGAATAAAAATGCTAACAAATGAGTGTAAGGCAGACTACTTGTGAGAGTTTGAAATATCTAAAAGTTACGGGTTGTTTTTGATAAGAAAAATCCTGAGAGTATGAATTTTGTGCTTAAAGGATTTCCTAGGGTCACATAACTTAGTAGTTAAAAGACATTAAACTGAAATTACATCTGGGTTTTCTTTTGCAAACTGGAAATTAAAATGCTCTCAGAAATGTGAATGGAGGGGAGATTAAAAGGGACTGTGAAGTTGTAAATCATGACAGTATGAAATAAATAGGAGCCAAATACAGTATTGGATCATGATAACGGGACAGCTAATACCTTTTTAGCTGTACTGCTCAATCCATACCTTCTTTAGAGTGAAGATGTTCAAAGTTGTAGGGAGGCATAACCTGTTTCAGGATGGAAGGAAGCATCCCTCTGGCACTGAATTCTCACCTGCGCAGCCACACTTGCTATTCTGTTCCATTTGCACTAGGAATGGTGGCTGGGCTGAGAGAGACATCCCAAAACATATTTCTTGGATTCCAGAAACTTGAGGCAGCTTCTTCTCCAGCTTGGTCTGGGATTTCAACGCCCTAGTCCTGTTTAGCATGTGCTCTTGGAAACACAGCTTGATTATTCTTAGGAAGGACCCATGTCAGTCACAGATTCAGATGTCTCCACTGAATGCCTATTTAGGAAAGGTTTCAAAATTTAGCATAATACTGCCTATATTTATCTGAGAGATGTGCAATTTTTAGAATTCCTACCTATACATTTATTTTCTGCTTGTTTTGGTTTCACTCTGCTAAATTGATGACTATAGTCCCTCATTTGAAGTTGATTAACAAAGATCTTAACATACTGTTTAGATTTAAGCAGCTTTATATTTCATTAGGAAAATATTGTGCAATGATTATATTTGGATCTCGTCTTCTTTTTCTTTTCCCCTGCTAGTATGATTCTGTGGTGGCCTTCAAACAAGGGATCCTGTACAATTCTCACTGGGTGGCCAAAATGCAGATTACAAAAGTTATAAAGATTCATGTTTGTTTTGGGTGGAGGCTTCAAAGGCTCACAGGCTTCCTTACACAAGGATGCAGTCAGGAAATGTGAAGGCAGGGAAAAAAGATTCTGAATCTGTTTTGTGTAAAAAGAGGGCCTTAAAGCCACTGTCCTTGCTTAGCCTCAATGGAAAGGCAGTGTAGTGATAGATTTCTTTGATGTTTGTGTTAGTTGCAGCCATTAAAGCTTCATTCTTTTCTTTACATGTATGTCTTAGTAATGTAAAATGCAGTGACATATTCATAAGGCAAATTGTAAACAGTGTGCTAAAGCTTAGCGACTTAATGCCTATAGTTTTGAGGTGCTGGATGATGGGATGTATTCCAGTCCATATGTTCTGCAGATTGCAATTAGTAAAACCCTCCTGCTGCTATGTGGGTTAAAGTGTGAGTTAGGATTTAAAGCTGTATGCTTTTTTTTTCTTTGATAAGTTACTGAAGGAATTACCTCATCAGTTCCTTGCAGAACTAAAGATAACTCACTCATGTGGCTTGTCCAAGCTGGTCTGTATCTGGAGGCCTTCTGATATAGCTGTATATCACCCATGTTATTTATTTTATGAGGTGATGTTAAGATATGGCTGTTAATCAGAGTTCTAGCATGATATTATGAATGTCTGCAGGAACACAGGTCTTTATATACCATGTAAGACTCCTAACGCTTAAATGATGGTGCACAGATACGTAGCAAGGATGGATGAAAATAAAAGGAAGAAATTGTTTCTTGAAATAGAAATTTCAAGAAATTATTTCTTGTCCTATTCAATTGACTCTTCTCATAAAGAAAGGAAGGAAATGCTTAACATTATTAGCATGCAGTTGCTTATATGTGCTCTCAGAGGTGTTATCTGCTACGTTTTAAAATATCTAGTATTCTTGGTCAAGAAAAAAGGCTTGTCCTTGCATTTTCTAGCTGTAAATATTTTTTCTCCTGAGGTTCCCACCCTTCCACCCCCTCACTTTTCTTTTAGGAGGCTTCTACTTCCTGCAGAGAGGAAGTGATTCAGATTGTAGAATGGACACTGGCAGCATGCATATGCATGAGAAGATGCTGTGAGATAGTCAGGGCTTTGAAAGAAAGTCACCATGGAGCAGTAATCCCACAGAGGAATGACTCCATGTACTTGAGCTGCTTCTTTGAAATCCTTGCCCTTTGTCAATATTTACCTATGTAGGCATTATTGATTGGGTTATTTATGTTCATTAATAGGTTAAACTTTATATCACTTTTGAGGCGAGGTAGCTTTGTTTTAGTGGGGAACTGAAGTTACAGAACACCCAAGCAGTGTTTCAGTTTGTCATTAAGGGCGTGCTGCAAAGATGTTACAGCTGTTTTTGAGCTCCTTCTGGGTCTGTGTGGACCAAGATGTAGGAGAAAGAGAGGGATCTCATCCCAACACTAGGATGGGACATAGCCAGGGGTTCTTCTAGGGATGATGATGTGCAGCTGAGCTCAGTAATGGGGTGCAGCCTAAAACTGGCTTGGCCAAAGCTGCCTGGGCAGCCAGGACAGGGGAGGCAGATGAGATCTCTCCAATGCTGCTGCTGCTTGGACAAATAACAGTGTGGCAGAAACTAACCAATGCAGGACTTGTTAATTTGAAATCATAACTTGAAGTCACTCCCCCACTGATTTAATCAAACTGAAGCTGAGGAGTGGCAGCAGACACTGCAGTATTACAAACTGCCCAGAACCCAAGCTGGCCCTGCACTTTGGCCACAACAACCCCCTGCAGCACCACGGCTGGGGACAGAGAAGCTGGACAGTGGCCAGGCAGAGAGGGACCTTGGGTACTGAATGACAGCAGCTGAACATGAGCCAGCAGTGTGCCCAGGGGGCCAAGAAGGCCAAGGGCATCCTGGCCTGTATCAGGAATAGTGTGGCCAGCAGGACCAGGGAGGTCATCCCTCACCTGAACTTGGCACTGGTGAGGCCACACCTTGAGTGCTGTGTTCAGTTCTGGGCCCCCCAGTTCAGGAGGGATATTGAGATGTTGGAGTGTGTCCAGAGAAGAGGACAGAACTTTACCAGAATAAGGCTGGTAAAAGGTCTGGAGCACAAGTCTGATGAGGAGCAGCTGAGGGAGCTGGGGTTGTTTAACCTGGAGAAAAGGTGGCTCAGGAGGGACCTTATCACTCTCTACAACTGCCTGAAAGAGGGTGTAGTCAGGTGGGGTTGGTGGCTTCTCCCAAGTAACAAGGGACAGGACAAGAGGACACAGTGTAAAGCTGTGCCAGGGAAGGTTCAAGTTGGACATTAGGGAGAATTTCTTTACAGAAAGGTTGGTTGGGCATTGGGATGGGCTTCCCAGGAAAGTGGCAGAACCACTGTCCCTGAAGGTGTTTAAGACCAGATGTGATTCTTAGCCACAGAATCACTGATTCTGTGATTCTGTGGTTAACTGAGCATTCAACAGCACTACATGGGAAAAATCAAGCAAACTTAATTTTCTTGGCAATAGTTACCCTTGTTTTCCATTTCAGGAGGATCTAGGGCTCTGTGGAATATAACTAGAGATTGTCATTACAAGCTAGTTTCCCAAGACCTCTTATGCTCAGCCCTGACTCTTAAATTAGCTCCAAAAACTCTAAAAATAGACATTACAGTGTGATTGTTGCAAGATTAATGTTATGGATTCCACAGATGTAAATTATTATTCAGTTTGGGAAGGTTTGCATGTATAAATCTCTCATAAATACCTTCAAGAAAATATTAAAGGGGTGGAGTATGTTATGTTTGGGTTTCTATTGGAGTACTTGTTCCAAGAACTAACTTCAGTTGGACTCTAGTGGCAGAAAATTAAACCTGACATAACTTCCACTTAGGGTTGAGAAGGTCAAACCAATTTTGGAATCCAGACCCAAATCTAAGAACTGTCCCAAGTTCATCAGTCTAGAGGTGTTCAATAAATTTAATGGGCATCCTTGCCACGATGAATTTGGAGATGAGCAGACTTACAAATAGAAGCTGTAACAACCATTACAGCAGCAAAACTCAGTTTTGTCACTGCTGTGGCAAGTATTCAGACAGGCTTTTTTAGCCTGTCTGAACACCTGCCACAGCAGTGACAAAAACTGATTTTTGCTGGTGTAATGGTTGTTACAGCTTCCAGAGCCACTGCTGTAAACCTGAGAAAACTCTGATTGTTATTTATGTTTAGGCATCCTAGTGTTGCTGGGATGGTACCCAGGGGCACTTGTCTGATTGTGTTTGCTATATTATAAACTATGGTAATATGGTTGTGTTGCTGTTTCTAGTTATTCACAGAAGTAACTGACTGCTATCTTTTAAAAAAACCCCAGTGATTCTCCTTTCTGAATTTGTTATCAGTACAATTAAATTAGGTATATATGTTCTTGGATCAAATATGACTAAAAATTTGCTTTCTGAATGTGAAGATATTTTCTTTGTTCTAGAAATACATCCTAAACCTTATAGAGCAGGTGGCTAAAAGTGAGTGACTGTCTAAAGATACACAGACACAAAAATAATAAAAATTACTCTTTGAAATTTTATTTGTTATTTCTTGTAGTGCCTTTTTAGAGTCTTGAAAATGGTGTTTTCTTACCTATCGATGCTTTTTCTTTTTTTTTTTTTTTGTATCCAGACACTAGACTCAATTTCTACTCTTTTTAAAAAAGAAAAAACTTCTCTGTGTTTTCAGAGTCATTGGAATTTTCTCAAGTCTGGATTCTTCAATGTTGTGAATGTTGCAACATGAATGGCTACAGGTAGTCACACAAATTGTAACCAATAGGAAAAAAATCAATGTTTGTGTTGCTGCTGTATTTTGGAAGAAAATTTTGGCAGCGCAGAATAGTGTATGTAATAAGCTCTAGGTTTTAAGTATAGTGAGAGGAATATAAAAAGAAATTGCTTGTATTTTTAAGAGTATGACTCCTAAGGGGTATGTTTGCTACGGTTAATATCCAGTGTGTTTTGCCCTCCTGTGATACAGTGTCTTATGCACAAAACTCCTTCACTTGGCAGATCTTTGGCTTTGTCTTGCTGTTGGTTGATCTTCAGTGTCTTTAGTCAGAGTTAGCTGTATTTTCCTTATGCACACTGGGGGTAAATACTGCCCCAATGCACTCAGGCCAGTTTCCTTCCCTGTTTCATGTCTACACTACACCATGCCATGGACAGGGATGCTCTCAAACCCTGCCTGAACTCCAGTGTTTGGAACCAGTGGATATCTGCCTGCTTTGGTGCACATTTTGGCAGGCACGTGAAAGCTGTACTTGCTAATTGCACTGTCAGTGATGTCTTGCAATACCAACCCCCTGAACGTGGGTATTTGTGTAGTCCCATGGGACACCATGCCTAGATGCTTTCTGGCTGCTCAGTCCCAAGGTGTGCTGGGCACAGATGCAGCGTGGGCACGCTTCCTGCTCTCTCAGGCTAGTACGTGCAGCCAAAAGTGGGATCTTGGGAGGAGGACAACTGGGAAAGTGCAAAAGGGGTTGGTGGGAACAACATGGAAGCTCCCCCTTGCTTTCCTTGGAATGGATGCTAATGTTGTTTAAAGACAAAAAACCAAACCATGTAATAACTACAGAAGCCTACTGGCACACCTTTAGGAAGTCCTATGAGAAAAGAAAATGTGACAGATGCTTACCATCTCAAGTAACTTTATTATTTTAGTGGAAGAATGCAGTAGATACATATGTTTCTATCCTGCCTGTGTCTGAGGTGTTGGTGTTAGTACTACTATTATTTTTGTTCTGTGTAATCCCTGACATTTAATAATGTGCAAGTATCACCAGTTACTGAAAACTAAAAGTTAAGTATAGAACTAAAGCCATCTGGTAGTTCAGACAGAAAAGTTAGATAATTAGCTGTTCTTGTCAAGGGACTGTGATTAAAATAGGCCATCTTCATAATAGTGACTAGTTTGCAAGGGACTTCCTGGAAGCCACCTGGGATAATGATAATGAAAAGAACAAAATTAAAAACGAGGGGGAGGTGGTGCCATTATAGCTCATGATGACTTTTGTAAGTGAATTAAGTCAGCTTTTAACTTGAAGGCTGCTTATTATTTTGGTTCTTAGGAAAGAAACTGCGATTGAGTTTTCTGACTGTTTGGCAATGTGCTGCTACTAGGTCAGCCAGGTTACTGCTGGCGATCCTTAATATTTCTGTGTCAAGCTCTGGTTTCGTTGCTCACATCCTTATTAACTTGGGAGTGTTGTTGGCACAGCTCATCTTCAAAGGCCTCTCAAATCTGTGTAACCTGATGGCTCCTGCTCAGGGATTTTCTTCCATTGGGGGAATCAGTGCTATTAAGTGACACCAGAAGAGGAGAAACATCAGAACAGCATTACTGCATCATTCTTTGTCAGCTGGTGATTGCTATGTGTGTAGCAATGCTGGTGCAATGTGAATTTATATTGATAGATATCTCTTAAGGAATAAGCTGTTTAGCAAGTAGTGCTTAGAAGGGAACCTCTTTGTGTAGTGGGAGGAAGGATCTGTGGAGCTTTGGCAGCTCCAGCCCACCCTCCAGCACTGGTCTGGAGGGGCTCAGTGTTCCCTTGGGCCTTAACTGCTGAAATCTCGTGCTCCTCATCCAAGAAGAGAGCAGCAGGGAAACCTCCAAAGGCTGCACAGCACCTGCTCTTTCCTGTATGTGGATTCCTTAGTGGATGCCCTGTGTCAATGAGATCATTTTAATCAGGGAAGTCTGACCTGAATCATCTGAGTAGTGTCTCTTTGAGAACGCACTATTGAGGGCAGTTATGCTAAATGCACTAGTAGGATAAAATAAATGTGTAATGAGAATGCTCCATCATTGGTGTGATTTAATTAAATATATTTTCACTTCATACTGATAAAAACCCTATTTCTAAATCAAATCAATTGAAATTTGTTTTTTTTTCTTTTAATTGGCAGCTGCTACTTATTAAAAAATTCTAGTAAAGACCTGCTCATGTTGTTTCAGAGGCTTTTAAGAATTTCAGTGTGACTGTAATATTTTCTCAGAGAGAATGTGCTGGAAATCTATTGTAAATGTAACCAAGTTCAATACTTAAATTAAAATATACCAAGGATTAAAAGTACTCTGGCTTCTCTGTGCTTAGATCCTCCTCAAAAAAAAAGCTTCTAAATTATTTTCATTAAATGAAGCTTTTATGTCTCTTTATTCCTTGATTAGGAAAGCAATGATTTGAAAAATTTAAGATATTGAGGTCTCAAAAATGTCAGGGATGCTCAGCTTCAGAAAGCATAAATAAATATTTCAGTGCAATATGCTCAAAATAAATTGCTGTGAATGCTTGTGGATATACAAATATTCCTGATCAGTTTAATGGGTCAAACTTTCATATAATTAGGAAGGTGCTGACTTGTACTCATGCACGATCAAGTTAATAATGTCTCACTGCATTCTGTATAAAACAGGACTGTGATGCACCTGGTGAATGCTCATCTAAGGCTTCTTGTAAGAAGTGTTGAATCTGAACACTGCTTTACAAATTTTCTTTTCCTTTTTTTTTAATATTGAGAAAATTAAACTACCAAAAACTGCTTTTGCAGTACTTGAATACCATCAGAAGCAGAAAATCCGGATTTTAGATTCCAAGTGCAGATTGTCACTCATGTTTTAAGTTCTGCCTGCTCATGACCTGCTTCAATATCTACACTCGATGAACTGATGGCCAAGGTTCTACCTTGTAGCATTTTTTTTTTGTGACAATCTTTTCCATTATGCCCAGTCAAACAGTCTGACTTTCCAACATTCTTTCCACCTCTATTGTTATTTACTTACATGGGAGAAAATGGACTGAGAAGTTGACAACCAAAGTGAAGCGCAAGAACAGGTTTTTTACTTGGTAACGTTATAAATGGCTTCAGATAAGTCTTGCAAATGAATAAGTTACTGTCAAAGGTGTGAGATAATAGAAAGCCTTGGCAGCTGAAGTTAAGCACTGTGAAGTCTGAAAGATCTCTTGGTGGCAGTTCATTGGAGTAAAATTTAATCTGGTTATAAAATTCAGATTTTTTTAAAACCTAAGGATTGTTATGTGGTATGACAAACCATCAGAATATTCCTCCCCCCCAGATTGTATCCCTCTAATGTGCCAGAATTTTTTCTCATCTGCTCTTTCATGAGGTGTCTGATATAGATTTTTGGTTTGTGCTGTTCTTTGTACAAGTTGGTGAAATTCAGATTTTCCTGTAGATAAGCCTTTGGCTTTTCAGCTGCTTCTGCCTTGCAAAGAAATTAATTCCTTCAAGCCAGTGAGTCTGCAGCTCCAGCTGTGACTGTAGATGAATGTTCTTGCAGGGTCATGTACTGTAGCTCTGAACCTAAATAAAAGGATTAACAAGAGTTCACTTGGAGGAAAACACTTAATTTCACTATAATAACTATGAGAATCCATAGGGAAAACCAATAAAGCTTTACTATTAAAATTGTTAACAAATGATTATTCCACCCTGACCTTCTCTTCCTGCTGTTATTGTACTTTTGAACAGTAACAAATTATGGGATTGACCTAGTTCATGGTAGTGCTTTTGTCCCTGGCCTACAAATGATCTTTTTCTTGTAAAATAATTCCTATTCTAGTTCTTATGAGAAGCATTGATAGTATTTATGAAAGAAACAACGTTTTCTGGTGCATTTCACACAATCTTCTGCCACAGAACTCTGCTTGGTGTGAAGGAAGAAGGGGCAGCGTGTAGACAGTGATGCTGGAACTGAGCCTGGCAGCCAGCAATACCCACAGGATACATCTGGTTGCTCCAGAAGAGCATGACTGATTTCCACAGCTAGCACAAACAGCTTTTCATGGTTCCTGGCAGAAAAGGAGGAATTCTAGGTTGAGCAGCTCTCTTCAGTTGCTTATATAGACCTCATTGTCTCATCTCCAAGCAGCACCACTGCTCAGGAATGGGGGAGAGCAGAGGAGCTGCTGGCAGGGGCTTCCTCACTCACTAATACCTCAGCTGGCTGTTGATGACTGTGGTACAGCTGCTTTCCACTCAAGCAAGTGGTGTAGAGGGCCAAACCACTGCTCAGGGCAATAGCCTGATCCTTCAGGGCTTTCCTCTCTCTGATGGGATGCAAGGAGAGGGTGGAAGGATTTGACTCCCCAGCATTTTAGGGGTGCCAGCCTCAGGCAGCACTATTGTCTGAGTAGACAAAGCAATACTTGTATCCATTTCCTTGGGAAGGTAGTCAGGTAATTGAAATTGACTAATGTGACTGCCCTGATTGGCTTAAGAAATCAGAGGAAAATTGTCTAATTTAAAGGTTAAATCTTGATATTAGCTTTGACTTCTGCTTTATTTGGGCTTTGGAGGTGGTGAACAAGTCCTGGTTGATAGGTTGGTGACCATCATGAGCCCCTGTCGAAAAAATGCCACAGTGCCTATCTGTTCCCTGCTGGGAGATCCTGGTGTTGAAGCCAAGGCATGAAGGCTGGTCTCCCCAAAAATGGTCTGTGGTTCTGCTTGGGCCCACACTTGACACCAAGAGCTGGAAAGCATTTTGGGTTCTGTCGTGTGCTTTTGTGTTCCTTATTTTTGCTTCAAAGATTTTGCCCCTATGAGGCATGTTTATGCACCTAGTATATATTTCCAAAGAAATATAACTTGTAAAAGTATTCATCAATCTGTCTTTCATCAGCAGGTAACCTAATACTTTTTCTTTTTTCAGATAAAAGAAAAATATATGGATAACATTGTGCTTTGTTTCAACAATGTTTCTCATTTGTGACCAGATGAGAATCACACTCAGCTTTGACTGGTGGTCTACTTGTTTTATTTCTCTCCAGTTTTGTTGCTTGCACGCTCAGGAATGTGGTTTTGGTTTTTTCCCCTCTTCACGATTATTTTGTGGAGCACCTTCTCAAATTGTAGAGACTACCAACAGTCTATAGGGATGGCCTAAGAGCCACAGTCTGAATAGAATTCCACATGAACTTTTGTTCTTCACTATACCCTTGCTCCAGCACTCTTTGAGCTGAATGCTTTTGATGGTGTCTTGTTCCATACTTTATGTGGCTTTAATTAGTCACAAGTGGCAATTATCCTCTAAAGTTAGGAATCATGGTTAAATAAATTAGGTATACTCTTCTATCAACTGATTTTATCATGTTGTTTTTTGGTTTTTTTAATGCCTTAAATTCAGGTAGGCAGCTTGTGCTTTAGAGAGGATTCTGTTTTTCCTACATTCTTCAGTGATGTTGGATCTCCTTGCAGAGAAATTGCAGACATTCTGTTGGAAGAGACTCCAGTTTTAACAGCATGTATTTTGGGAAAAATTGGCTGATATTTTGGCTGGATTTTCAGGACCTTAGTGTTATAGGATGAAAATTATAGATCAAAGCCACTGCAGGTAATGGTACAACTGTCAGGTGTCTCTATATATGTTAGGTCTTCATTGGCTCATTGTTGAATTCACACCAGTGGGATTTAAATGTGAATAGGGAACTGTAATTTAGAATCTCCTGCTGCTGCATAATAGCTTGAATGTACACCAGGTTTATGAGATGCATTCTGGATAAGGCTAACTTACATTTATCTGATTGATTTATTGATTTAATTTGTAAACAGAAGAAATATCAGAGGAGTCACTAATGAAATAAGAATATTACCTGATCCTGCTGTATTTTATTTCTTTAACACAGAGATACACTGAAGCCTCTGCTGCATAAATACGGGGTGAGGTTCTCTAGGCTTTTAGGCAGTTTTGTAAAATTGGGCTGATGTGAAAAGACATAATATAGAAAAGCTAATATTAGATAAAGCATTTCAAGTTTTGTAGATGATGAGATGGGTTTCTGCTTGTGGATTTTGTAAGCTTCATCTCTTTGTAAATGAAGTACAGGCAAACACAGTTGTAGCCCTATCCTGAGTGGTGCTTTGCTAAGCCTGACTTACTGGAGTAGGCAGCTGGACTGTCCATGAGAAGTAACTGCACTGAAGCAGCAGAAATCAGAATGTTTTTCTGTGTGTTGCAGATTGCTGGAAATTGAGTGGGACCTATGTGGAGATTGCATTGTGCCCCTTAGATCGGATGGAGATAGTTTTATAACGTGCAGCAGGGAGGAGATGTGTGTTACAGAGGTAGCTCACAATAGAGCATGCTGTGCTTTGTAAGATCTGTGTGCTGTTATGAAGAAGGACTTTTCCTGTGCCCTGGAAAGCATGTTTTGCCCTGCAGTTTATGGTGCTATGCTTGCAGACATGGGAATTAACTGCAGTATGTGAAATCTGAAAGGTTAATTTCCCTGCTGCGCCGTTACTCGGTTAATCAAGCAGACATATGTAACACTAGCAATGCACATGTAACACTAGCAGCGCACATTTTTTCTGATTCAGTATTTGATTTATAAAAAGGAGATTTTGAAGAGATACCATTTAACTGATGTAAGTTACAGAGCTTTTTAATGTACTCATCTTGCAGTTCTAAAGTCAAAATGCAGGACTAAATATAGCTGTGTCCAGAATTTTAAAGTATTCTTTGTACCTGGACACTTAAACACAGAGCTTTCCAACTGAAAATAAAAAGTATTAAGGAAAGATGCATTTCATATTTAGCATAAGTCATTCTTTCTATAAAATGCAACCATAATTTGGAAATGTTATTTCTTTTCCTGTGAGAACTGAAAAACTTCTCTAGAACTACTGTGAATTAGTATCAACAAGTGAATAGGTAGATGCAGCAGAAGTGCCAGATCATCAAACCAACTGTGGATTACTGTTTCTCCTTTGATTCTTCTATTTTTACATGTCATGTTGATTTTTTCCATCTATAATTAGTCTTGTATGTAATTGTGTTACTTGTGGCTCTGATTCTGCCTCAGCAAAATGTATCACAACTTTGAATGCATGGAGAAATTCTAAGTCATTGGAACTTAAAAAATCCTTGCAAATTCAGTGTCACACTGAATTCTGAAACATTATTTTTCTGTTTGCAGTGGATATGGTGGCTTTTGTATTGTGTAACATGCTATTTCTTTTTAAACACTTAGGAGTTTACCAGATCTTTTTATGTGGTTGCTGAAGCATTGTCGTGGGACAGCAGTAATGATGGATGGATGAACAGAACACATTTCAGGTAAGAAATCAGATATATGCCATTTGGTATGGCTGTTCATTAACTTTCCTCACATTGTTTTGGTTCAGCTTCAGTAGCAACAATATTTAATGTTACACCACTAAAATTCACTGAATATAAAATATAAATCTCTTGTCTACATGAATGTTTACATATATCTCTCTGTAAATCAGTGTCAGCAGGTTTCTTGTTTTCCTTCTAGATTTGGTAACCCTGGTAACAGATGCTGCTGCTGTTACTATCTTTACCCTTGCTACTGTATAAATTTCCTTAAGAATTTTATTTCACATCAGTGGTTACAACTATAGGTCTGAATATAAGAATGATTTCAGCATTTCTTGTGTGGTTTGGGTAACTTGTTCTTTAAGGCTGTACCAATTCAGGATATAGTTGTCAAGTTTTTTATATCCTTGGAAGTTAATGCAAGCCTGTTAAAGCCTGCACAAAAGCAAGCAAAAGTTGGTATTGATTTAATGCTTGCTGTGCCACAAGCTTTGTGAGAAAACACGGACAAAATCTTTAGTTTCCATATCAGTGGGAACTAAGTGCCTACGTACCAACATGCTTGTATTTCTGGTAGAGAATATAGTGTGTCCAGAGTGCTTTTTTTTTGCACAACTCTGATATTCCCAGGGCTATATTGACTTTTCTGTGCACCTGAGGATCACCTTGCTGTGCTGGCAGGGTGGAGCTGCCAGGGCTCCAAAGGGAAGCTGGGTATTGCTGAGTGCACATTTCAGTTACAGTGAAAGGCTTGGCCTTATGTGTAGGTGCTGTTTTGAGTCACACGTGGGGTTTGGCATCTTTGGCCTCCCAGTTGCCCTTGTCTCCTCTTCCTTTGTGACAGCATTGTGAAGACAGACGTGGTGGGGACTGCGCTGTGCTCAGGTTGGAGCCAGATGTGTTAAGGAGCTGTCTTAAGGCAAGGACACAAAAATATACAAAGGAAAGACCCTGGAGTTTACTTTATTTTCCAGCTTTCAGGGTGCAAGAGCATAAATATGTAAAACACATGAAAATATAATATCTGTGGATCAAGGACCAGGTTAGGCATAGAGATTTAAGGAAGGCATAGTGGCCTCCTGTCCCATGGAGTGACTGATGGCTGGTGCCAAGAGAGGAGAGTAGAGCATGTGATTTCTTCCCAGATCAACCTCTCATGCTCCACAGATGGACATCTGTGTCTGTCGGAACCCAGGACATCCCTCTGACTGTCTTGAGCAGCCAAGACCCCTGCTAGGGGGCTCAGAGACTTTGGCACAGAGCTTAAGATACCTGTGGTTTTGATTATGACTGGTGGAGCAAGTTACCAACCTCAGATGAAGATCTGCTGGCCACGACAAGTAAGTAGAATAATAAGGAACTTACTATGAGGTGAAAAAGTAGATTTTGGGATTTTCTAGAATAGGGGTTCAGGAGGCAAGATGGAGGAATCTGGGTGTGTCCAGCCTTTCTCCTTCTAGTTCTTGGCCTCCATCTTCTGCTGTGATGTTGGCACTTTTGGATTGGTTTAGAGTAGAAACTCACTGTCTAACATAGGTGATAGGTATTGGAAAGTAGGTGTAAACATTGTATACATAATTGTTAGTATAAAGACATAACACCACCCTGGGGGCAGGCAGAGTGCCTGGACTGTCTTGCTGAGTTGACCTCAGCTAGACAGGAGAAAATATTTTATAGATAAGGAACAATAAACAACCTTGAGACTGAGAATTAAAGAGCTCTGACTTGTTCTTCGAGCACCGGGCAGGGAAAAGAGACTTTCTAATGCATCTCAGGGTCACTCTGAGCAGCGAGAGACCCCGAGATGTGTCAATGCTGGCTTTTTTGACGAGTAGTCTTGGTAATGCTTTCCCTTTCTGTGGATTTGTGAGGTTATGATTTGATCCTAGGTGGATTTTTAGGCTCTGCCACTTTGCACTGTTCTGGACGCCCCAGCTGAATTCCGGGAGGGAGGAAGCAAGTAGTCCCTGAAGTTAGTTTTGAACCTCCTACTTGCTAATTTCATTTAACCTGGAGACTGGGTTGACATGCCAGGAGACTCAGGAGTTGAGATGAGCATTTTCTGCTCCAGTGGGGTGGTAGGAAAAGATGATGGGTGCAAAGCTTTTAAAGATTTTAAAAAGCAGCTAGACTAAGATTTCCTTGAAGTGAAATGAAACTGTGGGCTTTCTGTGGCCCTCCCACTGCTAGTGCCTTCCTAATGAACAGGTTTGAGGCAGCTGCTTGGACCTGTCTTGCTTTCATCTTTTAGTTTATTTCCCATTATTTTAATAGGAATTTGGGGTTTATGTTCTGTACCTCCTAGTGTTGGAGAAAGCTACAGAGAAGATGCTATGTCATCTGTTAAGCAGTCATCCTGCCATTTTTTTTCCTGACAGGATTCAAAATTGTTTGGAAGAAACTACCATAAATTTAAAATATCCTGAGGATACATACTCAATGGGTTGAGCCTCCCAGCAAGACATTAAAATACAACACCATTAATCAGAACTGAACTATAGTTTTTCTTGCTGTTTTTCTTTTCCACATTTAAAACATTGCTTTTGGGTTCGCAGAAACTTTAGATGGACTAAAAGGAAACAAAAAAGGAATGGCCCAATGATGCCTTTGCAGCAAAATCATTGCACTGAGTACCTGACTGTTCATGTTGCACCTGATGTGTCGAGGCTATGGAAGAAAGTGTGAATATTACATAAATCTACCTGACTTGCTTAGATGGAGTCTCACTATGAAAACACTATGCAATATATATGATGTTAACTATTTTGGTAGGATTGCTGAACTGGAAAAGGCTGAAGGCAGGCCTCTCTGAAAACCTAGAATTTGAGACTGTGAATGTGCTAAATACAGAATTCAGAATATGACACTTTTCCATGTAAAGGGATTTCAAATTCTGTAAAAGCAAGCAGAAAGTAAAACAGCTCTTAGCTAAAATCTTAGAGCCAGTTGAAGGAGAATAATCTAATTATTCTGATTCTCCTTCTTGGCAGAGAATATTTGGGAGACAGAATTTATGCAGCTGGATAGAAGTTTGGTTTATTTTTGCTCTTGATTTTTGTTTTTGATAAAAACAGTGGAGATCTTGGACTTAATTAGTGATTACAGAACCAGATGAATGTTGTACACTTTTTTCTACCCCAAGTGCCCTTATTTTACCTTCTGTGTCCATATTTGGGGCTAAATCCTTATGAGATACAGGGCAAATTGAATGAAGCATATCATTCAAGGCTTTTTCACTTGAGGATGACTCCACTGTGTGCATTCTGATGACTCATGGAAAAACATGTAAAAGACTACAAATCCAGCTTCCTCACTTAGAAGAAACTGTTGGGCACCTCAAGCCTCCAGAAAATGGGCAAAGGATTTCCCCTGAATCCCTTTTGTGAGGCTGATGGACAGTGAACTTGCTTTGTGGTACAAAATGGCCAAAAGAAGGAACCTCAAATGAAAAAGCTTTGCAATACAAGAACTGTGGGTGAACTGTTTGCTCACTGATTTAAGCCATCAAAAGGGAGATCTGATGGGGAGAAAGGAAAATCTGCTTTATTTTCCTGTACAACAGGAAAACAGGGAGGAGTGGCTGAGAAAAATGTGTTGTGAGACTTGAAATGGAGAAAGTGAATTGGACAATTTGATTAGACTAAGCAGAATAAGGCTTTTCCACAGATCCTCTGGTTGCATGTGAATATGTGGAGATGGATTGTTTCTTGCCAGAATTTGTATAAAATTATAAAAACAGAGCAAGTTGTGGGGTTTTTTTCCTTTTTTTTTTAATATTCTATTTTTTCTGTAGCAGGATATAACTAGATTGTAAACTTTGGCAGGACTCTTTAACATCTGAATGCTTCTTGAAACTCTGACAATGTTTTTGTAAAACTGATTCTGGAATTAGAATAAATGAGAGATTTTTTTTTCTATAGTCTCCCTCCTGTTAATTAGATGAAACAGTAAGTTTTATATTTGTCCAGAAGGAGGTCAAAACAAACAAGAAATTGAGATTGGAGGAGCCAAACAAGGATAAATAATGAGCCAATTTCCCAAATTGGCATCAACCTACCAAGAGTTTGGAAAAAGTATACTTGCAAGCTTCCTTTATTATTATAACCTCTTGAACAGAATAATCCCGTCCAAACAGCTATAAACACTTTCCAATAGAGAAGTTTATGACCTAGTTTTTGACTGAAACACAGTATCACAGTGTTTAGAAAGAAGTGAAGATGCTGGTGGCAGTTCCTCTAGCACATTGCACTAGAAACTCAATGCATTGCTCTTTGCAAATGCTTCTTAATTGGAGTCAAGTAAAGTGAATTTGAAACATTTTTACATTTTTTGCCTTATTTTTTTGGTTTGGTTGGTGGGGTTTTTTTGGTTTGGTTGGTTTTTTTTTTTTTTTTTTTTGGGGGGGGGGAGTGTTAACAGTAGGTGTAGACAGTTAAATGCCTGAGGTGGCATGCAGAATTTTCATTGATGTCTGAAATTTTTAGCAGAGGACTGTTTGGAAAAATGATGATTCGTGATTCTAGGATTATCTCAACAGGAATTTAGCAATTATAGGATGCCTTTCTAGATCCTCTGTTTGGAACAGTGAAGGGAAAAATAAAGGTGCATTTATTCTGCATACAATTATAAATCTGTTTTGGAGAGATAGAGATAATTTTGATTAGGCTACATTCCATTCACGGCCCTCCTGTCAGGAGCAGGGAAAGGACATGATGGGAATATGCTCGGAGAAGGTGGGAAAAAAACCACTGAACTTGGTATTTGCACATCCAGTTCTCTTCCGCTGGGGAAACGTAGCCTTGCAGGAGGCATCAGAACAGGACACAGTTCAATTATCTGCTCTGGTGAGAGGCTGGAGGAGGCACCACTTCTGTGCTGGGGGGAAGCGATGCAGAAGTAAACTAGATCTGCTGTTACAAGTTTTGGGTTGTTTCCTTTTTGTTGCTTTTCCTGTGACTCACTGATGTAACTGAAAGTGAGGGAGCTGTACTGACTTCCATCAGCTGAAGCTGTGGCTAATACCAACCATCCCTTTTTTCTGCTTTTCTAAGGAGGTTGGGAGTGATCTTGAAAGCACAGATCATTCATGTCAAGAAGAGTTTCTGAATGCTGTTGAAATACATTAAATAATACTTGGTCAGCATGGAAAAGAGCTATAGTTAAGATTCTTGCAGTGTTTCAATTATAATTCCTTTATTGTTTCAGTTGCTTATAACTTCCTGAACTGCTTATGTCTCAAACTGAAATTTTCCAGACTTCATCTTGGCCTGACAGTGACCTTTCTTCTCTTTTCTTCTTTGTTTCTCTTTTCTCTGTGGTATTGAATGAATATGGCTTGGGCATTTCATCTGTAATAAGAAGAAAGCAGTAGCAAAATACATTGTAGCTATCACATTAAAACTCTGAACAGCTCAGGCAGTGCAGCTGTTAAAAAATGATGAAAATCATCAAAACTGCTTTTTGAATCTTATGAGAATCTGTGAGAGTGGGCACTTAGATATCAACTTTGGGTCTTGAACTTTCTCTTCATCATGCACAGTCATTGCACTCTGTCACAATTATAACATGCAGTTATTTTGCCTAATCAGTGTTCAGCTGAATGAAGAAGTAGTCCTTGGTGAAAGACCAGATCTGTTTTTCACTGTTTGCCATGACCCTGGTGAGACAGGGCTTTGGAAATTCAGGCAAGTGGTGTGGAATGGGAGCCCTTTGGGGCATTCCTCCTATCCCACAGTTAAGGTTGAAATTTGTTCAAGTTTTCAGAAACTCTTCTGGCAAAAAAATTGTTTGTTTAACACAAATTTTAAATAAACTTTTTGATCACCTCTACTCAAGCTGTCGGCTGTAATAGTTTAAATCAGAACCCAAATTTCTCAGGGGATGGAATTTAAACCTGGGGTTTAAAATGGTGGAAAATAAATTGTCCAGTGTTTTCCTTTAAATTAATGCTAATATCATATCTATTTATTAACTTGTGTAAAGGCTTCTGGTTATGGCGATGTTGCTAAACAGCAAATAATGGGGTTTGACTTCTTGACTCACAATATGTGTTTCAAAAAAAAAAAGTCATGTGCTTTCCTGTTGGCTTGGCCACCGGCTCACTTGGTCACAGGCTCGCTGCCTTAAAGACTGTGGTTTTTGCCAAGGACAATAATTGTGAGTATGTCTAAAAAGAAATATAAGAAACTTCTCATTTTTAGAATTGGCTACTCATGGTCTTCTGTGTTCCATGGGAAATACCAGTTCATGTGCATTCATGAATCATCTCTGTTTCTGTTGCTAAATGGTTGTGTATTCCCAGTGATGCAGACAAGTGCCTCACTCTAAGAGCTGCAGGGCAGCAGCAGCCAGAGGGTGAGAACTGAGCTGCCAGTAGATCTGGCAGAGGTTCCCTGTGCTCTCCTGCCCTTTTAAGTGAATTCCCTAACTCTGAACCTCCTGATATGTGATATCACAACTCTCTGATCTTGTAGAGGACTGTAGAAACTTTGTTCACATCTTATTATAAACTTACATCTGTCACCTGCAAGCTCATCCCTTGCAAGAACTCAGGAGTGCTGTTCAGCCACCGCTTCAGCAGCACTAGGTCAAAGTAAGGTACAAATAAAGTGTAAAGCTGCTAGGCAAAAGTAAGGTGCCCGTGGCATAAACTCAGCTTTTCATGTTGCCAGAGAATACTTAGTCTTTGTTGGAGAATAGTATTATATGGTTTTTTTTGTTTGTTTTTTTTTTTTTTTTTTTTTTAAGATTTAAAGTTCTCAGGATGTAGGGTTTGGTCAAAAAGCACAAAAGTTCTATCACAACCACTTTCACCTTCAACAATGAATCAAAATGTATCTTCTGCACCGCAGTGTGAAATAACAGTCTTAAAGTTTCATTGATCTGCCGTAAAAAGCAGAGTCTAATACTAGAACTTTAAAGAAAACTGCACTGTGTCTCTAGTTTATCTTCAGAATGGGAGGAATTGTTTTCTTTAAATCAGCCACCAGATTTTTGGTCCAACCTACTGTTCTTTTAATGACAATCTTGGATTCTAAATTCTTTCAGGCATCCTAACATGTAGCAAATTATTAAAGTGGAATTGCTTGGGAGAGGTACAGTAGTAAATTTCAGATTCAGCAATTAAAGTACAGCCTTGTCCTTAAAGCTGGCTTTGATGGTCCTAATGAGGAAGAATAATGCACCCTTTGCTATTGGCAGCAGGTATTGAGAACCACTGCAGATGTTGTGGCCACTCCCAGTTGGCCCCGGAGTTCTTGGTGAGTCCTTTGCTCCTCACCATAATCTGCCTGGATGTCATCAGCTGTGGCTTCTCATTTCTTGAGGCACAACCTTGGTTGTCTGTGGTGTGGCTGTGTGGCCAGTTTCCAGCCTACCCCCCAGGATGCACTCCCACACTCTTCTGTGTTGTCTTTGGGCTTATACTTTCAGTTACTTTCTTAAATGACACATTTTTAGAGAACAAGCATATTACCACAGATACTAAAATGAAAACTCAGTAATTGGCAAATACAAATTATTGGCCCTTTTTTGTCTAAACTGCACTTGGATTCTTTCAGGTGTACAGCTAGGTGCTGGTTCCTTAGCCAGCTGTGGGATATTTAGAGGGGATTTCTAATAGGAGCATGGAACTAATTTTGTCATGTTGACTTTCTGTTCAGTGGTTTCTGTATTGCTTTTTCCCTTGTAATCTACACTTTAATTATAGGTATGAGTATTCAGCCAGTTAGAATGAGCCCTGGTGTTTGAAACTTTAGTAACAAAAGTCTTTCTGTCTTGGGGTATTTAAAAACTGACCTTTAACCTGTTAAATCAAGTTAAATGGGGAGTGATAGCCTTAACTCACTTTTTTTTTTCTTTCAGCTAATTTATTATTAAATACTTTATGGTGATGAGTACTTTCGAAAAATTCAGTTTAACTCTTGAAAAGCCAATCTGGAAATCAGCTTTGCTTTGTCAGTTCCCCAGGCCCCATAAGCCTTCGCTTATATTTGGGCTCTATAAGTTAATGAAAGACACACTAGACACATAACCCAGTATATGCAGTATAGGCAGAAAAAGCTCTCTGAGAAAGCTGAAACAACTCCCACGCAGTAAATTCATGACTTGTTCAGCACTGCTGCTGCTCTGTTGAAGGAGGGATCAGAATAGCTTTTTCTTTTTTCTTTTTTTTTGTGCCTGGATAATTGTGTGAATGTGCCCCATGTGCCTGACCTCCCTCCCCCACCTTCCCAGGGCCTGCAAAAGTAACCATAATCCTTACGCCTCCTGCTTCCTCACCAGAAAAACACATCAGCTCTTCACTTGGAAAACATCCTGCTTTGCAGATGTGCTGTGTTCCAGGGAGGATGGCCCTCTCTTGGGCTCTGAGCTCCTCAGATCAGCCCTCTTGGAACTTATTAATTCTGGTTACGCTGCTGCCCTGCAAACAGCCAGGGCGGTCTCTTTTCTTGTTTCAGGGACCACTTCAGGAGGGCTGTGTTGCACATCATATATCATTGTTTTTGGTTTTTGGGTGCATGTGCTGACTATTAGGTTTAGTTTGCAGTTAACTGAAAATCCAGCTTGAAAGTTTAAACTTGTTTTAGAACATCTACAATTAGCACAGAGTAGGGACAAGTTAAGCTGAGGTGGAAATGCTCATATTTTACAAAGAATGAAAGATTGTGGTTATTTTCTGCTGGAGGAGACACAAGGGTTTGTACCCATCATCATATGGAGTGGGCTGAATGGGGAAGCTGAGTCTCTGCTCTGTGTCCCAGCACTGATCAGTGCTGCCTGAGAAAATGTTCAATGTCTCTGTAAAAGTATCAATGTGTCTGTGACACTAAGCTGGGAAAGGCAGCACAGGGTTGTCCGGTCAGGAAATCATCGGGCACAGAGTCACCAGTGAGGTGGCAGACCTAAGGAAACTGGCAGTCTAGAAATGAAGATGTAGGAATTTAGGCACAGTCAGAGCAGGAATATTGTCTGGTTGACAGTCTTGCATTGCTGCTGTCTGATGGAAGTGCTTGCTGCATGCTCGATTCAAGCCAGCACCAATCCTTTCTTTACTTGCCCAGGAGAGAAATATTGGCGTGAGAGAATTCCATGTGCGATGGGATTGCTCTGCTTAGACCACCCTTAGGCAGGCAGACTGGAATCTATGTTGGTGGCAGCTCAGAGCCTCTGCCATCTGTGGGTTCAGATATGCTGGAGATTAGGCCTGTTTCAAGCTGTCTCTTTTATGGCCATGCCCTTCGTCTGATCCCAAACATTAAGAGATTAGGTTTCTTGAAATATCAGCAATTGTCGGCCCCCCTGGCTAGAGCAAACCACTTAGCCCACAGATGTGAGAAAGCTTGAATAGGTTTTCAGCATGAAAAAAATGTTGAGCTTCCAAGATGTATAATTTATACAGAGGAATAGTTTTTCACCTGCAGAGTGTTGGTAAATGGTGTTTTTTGTACTTTGGTCAAGGGCGTGCACTGATAAGCTGGGAGAAAGAAATGCATTGCAGATAGATGTTTCTTCTATGGAATGAATGCAATAAAAATAGGAATATGCATCGCAGATGGAAAGTGCTGACTACTCAGAGCTTTCCAAACACATACTAGTTTAAAACTTTGATCTTATTTTCTTTCAGGACTGTATTGAAGGTTTTGAGCCCTATGTTTCAAAACAGAGCCTTTATCATAAGGAAAAGTTGAGTATTTACTACCCTAAAATGTATTAAAAATCCACAATTGGCAGGCAAAGCAGACAGGTTTTGATTCACATGCTGTACTTCCTGAGGGAGAGTCTGAAAATAAGCAAAAAATGAGGTTTTGATGCTTTGACAGTCTAGAATTTTGTGAAGCTTTGGAAAAGTTGTACAAAACATAGCATGCAAGCTGTTGCTTGTTCAAAGGGGACTACAGCCCAGCTCCACTGCTTTGTAATGGTAAACACTAAGTTTTAGAGCAGGTAAACACTGCCACCATAAAGGAAAAGGCCATGCTCCAGGTCCCGTATCTGAAACTAGTTCCAGGACTTGGGTGCATGAGTCCTTCCTGCAGTGCAGGTCTCCTGGCACAGGGCTGGGTATTGCCTTGGTTTTGTGCTCCAGGCCAGGATCCAGACCTAGGTGGGCCTGAATCTCCACAGCAGAGGCATAGAGATATTAATGGTGAAGCTTAGTGTGGGTCAAACATGTGTGTGACTTGTTCATCAGGAAAATGTCTGATAATTTCAGACTTGCTTTGAGTAGCTTTTCATATTTTGGTTCACTCTCTTATTTCCCTGTTTAGACAGTCTTACTGAGAAATCCTTCTAACATGGCGTAAAATGTTGTCTTTTTGTAGTGGACACTGTTCATAAGGAGCACTGTAATTTTGAAACCTCCACTCTGAGAACAGTGATGCATTCTTCTGTTTGGTCATGGAATCACAGAATGATTTGGTTTTAGAAGGGACATGTAAAAATACCATTTAGTCCAGCTGGCCTGCCATGGGCAACATCATCTTTCACTGAAACAGATTGCAGAAAACCCCATACAATCTGAATCTGGACACTTTCATAGGACAAAATCTAGATTGCATTAGGTCCTTTGAATATTCCTCACATTAAGGAAATAATTTACATTATCACACAGTTGTTTTGAATTTTACTGAAATGAAGAGAATATTTATTATGTAAATATTGGTAGAATGGACATGAGCATTTTACATCTATAGCTTGTCTTATTTTTACCAGTCAACATGCAAAGGCATATTTCCTCTTAGAGAAAAGAAAATTGGCCAAATTCTACTTTTTCAAATCCACATAGGTTTAAAAACAGTTCTGTTCATGTCTCTGTGATGAGTTAAAATTTTTGCTTATACGACTGAGTGGAGAGTCTGACTCATAACTTTCTAAAAAGTATACATTTTATCCTTATTTAAAAATCTCAAACTTTCAAAAATTGCTACTCTAAATCCACTTCATTTTTTTTAATCTGCAAATCCTTCCACATAATTCACTTTAAGACAGCTGTGATTGCCTTCTCCTGCTTGCAGCTGTTCCCGTTTTCTTGAAGTTTTCTTGAGACTCATCGAAGCATTTGGTGTTGACATCGTTGGTTTAATTCAGGGGAAACTTGCTCACTAATCTGTCAGTGTTAACCATAGACAACGTGTAAGTACACACATACCTATAGTATGTGCTACACACATTTAGGAGTGACTTCATCATGTGGTCTGGGCTACAAAGCCAAGGAGCAGAACAACGCTGTTTTTGCAGGAAGATCTCACCAAATTATCTAAAACTCCAATTCCACTAACAGCTTGTAGCTGGCTGCCTGGGGAGGTAACTCAGCAGTTAAGCCAAGTAAAACAAGAAATGGATTGCAGCAGTTTATGGGATTTTTTGCACTTGAAATCCCTCCTGTTTAACTTTGCAAGTGGACTGAAACCTTGAACTTGCACTGGAAGGAGTGATCTCCAAAATGTGTTGTCTGACACATATTCTTGAACTTAAGGAATAGCTTTTATGAAGACCCTGAAATTCAACCCATACATTAGGAGACTGGGATTCCCTGGGGATTCTGGTGCAGGGCTATGCTGCAGGAACTGGGTTCTTGGCTGGAATGCCTTTTGTGTGTTTGCACAGGAGGGATGGGGATGCAAGGAAGCTTAACTGCAAACAAATCAGTCTTCTTTGAGAAGAAAATGTTTGTTGAAGTTGGCTTTAACACAGGTGCCATAGCAGGAGAAGTGCAGTGGTGTTTCAGCCTAAGGTGGAGCACGATGCTGAGTGGCTGCTCTTACATCTGTAAGGTTGTTCTGGGTGTGCAGTGCTGCTGCAGCCAAGGTCAGCTGTGGGTCATGCTAGGGTGTGTCTGTGTACAGACTGCAGCAGTGAGCAGCAGAAGCATCTGTAAGATCTGCCATTATCACATAACAATTTGAAATACCACTATGCTTAAAAAAAAGCATGCCTTTTCTCACAGTGTTGGCTATTCAAGTGTGTAATGGATATTTCTAACTGCAACAGAAAAGCATACACAGTAATTAAAACACAGAGCAGAAAAAATTAGTCAAATTTGGCACAAATGCCTGAGAAAGTGTCTGTTTTAGCTGTAGAGATAAATGAAGAACCAGCCAAAATTACTTGAATTCAAAGGCTTGAATTACATCTGTTTTAATTTAGCATGCAAAATGCAGGATATTATTTTTTAATATAAATTTAATTCATAGTTAATCTGCAGATTGCAATATCCTTCCAGTAGAAATGATGTACTTGGACTGTGATAACTGAAAACTTCCTTTTTGAGATGTTTGGTTAGCCTTTCACAGGGCCTATTGTCCAGAACCACATCTTCTCTGTGTATGGGCAGCTGCTGCTGGGGGACCATTTAACAAAAAAAAATCACCACTCTTTTGCTTTTAATGTAACTGCATTATTATACAATAAGTTGTTCATAGTGCAGATATGTAAAATCAGGCATCAAAATATAATATCATGTCCATGGTATTTTTTCTCAAGTGCACACTGTAGGCGTGTAGAGTAGTACTTAAACTTGTTGCTTATAAATGAGAAAAGTTGTGTACTTGAGATAATCAAAGTTTTTCCACTAATTGTCCTGTTCCAAATGAGAAGGGGAGCTTGTGTGTGTTTGTGAATAGTTAGTTCACATATTCTGTTCTGTTCAATGGCTGTGGGTGTCATGTGCCAGTAAAGAGTGAGTTCAAAATGCTTCTGATGAGAGAGTGCAGGTTCCAGGAAAGGGAGAGACTGGCAGGCATGCAAACCTGGCTGCTCACGGAAAGGATTTTAAGAGTGCCATTAAAAAAATTAGAGCTGCCATGTAAATTAGCAGGCTCAAACCATCTAGATCCAAAAGATTTGGGGAGATTATCTGAATGAATTTCAAACACAACTGGCCATTATATTGAATGAATTGTGAAACAAATAGTGAGTTGAGCAAGAGAAGCAGGAAGAAAAGGTCATCTTTGTCCTCCCTATCAAACAGGAAGAGAGAGGGCAACTAAACATCAGACTTGGTGAGTACTCAGTTTTAAGTCTACATGTAAACACATACACCATGCTTTTTTCTAATATCTAACCTAAACCTCCCCTGACACAACTTCAGGCCTTTCCCTTGGATCCTGTCACTGATCACCACAGAGAAGAGATCATTGTCTGCTCCTCATGAGGAAGTTGCAGAGTGCAATGAGGTCTCCCCTCAGTCTCCTCTCCTCCAGGCTGAACAGACCAAGTGCCCTCAGCTGCTCCTCACACAGCTTCCCCTCACTGTCCTCACCATCCTCATGGCCCTCCTTTGGACACTCTCTAGCAGTTTAATGTCTTTTTTATATTGTGGCACCAGAACTGCCCCCAGCACTCGAGGTGAGGCTGCCCCAGCTCAGAGCAGAGCAGGACAATCCCCTCCCCTGCCTGGCTGGCCATGCTGTGCCTGATGCCCCCCAGGACACAGGGGGCCCTCCTGGCTGCCAGGGCACTGCTGGCTCAGATTTAACCTTCCTCCAGGGCCCCCTCTGTGGCATTGCTTTACAGCATCTGACAAGAATCCATCTCTTTCTCTTGTTGAAGTTCCCCCAGAGGATGGTTGGGCACTGAAGCAGGCTCCTCAGGGAAGTGGTCACAGCACCGAGCCTGACAGAGTTCAAGAAGTGTTTCGGCAACACTCTCAGGCAGCTGGTGTGACTCTTGGGGTGGTGCAGTGCAGGGCCAGGAGTTGGATTGGATAATCACTTGAAAGAGTGATAAAGACTGGAATGGTCTGTCCGGGGAGGTGGTGGAGTCACCATCCCTGGATGTGTTTGAAAGAAGACTGGATGTGGCACTTGGTGTCATGGTTTAGTTGAGGTGTTGGGGAATGGGTTGGACTTTGTGATCTTTAAGGTCTCTTCCAACCTAGTCATTGTGGAAATTCTGTGAATTCTGTGAATCCTTATTTATCCCTTCCAACTCAGCATATTCTGTAATTCTGTGCATATGTCAATGAGAGAAACATGAAAGAGAACCTGTAACAGAATCATGGGTCTTAAATAGTTTAGTTACATAAATGTAGAAACTGGGCCAGAAAAAACTGGAAATCCTAATTTGGTCAAAATTATCACATTGATAGGAGGAAGAGATTGAAGTTTATGAACTCTAACTTGATTTTGGGGGAGTAATATATAATATTTTCTTGTGAAATCTTACTTAAAATATCAATTTGATTGAATTGTTTGTCAAAATTGTTACAGTGGAATTGAAAACTAGCAAAAAAACCTCAAATCCTCTCAAACCCAGAAACAGATGGCAGTGACAATATACAAGGTTAGGAAATGATATCATAGCCAGTGTCCATCATATTTTAATATAGTTTAATGCAGAGATCTAGCATGCATATGAGTGGTGACAATCTCTGACCTCTCTTCTAATGAAGATTGTATTTTTTCCTGCACACAAGAATAGTCAGCTCTTCCCACACAATTTATCTTGCTGTAAGCAGGATTTGAGGCTGTATGGTTTTAGAAGGGTATTGAGTTTTGTCAGAGGAGTGGCTGCACCACTGGTTTCAGGAAGCTCTCTCTCAGGAAGGGTTGGTCCATTTTAGCTATGGGCATAAAAGTTTTACATTTTATATGCCTTCTGAGAAACTTTTTCTTGGTCAGTGACCTGGTACTGGAAATCTTTATTTTAAGAACTCTTCTCCACAAATAACAGGCTTGAGAAAGCTGAGTTTCTTATTTAATTACTTCATACAATTGCCATGCTAGGTGTTTAAGTATGTAAGAAAATCTCCCAAAATACCAAGAGACTTCTGATAAAGTCATGAGTATTTGGCAGCTCTGTCCTTTGATGCATCTTTTATCCCATAATGTACTTGTTAGAGTAGGAGCAAAGAAAAAGATGAATTTTTATGACTTCCTCCTTCTCAGGATTTTAGCAGCTGTTGGTATCATCATCATGATAGCAGGGATTGCTCTGCTGTGTCTTTAAAACCATCAGTCAAAATGTAGTCATGTTACCACTAGATACTGTCTTCCACAGCTGCCAAAACTTTTTTACTCATCTTTACCTGTTTGTAAACTTCTCTCTTGTGGTTCACAATGCCAAGAGGAGACTGCTCTGTGAAATAGAGAAGATTCATTTGGTTTGCTGGTGGTTCTATCCCTTGTTTTCTAGAGACTCTTGGTCAAAATAGAGACCACTGATTAACTTTCCATAGTTTGTTTAATTGTGAAATCAAGGAAATGCTTTCATTTTTGTTTTGTGTCTTGGGAACTTTGGGTTCACTTCGATAATGGAGATTTAGAAATCTGGAGGTCTGTACTACCTGGGGAGATCTATTTGTTAAAGATAGACAGTGACAATAGAAAACATTGAGAGCCAGAGAATTATTACAAACACATCTTTGGCTTAAAACTAATTCCTAGGTCTAACAGCAAAACCCACCTGCCTTTTCTTACTCCAATGCCTTCATTCTTAATAGATTGTCTTAGTGCAGCCCCTGGAAACTGAAAGCCACTGTAATACTACAACAGCCTCAGGCAGGACCCTCAACAAGGAACAGATTAGAGAGGAGAATATACCTACAAAATAATTTTAAAGCAGGTTTTCTCCAAAAGCCTGCAAACAAAACCCATGTTATTTTTGAAACTAACTAGAAAAAAATTGTTGTCCAGAAAGGAGTCAAAAGAATCATCAAATACCATTAAAAAACTTCCCAATGAAACAAACTCATGCTCCTCCCAGATAAATATTCTGCAATCAGTGTCCCCAGAAAAAAATTCTGCAGTGTTCCCAGAAAACAGGAAGAGATCGGAGATTTTAAAGTAATAGGAGACACAGAAATAAACAATTTGTTTAGCTAGATGTTTTGACTTCTGCCAAAAAACTTCCAAGTTCTGTTTGCAAATGCCTCAAGCTTTTGCTGTCTGGTATTCAGGGAACACCCCTGATTATATGGGAGGGGGGGTGACTCCCATTTTTTTAGGCAAAAGGATCCTGAATTTTTAGTTGCCAAATATATCATGTCACTTGGTAATCTGCTAAACCTTTTTTCTGTAATAGCATACACTGTGAATCTCCTGCAGTCTTGCCATTTAATAGCCTTAGAACTTAAAATGCATCACAGAATTAAACAAAAATATCATAAGCACTCCTCTTTCTTCTCCCTCCTTCCCCTGAAGCCTTGAAAGGGTGATCTGCCATTGCTGTGAAAATATAATGAAAATTTTGGGATAATCTGTTGCAATATAAAAGTATTTACTACTAAATGCAACTCAAAGATCCTCAGGCTCAAAGGTTTCATGGCATTGTTTTGCTTTTACCTTGCTTTACCTATTGTTGCTGTACACATGGCACACCACCCCCCAAGATTTCTGAGCAAAAGCAAGTAACTTCACAATGATTATCAGCTGTGTCTTATGGTTATACCTAGGTTGAACGTTCTGTGTGGTTACTTAAGAATCACAATCTCTTATCATAGTAGTGGTATTATGGGAGTGTGTGTTAGAATAGTTGCCAAGCACCCAAGAACTGCTGAGGCAATCTTGCCTGAATTTTTAATTTCTCAATTATCAGTATATTCTGTTAGTGAGAAAGAAGTTGCTGCTGCTACCTAAACAGAGAATGGCTTGGTGATGTTAATGATCTCTTAGAGCATAGACTATAAACAGGAAGAAATCTGAAATACAAATCTTTTGACTGCATAATCCAAGAAATAACCAATGTCTAGTTACAATTATTGCTGAGGCTCCTGTTTTAGGACTCTTGTGACTGTGGTGGTATGTTGTTGCTTTGCCTCAGTTCATTATTTTAGAGATACTTATCTGCAGCTCTGCAGAAGTGGAAGGCTGGTTTATGTAAGCCAACACTTCTTCATTGTCCATTGCTCTTGCTTGAATTCAGTCTTTGAACTTACCTCATTTCCTTTGTGTTTAATACCACTGAAAGCAGGGGTGACAGGGTTGATCTCCAGTATCAGGTACCTCTGTTGCTAGAGAAGGTAAAAAACTAAGAATTGCAGGGTGTAAAGGAGCTTCTTCCTCACAAAACTTGCTTACCAGAAACAATCTGCATGTAGATATTTAACAGATGTGTAGATGTGGCACTTAGGGACATAGTTTAGGGGTGGACTTGGCAGTCCCTGGCTAAAGGTTGGACTCTGTGGTTTTAAAATTGATATAATTTAAACCTAAATGATTGATTTTGAACTTCTGGATCCAAATATCTTTAAAATTGCAGGAAGATGCTCATGGTGTGTAGCAGTGTACACTGGTGGTAGTCTTTAACTTCTGCTATCCTGCATTCATCTTGGTGGATAAATAATTAAGTTAAGATTGTGGTTGGCATAATTGCTGTTCTTTTCTGCATGCTGCTATCATTACAGTGAGCTCTGCCTTTGCTGTATGCCTCATGTCAGCTCAGGATCAGAGCAGAGCTAAACTCAGGTGACAAAAATGGTAAAATTCTGATGTGGTTTGCCCTTCCCTTCCCCTGGGAAGAGTTTCTTTTCACCTGGAAAATACCCCTCTGAAACTCCTTCATTTCAGTGGCTCTCAGCTCAGTGCAGTAAGCCCAAAGTGGTGTTTTGAAGCTGAGAGCAGCATTCTGTTGAGGCTAACCCAGCTCCTGCTGGGTGGGGTGGGCAGTGCCAAGGGAATAACCACAGTGATCTCCTGCATTGGTACTGCCTGGGTTCAGCTGTGGCTCTCTCCAGGAGTTCATAACAGGAATCCAATATTCTGAAACTTAGCTGTCCTGGGAGAAAACACAAACAATTCACAGCTGCAAAACCAGGGAAGTGCCAACACTTCAGGACTTTAAATTTTTTTTTTTTTCCATTTTATTTTTTTTCCAAAACATCCTAAAAATATTGATTACAGGGTGAGCAAACAGGTTTGACTGAAATAAGAAGTAATATATGATTTTTACTTTTTTTGAGCTAACTGTGAGATTTATGCTTTTGGGGTTTGTTGTCTTTGAACAGTTGGATATGGGAATTGAAATCTTTCTCATTTTTTATGAAATACTTCAACATTTTCCTTTTAATTCTTATTTCTCAATAGTCTTGAGCTTGATAGTTTGTTCCAATTTTCTGGTGTAGGCAGAAGCAGTTCAGATCATTCTCCTGGTTTTAACTACTTAATAAATTTTTGTGAACTATAGATTGCCTTATTTGGCTTTAGAATAGGTTATTTTTGGTCAGAGAACACAATTCAGGAATAGATCATAAACACAAGGCATCCCATTGGTACCAGCATTTCCTGCTTACTCTGTTTAATTTAGTGCTTTTTATTAGCATGGGCTAAGTGTTAGAAAGCAATTTACTTGTAAAACATACAGGAGAATAAGAAACTATCCTTTTTTTTGGTTTCTTATAGAAAAGAAAGTGTATGTTACACTAATTTGATAGGTTAAATCACTAACCTGAAGTCATATAAAGTACTATTGAGTTAAAAAGTTAATGTTTAAGGAATGGAAAGAAGGGAAAGAGGATTTATCTTCCCCTTATATCATTCATTAGGTCAGTTTTGTTTTTTTGTATGTTTTGGGATTTTTTTTCCTTCTCTCTCAGTGTAAATGAAACCTGTTAAATTAGAGGGATGAAGCATAATTCTTATAAAATTATCATCTCTGTCCGTAAAGTTATATTCTGGCTGTGTTCCATTTATGTTTTCTCATCTGTTGAGTCTGCTGAGCACAGACAAATACAGGCGAGACACAGAGCCTTTACTTGCAGCAGCTCTGTCAGTGCAGGTCGCTTGCTTATTCTGTATTTATCTGTTCGTTTCTCTCAGAGCTCATTAATCTGTCAGCATGACACAATCCTTCCAATGAGATTGTGCCAAATGTTACAGTAGCACACCAGCAGAAACCTGCATGCCATTTTTTCCCCCCCAGTGATTAAATAAGATCATTTTCCTGTCATGTAGTATGCCCAGTGTACTCGAGATTCACCAGTGTTTTGGTTTTTTGAGAGGAAATAGCACAGCCATTCCAGAGTATTGACTGAAATATTAATTCAGGCTTTACATATGGCCTGACCCTCTACCCTGCAGCCCTTTGCTCTTAAGCAGAAGGGTAATAGTGGTGAGATCACGGGATAAGCCTGACTGGGAGGGAGAGCTCAGCACACAGGACTCCAGTGGTATTTAAGACTGAGCTTCAGAGCTGCTCAAGAATTACTGCTGCTTATGGCTGTTTGGCCTGGCGGGCTGTCAGAGCTATTAGCTTCAGAATAACAAGTCCTTAAATAAAATGCAGTGGCTACAGAGGAGGAGAGGAAAGGGGCTTTTTCATTTCTTAAAATAATGCCTTATTATCTTAACCTATAGAAAGAGAAAAGTCTTCCTCTTGAAGTGTAGTGCTTCCATAATTCAGGTGATGTATAAAAATAGCTGTGAATGTGGAGCACCGAGAGGAACCTTGGGACCCACTTTTGGCCTCTTGAAGTTTTCAAAGCTGAAGAAGGAGCTTGCTTTGTGCTGGCCTTTGCAGCCATGTCCCTGGTCTGGATTTCTCCTGATCATACTGTTTTTTTTCTCCATTTCCTAATTCCAATGTGTACATTGTTCTTTTGTTCATATGCTGTTTATTAAAAACAAAATAAAAAAATCCCTCTTCCCGTGCTGCGTAAAATACTATGCTTACCTGTAAGCATCTGGAGCTCCAGTTTTATATGCTGTATTTTTTGTGAGCATATGTTCAAAAATGACTCCTCTATAGTGTTTTGATTATTTGTGAATCTCTCTATCTTGCTTTGAAAGCATCCTAGAATCATTTATATGGTCATTTTGGATGGCAGTGACATTTATTAACACAGAATCTGAAATACAAGCAATATTTTCTTGGAATTGAGACAGGTAGATCAAAAAAGTCCTTTATTAATGTCAGGATTTACCCCAAAACAAGCAGCTGTTTGACTTCAGCTAAAAGTGCAAAATGTCTTGGTCACCTCTTTCCTGGTATTGACAGAAATTTTTGGACTTCTGCCAGAGAAATGGAATACAATTTGAATGTATGAAGGAAGATACAGAAAAAACCCCAAACAACCTAACAAAAAAAGCCAGCCCAGCAAAACCAAAGTAGGCTTTTATATGAGTCTGATTATTTGGACTTTAGGCTGCCTGTCCTCTTCCTTTTATCTAAGCAATGATTTTGTTAGGTTTATGTTAAAAATACTTTTTTCCCCTTCTCTTTTCCAGTTCTGTGGTTCTGTCTGCATTCTCTGTTATCTCCCAGGAGTGCTCTTGTTCCCTTGTGCACTTTTTCCTGTTCTTTCATCAACATGGATTTTCTTTTTTACTTCCTGTTCAGAATTACAATTTGTAGCTGGTTTAAAATCCCTTTTTCTTTTCCTTGTTTCTCCTCACCTGCTATTTCTTACAGTCTTCAAGCTGTATATTCATTCTTCTTTCTGTCCTCTGCTCATATTCCTTGGTTAGGTTTTCCTCTTCACTGTACTTTTCCAAAATAGTCAGCCTGCTGAGAAAAACAAACTGAAAACAACACCCAAACCTGGGGCACATCCTACTGATCAGGTACTTCAGGTTCTTGGGAAAGTGGGCTGTGCATATGTAGAGTCTTTGACTTCAAATCTGAGTGAATACAATTACAGAAATCTTTTTTGTTGGACGTCTAAATGCACAAAATCTTAAGCCCTTAGGAACAGTTTAACTGCAAAGAATCAATATATTAGAGTGGTGTCACCTGTGCTGTTAGCTATAGCTGTTACTGTGTCAGCATTTCCATTATAAATTTTGGCTTTCAAGGGTTTATAACTTTGCCATTAAAATTCTTTGCTGACTGAAACTTGGCATACAAGGACTAAGCCTGGAGCAAGCTCTCCCTCCCCCCCTCGAAAGTAACTTTCAGCCCAAAGGAATGTGATAAAAACCATTAGTCTAATGATTAGTTAGGCAACACTACTGATATAAAAAAAATACATAATTTACTTATGTTTCAGCCTTCATTGTGGACATATGCATCAGGTATTTTGGAATAGGAGATGGAATGAATTAATAAAAAAACTGAGAATACAAAACACCTCCTTGATAACATTGTCATGATATTTCTTGGAATGCATTCAGTAGCTATTTATTTCACAGTTCTATGGCTACAAAATAAAAATTTTATACATTAAGCTAGCTGAACGTGCATCATCATATGCCTTAAGAAAAATGAAAGAAGGTTGTTATAGAAATAGGGAGGCTGAATAGATCAGTATGCTGAGTGTTCAAACCTGCTTCAGCTGGACAAAGCGGGATGGAGTGCAGTAGTGGAGCTGCAGGCAGGGGGATCTCTGCTCTCCCTGATGAGGTGTTTTCAGCTGGTGACCTGCACCAGACAGGCTGCCTTGCTCATCTGTCATTGCCGGGGAGATGCCTCGTTTCTGGGCAGATGAAGCTGAGACAAGCAGGATCCTGTTCTTAATGAGGTAATTTAGGTCACCCAGCAACTACCTGATGTGGGGCAAATTTCTTGCATGGAATTGCCCGTGGGCAAGTATCTATCCTCACAGCCTGATGCCAGAACTCCTGGCATTATTTGACACTTATTTGACACTTTTTCTTGTTGTCTTCACAAGGAAGCCTTAGCGGAAGGATGATCCTTTTTTCCTTAGAGTAGATAGCAGGATTCATCCTGCTGCTGTGTTTGGGAGTTTAACATGCAGCTGTTCTTGAGTAAGCTTCTATCTGTGGGGCTTTTCTTGCATATCTTGGCAACTCTGATGCCACTTTTGAAGTAAAAAATGCAAACAGCAATGTGTTGGGAAGAAAAAAGATTTAGGGGGAAAAAAGTATTTAGTGACAAAAGCAAGTGCTTTCATTATAGTAATTTGCCTTTAAAGCTGTACCACATAATGCTCCATCTTGAAAGTTTAGAGTCAAATATTTGACACCCAACCCATTTAAAGTTGATTACATATACAAAGTGATTTCAATGGATATGCGGAGAAAAACTGACCAGCAGAATTGGCAGTGTTTCCTCTTCAACACTGAATTCTAGTAACTATCATACAACACGAAATTTGTATTTTGAGTCTGAAGATGACTGGCTTATGAGAGTGAACTGTGTCAGAAGTGATTTTGTCAATGGTTTGTCACTTGACCTTTTGGTAGCTTTTGTTTTCTGGTGGAAGGGGGTTTATAGGATGAAAATTTAGTGCCTGCTCTATGAAGCCAGCTGTGTGAATGCCAGTCACACAAATCCAGCAGGGCCAGCCACCGAGTCACTTATTCCAGCCCCACCAGGCTGAATGCAGGGCGAGTGGGATGGCTGGTGAGTCACTCAGGCAGGCAGCAGGGGAGGGATGGGGAGGTTCATTACATCTGCTCCTGTCTGTCTGAGCCCAGAGGGAACTCTGGAGGCCTCCCTCCTCCTCTGGAGTGTCTGCCCACATAGCAGTGCTGGTTTTTGGATGCCTTGTGTGGCTGCTGTGCAGTGAGCCTGCCGAGGAGGCGCATGAGTGTGTGTGTGTGTCACTGCTCTGTGGCAGGGCAGCGCCCAGGCACGCGTGTCCTGCTGAACTTGTGGCATGGTGGAGAGGTTTTGGTGGCTGGCATGGCTCCAGAGGGGCTTGCCAATACTTGTTCAGTAGCTGTCATTCAGGGACCAGTTATGAATAAACATCTGGATAAATTGCTTATTATTTTTTCCTGTCTCTGAATGCTGATACTGTAACACACACCCTCAGATTGGCCTAGTTAATATTAGAAAATTATTGGGTAAAAGGATGAGATTTACTAATGCTTTTTGAAATGAGCTGAGACATATTTCTGTAAGAATGAAAACTGCCTTCCTACTGTTCATATTGTTTTCTGTTTTAGAGTGGGTGCCTATGATATAACCCAGGCCTCACCCTTCTTTCTCCTCTAACACAGCAAGTGTTTGAAGAGCTGCATGGTCTCTTTGGGGGATGTGAGAGCAGGAGAAAGCAGGTCTGCCAGCAAAATCTTATTTTATCACGTGATTTAAATCAGAGGCATTTTCAATAAGAGTTTATAGAAGCTGGTTTGAATCATTATGAATAAAAGAACTGAGATCCTGCTCTGGTAGTATAACTTAAAATAATAATGACCACGATTCTTTATTCTTTCCAGTGTCAGAGCAACTGTGCAGCCGCATGGCCAGGCTTCCTGTCTCTTCTGAAGGCTTGTTCAGGAAATGGCAAAATGTACAAAAAGGGTCTTTGTCATTGAAAAAGTTTGTTATTGTGCAGTTGAAGTACAGCTGTTACATATTTCCTCACTTAAATTTGGACCCTTCCTGAAGTTTCAGTCCTCTAATTATTCTGCCCAGGTCACTGGTCTATAGTGTCTATATTTAGCATATTGCAAAAGTTTTCTGGCCATCCAAAGAATGAAAAGCCCTTCTGTGAAACCCTACTCCATCTACATTAACTATGGATTTACTGTTGGACTAAATACTACGAAATGTGAATACTGAAGGGTTTTACAGAGAAGTTTGAATGCATAAGCTACATTGCTGTTTTAATATTTTGCAGATTTCTGCAGGTTATGAGAACTAAAGCACATGTACTCCCTCTCTCTCTCAAAAATTCTGAAACAAATAAACTAACCCAAAAAACTCCCCCTTCAATTAAAAAAAAAAAAGAAAAAACAAAAGAAAAAACCCACCAAACCAATAGAATAACCCAGAAAAAAACAGAGACAAAATTTCCCCCTCCCCAGAAGTCAGGGGAACCATGCCCAGTTTATCAGCTGTTGTCCTTATCAAAAGTTGTAATGACTGTATTAGCCAGAAGTCTTGCCCTTCAGCTACTGGAGTTTATTTAATCATTAGAAAATAGTAGTCCAAGTGTTCTAGCCTAAACTTACTTAATTTACTTACTTATTTCACAAATGTATTTGTGATTTGTGAATGCTTCAACAGTTCTGGAAGAAAAGAAGTAAGAGGGATTAATGCAGGAATGTGGCCTTTTGGTGGAAGTTGTTCTGATCAGTAAGGCAGGGAAGGGTAAGGGTGTTTGTTTTTTTCCTTGTTTTTATGTTGTACCTTTCTGTTACCCTCTAAGAGTTATAAGTACAATATTCTTGCTGCTCACTTTTCAGATAGTAGTGTTTCCAGATGACTTTATGAGAAAGCCTTGAACCACGACATAATAATAGATTCTACTTGAAGAACATTTGAGATTTTATGTATGTGAAATATTATGAAACATTGAGGTAAAAGGCATTAGCCTTTAAATTGTTTTTAGCTAAAAGTGCATACTAAACACAGTTCTGATCACTGAAAATGTGTTTTTCCTTTAAAAAACCACAGAAGCTGGATAGCTATTGTGCTATTGTTAAGTAAACCAGTTTTTACATTTTCATGGTTAAGTTTTAGAATCTTGGATATTTTGGAGAACAAGAATAGAGAAGTGCTGTGGGCGCAGTGAAAACAGTATCTCTGGATAACTTTCTCTAACTGATACTATAAATCACCTTGATTTGTTCAGGCTTAGCTCCCCCCCAGTATGGGTGGACCTTGTTGGTAGCACATCTTCACAGAGATGAGCTGGTGACTTCTGAGAAAGGAGCTGTGTCCTTTGGCAGCAGAGTGTTGGAAAGCAGGCTTTTACTGTATTTTCATGTGCCTTTAGAAACTAATTTCCTTCTTGCAGCAAATTTCCATGTTATCTAAAATCTCCCTCATGGGGTTTAGGCTGTAATTCTAGGCCCTACCACCTGATATGCATTTTTCTTTTTTTCCCCTTCTAGTTTTTTCTAAAAAGCATCTCAATATATTCTGTAATACTCTGTATATGGTGCTGAGTTGCTCTCTAAGCTGTGGACACAGATACATTCCTGTACCTTTATCCATGAACCATTCCCACAAAGGATATAAAGAGAAAGCCTGGTAGAAGACTGGAATTTCCCTTCCTGCAGCAATAAAGCTATCTTGATGGGCTGTAATGTGGGCTCCTGGACTAAGAGAGAATGTCCTGGAGGAAAGAAGGCAATTACATCTTTGGCACTAATATATATTTTAATCCTAACATGATGCAGTTCAGTTGTATTTGGTTATAATGTGGTGCTATTTACATGTAATGAACATGTAATGAATAACTAACAAAAAGTAGTTAAATGGCAGAGCCAGCTCACTAGGCTTTTGCTCTGAGCAATATAGTATGAGTAAAATGAGCTGGGTTTGATTAAGTGGCACAGGAATAAAGTACTGGCCAATAAAAACTGTGGTTTTTTGCATTATGTGTTCTGCTTTTAAGTCAGCTCATTAGCTTTATATTTATATGGCACCCTCTGCTCCTTTGAGCCATGTTAATTATAAAGTGGTGCATAACATAATCAGAATTCTTATACATGGATTTTGTATGAATGGAGAAACAGTATGTTTTGAAGTACCTGTACGAGATACATTTGAAGTTAGCTTTGACCGTTTCTTTTTTCCTTTCTAAATTTGCTAAATCTGTTGGTTAAAATGGGACACCAGTCTGAGAGGTGCCAGTTCACCTCAAAGCCAGTGTCCTGAACTCAGGCTCATGTTTGCTTCCAGCTACAGCTGCTTCTTCAGAAACCCTGCCGTTGTGGTGAAGGTTTGAAAACTGAGAAAGGAGTCTATTGTTAGGCTTGTGTGTGCCCGGAGCGTGCGTGTGCGTGCCGAGGCACATTCCTTCACACACACATGCCTCCAGGTGGTCACTTCACGGGCATGTTTATGGGAAAGGAGAGTGGCAGGCTGGTTGTGGTTTTGCTTGGCACCAAGAGAAGCTTCACAAATTTTTCTTTTGCAAGGAACACCACTTCCAGTCAGTGAAGGAGAACCCCTGTGTCACCTCTGCTGTGTGGTGGTTTTGCCAAAGCAGCAAGCTGCCAGGGATCCAGCCTTCAGCAGCACCCAGCTTGGGAGCACAGAGACTCTGGCAATTACAGATGTGCAGGTTGTTGCCCTTTGCTGTGCCCCCAGGGCCAGATGTGAGGGCCTGGGTGCTGGTGTGTGTGGAGCTGCAGCCTTGCGTGGTCTGCCTGAAACTGTTCTTGCTGCACCTGCCCGAGAGTGTGCGCTGTGTCAGTGGGAAATAGGCTGAACTTCTTGCCTTACAAAAGCTTTTCCCCTTCAAAAAAAATATGTCAGAGGAGGCAGTGATGTTGGAGGAAGAGGAACAGTACTTCAGTTGTTCAGACAGTTTAAAATGCCTTAGTTGGAAATAACAATTGCATTTGTTTTTTTAGTGACAACAAAAGCCTTGACCTGATGTTTGACCCTACCTGCTTTTTTCTCATGTGTTGCCATCTCCCAGCCAAGGAAGAGCTGAGCTGAAGCTCTGGGCTGCCTACAGGTTTTCAGGAAGTGATGACATGTGACTCCAGCTGCTCTCCCCCGCTTTCCACGTATTGTTTCTGGATTTGTCAGGGAACACACTGAGATGAGAGACTGTTATTTTTTTAATTTCTTCTATTTTCTTTTATTTTTTTGGTCAGGTTTGATGCTGGATGGAAACAGATTCTTTATTTAGAACACGATGGGGAAGAAAAACACAGCTTAGGGTTAACACTTTCCTAGTGTTTATCCATAAATATGGAACAGTACAAGAACACCAGATGCATATGGAGCACTCTGATTGGCTGCTACTGATGTCATTCTGATGTCAGTCAGAAGTGATCAGTATGTCACCCAGCAGATGAACAGATCAGCTTTCCTTATTTCTGTGTATAAATTCCATTTCATAGTGGCACATTTTTAGGGCATTATTGCACTTTTTGAGTTTTGGGGGACATCTAGGCCTTTTCCTGAGCCTGTAGGTATTTTGTCTCGGCATACATAAATGTGCACCTGTGCTCTCCCTCTGCTTTTTTCTCATAACATTAGTGTGTTAGCAGTTGACTTTCCTCTGAATTATTTGCCGATAAAATAGGTGAGAGAAGTGTTTATGCCTCACATGCTATGACTGCAAGCTTAGAGAAGAGGAGTATGTATTTGGGAGGATGGGTAAATGCAGATGAGTAGATTAAAAGGTAGCTTTGTGGAAATGTTCAGGTTTCTATCCACCGTTCTTCTTGAATCTAGGTCAGTGTGTGAGTGCTACAGTGATTTCCTACTGAGTGCTGAGTTGTAAGATAATGAATGCATTTCAAGGTTATTTTATTAAGCATGCCAGTATTCCATGACATGCAGGTCAAATCAGTCAATATTTCTTACACTTTTGAGTGGAAATAGAAATTCTAAGAAGTGACAGTCTGGTCTTAATAAAGGATGCAAAGAGAACAATCCTCTTGAATTTTAGGATTAATTACATCTTCTCACATTCTATGCCTCTCACTGTAATCTAGCAATAGCATTGTTTTTTTCTGGAAGTTTGGAAATGTTGTTTTCAAAAAAGACTTCTGGTAGAATTAATTTGACTGTATAAGTAGAAATATATTGGAAATGGGTTATTTCAATACTTTTCTTCAATTTTTAATAAAATCTCCCTTTCTGTAATCTCTCTCTCTCAACTGACCAGAAGTGAGTCTTCAACTGATGCTGTAGCCCCTTGTGTAGTTGCAGGAGTTGTATTTCCAATGGACTAAAAAAAATCATGGCAAACTCAATTCACATGACTGCTGAGGAACATTTTGAATGCTGTTATGTTACAGTTTCTTTTTAGGACTAGCAAAATTTGGCCCAAGCAGCCTGATGGATGTCTTAGAAAATTTCTCACTTAAATTTCTTAGTTAAAAACTTCTGAGTTTCAAATGGCCAGTTACCACAAACTTGCTGATTCAAAAGGAGGTGAAAAAGTAATTACAAAGTGCATGGGGGACGTTTCTGAGTTACAGTCTAGATACACGTCCGTCAGGCTGTAGCTCCTGGGTGAGCTGCAACCAACAGTGATCCAAACATACATATAAGAATTTCATGCACAGATTTTTGCAGGTGGTGCCTTGGACAAGTTTAGCAACCTAAATCAATGTTATTGCTTATTCTTTCCAGCTGGGAAGGCACTGCTCCACTCTTCCTTCTGCTGCTTTTTTTTCCTCCTCCTCCTCCTGCTGCTGCTGCTGTTTGATCTGATGAAAGCTGTTTCAGCCTGAGCTGGCAGGGCTATCACTCACTATCAGGATCCTTAATGCCACGCAGGTGCAGTTTGAGGCACTACAGAGGGCTCAAGGTCACACTGGCTCTTGTGGATGGCCGGGGTGGGAGGCATGAGAGTCATTAATGTTTGACATCTGGAGGGTCCATGCTCCTCTCTGCCATTTCTTCCTCCTCCTCCCCTTTCCCTCCGCCCTTCACAGCCTGTCACAAGGCTTTCCTACAGCACTGCAGCAGCTCTGGGGAGCCACAGAGGTGAATATTGCTTTGCAAGCAAGCAGTTAACTGTAGGTTGTTTATAGTTTTTATGTAAAAATGTAGGCAACTGAAAGGAAACTGTAGACAAGTAGACATCTTTCCTTTCATTGATGTTGGTGGTCTACCCTTTAAACCAGTTCTTCTATCTGCTTCCTCTCTCTACTGGGTGATTTAAAAAAAAAGAGAGAAGAAAAAAAGGCAGGATGTTGCCACTGGCTGTATCTCTGCTCCAAATAGAGCCATTCCTCTTCTAAGAGGCTGAATTTGCCAGACTCCTCCACATCGTTCCAGTCCTAGTGATCTATTCTTTCCCAATCCTTGTGTTAAAAGCTGCTTATGGCTTTTTTCTCAGAGAGGTCCTCTCTGTGATGGTGCTGTTACGGTTCTGTGAACAGTTTCAGCTGCCATGTCTCCTTTACACACCCCTCCCCTGAGAAACACCAGAGACAGCCTTCACAGGGCTATCTTAGCAGAAAAGACTTGAGAGAGAGAGAATTTAGGAAGCATTGGCAAGGGAAGCAAATGAGCTGTGATTAAAGAGAATCTGGGCACTGAATAAAGGATCCTTAAAACCCTTTAAGTTTTAACTTAATACGAGTCTTGAAGAAAGTTGGCCAGGCTTTTGGGGGAGGATTTCTAACCTCAGAGCCATTGCTGCTAAGAACTGCTGCTTCCCCTGTGGCTTCAGACTGGAGCAAGGATTTCCACAATTACGCTGTGAACAGGAGCACGAGCCTATATTTAGGACACCACACTTTGTGGTAAAAAGCTACATATGGCATATGAGCACCCACTTAGGAGCTAAAAATAGACACTGCAGCCCAGTTTGCCTTTGAATGAAATCATGCTTAGAACTGCAAAGTTTAAGTGTAGTTTGGTTTCCTACCTCTCTGCCCACCTCTGCTGCCCTCCCTTTCTTCCCCCGCTCCTTAAATATTATTATGTTTTATTCATTGAAAAATGGCCTATTCAGATTTTCAGCATGTGGCTGCCTCTTCTCTACATGCAACCTATACATAATTCTAGGAAGGTTTTATGTGAACTTCTTTCTGGCAGAGTTTTTATTTATTTTCAGGCCAAAACCACCCACTTTTTCTCCCCAGTCTCCAAACTTTCTGTGTGGTAAAAAAGGAGGAAACAAATTATGTCAAAAATTGCAATATAGTATAATGCTGTCCTTAAACAGCTGTATGTGTTACAGGGAGGTGAAGGAGAATGTTTGCTTTCTGCACTTGCCAGTTTTCATTTACTTTTGAAATATTTCTCAGCTGCTGAAGAAAATAAAATGAAGTCCTGATAACCTTCTTCCAAAGGGAAGGAACATTGCCACTGATTCAGGTTACAATGCAAAATTTCATGAAAGCTTTTTTAAATTTGCCTCTCTGCAAGAGGGTTTCTGTGCCTCTGCCACCTTCTCTGAGTGCTGTCAATGGCAGGGTTTTCTCAGTGCGTTGAGATGGTCAGATCTTTTATGGGGGTGGGCAAAGCACAGGGAAAGACTAAGACACAAACTCTCTGTTTGCTGGGATGTGTATTGTACATTGATGTCTCAAAGGTGCAGTGTGGGCACTCATTGTGTAGATTTCATGTTTTACTCTACTGGATATTGTTGCCTTGCTCTGCCAGTGCCTGTCCTTCAGAGGTTTTTTCCTTCAAGAATGCAGAAAGCAATCTCTTACACACAGAGCACTTGGGATATTAAATGAGTTATCTTAGTTTGTTCTTGCTTCAAAGTGTCCTTGTTTAGATTCAGAGGGGGAATAATGGAATCTTAATTCCTTCAATTTGAAAGTGTTAGGATTAAAAAAGAAGATGTGCTGTTTTTTTGATGTTCTTCATTCTTTCAGAGCTACTGCCAGCAGCATCTCTCCAACTTGATCATTCTTCAATAGAAAGCTGCAAATGAAATATCTGCCAGCTTTCAAAAATGGAGCTATGTTAAAGGAAGAAGGTGTCTCTCTCTCTCTCTCTCTCTCTCTTTTTATCTGTAAAGTAGAATGTTCTGCCTGTTCTTTGAAACAGTTATTCCAGTGATAAGGATATAATTATATGGCTTCTCAGTGCTTATGTAAATGCATTTAACAACACATCTTGGAAACTGGACTTCTGTTAGTCTTCATTGCCGCATGCATTTTGTTCAAACTAGAAATGCTTTTTTAGCTTTGTCTCTTCAAAAAGAGCAGGGGAAGAAAGCTGTTTTTCATTAACAATATGACATATTGAACATGCTGATAGATCTAAAAAAAATTTACCAGAAAGATGGAAAAAAATCATCATGGGAATATTGTGGTGGAGTGCATACCTGGAATTTTTTATATGGATTTTTTGAGGTTGAAGCAGAAGTTTCCACGGACACTTGGAGTGTGGATTATGGGTGGCAGAGGCAGTGGTATTTGCAAAGATGGGGACACAGGCCTGATTCTTGTGCAGGCTGGGGATGGTTGTATGCAGTTCCCAGAGCTGCATGTTGTGACAGAAAGATCCTGACTCTGTCAGAGAGCAGAAGTGAAGTAAGGTTCTTGCTCTGCACATACCTTTGAAGAAGTTTGTGTACCACATTTTGGGAAATTTTTGATTTGAGAAGAGAGACTATATATGTACTTTCAGTTTGATTCAGATTTTCAGGAGATCTGGTGCTTTCCCCTGGCATTTAAATGCATTGCAACTTTACAAAATCTTTCCATGCATCTTATTTGCTTTTGAGACTATTGAAATATGCATTCTGAGGCTTCCAGGATCTCTTGGCATGGCTTTTTCCAGCTCATAATTTATTACAGTGCCAAGTTATCCTCAGGTACCCCACCTTGCTTGATCTCTTTCTGTATTCATACTTGGAGTAAGAAAAAAATTCACTGCCCCAGTCAACTTTGGGCAGCTGATAATTTTGTTTAAAATGCTTCCATATTTCTGGAAGAGGTGGCATTTTGCAGATGATAAATTGCATATAAATAATACCAGAATACTTATTTAGGAGAAGCGTATATCACCGTGAAGAAAAAGAAACTTACTCCAGTTATGCATTTCAGGTGTCTATGTAAGAAGGTTTAACCAACAAAAAAAATCCCAGTTTCAAGTGCCACTATGGGCACTGAGAGTCAACTTGCAGAACTATATGGCCTGTTATATGAACATGTTAAAACTGGCAGTACTACCAAGGAGCCTAAAATACCCATTCAAGTTGAATTTAGATTTGAATGTTTGTAACTTCTTGGAGGCTGTAAAAAACAATGGAAAATCAATGTTCAGCTCATTGGTGAACTGAGTTGACAAAGGAGTTTGAAATCCAATGCCATCTGTTTTACTAGATCCTGCCTTAAAACAACACCAGCAGACCGTGTCAGTCTTGAAGCACCACTTGATATATTATTAGTTGCCACAAAACAATCCATTCTTGAATCCTGCTATCTGTATTTCTCAGGGTATGTGGTGTCACCTGAGACAAAGGAAAATATTACACACGGATTAAAACTGCACTGGGATGTGCAAATAGATCTTTGGATCTGCAAGCATAATATTTTTTAGGAAGTGATAATATGTCAAAGAGAAAATTAATTATGTTGGGGTTTTTCCTAACACCTGGAGCTCATGCTGTTGCTGCTTCTGCTGCTGGCTAGCTGTTGTTTTTCATAAATAACTCTGTAGGAAAAAATTAAATCCAGTGAAAAGATGGAAAAAAAAAGTCATGGCTAGGAAGGAGGAAAGCAACATCTAAATATTTAACTACCACCCAACAATTTCAGACTCCAGGAATTTCCATCTTCCTTGGCATGTTTCCTTGGCTTATAGCTTGGAAAAGAAATCTGCCTAGATATCTGGGATTGAAAAATAGTAATATTATTCTATGTTCTGTATATCTTAAAAAGAACTCCAAAAAACTGTACCCCCCATCCTTCAAAAAACAAGCAAAAAATGAAAAAGCACTACCACAAAAAACCAAACCAAACCAAGCAACCAAAAAACCCCACCACAACTAATAAATGAAATTAACCAGGAATGTATCTAATCCTGTGCTTTATGATTCCATCTCTGACCTTAATGAAAGGCCTAAAGGCCTTTTATTCACTCCAGGGATTTTCATTGATGCATGCAAATGAGATCATTCAGTGAGATCTGTGATGTTTTCTTTCCATTGTATTTTGGTCCTGCCAGCTCTCATTTGGGCATTTGACTTGCACATGCCAGTGCTGCAGAGCTGCTGTTTGGAGTATCTTTTTTTGAACAGTGGTGAGTGATTTAGAAGGATGGGAGGAATCTTCATTCCTAAACAGGTGCTTCTTTCAGCCGGATTCATGAGATGTAAAATAAGTGGCAGCATTATTTTGAGTATATTTTATTTATTCTTGAGTTGAGGACCATGGAGTTCCCAGCAGGAGTGCTGTCCTCTTTTACACCCATAATAACCAGCATTTACGAGTGATTTTTGCATGCTGAAAGTGCTGAAGAATCAAGGCTTAAGAAAGTAACGAAATTTAACTTCTAGTACAGCATGTTTATTTTCACTGTAAGGGTTATTTAGCAGTTTAATTAGTAGGACAGTTATGGTGCCTAACACACCATAGTGTGTTTTGGGTCAAGGCTGACTGGGTGATTATTTGTTCAGGTTATCAAATATACTTCAAGGAAAGTAAATGCAAGGATCAAGGACTGAGCTTTTCTAATGGACTCCTCGGTTGGAGTATTTGTGTTGTATTTTCTGTGACATTTTTCACAATTAGATGTATTATTTGACTTTTGTCATCACAGATAATGTAAAGGATGATCTTTGATTTAACCATGTGCATTCTTGGTTCCTGTGAGAATACAACCATAAATGCATTAATTTATTCCAGCCAGTTTAGTGTAGTCTTTGCTTGTATATAGAAGGAAAATGCTCACAAGAGTCTTTTGTAGTGGAACAGGGGAATTTTTCAAAATTTGTTATGCCTGAGAGTGAGGAGGGAGTGTTATAATTGTCATTCCTTCCTGCTGCTAGGATAAACACTTGGATTTATCAAAGCATTTGTTCTAATCAGCAGGAGATATTTATCTAAAAAAAAAGTCCTCTAGTCTTAGTATATATAGTATATGGCATTTTTAGTATATTAGTACAGAGATAAAAAGTGTCTCTAGTCTTTGTGTATGTATGTATATGAAGAATTGTATGTCTCTGCAATGTGTGTAGGAAACACTCTTTCACTGCCTGAGATGAGTATCCTGTGCTTCATGCCCAGATTTCTGTGTAAGGATTATCTGTGCTTATGTAGGAGTTAGAAAAAAAAAATACTAGTTTATTGGCATTTTTTGTCGACTTTTTGTCTTTATATCACATGAAATCTGTAATCTTATGTTAAACTGTGAAATTTTTCATGCTGCTATAAACCAGCTTTCTTTCTTCATCATTCCAATCTGTTTCCTACTGATAGATGTGGTTTCATGGAGTCAGTTTTGTAGAAATGTTGAGATAAAGGAGTCTAATTCTTTAGCAAGACCAGTGTAAAATGATACAAACCACTCTTTAGCTATATTAATGTAATTGCTGTCTTCATAAATCACATATTTCGTATGATTAAAAAAAATGAATCTAATAAAGTCTATGACATTTCTATTTACCATCATTGCAGTTATATATTAGTTTCCCTAATCCTAAGCTGACAGCTTTAATTTTTGATGGAAGGCCCCCCTCATACTAAAGTCTTCAGATTTATGCTTTTCTTGTGCTTCTAGTAGGAGGTATCCCCTATGGTTACTTCGAATTGTCTTGAGATTTGTGTCAACCTTCCTGTCTTCCCTCCTTACCCATCCCACATTGCTCTCACTGGTGTGAGGTTGTGTGAGCTCTCCCAAGTAGTCTTTTTTCCAGACTGAGCAGTTTCAGCTTATTTGGTCTCCCTCATTTACAGAAGTGACTGGAATTATTCCTGCCAGGGGTGACTTGTCATTTCTCTTTGAACTTTGTAAGATTCCTGCCGCTTCATCTCCAGTTTGCTGAAATCCCTCCGAAATGTTTTCCAAGATTACTTGCTTCATCCCCTTCCTGTGGGTTGAAGTGAGGACTGGCTGATCTCTAATTGCTTGGATCGTCCTTCTTGCCCTTCTCAAAGTGACATTCGTTTTCTTATGGTCCTTGAGAAGCTCTGCCAGTTGCTGTGACCTTTTGTAGATTGCGGGAACCCTCAAAATGGCATTGACCGCCTCTCTCAGCACTTTTGGATGAATCCAATTAGACCCCAAGGCCTTGACCATGCAGGGTTTAAGTTTGATCCTAACTAGATCTTTCTCCAACACAGTTAAGTCTTCTTTTCTCCAGACTTTCCTGTTGGTCTCAAGGATCTGGGATTTCTGAAAGCAAGTCTTAACAGTGAAGTACCTCAACTTTATTCATGTCCTTTGCCACCAGGTCTCTTGGCCTTTTCACATGAAGGACCACACCCCTGGTTTTCTTTGTGCTGCTGACACTTTTTGCTAGCAGCACTTTTCTTGTTGCTTTTCCTTCTCTTGCTAGATTCAAGGGCTTTGACTTTTCTAACTCTGCTAAGTAAATTATGGACAGGAATAATATGTTGCAGGTTGGCAGTTTCACAGAATCATTTCAGAATTCTGGAAACTTCTGGGTAATGGTAATAACCTCTCATTTGGTGTTATTATAAAGCAGAGCACTAGGGCTCAGGAGCTCAGTCCCTGGGTAGGGACCGGGTGCCCGAGGCTAGCTCGCTCATGCCAACGCCGTGGGGCTACCATCTAGCAAGCATGGTGATTATCAGCTCTATAGTGATTGCAAGCTCTCAGGATTTCAGCTCTGCTTGCTAGGTAGTGGTGCCCTGGGCTTGAGGCTGCAGCAGATGGAGAGAGAGGAGAAGGAGAAGGCGCAGGCTGTTCTACGGAGATGGCTTTATTTGGGGAGGTCTGTGAAGGGTCTCTGCTCTTCTTCTTTCTCAACTAATGGGGTACAGTATGCTTCTTTTATAGGGTTGGAAAGGATCCAAGCTTGACCAATGGGTAAGGGGTTAACATGACATTGCCTTGTAGGGTTACAGAGATAGGTTAAGGGCGGAGGACAGGGAAACAGGAATTTTCTTCTGCTGTTTCAGCATTCCTATTGTTCGTATTCTCCATGGTGCTTTTCCTAAATCTATGGGGTTTACTACATAATGGGACAAAAATTAGAAGCAGGGATGCAGTAAATTTGAAAAGGGTGATTTGAATGCAAGGTCATTTGCAATAGCCTTGAAGTAAAAATGTGTCTGGGCGTTCAAAAGCAAACTTTGGTTCCTTTAAAAAAAATTTTCCCAAATCACATACCCTGATCCAACAAAATCAGAATGCCGTCTTTGGTTTATACTGGGCTGCAGCATATACAGGACTTAGAAGGAAATGATAGGAGTACCACTTGGATCTCATGGCACACTTGACAGGAAGGAGAGGCAGGTAGCAGGATAGCAACTTGCTTCCTACACCATTATTCCAAAGGGCAGGAAATGCACAGGGAGAATCCGAAGAGGTTTATTGTGATTTTTAAACAAAGTAAACAGCCTGCCTGACCTTGTGAGCATCTTGGATCCTAGTAGGGCAGAAAGATACAGGGCATATACCACAGGTCTGAGAAGGTTCAGAGGAGGACACCTCCCCTATGAGAGCAGGAAATGACAGTAGCAAAGCCCCCACTATGATTTACAGAGTGTTCCTAGGCTGGGCAGGCATATGAATGCCATGCTGATCCAGTGATTTCATAATTTTCTATCATCTTGTTTTTATTTTGGGGAGTCTAAGACTTCCCCAGCTTTTGATGCACTTTGACAAAAACTTGAAGTGCTGCACTGGGTCATGGAAAACAGCCTAACATGTCCTTCTCTGTACCTGAGCTTGTAACAGCCCTGTATCATTCCTGAGAGGTGATTGACTCAGAAACTCTTTGTAGAAACCTCCAGTAACAGCAATTTGCTAGTTGTCCTTGGTAAATTATTCCAATTCCCCACTATTCTTAACAAAAGAGAGGGTCTTTTTCTTTCTTGTGTAGAAGTGTTCTACTCCAGTCTCAGTATATGAAAATTAGCCTGCTGGTGAGATGTGTGACTAAAAGGTGAAATGTGCTGTCTTCTAAAAGGGTTCCTGGGTGGAAGCTTTTCTTTGGTGCACAATCTATACATTCATACGTTTGCTTGGGGATTTTTTTTCCTTTGGTATTTATCTTTCAAGTTTTCATTCAAGTACATAATAAAGGACCATTAGTTGTTGGGATTTTTTTGAACCCATTTAATAATGTTAAATGTTACCTTGTATATTTGGAGTTTTCCAGTTGTTGGACTATGCCACCTCCTAAAATGATCTGTGGAAACCATGTCAGAATACATCCTAGTTGTGTTTCTATTTGAACACTTTGGATTTCCTTTTTGTTCGAGCTGGGTCAGGCAGGTTTAAGGTTTGGGGACCTGATGTGTTCTTGGAGGTTGGCCAGCCAGAGCGTTGGATTGTGGGTGTGGTGGATGTGCAGAACTTGAAAATCATTTTGGTCTCAGTTGCCTGGTTTGGAGATTAACTGAATGACATGTTGTCCCTCTGAACTCTTATTCCCCTTATTTTGACCATTAGGTGCAGAGGGTTTAGGGGATGGTCACAAAAATTGATTTTAAATACCTACATGTGGTAGACCTTACTTATTGTGGAAAAAACACGTGTGCACTGTCATGTAGTGAAGTGTGTCTCCTAGAGCCTGAATTACCTCTTTTGAAGTTCTACCAGCTTGATAAAATGACACTGTGTATCACAGAAGTTGAAAGTTTTCCCTGAGTAAACTCGGTCTGAGGGGGAGGAAGGATGCCATTTTTTGTGAGGTTTTCTGGGTGTGCATTTCTCACCAAGAAGATCCCCCAGCACTTCCCACATACCAGAATGGCTCTTTTAGAAGCTCAGTAGTCTGTTATAAAATGATTCAGAAGTTCAACTGTTTTAAAAGTCTGTGCTGGTTCAACCTGCAAAAAGAGGAGAGCACCTTATCCGTGTGCTAGAGATTTTGTTGTGAGAAGGTGTACTCTCACTGTATTGGTTATTAAAGTGCAAGGCTTTGAGTGCTAGCTACTCCTCATGAAAGAGATTTTGTATGTAGTTATTAGGCTTCATTACTTGGGTTTTAAGTGGATGTGTAGGGCAGTTGGATCAGTTGTCATCATCTAAGAACAACTCTTAAGATGAAGGCAAGCAATTTGTGCTTAATGTAGTAGAAAAAGGGGGAGTCAGTAGGAGGAATGGCAGGATGAAATAGGGGTAATGTGCTTGAGGCAGTAATCCAGAAAAAATGATTTTTGCATTTTGAATGGATTTCAGGGGGTAAGATTGCTTCTGTCACAGCCAGAAGGAAAGAGATTATCTTTCATCTCAGCAACAGTAATGAAGGACTGGGTGAGTGTTTTGGTTTTATGAATAGAGCAGGAAGGGAAGGCACTAAAATGATAAAGCAGGCAGGATTTTGAGCCAGTCAAAGGTGTAAGGAGGCAGGCAGAGGAGAAAGCCAAAGATGACACCTTGGCGTCATGGGAAAGAAATGAACGAAAGACGACAAGGTGAAGAGCAGCTTCACGTTCCCCACCATATCAGGGGGTGTTTTGATTGACCAGCAAGAAGTTCCCTTGGGGAATTTGGCATTTGAATGTCTCCAACTTGACATTGTTTGTAGTGTTGTGTTATATTGTTGTCTTAACCCTGCAGTATGTTTGCAAACTCAGCTTTGCAGATTGCTGCAGCCCTGTCCCACAGGAGTGCAGCTCTCTCTTTCCCTGTAGGTTTGGATGCTGTTCAGAATACACCTGCAATGAAATGTTTCATCCCCCTGGTAAGGGAAATGGGAAGTATGAAGATCTGATATAATAGAGTGGAGCCTAGGCTATGAAAAAGAATAGGCTGAGACTAAATGCAGACATTTTGGCTTCTGGTTAAAATACTGTTTCTTAATATACAAAAAAGAAAAATGAACATTTGCATACAAAACAAATGTATTTTGTGAAAAACATTGCTTGCAAATAAGCTTATTTTTCTGTTAGAGTCAGAAGTGTTAGAAGTCTATTTCTAATCATCCTATTTTAATCACTATTTCCTGTTTGTTTTCACCATTTGTACACTGGGAAGGAAACTACTGTGTCTTACAGACCTTCCACACTACTGTTTCTATTTCTGCTATGAAAAATTAGCCTTTAGAGCTGTGTAGCAAAAGACATTTTTGCAGTGTTTTTGATGGACTGCAAAGAAGTTGTAGCCAATAGAGAAAACACAGATAAGGGCAATCTTTTTTTTTTTTTTCATGAAGTTCATGACAAGTGGGAAATGGAATAGAAATTGTGTGTTATAGAAGGCTTTTCACTGTGTTGCAATTGTGATAAGCCCTGAACAACACATGGTAAAAAGATGAAGAAGGAATGTTTCCACTAAAGCTGGTTCTTGTTTTGGGCAGGAAGCTTACAGTGATAATAGTTTTAAATCTTTATATATGTGTGTGTGTGTGTGTGTGTTTGTGTGTATATGTGTGCATATATATATATTCAGTATTATAATTTTCTGTTGAAAATTATTTTGGATTTATTAAGAAGTATTATTTTCAAGCAAGTTACTTAATCATTTTACCTGCTGGCTTACTTTTACCCTGTCAGGCAGCTTGGTTTAAAGAATTCAACTGCTCTTGCTTAATGGCTTTTTTCCCTGCCCTTGCAGAACAGTGTTTTTTTTGTTTGGGCTCTTAGCACTTCAGGTGAAAAATCTAAACTTCCTGAAAACCTGTCTTTCTACTTGCTGAAGCAGTTTGTGAAAGTATTGCTTTTCACTGCAATATTTTATAATTGTGGTATATTTGCTTTGTTCCCACTTTTTCAAACTAATAATTTCTTCTGTAGAGGAATACCTGTAGTGATAAATGTGCTGGGGTTTTTTGGGAGGTAGCAGGTCTTTGATCACCTTGACTCTACAAGGAGCAGCTAGAGCAGCATGTAGCCCAGGGTTGCAATCTGTATGGAGCAGGCCTGCTGTATTTTTCCCGGTTTTGGGCTTAGCTAGGGCCTGTGAAATAGCAGCAAATCTGGGAGCCATCTGGACTTGCTCTGTCTGCTCAGGCGCGAGGTCTGGGAATTTTGCATCACTCCTAGAGGGAGTGGTATTTTTTTTTTTTTTCTCTCCAGTTTTTTTTTTCCCCTTCTAATTGTGGTGTGGGACAACCTCAAGTTTTTCCCAGGACTGTGAAAACACAAAGCCTCCCTTTCACAAATCTTTTGAGGTTGCCTGTTTTTTTTTTTAATTGTTTTTTTTTTTCCTGACGAAGGTCATGAAAATCACTGCATAATGCATTAGGGTAAAACATTCATGTCAGATGTGACTTGAGTAAACCCTGGAGCTAACCTCACATGAAGTCTACTTGTTTACTATAATTGAATGAAGGATTAATAAAATGATAAGTTGGTTTCACTGAGGTTTTCTAATCAGTTGAAAATGTTTGTTTATTCCCACAATCATAATGAATAATTGCAGAGAATTGTTTTGAACACTGTTGTATTTTCTCCTCCCAAAATGCTAAATGCAAGGACAGAATGTATAGAAAAGAGACAAAATGTATGTAGCTACTGGAGGAAAAAAGAGAAATAATTAAACTCTCCAATATTTACCTTTTCCTTAATGTTTATTTTGGATTCAGGGTTACATGAGATCCTATTGTGTGTTTGTCAACCCATTCTATGTTGCAAGCAAAAATATGCTAAATACTTCTTTTTGCTTTCCCTTGTGCAGCTGAGGACTTAGTTCCTTGAGAAAACAGTGGTAGAAATATGTCTCTTTTCTGTTGAAAGAAATCAGCATTTCTCATTTACATATGGAGGTGTTATTCCAAACACTTTCAAGCATATCCATTTTCTGCAGAAGACTGAGTTTCAGGGGTGAAAAGAATTGATTGAGAAAGCATAACAATGAACAGTGCCTTGTCTGTCTTTCTCCTTCTCTCACCTACCTTCCCAAAGTGCCACAAATTAATAATTGGTTATCTTCTTGCAAAACCAGTGTTGATATGAAACAACTAACTTCACCTGTAAAGGAAATTAGGTGTGGATGGCAGTGGTTAAACTCTAAAGTTTATTATACTAATTTATTACCACAATTGCCTTTTGTAACATGGTTTACAGTGGATTTTTAAATTATAACCGCTCATGATAATCCAAACAACACAAAAGAAAATTACATTTCTACTGCTGAGGATCAAGCCAGAGAATTCCTGACTTGTCCCACTAAATGTGTTTTATTTGGCCTTCTCCTGGGGCACTGGGACAATCACAGTCTGGAGCAGTTGCCCTCTTACTCAGATTGGGAATGGGGGTTGCAGGTGTAAATTCCCTATTTGATGATGACAATTCAGCAAAAGTAGATTTTGTAATAAGCCTATAGAAGTATTTTATGCAGTCATGGTACTTGCCTTAGCCTTTTGATAGTATGTTGTATTTTATGATGGTGAAAGTTTAAACATTTTGACTCCTAGAGCATCCAAAACATGGTAAATATTTGCTAAATTTCAATGACATGTGAGGTCTGGAAGAAAATTGTTCAAGTATTTACTTCCAGCGTGCTAATGTAGCATGCTCGTTCTGGTATGATAATCTTATCACACTGGTGTATGAAGTGTCAAAATGATGGGTGAAGGTTTTCCTGTAATCTGAATGGTCACATTTAGGTTTTTAATACCTATTTTTCAGAGGTTCCTCTGTCTTTTCATTTGCCCAACTCTATCTTTTAGTGGGACAGTACTGTTGGCTTCCTTAGCAACAGGAAAGTTTTGAATGTTGCCACCACTACAAGGCATTCCACTGATCAAGGTGGTGGGCATTAAAACATGACCTGCTAATAGTCTTGGGCCAGGAGGCTTTTCCAGATACAGAAACCTAACTGTCAGAATGAAAGGCAGTGGTTTTTGCTTCCTGTTTCCTAACACTCGACAGAATCTTTTGTGACTCTGACCAATGTGATTACACTCAAACCAGAGATGTTGCAATTTGTCACTGAGCTTTGGCAATGGGGGCTGATGCAGGAGACATGAGGGAAAATCAAACGTGCTGTAGCATTAAACTTCACTTGATAAGCTTTAAGTGGTAACTTGGCAATCCACCAGCTTTTTACCAAGACTTGGAATGTTGTAGCTTACATCACCTTTCCTCTCTACAAAGACCTGAGGTGAAAGAGTTGTTTATTGGTGAATGCTTGTTTTCTTAGGAGATCCTTGCCTAAAATTGTGTGTTTGGTCGTGATTATTTAGTATTCAAAGCTTATAATTTGGGATTGATGAGACACTAATAAATTAAATATTATTTGCTATCATTATGATATTATTTGCTATCTGATGATAAACTAGAAGTATGGCAAAAGGAACAGATCAGCCAAGCTTCCTCTGGCTTCTATTTTTAGGACTTGAGTCCTTTTTATCTTTTTTAAAAACTTTTGTTGTTGCTCTAACTTTCATTGTTTTATTAGCAAGTTTATGCTGTTGCTTGTTGAGTTTCTATGCCTATGAGTTAATTTATCTTCCTTTGCATTCTTCAGGTGGTTAAAGACAGAGTGAGTCAGTGTTTTGCAGGTGAAGGTTTAGACAAGTTCTGGATAAAATAATAATAAAGGCTCTGTCTAGATTTTTATCTCGGTGCAGCAGAGGCAGACAGTTGAGAGACGAAGATGAATCTGGGTGGTCTTGATATTGGAGACTGCCATGAGTATTGATGTTCCCAGCTGGGGGACAGGGAGGGAAAAAAAGGTCTTGAAATGATGAAATGTGTGTATTGAATAACAGTGTTGTGCTGTGCAAGAAACCAGTCTTGTTTGAAAAGCAATCCAACCAGCTATTTTAGCATTGCTCATCTTGAAGCAGCAGCAGGTAACACTAATGCAGTCAGGAATACCTTGTTTGCTGTGGGGGTAGAAAAACCATTCTGCAGGAGTAAAAACCTGAGAGTTAAGGTTTTTAACACAACACCCCTCTTACACATTTATTTGTCTTTTAGCAAATGGTATTTGAATCAGTTCAGTGCCATGGAGAAGTTTATGGAAAAGTGCATTACTAGAGCTGTAACTAAAGTGATTTCATAGTTTATTTTTAGGCACTTTGGATTGAAAATTGCTAATTGAGGGTGGGAGTGACAAGGGAAGGGTTGCTTGAAGTTGGGTTAAGCCAAGGTTATCTGTATTTGTCTCAGGCCCGGAAGAGTTGGCAGGAGAATGGAATGAACTTTGTGAACTTGCACAGACCTGACCCTTAACACACTCACACACACACACACATACACACACACACACAGATACACACATACACACACACACTCACACAAACACCTCCTTGGGTACTTTCTCAGCCTTACACTCCAGCCAGTTTCTCTAACAGGCATACCACAATCCTTTCCAGCCCACACTGGGAGGATATTAAATAATTTTTATCCTAAAATTCCTGCTCCCTCCTCCTCTTTAGATTTCCCATCCACCCTCTGCATGTTCTCATTGTGGGGAAGGATGAGTGCTGTTTTCTCTTATCTCCTTGGCTATGAGGGTAGTTTCACAACTGCTGCATGTTTCAGTTTTTCACCTACCACAGACTTAATGTATTAAAGTGGGCCAAATCTGGCACTCCTTATCCCAGACAAATGTTTTATTGAAGTCTTTGGGAACTTTGCCTGGGACTCTATTGCAGGCAATTGCAGAGATTGCAGGCAGTGGTATTTAAAAGAGGTTTCCACAGTCACTTGATTTGATTGAAGTATTTTTTTTTTTTAGTGGATGTAGCTTAATCAAGGCAGTGCTTTCAAGTCTAAAATCGTCTCTTATAAAGTTACCTGGGAAGAGGTTTGAAAGAGGTTTGAATGTTTTCTTAATGTTTTCACATCTCCATGCATCAATTCCCAGTCATTTCTACTCCTTGTTTTCTGTTTGAAAGCAAACCCTAAGAGAGATGACATTTACTTTACTTTCCCCCTTCAAGGTTAGGCTGGACAGTCCTGGATTCTGAAAGGAGAAGTTATGGCAGCTTGTTATCAGGTACAACTGATTGTCTGCAAGTGACATGATGAAACAAGCAGTCTAGCTGAGAGTCTGACTTATAACACCAATAAAAATCTTCAGGGTCGGAGAGAGGGATTTAAGCCCCCTTTGCATGCACAGATTTTGCCTGCATTCTCTCACTCTATGATTGATGAAACAGTAGGATCAACACAGGATAAAAATGACTCCTTTTGGGGAGCGTGAGTTCATAGTGGTTTTGATCCTCTGGGGGCAAAATAGTATCAGGGTGAATTGTCAGTGAGGGGTGGGGGGAATTGGTCTGTGGAGTTAACTCTGATAGCCCCATGTGTTTCTGGGCAGAAAACACACTTCTGACCATATAGCATTGCGCTTTCTAGAAAACCCATAGGTGGTAGCAAACCTATGACCTGTAGGGCTTTTCTGTATTTATAGTAAGAAGATGATAGATTTATTTCTTTTAAGACTTCAAAGGAAGAAAATGAAAGGGAAAACGTTAAACTCTGTTAGAACCCTCCAAAATACTGATATGTCAGCTCCTGAATAGGGTGTGCAGTGAGTTCTGTGCAGGAAGGTGCTGTTGTAATCAAGGGAAATGGAGAGAATTGAAGTATAGCAGATATCCTGGATTCCCATTAAGTAGTTAAAAAAGATTATTAAAATAAAGCCTTCTCTAAAAGTGAAATGAATAAGGGAGTTGTTCCTTGACTGACTAGACATTTGTTTCTTTTTGAGCCATCACTCATTATAAGAGTATAGGAAAGGCCATGCTAGCAGCATGTTCTTTCACCCTCTGCTTCTTCATTGATGCCGATGTCCTGTGTCTTTGTAAGAGCCTCACACTCAGGTCAGACCTGCAGATCTCGCCTGCTGATCTGCTCCAGCTTGTGGGTTGCAGCAGGAGATGTACCATCTCCAAAGGAGACAGGAGCTCTTTTTATCATCCTCAAACTCAGAAGCAATCTTAAAATCTGGTGCAGTATTTGTAGCTGGAGAGAAATGGAAGAGCGAATTACTTTCAGCTGGACTGCAGAGAGGCCACAAAGTCCATTTAGAGGCCACAAAGAGAATTTAGGTTTTCATGGTGAGAGGAAGTGGAGGCAGAGGCTCAGGATTCAGCCCAGTGAAGAAGCCACAATGTTGCAGTTGCAGCAGGTTGGTGTAAGGGCTCCTGTAATCTGCTGCTGTTTGCTTTTCCAGCTGAGTTTAAAAAAGGTTTACCTCTAACTACTGGGTCTCTCAAAACTGCTTCAATACTTCTTCTTGTTTTTTTTTCTCTGTGAAAACCTTGGTGGGCCTCTTTGTTGTTTGCTGACTTCACAAGTTCTCTTGACATTGCTGTCTTATCCCCGACTACTCAGTGACTTGTTCCTGGTAGTGCCTGTCCTCACAGCTCATGCAATGAGTGCATGAGCAGAAAAGTGCTCTTGTCCACTTCCCTTCCCTGTGTGTTTAACTGAAGTTCATGATGAGCTGTTGAAGTTACCAGAACTGTACTATACTATCAAAATATACCTTTTTTTTTCTTTTTAACTAATGGCTCTTTTGATAGTGTGCACATGAAAGAAGAAGCTGGGGTAAATTATTAATAGCACAATAAGGGAAAATAAACTTCTTCTCTTAGATTTTTTTGAAAAAAACATATCTGTTTTCTGGAGTTTAATCTGTGCCAAGATTTCTGTTTGTGGTTTCCTTGCTTACTTGCATTGTGCTGTTCCATAGCCAAAGATGTGTTCTTTTTACTGTGTTCAATTTTTCCCAGTTGTGTTATATTTTTCCTTTTTTCCTACCTGAAAACAAAACTTCTGTTTTTGACTTGTCTTCATATTTTGTTCAACGATGGAAAAAGCTGAATGTGTTTGACTAGTGGTTAAGTTTCTGCTGCTCAGCTCTTTTTCATGATACTCACTTTTACAGGGTGATTTGTACAACAATTAACATTCCTCCAGGCTGAGAAGAGCTCTAATGGAAGGCTGTCTGTGAGCTGAGAGAGCAGCAGAAGTGGTCTGGAAGTAGAAAGATTAAACAGTGAGGTTAAACAGGTCAAATGAGAAGTAACAGTCAGAGTTGAAAAAAGTGCATAGTACAGGGGATTAAAAAAAGGGATGAAGTTTAATGGCCAGGCTTTTTAAGGAGGTTGTTATGTGTAGGTAAATTGTCTTTGTTTTGACATCAATATACAGAAGTTTAGCTTTGTCCCTGAAGCTCAAAATGTTATTTTGTAGAAATACAGAAACCTGATTTCTTTTATATTGCCTTTACCACATACCTCTGACTTAGTGAGCTTCTAGAACTCTCTGTGGAGGCAGTTTCAGACTCCCATTCACTGACAAAGTAAATTCCTTCAGCTGGCAAAGGCAGCTAATGGTTTGCAATCTGTCTGGGCTTTCTCACAGGTGCACACAAATGCAATTTCAATAGTAAGACACCACAAATATTATCAGCATGTTTTTCCTTCTGCACATACAAGCAGAATCCAAGATCAGATAAAGGAAATGTCATGTTGACCTGTGGCTGCCTCTGAAATAATTTTGACTCTTAGCTTCATGAGTTAGTTTTCTTTAACTACTGAGGCAGATTTCTTGTCTGTGATGGTGAAAGCAAATTTTCCATCATGTATTATTAGAAATGAATGTTATGGAAGATCTTGATGACTCTTGACTAAAAATTGTTCTACTATCCATGACTTTAAAAAATACCAATAAGCTAAATATTTTTGGTACACTTTGTGGCTGAAATGCATTAGCAGTGGATTCCAGGAAGGAGCAAAGTTGAAATGTGTATTATCCTATTTCCTCTTATTCTTTGTAGATGACTTCCCCATATTAAAATGTAACAGGCCAGACAGGGACCATAAACATGCACTCTGTGTGACATAAGAGTGAGAACTGGAGGGTCCAGGCTGGGTGGGACTTCTTCATTTCTGTCTGAGAGGAGCTCTGACAAGTCTGGAGGAAGTTTTGCACAGGATATTCAGGTGTTTTTCTACAGATCACCTTAGTGGGATATCGTATTACTACTTTTACCTAGTGAAGAGAAGAAAGAATTGGTTACTTTTCTAAAATTCATTGAGCCTTTGTGGTTTTTGATTCTATTCTAGTGGTTTTCCATTTTATGCAGAAACATCTTTCCATGTCTTATGTGTGATGATAATGAATAATGAGGAAATGGCTTCATAGGTGATAAAGGACATTAGAAAATCCTGCTGTGAATTAACTGTAAGCTGAATTTTGTTCAAATCATCAGCTTTGGGCACAGCTCTCCTGCTGTGTTTCTTCCTTCCTTCCTCCATTCTCTGCTTTCTGATAGGCTTTTCAACCTGATATTTGCCAAGAAAGCATAAGGCATTGGAAAGACAGTGGAGTTAATTGTATTTAATGGTGGGTCAGGAAGGGAGGAGGAGAGATAAGGTTTTAATATCAAGGGCCAGCACCAATACTGAATATAGACATGCTTTAAAGTCTGTTTTATTAAAATAATTTCAAAAGCAACTCCTTCAGAAATATTGGTCATTTTGGCAAAGCACCATGATGATTTTTTTTGAGATCTGAACTCTGGATGACCTAGTACTGGCCCTGTTAAAAAACCCTTTTTCCTGCCCACTTCCTTGTATCTTTATCCTCTTCTGCCCCCTAAACCACTGACTGATAAGCAAAAGCCTCAGAACTGGCTGTTCCTGCCTTGATGGGTGGAATAGCTTTTCCATTTTTTGCAAGGAAAGGTTGATGGAGATTTTAGGACCTGTGTCTCCAGGACCTTCTTTCTTCAGAACTTGCTGAGCCATGCCAGAGCAAATTCGTGCTTTTATGTAGTTTAAGATAGAAATAACAGCTCAAAATGAAGTAATGTGCAATGCTAACTTCTAACCTGTCCCACACAGAACTGCAAACACTTTTCCACCCCTTCATTTGTGGGCATTGGAGGTTTGGGTGGACCACAGAAATATCAATGCCCACTGTGCTGCTGGTGCTGCCCAGGCCACCTTTGATGAAACAAACTGCTTGGCACACAGTTCACATCTGAAGGACACTGCCTCTTGCAAACTGGGGATGTCAGCCTCTAAATCCCCTCGGTTGTGTTCTCCCCAGCCTGTTTTGGGGAGCCAGGAAAGACTGGTGGGAATCAGAGAACTTAGGGTATGTGTTTATGTGTTTCCTCATCATCTCTTTGATTCTGTTATGTTTTCACAAAATATTTTTTTTCAGCTGATGAAGTTTTTTTGGGTTTTTTTTTTCCCTGATGGATGAGATTCCTGTCAGAAAATACCAGCCAGAGTTGGGAAAGGAGTTTCACAGAAATATATTGTTGTAATAATACCAGAGAAAATCTCCAAGCATGATCTGAATGCAGGGCTTGATTTCTTTTGCTAAGGGTCAGAGGAGCATAATTTGTGCCTTTCATCTGTGTGGTGTTGAATTCTGCAACAGAAATGCTTGGTATTTAGTATTTGGTATTTTATTTTAACTATTTTTCTGCTGAAAAATAATAAAGATCAAAATAGTGTCCATATTGGTAATAATACAGTGTCTGGTCCAGTCTTAGAAGTTACAAAGTTCTTGGCAGATGAAGGCTGTGAGTTTTTATCTCTGGCAATTTCCGCTCTAGCTATATAACCTATGGCAGAAGGTGAGATTCAGGATGATATAGGTTAAGAAGAATTTGATATGTTAAGTATTGCAAGAGGCTTTGCAGAGAACTTGCTTCAATTCTCATGGTTTTTGATGGGAAGAAAATTAAATTTACTTAGTTTTTAAGTTTACAGTGCACAAGGCTGGAGTCTTAGTATCCTGAGACTTTACTGAATATTTGATATCAAATATTATACATAAATGAGCTACTAATTAAACATAGCACAAGAAATTTTTAGTTATGCAGGGCAGCTTCCTTAACATTGTCAAAAAGTATATTCCTAATTGTGTGTTGTTAAATCCTACCCCGTGTTTTAGGTTGGCTATGGCAAAAGTTTTTACACAAACCTCATTTTTTTCTTCTGAAACTGATGGTCTTTTCCTGAGTTCAAGACATTTTAATGTTTTTTAACTTTATCTTTTAAAAATGATAGCTGAAGATATGCCAGATTTATTCTTCTTCCCCAAATGGGTTGTGATTAAGCCCATCATTTTAGCTTATTTCTGAGTAGCTGCTAATTTTTTTGAGGGCTGTGTGTAATGGACTAATTGTTGCCAGAATTAATTACATCTCTAAGGAAAGTTCATAGATAAATGAAAGCGTTGGAACAGAGAAAGCTGTTCCTTTTTGAAATGTGACCGCTGATAATGTCTGGAAACCTGAAAGCTGATGCACTGTAGTTTTGTTTCTATGCTCATTATATTCCTTGGTGCACATAATCAATATTTTTTTAAAGACTGAAAACTGCAAGAAGGCAATAGATTATTTTAATTATGGATTTATTGATTGTGTTTTCTTTAAGGGTTAAAAGCTGATGCAAAAGATAAAATTATGTGTATTATAGACAAGGTCCCTTCTCTGAACAGTTTGAAGTGGGATAGTTTACTGGCCTCTGCTCAGAGTCATGTTGAGCTAGAACTTGATAGAATAAGGCATTTAAGGGTGTATAAAGATTTAATAGTGCAGACACTGTTGGATGTCTTTTGTTGTCATCAGCAAAGATAAAATATTGTTTCCTTTATTAAGCCCTTGTCCATTGATAGTTGTTATTCAGATTATACCTAAGATATAAAAAAAAATTAAAAACAGAGAAAATACCACAACAGATATTTAGCTGGCAAGTTGTGAAGGTTGTGCAACTCTTCCCCAGACATGGAGGTGCTAGTCTTTGATTTGAACTGAGCAATTTCCTGAGTTCTACTCATGGATTTCTATTCTGCTGGATTTAGTGATCAAATCTTTGTGGACTTTCATGTGAAGATATATTTAAAGTACTTTTTTTCAGTCTTTTCAAAATTTACACAAAATTTCAGATGCAAGGCTTGTTTCACAGCTTTAGAATTAGTTTTCAAGGAAATGTGTGTGTTTCCATGTATACTATAGATTTATTTTAAAAAAATCTTCCCATCAAGAAGAAAATGAGAGAAAGGAAAATAGATCACTTTTTTTTCCATTTTAATTTGATTCAGATGAAAAGCTACATAATGCAAAGTTTTTGTAAATCCGGCCAAAGAGTTGGATTGGCAATTCAGGACTGTGACCAGCAATGCAGTGGCTGATAATGCAAAGTATGCCCTTACAGCTACTGTATAACAGGCCAACTTAAAAATAGTGAGCAGCTGGGCATGAATGCCTTCCTTTCAACCTTAAGCTTCCCATGGAGAAGCCCTGGAGAAACAGAGCTCTTCTTGTAGCAGTGGAGCTGAGTAGTTGGGACAGAGCAGTGCTGGCCAGGGGTTTTAGAGGCCTTGGAGTGGATGGGGAGAGAGCCCAGTGGGATGGTCTCAGGGCTGGGTTACACACACAGCTGCTGGCAGACAGGGCCCCTGGGTGCCTGCCTCAGCTCTCGCAGCAGCTGTGGCCCCTGTGCTTTCAAAGGCTAGAGTAGGGTACAGTCTTCAGGAAGTTTTTAAATGGTTTTGGAAAATATATATATATATATATATGTATGTATATGTATATATATATTTCCCCTTTGAAAGTGAGGTGGGGAGCAGGAGGGGGTAATGTTTTGGGATGCTGTACTAAAAACCTGAGGCTAGCCAGGTGTAATGAAGTTTATGATGTCTGCCTGAAGGTATTTGCAGCCTACAGTGGCAGCTGTGAGGGGCAGATTACGTCTTTCATCTCACCCTCATGCAGATGAGTTCAGTGGGAGAGAGGTCCTGCAGCCCCCACACTTTATTTTCCTCTCAACCTGGCTCTGTCTCTAATCTGAACTTTGCCCTGAGACCTCAATTAGGTCCCTCAGCTGTGGCCCAGGAGAGGAGTTTCTTGCAGCCCTGTTTGCTGAGCACTTTGCCTGGGGCAGCCCCAGTGCAGCCACATCCCTCGGGCTATCTCGTTCATCCTGAGCCCTGGGTTTATGCTGTGCTCTGAGCCAAGGGCATGCATGACAGGCCAGGGGAGTGGCCACAGCACCCAGCCTGACAGAGCTCCAAAAGCGATTGGGCAATGCTCTTGGGCACATGCTGTAACTCTCTGGGATGGCGCTGTGCAGGGCCAGGTGCTGGACTTGGTGGGATCCTTGTGGGTCCTTTCCAACTCAGCACATTCTGTATGTGATTCTTTGCTCTTATGGGAGATGGCACAACAAGGCAATCTTGATGCTACTTTTTCTCTGTAGTGGGGGATGAAGGGATTCCTGCTGCTGCTGTTCCTCCTTCTGTTCCATGCCAGTGGGGGATGATAGGGGTCACAGTATGAAATAGGGCACTGGGGGTGCCTGTCATGGCATGTGTGGACTTTGTATTGATGTGACCCAGATTTGTAGGGTTTGCCTTCTATGCTATTTTGTTTCTTCATAGTGAGCTGAAACAGGGCATTCAGACTATTTTCTCTCCTGACGTCCCTGTGGGTCACATTATTTATGGTCTTTATTAAGAGAGCAAGCCCCAAAACCTCCCTCTCTGCCTCCACAAAATCAAGTTGCATTGGACAGACTTGAAATAGCTATGAGCAAGTATTCCTTATTTTTCTAAGGTTCTGAGGCTCAATTTGCCACTTCTCTGATAATATCCTTAGAAGAAATGCAGCTGAACTCTAGGTCATGTCAGCTTTGTGTTCTTCACTAAGAGATATGATTTTACCTGTTAAAACAGCTGTTTTAACCTGTTAAAACAGCTGTTTTACCTGTTAAAAGATCATTAGTGGTAGTGATGATTGGGAAAGAAATCTTTTGGGAAACCTTCTGGTTGTGGGAGCAGGCATAGCACTTTTTGAATGAGGGAAAAACATCAAGATGGATTTTTTTAGAAGTATATTTACATTTCCAGGAAAACCTCACAATCAGTTGATCTTTGACTTACTCTAGTTCACAGTGTTTTTAAAGCAGAGAAGGGGCTCTGCAACCCCCCTGCCCCTCCTCCCTGTGCCTCTGTGTGTGTATGTGTGTGCATGTGGGTGTTTCTGCAAGTGTTGTGTTAAGAAGCAATTGGCATCTGCTGACTTTCTCCATCTGAAGCTGCTTCTTTTTGGGCATATGAACTGATTCTGTGCACCCTGGCATGTGCCTGGCCCTGACTGACCCTTCATGTGCAGCCCTGCATGCCCAGGGTGCAAAGGCAGGTCCCTGTCAAATGTGGTGCCAAGGCAGAGGAGCTGTGGTGGAGGTTCCCCCTGCACAGGCACTCCCATCTCCATCATGTGTGCAGCCATTCCACATAACCCTAACAGAAGGCTGCCTGTCAGCTGCAGGCCTGAGGTGGGCAGGATCCTTACTTTCTATGATTTCCTTGCATTAAAAACAGGGAGAAAAGGGAATTTCCCCATCTTGCTTGGCTAATGGTGTGGTTGGTAGCTGGCTCAGTTCAAGCAGGGCTGCATCCCATTCCAGGTGCACACCCATGTGTATGCACACACATCTTCGGTGAGCATTTTGTAGGAAGATCCTGTGGGGGAAGGTGTATGGACATTTGTATTTAAGTGGCCTGGTTTATTCCACTGGGTTTTATTTGATTGGTTTGACTCCTCCTCTCTTCCTTCATGTTTTCCCAAATGCTAGGAAGGCCCTGCATTTTCTTTATTCTGTATGTTTGGCAAATGTGTTTCAGATGACTTTGGCAGGCTTTTGAAAACAAGGCTTGAGCTTCTGTGAGTATTCTAAAGTTTTTTCCCCTTTATAGATAAAAGTATTGAAAGATACATACTATTGGTTGTCGCAGACATCTTTTTGTGAAAATCTTTCTTAAGATTTTTCCTGCTGAAGCTGAGAAGTTTCAACAACAAATGTAAGCAATGGTTATCTGCTGCTCTGGAATGCAACAGGTCCATCTGTGATTGGGTCTTCTTGAATGTTTACAATTAATAGCCAACCACTGACCAGATAGCTTAGACTCTCTGTCTGAGACACAGACCTTTGTTATTCATTCTTTTCTATTCTTAGCTTAGCTAGCTTCTGAGGAAACCTGTCCTTCTTTTTCTTTTTAGTACAGTCATAATGTAATATATATATATCATAAAGTAATAAATCAAGCCTTCTGAACATGGAGTCAACATTCTTGTCTCTTCCCTCATCCAAGAACCCCTGTGAACATGGTCACAATTGGTTGCTTGCATAGTATAACTTAGAGAAGGCAATTTACTCTTCAGTATCTCAAGCCATGTATCTTGATTTAATTATTCAGTTATCTCCTCATGAAATACAGTCACATGATTGCATAAAAAAGAGTGAGCATTCTATCTGGCCATTTTCAGTCTTCAATAAAGATGATATTGTTTTGAGTATGTTAAAACCAACAAAATTCTTTTGCAGAGATTTTGATAAAGGGAATGTAATAGGTTGATTTGTGTGTGCATGTTTGGTTGCCCAAAAATGAGGCACCTGGAGCAAGCTGTTAGAATTAAGGGCCAGTTCAAGAAATCCAGGTGTCCTTTGGTTTCAGTGCACAAAGTCTGCTCATTAAAGAACTTATCTCTGTTTTGAAGCCAGTCTTTTTTTTTTTAACTCTTGAGCAACAAAGCATACATTTCAAGTGTTTTTTCCCAGAACTATCTGAAACTTCTGGCTTTCTTTGTTCACTCCAGCTGTCAGCAGATTTCAAGGTGTGTGTCTCTGTGTTTGAAGAAGTTATCATAGATATTGGTGACAGCTGGGCTTTGAAATGCTCTTTGCAGTCAACACAGAGTACATGAGGAGTGAGTCATGGACATTTATGGACCATACTTGGCTTCATATGTAAGTCTTCTAATAATGAGCCTGCCTAATTGAGCTGGGGAAGCTCATGACTTCATCATGTTCCTCAAAAAATGATCTAGTTGCTAAAGTTAAGGATCTGAGATATGATTTTTTATGATGCTACATTCAATTAATCAATCAAATTAGGATTTTCATCTTTTCTGTCACTGCTAGAGGGGTCCAAACTGGTGTGATTTCCACTCCTCAGGGGCTTCAAATGGTATATTTTGTTTTTGCAGTTTTAGTTATTTAAATTAGAAAACATGAGGGTGTGCATTTTGAAGGTAGGACTTTGCAATTATGAAGTTCAGTGATCTTTTCTCCATTACCAGTTTAATTCACTGTACATTCCTGAGCAAGGTAACTGAATGCAGCAAATTATGATTAATCACATGGAATTAGAGAAGTTCGTAACTTGTGTTTGCAAATACTGTGTCTGCTCCAGGTGTAAATTAACCACCAGAAGTCTGCAAAGAGAAAGCTCTCTGAGCTCTGTGCAGTTATTCTGGACTTGTTTCCATCACATGTGGAAGAAATACTATTAAAAAAAGCGAAGGTGCACTCTTGGATATAACAAAAGTTTATGACTGACAAAATGTCCTTTCTTTTATCCTTCTCAGGATTTTCAGAATGTTTTTCAAAAACAGCTTTTGACTTTTTGAGCATTGGAAGAATCTCTAATGCCATTCACAGGCCTGAATGCCTGGATTCCACAAATTTGCCAGGCCTGTGTCTTCAGTTCCTGCTGCATGGTTCAATGTTACCGACATGTACTGTAAAACTCCATGACTTCAGACTGCAATGCCTGCTTATGTTGATTTTCTTTTAAGGTTGTACAAATGCACACAATATGATTAAGAAAACTGTATAATGTGTAATAATTCTGCATAAAAATGAATAATAAATGTAGGAATAAGAAATAAATGGAAGGAGAATGTATTTTCATGAGTGAAAATATTTGCAAGAGTGATCTACAAATGGAGGGTTTTGTACCTAATTTTAGCTACCATGTTGAGTCTTTTCTTACTGTTTACTCAGGAGGGTTTAAGTCTTGGTGTTACCTCTTGGCTGTTGGAATCTCCGTCGTGCTGTAGCCCATGTTTCCAAGATGGCAGCAGTGTCTGTGTGTGGGGAGTAGCAGAGGGCACAATGTGAAGGTGTGCTGGGAGTGTTGCAGGGACATCTGCCCCTGCTGCTGCCCAGCACCTTTGTTGTGTGTTTAGACCTGGTCTGGGAAAATAAGCAGATGAACACTGGAAGCTAGTGAATGCAGAGAACAGGAAGATAAGTGTCTGAGAGTGGATTTGTCTTCTGCTAGTACAATTCATCTTCCTTTTCGCAGCATGAATGTTCAATAAATTTTATTTCTCAAGGCTTTGTTTTAAGAGCACATTCCAGGTTGTGTTCCTGTTTAAAAAAAAATTTTAGTGAGGAATGATCCTGAATGAAATTTTGAACTTTGTCCAGTGACAAAAAGAGAGAGAGAGAGAGCTTGTAGTGCCTAAATGGGATTTATTGTTACTGAACAGGAAAAGCCCTGAAATATAAGACTATGTAGTTGTGTAAAAGCATTGTGTTTTCTGTCATCTTATACTCATTTGACCTTGAATTACAGCAATTTCTTTGACTTGAGTACTTGTAAGACATAATATAGTATGAACAAATTGTTTTAAGGCACCTGTTATTATAATTTAATTTTTTATCAGTGCATAACATAAAGTTACTAAGTGCTTTTGTCCTGTTTTTCTTCATTTCAGGCTTGGGTCACAGAGAAATGTGAGAATTTACACTTCTGAAATAGGTGTGAATGGGATTGAAGGAATTCCATGGAGGATTCTGTCTTCTCTTCTTCTTGCTCCAGGAAAGATGAGTGAGTGTATTATGAAATAATTTATAATTAACTCGGTCCTTACCTCAGAAGGTTTTTAGTCAAAACAGGAAGATACAATTCAGATGGCTGTATGTAAGAATGGAAGAAATTTCAGGTACTAATTACAAACATCAGCCTTCAGAATCTGCTGTTCCTGTTTAGTAATATGAGATTTTCCATTAAAACTACAGTGTGAGCTTTCTGTAGTAAATCTCACCCCTTCCTACCCCCACCAACTCTCTGATTTAAATGTTCTGTATTTGAAAGCTTTTAGCCCAATGTCAAAGGAAGCTGAACTGACAAAATTAATTTTACCTTTCTTGAACTGATTCTGAGTGGGGCTGTTACTGGAGAAGAGTGCAAGGTTGAGCTTTATTAGGCCCCTGCATGTATTTGTTAGTGAAACAGACAAGTGAGAAACAGCAGCAGAAATGTCCATGTCACATCTGGGCTGCTCCTGAAGCCTGTTGGAGTGCAGCTGATATGTTTGTTCCAGTGGCTGCAAATCCAGCTTGTGGGTCTTCCTGCCTCCCTCCCTTGCTATATCTCTGCCCACAGTGGGAAGGAAAGAAACTCTAAGGCCAAACCTGTGGGAGGATAAACGGGACTTCACTTTGGGTTGTCTTTCTCTGCCTCTGCCTGTAGATATGTAGGGCCATTATTAGAAAAGAGCACATGACTTTTCTGTGGAATTTTCTGTGGAATCTTGACATTCTAATTGCTTTCAACTTCGTGCGTACCTCACATATGTCACCTTCAGATGCTGAGCAATGAACAAGATCTGTGCTCCTTAGTACAACCTGTTCAAAGTGAAAAGACACAAGTCCTGTTAGAAAAGCACATGATGTTTAAGCCCTGGCTTTTGGCAGAGGTTTCTTCCTTCTGCATCAATACACACAAGATCATGCAGGTGGTCCTCTGGATGTACCAGTGCTGAGCAGTGCATAACAGGACGAGTTTTCAATTGCAGGTGTTGCTGTCCAGACAGCTCTTTCACCAAATTGTTGTACAAGAAATATTTAAGAGCCAGTAAAAATGAACCCTAAAACTGGCAGAGTGACAGCAGAATTTTTCTATTAGTTTAAACATTTTTGTCATTCTTGAATCTAGCTTAGATTCATTATGTATAAATTGTGTACAGGGCTGAAAATGGAGGGTGCACCATCCAAAGCAGCTTTGGGTGACCTTCTGAGACTTTTACACTTGTACATAGGAACAGGTAACACCTAAAGCAATAAGTGTGTCTGGACAGCACTCTCAGATTCAGAGGACCAGAACCAAGAGGATGCCATGCTGCCTATAGCCCTAAAGCCAAAGGACATGCCTTGGGTGGTGTCAGAAGAAAAGGCAATGATATTTTTGGGTTGAAGGTGTCAGGGACAATGCCTGAGGCTTTTCCTGAAGGGGAAATAGGCAGCAGGTGCACATATATGCTGGAGAGGAGCAGGTTGCAACAAGGTTCAGGAGTATCCCAGCACTTGGAGGGGGTAAATGGGTAGGCAGCAGAGCAAAGAGGGTGTCAGTGTGTATCAAAAGCATCTGGAGCTCAGTGGGTGAAGGAGGAAAACAAATGGGAATAGTAACGTGTGGCTTCTCCAGAACAGAGAGTAGGATGAAAGGATGCAGTGGAAAGTGAAGTGGGTGGGAATTTTTCTGTTCAACCATCTACACCAAACACTTTTTTTTCCCTCCAGAGATGTTTCTTGGTGGGCTGTGTTTGAAACCAAGTATTAAGGAGTCTCCCCTGCAGCTGATGAGAGAGAGAGAGGTGAGAGAAATTCAGGGAATGAGAAATCAGGACTTTTTGAATCAAGGAAAAGAGCAAAGCGGTGAGAACTGTGCAGGCAATAATGAGAAAACAAGTGTTTTGAGGGGAAGTTTTGGAAAGTAATGGGAGAGCAGGGATCTTCATCAGGAAATAGGAGTACACAGTAGTAAAACACAGTAGTAAAATTTGATTTCCAGCTGTCTTGGGTTTTTTTACCAGCATGATGTAAATGGTAGCTCTTACTGGAGGGAAGGAAAAATCATTTTTCTCATCAAGGAAGTGGAGAAATCTCACTATGTTTGCTTGCTTGCACAAAGAATGCTTTAATGTAAGTGTGGAAAAGCAATAGAAACATTTTGGTAGTACTTCTTGTATTTTCTGTTTTTTGAAGAGGTGTATGCATATGGTAACACAACCTGGAGTAACCATCAGCCTACAAACCCACCCTTGTGTGTCTTGAGATTTTTTCTGAAAAGATGTTATTTTTTTTCCCCTACCTTTCAAATACTGATTGCTTACAAAAAGAAATGTTTTAAAACTTTATTTTGAAGTTTGTCCTAATGAAGTCTAGCTATATTCTGGCCTGAATATTCACTGCTTGATGGTAAGATTAAAATGGCCATGAATGTTTTAAAGATTTGGGCTTTGCATAAGTACCTTTTGTTCTGTGCTGGGTAGGCTGGCTGTCTCTCGGCAAAATGTGACTCCTGCCTGAAACCAGAGCAGTTTGGAAGCTGACATAATAGCTCATAAATTGGCATAGTCTTTCAAAAAGGTGATCAGCTTAGCAAGGTATGGGCTGGTCTGTGCTTGTGATTGCATTAACCTCTACCTTGTGTCTGCTTTTTCTTCGGTTACAGTTGTACTTGCAAGGTGTTTGTGGTATATTTGCTTTATCAGGAGGAGACTGTGTCCACATGCCAGAAAAGTACCTCATCTTTCCTCATTCATTCCCTATGTGATGTCATATGGAGCTGGGAGTCTTCTGTTTTAGCAGTCACTAAAATATGTTGATAATGTTTGCTTCCAACAGGACACTCTTCTCCAGGACATCCTGTTATCTTCCTCTTTCAGCCTGTTTCTGGGTCAGTCTGAGGGCTTTGGGAGCTTGTCCTGGTTCCCCAGGCCTCTGGAGTGGTAAAAGTGAGGTGGTGCTGACTGAGCTGTAGCACAGGCAGGCCTGGAATGCCCAGTGCTGTGAAAAGGGAAGGGAAGAGCAGGTCCAGCTGCAGCAATCCTGACTTTTCTGGGAGCATCACACCTATCCCATATGTCTATCCCATGGCTGTTCCCACTGTTTGGCAGGGCTGGGGCTTGCAAGACTAACACCAAAGCAATGTGGCTGTGTGTTTGCAGTTTTCCACTGCTGGGATCAAGTATTGGAAACTTCCATTGATGCCTGGGACCTTCTTACCCCTAAATGTGCTCACTAAGGAGCTTGTCCTCCAAATGAATTGCCTGGCCATGTTACTCTTTGTCTGTTTCTAACCCTGTCTATTCATCAATTTTATTTTATTTTTTCAAAACAACTCAAGATGTAGGTAAAGCAAGCATTTTATTGTATCTGTAAAGATGCTGACCTAGCATCAAATGGAAGAGTATGATGAAGCGATAAATGTTTCAAGCCCCTGGCCTTTTATCTCTGATTTTCTTTTTTAAAAATGTTTCTCAAACTTAAGTGATTGAAAAGTTTTCCAGATCTGATAACTGCAAAGATTTCAAGTGAAACTTTTGGCTTCTATCCCAGTATGAGATCATACAAAGTGATATTAGCTGAATTTGTACCAGAGTTTGGAAAGAAAATGAAAACACGTTACTGTTAGTGTCTCTCAGCTATTTTTCAGCTATGCTGGACAAATGTTTTCTGATTGGTTAAGTTCTGAGAACCATTTGAAATGTTTTCAAATATATGTGTGTATATATATATGCATACTTTTCTTTCTAAAGTATTTAATTTATACTCTTTGGGTTTTTCATCCTTGCTAGCAGAACTCCTTGGATTTCATTTTACATAGAAGTTTTTAAATCTAGTATTGCAGAGAAAACTCACTACAAGAGAGAGGATATACTGAGTTCCTGCTGCTATTCCAAAATGACCTTAAAACAAAATCTCTAACCTGTCTTTTTGTCTGTGTTCTGTGACAGGAGACTTTGAAAACAGTTGTCCTTGCAGGGGTGTGTGTACCTAATAAGGGTAAATGTGTGTCAACTACATGTGTTTTGTGGGTCTCCTAGTACACAGAAATAAGATAAATAATGCCTTAAGTTAGGCATTTAGATTACTGAACAGGGCTGAACTTCAAGGGCTGAACTTGCAAACCCAAGCAATCGGACGCCAGAAAATTCTACATTTAAAGCTATTAATCCATCCCCTTGGTAAATATTCATTTTGATTGCCTTTAATTAGAGGATTTCGTGCTTCCCCCCTCCCCCCCCACCCCCCAAGGCCTGTGTATTGTTCAGCACACAGCATGGCTAATGCTTAATGAGTGGGTAGGTTGTTGATGTTTTGTTTCTCACCATTTCTTGTATGGCTTTATTTACTGCATGGTTGGCAGATGGTGCACTGAATACAGAACTACTCATTTCCTCATGGAGATTTTCATGGCATTAACACCATAAAGAGTTACTTTACTGCGTGTTTTTCAGGGAATCTTAATCAGGAGTGCAAAATAAGACATACACATATATTTAACCAAACTCTGAGCCTCGACAGTTAATTTTCTGGAAGGAGATGATTGCAGCACAGTTGCCTTGGTGTAAGATCTATCAGGCTGTGTTGATTCCTTCTCCCACTCTTCTTTTTTGTAGCAGAAAGCAAGAGTGGGTCAAAGCTCCCACAGGGGCACGAGGTATCTCCATAACTTGAGTAGTTTGGTGGAAATGTTGTAAACAGCTATAAGTTCCCTCCTTCTCTCCAATGTTTGCTTCTCGCCATTGTTAATTGTACAAGAGAACACAGAATTTCACATGTCAGAAATCTCTTCTGTAATCCAAGGAGTGGATATTTTGTCCAGCAAACTGGCTCAGCAACCTGCTTCCAGCATTCAGTGCACGTTTGAGACCTGATGGATATGAACAAAGCTTCAAAACCTACTGTAAGCTACAGGAAGAGAACACCCTTCATCTGGTTTCTGTCTTGGAGGCTGTAAGCTCTTCAGGCTGGAGCCTGTGCCTTCCCATATGTCGATAGAGTATTTCAAGCACTATAGTAGTATAAACAGCAGTGGATGAGGTCATCATATATCAAACAACATAATTAAATCAGTGCTTTATTCACTGTCTGTGTCTCATTATGGCTGCCTCCTAGGTCACTGCAGCCTTGGAGATCGTGTAAGAACTAGAATGTTGCAACAGCCCTTGCGGAAACATTTGCTTTGAAGTTGGTGCTATTCACTTAGAGACCAATCTTCATAAAAATGTACTTTTGTAAAATGTGGTGCTATTTTGAAAAAGCCATGTAAAAGGGAAACACTTACTATTGATTTTTTTTCATAAATTGTCATGCACAAATGTCAGCTGCTGATCATATGATTGTGATGGGATTTCTTGATTGATTAGAAGTCTGAAAGCAATCAAGTAGATGATGTATTAGGAAAAAAAACAGATTTCTCGGAGGGGAACATAAGCTTAAAGTGCCTGCAAAGTAACCAGATTTCAGTCATTGGCATGAAACTGGCATTTTTTAAAGTTAAGTGATGCTTTGTTTTGGCCGCTACTTTAAAGTGCATTCCCTGTAAAACAATATAGGAAAATATTTTAAGATGCTCCTTCCCCCTTTCACAGTTCTGGTACCCACACTTTAAATTTTCTGTTATATCAACACCTCTAAGTGTTTTATATAGATCCTTATGTGTGTTTTACAAGGAAGTAGGCTACCAATTTTGTCTGAGCAATAAGGTACTTTGAAGTCTGAAGTCATAATAAGATATGCATGTAAGCCTTGTGCCTCACCATGTATGATGCCATGGGCATGTGTTATTGCTTACCTATGCCTTAATTACTGTACACATGTAGCTACAGGAATAGATCCATATGGTTTTCCTACTGTAAACTTTCAGGTGACTTGCTAATCTAGGCCAGTATTCAGAAACAAGGGCTGGTCTGAGATCTTAGAAATTACAAAGCCGGCATACAAATTTCAGCATTAAGGCTCTCCCAGATCCACTTGAAATCAGGTTACATTCATATTCTGTCCTGTTTTTTGAATAGCAGCCCAACAGCATGCAAAGTTGTTATGTTGTTGCTTGACCTGCTCTATCCCAGTCTTGCTGCCAAGTAAAAAAGAGAAAAAGGTATTCAGGACTTATGTTATCTTGGCTTTGCCATAAGTGAAAGAGATTTTTTTCCTTCTTTTTTTTTTAAATCTGGGGGTTTCCTGAATTAATTAATATTATCTGATGAAATTACTGAAATAATGTATGTTCTTCCTCCCTGAAGTTTTTCTATTTGTCTCTGGTGCTTTTCCCCTCTACCAGTAATGACAGCTCAGAACCATGAGTCGGTACCATGCATTAGGGTATAATCTTTGCTAATCTTGAGCCTGAAAGTAGGAAAGTGAAGAGAGATCAAAGGCATCTCTCTAATGTTCTGCAGTACAGGTGGGGTCCAGAAATCAAGTATAAAAGCAAAGTTGTGCTGCTCAACCAAATACCCTCATTGAGAGTGGAGGACATCTGCCAGCTGGGCTGCCTCTAGGGCTTGTTTACCCTCCAAAGCACTTCCAAAAACCTGCTGCTGCAAAGATGGGAGGTGGGGATGATGATGAGGAGGGTCTTGCAGGATCCTGCTGGAGGTTGCAGTTAGTAGTTCCAGCTCGGTAGCTGCCCTGCTGGGAAGACTAGCCTGGCAGGGTAGGAAAGCTGAGGGAGGGGCAGAGAAGGCTACTTACCCCCAGGCAGAGCTGGAAATCCCCTGGCTCCTGCTCAGCTGGTGAAACAACAGCAAGGAGAGAAGTCTGTCATCCTGCCTGAAGATGGGTGCCTTCATGTGGTTCTGGGGTGCTAGGGAGAAGTCAGATTTAAGTCTGCTTTTAATAAGAGCCCTGCTGTTCCTAACCTTTTCTTTTTTCCAGTAACATCCTCCAAGCAGGAGTTAAAAGAAGATCAGTGGCAGACAACAGAAATATGGGCTGCTCAGTACTTAAATTTTCTAGTCTTCAAAATATAACTTCAATTTTATTATGTTGTCTTAGTGGCTTGATTGTTGACTGGTTAGGCACTTGATAAACCTCCTAATAAAAAGAATAGGTGCTTCTCTTGGTTTTGCACTGTTTTATTTTGCTTTGTTCGTGTTTTGCTATTCTTCTGTGATTTTTTTTTTAAATAGCCAGAGTAAAACAGAAGTGGTAAACTTTAATTTAGAGGTGTTAGCAAGAGGTGGCTCACCTGATAAGGGTCATTCAGGCTTCACTGGTTCTTTGTTATAATCCACTACCCACTATCATCTCAGTGCAGATGATAGCTTAATACTTGCAAATTACCTAAATATAATGAATGTCAAGCCAAAAAAAACTCTCTAAAAGCACACACCTATGAGAAGACGAGGACAACACAAGGCAAGCCTGTTAGGGCAAGTGTGAACAAGTGTTGAATGTAAAGAAAAAGTGTGGGTTTTGTTGTTTTTTTGGTTTTTTTTTTTTTATTCCTTTGCTACAGGGGCACAATTCTCATTTCTATTTGCAGTCATCTAGGCAAGCTGAGGTGTGTTGAGTGCAGAGCCTAATTGCTTGTGTACTGCATGCTGTGCCTCCATAGCTTTCAACTGGGAGCCAGCTTGGAGCATAGGCTGAGCAAGCTCAGGTCTGTCCATACCTGCCTGCATACAGAGCTCCTCAGAAGAAAGCAGAGACACCCATTTTCTCTTTATTACTGCATTACACCAGAGGCAAGTTCTCTAATTAAAACTTGCAGTTAGCGGGGTATGCTATAACTGCTGTAAATTTTGGTCATGTCAAGACTTCCTGGTGGTGGGAGGAGAGGCCCAGAGAAGGCAGTGAGTGCAAACAAGGGCTCTTGTGTAGATGGCTACAGCAGCCCAGCCCCTGTGTCCCATTCATGCTATTAAGGCACCACCTATGGTGCTTTATACCAGGAAAATTGCTAAATGGCTGAAAAGAAAATGTCAGTAATGCTGGATACTGGAGGAATTAAGTTCTGCCTTGTCCTGAAAGAGGTTCTAGTCATATCCTCCTATCCACTAGGCTCCCATGGGAAAAGGAGCTTGAGAAGGCTCAAAACCTTTCTGCTCAGAAAGGCTCAACCTTTCTGCTGCCTTTGCCCTGGTGCATTTGCTTTCGTTCATCTGACACAGTAGGGAAAACCTGTGAACTAGGATAACAAGGATGGCAACACATTAAGAAATATGCATTTTAATAACGGGATTAGAGAATAGATTTGCATATCTTACAAGTAGAGAAATAGAAACTTGGAGGGTGAAGAGTTTTCTGAATGGGTTCTGATTTTTACTTTCTCAGTCGCTGTATTCATTTGCTTTGGCTATCATGATGACTCTTGAAATGCTATCCCAGGTTACTTCCCAGGTCTTCTTGCTTTTAGGAGCTGGATGGCTGAAAATACAATCCCACACTGTGCTGTTTCCACCCCTGCCTTTAGACCAAGGAAGAATGTCTAGTTACTTTACTTTCTGGGATGGGAGAACTTGAGCATATGAGGTCAAAAGAGGTGTTGGCGGGCGTGTAATTACCTTTTCCTTCTGGGAGGATGCTTTTCTCTTGGGCAGACTGGGCAGAAAGCTGTGGGTCTGGGCATTGAGAATAGTTTAGCAGTCTGTGTTTGGGAGGGAGGAGCAGAATGGGATAGTATTCATGTGAAGCCCCTGCTTCCTGTCGCTCTGTATTTGACCTGACATAAGCAGCTGACATAACATCACCATGGGCGTTGCCAGCGTTTTCTTTTAATATTAGATTTGGGAAAAAAAGTTAATAACTGTTTTCTTCTTAAAAGGAAGGAGAAAACCCCAAAGGATCTTGGCTGGCTCTACATGCCCTATAGGTATGTCTGGCTGTTTTTGATGAACAAGGTGCTGTCCTCCTATTTACCTCTCTCAAAGGAAGTGTCTGTTGACATAGTCTGCATTTCAATCATCTTTATTATACAGCTCTCTGGGAAGCCTCTGGGGCAAGTCAAGCCAGCCCTGAAAGAAGCTTTTGGTCACAAAGAGAGAAGAGTCAGAACAGACACCCACAGTTTGTATTTCTTTATTTGCAGAGATCTCTGCCCTGATAACCTCAGACCCCAGAGCAGCTGAAGTTGGCTGAGTTTGGAGTGGTTCAGAGGCACATTGGGCGGGTCTCCAAGTAGCTGCTGTATCCACCCCGTGCACTGCAGCCAGGATGGAGCTGGGTGTGCCAGATGGCTTTGATGTCCAGCCTAGTGGAGGCTGGGGTTTCCCTGCTGAGGGAGATATAGGTGGGTGCTTCCAGGTTCAGAGGCATCTTTCCCACCCCTCACATCCCTCAGGTTTTCTGTGCATGCTGTCACCATGCTTGGTGCTCTTAGTGTGGCTCAAATGTTCACAAGGCTTCACATGCCATTACCTGTGACAGGATTATTCAGAGTGGCATCCAAAGCCTTGCATGTTGTGGGTTTGTGTTGGTGTCCAGAATTCAGTAGAGAACTGCTGTTGGTTGTGCTATCAAAGCTGTTTTTAATGTTAGCATGAGGAGAGAACTTCATTTCAGATTGAAATTTATGCATCAGAACTGTACCTTTGTGGGTAAGTGAATGTGGATGATTTGCATGATGTTTTGGAAGTGTGCTGTATTATTCCACGCTTGTGTCTTTGGAATAGGTGAAGTTAGCTTTGGCTTGCACTGATGTGATATTTTCCTCTAGTGCTCAAGGATGAGCTCTAGATAGATGCTTGTGAAAATGATGCTACACAAAAAGCATCCATCTTCTTGGCAAAAGGTGAGGCCCTGACTGGCCTCAATGTGCCCTCAAGGCCTCTTTCTCCAAATCTGTGCAGCTGCTGACACCTCTGAGGGGCTAAACCCATCCATCTTTTGGAAGAAGAATGGCTTTCTATTGTACTAATAGAGAGTGAGTTATAAACCTTCCTCTCTCAAGTTTTCTGCTGTCTGGACGTGGAAATTTATTTTATCTTCAATAGTTCCTACCTTAAGCCAGCTGCAATCTCTATCAAAAACTGTTACCTAGAAAAGCTACAGATGGTTAAGAAATAGTGTCTAAGTGACCCAGTTGCCAAGTGTAAGGTGTTACTTGTGGTGCATGGGGAGCTGCCTAACAGCTGAATGTTCAAATATCAATTAAAATAATTTGCAGCATCATGCACTAATGATGAAAGCAGCTTGTGTCTTCATTGTAGCCGAAGATTTCAAGGGCCAAATTCACTGGAAATACAAACAGTGGTGCAAATTATATGTTAGAGCACAATTGTTTCTCTGCAGGCTATAAATAATTCCTATTTTAAGACACTGGGGGTTATTTGTCTCCTGTGGGAGAGACTGTATTCTGTGGTGTAGCTGACCAGAAAATGGTTGTTAGTGATAAAGTGGTGTAATTTGCATTGATTTATTATTCATTGGCTGTGCAGATCAAGTGCAGCTTACTCAGCAAGAGGGATTGATACCAAATTCTTTTGTCGCTTAAACAAATATCCCTGCTGAGTATAAGTGAGAGATGAGATTTTTACAGAAGAGTGGTGTTATCAGACACCTTCTAGCTTGTAACTCTCTAAAATCTAAATCAAACTTACTGTGAATTTGACTCCAAACTTACTTTTGGGCTACCTGGGTAAAGAGGGTTTGATAACTATTGGAAGTAGATGCATATAAAAAAATAAAAAGGTAATTCCTTGACTTTGCCTAAATTTCCCACACCATTTAACATGCACATCCGGCTTTGGAAGTTCTAGTGATTGTGTCTGGCAACCTGCACCCATAAGAATAGGCCTTTATTGGCTGCTGTTTTTAGTGTGGGCAAAATTATGTTAAGGATAGGACATGATCATTCTTATAAGGATTTTGTCTGAAAATGTTAGCTTCAGAGCTTCCAGGTATTTTGAGACGTTCTATGATTGATGTGAGAATGATATTATCAATGCCTACTTTGATGTTCCTCTGAAAACGGTACCCCTTGGAAGAAAAGTGCTTAAAAGACTGTTTGTTGGATTTCTTCTTTTCTTGCTCCTCACCTTTTATATCAGTTTTTTATTTGTCTTGGTTGTGGGAGAAAACCTGGAAATATGAATAAAATGCTTCCTTTAAAAGAAAAAGGAATATATTTCTTAAGTCTTATTTTTAAATTATTCCTGGGGGAAGGGAGGGTGTTTTATGTTCACATTCATTATCTTCAGGTGTGCATGGCCACTGCTGCAGGTGTTGAACCATCCCATTCTTCCCTGGATTATTATCAGCAATGATTTCACAGATTGTTCTGCAATTCCACTGTGATTTTGGCTGAAAAAAGGAGTAAAATTAGTTACAACATGGGAGGTAAAGCAATGCTGGAGGAAATTCTTAGAGGCTTTCTGGTGATCAGTTTTTCTTTGTACATTGAGATTAGTCTCTCTCCACAAGTCCTCATCTACAATCAGCCTTTGAATAAACAGTCCCTGTCCTGCCATGGGCCATTGCTCTTTGCAGCCTGGAATGAACTTGTGGGGAGAGTGCTGTAACTATAAATTACTCTTTTTGGGCCAATTGTTCTAGGGAAATCTGAACAAAATAAAAATCTTGGAACTTAAATGTTCTCCTAAAAGAATCATGTCCTATCCATGTAAAACTGAACTATTTTGCAGCATATTCCTTCACATTTTTGCTAAAGGTTAACAAAATTGTTTAGACAGCTCTAGTTTGGTGCACATCAATCTACTTTACAACCAGCTGATTAATGTCTGACTGATTTCTGCAGCAAATTTCTCTAATCACTTCTTATTTACAAACTGGGGTGGTTTTGTTTAAAGCAGCTATGCTGTGAGTGTTCATCCATCTTAAAAGTTCATTCCTTGACTGAAGTGAGTTTAGGAAACACAAGTCTAATGAACCTCTGTGACAAATGGTGCCCATAAAAGAAGAAGTCATATGCAACATCTCTGGTAGTGTTAATCCCTCCTGTCATCTCCTACAGACATAGTAAAATAAAATAAATTCTTGAAGTAAAGAGAAAGGAAATCATAGCGAGTGTAGGCAAATGAGAGAAACAGTTACTCTGGACCCTGCAAGGAGCTGCACAGGAAGGCAGGAAACTGGATTTTCATTATCCAGGCTATTGGCTGACAGCTGGTGATGTGAAATAATCTACAGCTTTTTTTGAGAACTTATTTAAATCTCATGGATTTACTCTGCTGGGAATTACAGAGGCTTCATCTTTAGAAATAAGTTAAATTATTCACTCTTTCTTCCAGTAGAGTTAGGCACTGGGCCGATGTCTTTTTTGTGATACATTGTGCTTCACTACAGGCTACAAGTGCTGAATCCCTCTGCATGTTTATTCTGTTGGTAAATATCACTCTAACTGGTATTATACAAACTTTTTCCAATGGTAAACATAAGAAATATTCAGCAGCTCTCTGTCCCTATGGGGAACTCAGTTGGACAGACCCCACAGGTATTGGGATGCAGTGTAAGCAAAATTATTCACTTTATATTGACAAGCCAGTGTAGCTCTGTGGAATTATAGCATGGCAGAAACAAGTCTCAAAGGTTTTGAAAGGTCAGATGTGTTCTACAGAATGTCAGCATAAGTTGTGGCATGCTGCTGATTTGGAAACAAAAATCATGTAAGTGGATATGTGAATATTTAATTAATTATTTAAGGACTACTGAGAATCCCTTAGTCACCTTCAGCAGACACTATGCCTTTTACTTTTAAAACAGGTATATTTTCCCTACACTTTTATGACTTGTTTCCTTCTATCACTGTGTACCTCTGTGAGGATATTCTACACATGGCTTTCAGTGTAGGAATAATTCTGCAGGTTTCCCTTTACTCTCTGTACCTCCTGTTCTGATGACTCAGATGTGTTTGTGATATTTCCTAGTGATGATTTCACCAATTCTTTTAGGCTTAGGTTACACATCAAAATTCTGACCAATGTCATCTTCAGTTTGACTTTTTTTTTTGGTGTCTTTCGCAAAAAAAGTTATCTGGTGTTTTTGGATACTTGAGGACTTAAGAAGAAACTGCTAAAGCTCTTGCCCCATCTCGCTTCCCCTTATGATTCTCTCTCTGCCTTGTTCCTTTTGCTGCTTTTGGCATGTGCTCTTTCATCCTGTTGTTGTCCCTTTAGACTGCTTCTACAGAAAGACTTCCAGACATATTGCCTTAATTAATTTTTTTCTAGATTTCCCTATACTTTGCACTGCTTTAAACAAAAATGAACTTTACTTTAGAAGCACCTAACATTCTATCCTGATTTTATCTGTAATTTGTACAATCTTTGGAGACTGACTCTTGCACTCCATCAGCCCATGGTACCTTCTTCCCTCAGATTTTTGCTACAATTTAAAGTGGAACTTCAGTGGTTTTGCTCTTTCTTAGGAAAACCTCATCAAGATACGCAGATCCCTTCCCATTTACACTTTTGCCATGATTTCTGCAGAAAATCAGGATTCTAGTGATCAGAATTCTCTCAGGTCCTAGAGAAGGCAGATTGGCAGATGAGAGAAAAGCTCAGACTGTGTTTCTTCTGGGTTACATTCAAGAAATGAGAATATTTTTTAAGGGATAGTCTGTGTCACTGTGTGGAGTGGCAGTAATTTTTCTGAGGCTATTACAACAGTTGAATATGTCAAGAAAGGATGGGAAAGGGTCTAAAGATGGTCATATGATATTCATGCCTGGCTTTGGTGTGCAGGATGTCAAAAAGGAAGAAGATATATTAATGAATAACGAAAGAAGAATGTAAGTGATAGAAATGGTGGTGATGTTAACTGCACCATCAGGTAATTTAATGAAAGACTTGTGCTTAACTTGACAAGGTGATTGGTTGTGGTCAATTAGAAACAAGGAAAAGGTTTGTACTTAAATGCCAGATTGTTAGAGAAGGGGAATCTGAACTACCTGTGAGGACAAATGTTGTAGAGAACAATAGGTGCATAGCAGAAGAATAATCTTGCTGGAAAAGTACTTGCTGTGTTCAGGAAGAACAGTAAGAAAAAGTACTAGACTGTCCATGAGTGTAACTGTGAAAGATCATTAATAAAACCCCAAATCACCCTACCCCCTCCCCACAAACATAACAAGAAAGGACATAGTGAATAAAAGAGTATCTGTTCTGGTTTTAGCAGCTAATAATGAGATCATAGAAAAGCTAGACTTGGGAAGTAACTTAAGATCAAGTGATCAGGAATCGATGTAATTAAAATGAAGGGAGGATTAAAAGTTTGTCCTTAATTAAAATTTGTCTTTGAGAGATAGCTAACCTGAGTTTGCCAAACTGCTAGCAATGCTGTTTGGCTGCACTGAGAACTCATGGACCTGAATAGTGCACAAATTGGGAGCTCTTGCAAGTACTCCAGCAGTCTGAATTTTGTCTCCTGAAGAAAAAGTTGTCAGAAAAGGGTGAAAGTTAGAGTTGCTACAACTCATTCTGAATGGAAGCTAACAAGTGATGTTTATACGCATAGAAAAAGAATATTTGAGCCAGATAAATAACTTTCAAATAACAAGAAGACTACTATGTAACACTGCTGCTCCTGCAGGGATTAAGCATAATTTAGAAGTGGCCTCTGTGTGAAAAAGCCAACCCCTTCATATCTGTCTGAGGAAACTCATGTGGTGACCACTGCGAGAAAAATATCTGAATATGATGGAAAGAAAGCTTGAACATGGCAGCACTTCTGAATCACATAAGAATAGATAAACTTTATAAGTGCACACTCAGAAATTGAAGGTAGGAGTGCAAGGATTTTTAGCAGATCCTTCAACACCCACTGCCCAGCTCTGGGCTCTATGCTTTGTGCTTAATTGTGTCTGCTATCTGGAACAGGAGTAGTTTTGTGGTGTCACATTGCTTGACATTGTGGTTCTTGAGTATCACTGCATCAGTTCAGGAAGGTTTAAAGTATGTAAACTTTAGGGAAAAGTTGAAGAAGAGGGTGTGAAAAGAACCTTAAATGTGATGCCATGTTAGGAAACTGAAGGGTTTACTTGGAGGTTTTCTGACTGAACAGAGATGGTGACATGACCAGCTGTTGTACCTTTTCTGCCCTGTCAGAAGGCAGTGGCATTTTTGGGACATTTAAGTGGAGATTTTTGGGACACTCAAGGGGAGAATGCTGTCAGACTGGTTAAAATAAAGTACACAGTGAGAGCTTTAAGATGCTGAGACTTGAAGAAAATGACTGAAAGGGTACGACTGAACTTGTTAGTAGGAAAAAGAGAATGAAATATCATAAGTGATGTTAAATTTGCTGTGCAAGCAACTCCCAGAGTTGGCATCAATTGAAGAAGAGGAAGAAGTTTTAATAGTAGGGAAGGCTTTTAGTGTTAGGGGAAGTTAATTTATGTTTGTAGCAAAATGTAGAGTTTGAACATTTGGGAGGTAAAATGATGCATGTGTTTAAGTACAAAGGAGATGTCTTGGAAGGGGAAAAGGAGTGTCTGACGACATGGTTTCATAAGCTTCTCAATCTGATCTAAGGCTCCTGGTCTGTGCCCCTATTCTATTCCTTCCAGTCCACCTTAGACTGCTTTGGCAATCTTTAAATGGAATCTGAACCATCAGTGCAGAGGTGAGTCCTAAAGAGATCCCCTAATTGTGTTAAACTGGGAAGAATACTGTGGCAGAATTTCAGAAGTGCCCATCAATGTAGTGGGCTTCCCAGAAAAGAGAAGTATCATAGGAAAGATGGAGACTGAATTGAAATTCAGTGAGGACAAGATGTCAGAGCAAGGATGATGACCAGTGATACCAGAAGGGCTGTGTGGGAGTGAGATCCTTGAGATTTGCCCAGGAAGAGATCATGAATTACGTTGGTGAAACCACTTTCATTCAAAGGGAAACAGCAAAAACTGGGCTGGACATGATCCAATATAGAGTTAGAAGAGAGGAAGTGAGTGCGGTGGCTTTAGCCTGTGCTTGCAACAAGTTTACAGACAAGGGAAAGGAGGAAAAGAAGAACTGCTGAGATAGGTAGGGCTAAATTCTTGTGGGTAGTGAAAAGGGGGAGCAGAGTGAGAGAGAGAGCAGTAAGTTGGGACTAAGCTTGGCTGAAACAGAAATGTGCAAAGAGAAATAGAAGTGGTCAGAGAATTTCAGATGAAGTTGAATATTCTTTACGGCTCTGTGTGGTGATACTTTAACAAACTGGATTTTGGTAGGAATTGGCAAAAACCAATGAGAGATTTGGAAGTATCAGCAGCTTCATGCTTAATGAAGCAGAAACTGGCTAAACAAACTTTTTTCTCCAGTTAGTGGTAACTGATCTGAAGCAGCAAGGTGCTGCTGCTTGGTTTTCCCTCTTTCTTTCCCCTGCAGCAGCCAGGCAGGCGTGGTGCCGACGGCTCTGGAAGGAGAGCCATGCATCCAGACTTCAGGGGCTGCACAGCCTAATTGTCTGGCTCTGCTCCAGCTGCTGATTGACCCAATAAACTCTAATGAATCTGGATTCCTGCAGTCTGATTTGCTTCCTCTCCTGGTTATGTGCCTCTCTCAGTCCGTGAAGAGCTGAAACCTGAGTGCTGGCTTTGACAAAGGGAGTGAGAGAGGGGGAAGCACGGGAAGAAAAGACAGATAACAGCCGAATGTAATCAGTGTTTTATTACCATCCTCAGGAAGTGGGAATGGCTTAAAAAAAAAAAAAAAAAAAGTAGTGGGTTGGGGCAAGGAAAGTTAGTTATGGTGAGGTTATTTGACAGGAAATTACAAAATACAAACAGACAGAAGAAACACATTTTAAAACAGGGTAGGAAATCTCAAGTTACTTCACTGTGTATATTCAAAACCCTCAAAGCAAAGGCTGAAAATAGCAGTTTAAACAAAAGCTATCTTATCTGATAAAGGCATTTCAAGCACAAAAGGAAATTTATATATTGGGTTGACAGTCTTAAAATAAACTGATTGTCTTGATAACACCATAGATTTAATTGTGGGAAAAAAATGGGTCCATTTGTATGACCCGCAGACACAGTAAATTCCCGTGTAAATTCATCCCTTTTCTTTTTTTTGTACCTTTCTTGTCTCCTAAGCAGTGTTTATCAGTGTTTTCCAGAAATTGTAAAGGTAGATTTATGCATGTAGGACAAGACTGATAAATATGTGCATAATTTTTAGAATTCCATGCAGACCAGATACAATTCATTTCCTGTGCTACTGGATGGAAGCATATTAATGATACTTCAGCAAGTAGCATTCAGATTCAGAAAGATTTTGGCAGAAATATGTTGTTTTGGGATGAGGGTAAAATTTCCAGTACTAGTGATCAGAATTTTTATTTTATTAATATCATTTTTATTAGATTTGTGATAAGCTTTTGAGTACTTGGTGGGTCTTTTCACTTTCTGTGCGGAAGGGAAACCATTCTGTTACCACAACACCTTTATCCTGTTGAGATTTCAAATAAACATTGCATCCGTATAGATATGTGTCCTTCTAGTGAGATAGGATATGTGTTACAGGGTTGAAACAATTTGATTTGCTGCGAGGGAGGGAGCATGGAGAAGGGGAGGAAGTAACAAATGATCTATTAGATTATCACAGCTCAGATCTAAGGCTTAGAATGCTGTGAGACAAAATATCTCCCTTGCTTTTGACTGAAGTGGTGGGAAGAAGCATTAAGAGGTTTCTAGGCCCACCTGCCTGGCTGCCATGATTTGGAACGTAAGTGTTGCCTCCAGTTTCTTGCTCAGCAGGCTGCACAACCAGCAGTGTATTACAGGGCAGCAGCTGCACACCTCGTCGTACCTGCTCAGCCCTCAGACACATGTAAGCCTGGCATTTTTTCCCCCAGTTCATTTGTCTGCTGTGCCTGTAACTCCCTCCTGCTAACACTGCTGAGCCTCCACAGTCAATGAACACAGCAAAATAAAGTCTGGTGAGAGGGCGCTCACTTACTGAGTGCTGTGTTGCAAGGTAGTGAGGGGCACAATGGTTTTGTTCTGGTTAGGTTAGGTACATAGATGTTTCCATCTGCACTTAAATACTTCCCTTTCAAGATGATCCATGTGTGCCCAGAGATCTGTTAGGGACCAGAGTGCTCAGAAATATCTGACCTCATGGGGCTCAGAGAGTGTCACTGGAGCATAGCACAAAGATGAGTTCACACCAGCTTATGTTGAGGAACAAGACTGTGAGGCCTGGTTGTGTCTTATTGCTGGAAAGTCTTGCTAAAAGTCCTGTAAAACTGTCAGGATCTGATGGGAGTTTTCCTCTGCTTAACAAAGAGCTATCAGCTGACAATGGGCTGTGAGGATTGGGTTGCAGTATAAATTTTCTGGACTTATGATTGTTGGGGTTTGCACTCAAAATAAATAGCAATGACACCTGTGCAGGAAAGCTGACCTTTTTTCTATTGATTTATGTCTTATTTAAATGACCTCTTTGACAGGATTTCATAACTCAATCAGGTGACTTCACGAGGGAAAGCTGTGCGAGGAAAATGGCTGAGTGTTGATGTCAGTGTGATTTGCTAATCTAAAACAGTTAGCCTTTAAAAAATAAAAGAAAATCAAAAAAGAAACAGCACTTGATTATCTTTTCAAAATGCGTATATCGAGTGTATGGAAAAACAGGTAATAGAACCATTTTTGACTGAATCTATTTTTGGTTTTAGGTTTTGGAGTATTTTTCTTTTCTTATTTTTTTGGTTCTGAAATCCTCTACAGTTACTCCTTGATACAATTCTGAAATGTAGATGTGGTATTGCAGTAAAAAGAGATCAATAAATTGTAGTGTCCTATAGTTAGCTCTCAGAATGCTGATCCAAGTATTGGGAACTTCTCTTTTTCCCATTTGTTTTCTCAGCAACAATCAATACCAAGTGACGCAGCTGGTAGAAGATTTTCTTAGGGTTAAGGAGCTTGCATCAAAATTAACACCTCTGAAGAATTCTAAGATAATTAAAAAAAAAGTTGGCTGTTACTATGACCCATCTTTTACAATCAGATCTTTCCTTTTTTGTTTGAAAGTTTAGATATATATGAATGATATTTAAGGAGATGACAGATGATCATGATGCTACATAATTTTCTTTCTGTCTTCGTGACATTTTATAGCTATTATTTTGTATATGTAAAAAATGGAAAATCAGGTTCTGGAGATGGAAAGTCGTTGCCTTATAACAATCCCTATCACAGGTTAGTATTATCAGCAGGTAGCCAGCATGTCCTCTACTGAATACATATTAATGCTAGCTTTCACTTCTTAGCTAAGCTAAAAAATAGCTGCTAGAGTAAGGATATGACCATTTCAACAGTTTGCTTTAACACAGTTTTGCTGTTTTCACATTCATTATGATAGTAAAATAGATGGACTAATTTTTAAAAAAAGAAAACTGTGCTTTATGTTAAACTGTAAAGTCTTTTCCCAAAGGCTACTTTGGGAAAATTCTGTTTGCTGGTTTTGAAAGGTGTGTATGTGAAGCTCATTGTGACTGCTGAGTGCAAATAAAACCTAGGACAAGAAACACAGAGATATGTTGTCTCCTGGCTTTGGCTATGTGCATTACTTGAGCAAGTCTGTCACATCAAGTGTCCTTTCTCTGTGACAGAATTAAGACTGCCTGTGGGTGACTGACTTGAGACAAGAGTAAATGGATAGGAACTGGAATAAGGATCCAGCTTCCCTGACAGGGTTCTTCATGCCTAACCCACTAAGTGTTCCAACCAAGCAAGGTGTTTCTGCAGGGCTGAAAGACTTACCAGTTGGATTTTGGGATCTTAGGACTGTTCAGTGCTCCAAAATATCTCATGTATTTAACATGTGTCCCTGCATCTTTGAAACTCCACTGTGAGTAAAGTTTGAGTTAATTAACCAGTAACAGATGTAAACCACATTCATACCCAACCCAAGTATGTTATTCTTGTAGTTTATCTGTACTTGCTTCCTTTGAAAATCATGAAGGCTGAACATATATATTTACAAGTATATGGTTTTAGTTTTGCAACTTTTTATTGTTTCCAAATATAGTCAGTGGTGCAGTTTGTTTCAAGGTGTTTTGAATGGAGTACCTGGCACATTTCCAGCATTTTTCCAATCAGTCACTGGCTGGCTTTTTAAAAAATTTAATTTTAAACATGAAGTGAATAATTTCCAAAACACTTAATCTAGCTTCAATCTAGGATTGTAGCCTCTAGATATTGGTTGATATTTGTGATCTTTGCACCTGGAGAGGAACAATTCTGTGAAGCTTTGCTGCTCCTTTTTACAAAAAGCAAAGTTTCTTTCAAGTGCTTCCAGTTTTAGGGAGAGGGGTGAAAAAAAATTGACAGTAAGACAGAATTTTATTATAAAATTTCAGGGGAGAGAAGATGGAGAAAAGGCATGAACATCTTTTAAAAAATGTGTTAAAAATTCTATTGAAGAATAGAGATTTTTAGGCCATTCTCATTCCTGTTTTGTTGGTGTGGTTTGAATGTTCATGGATTAGCAGTGTTACTACATTCACAGTAAATGAAAAGCTTCTTCCTTCAGGGGCTTACTCAGTAGGGCCACAGCCTTGCAACCTCTGATGGGACAGGAAGGTGTTTTTCTCTACTGTGAGATTGGAAATCCTTTTTATTTGTTGTGTATAAGACAGACAAAAGTCTCCTTCTTATTCCCTTCACTCCTTCATGTGAAAGCTCTGCAGTTTGGCCTGAGGGAAGTAGGCTACAAAAGGAGGTATCAAATTTTGCAGCCCTTCCAATGGTATTGCTGCTGCTCCTTGAACCCAGCCTGAGGGAGCCATTAGAGGGATCTTTTAGCAGCTGCTGAGGGGAAGAGTAAAGTTTCTGTAGTGCTCAATCTGTCACAGCCATGGGACCTAGGCCCCATGTTAAAACACAGTTGCAAAATTACTGTATTCAAACTCAGCAACTCTTGAGGTTTATAAATTTACCCTATTTATTTTATCCGTATTTATTCATACTGATATTATGTAAGAGTTTTCCAAGTAGTGTATTAAAACCATGTGATATTACTTACAATATTTTAACTGCCTACACAAATTTTTTTGTCAAATTAATAGCCCAATATGTAAATTGCTTTCTAATAATGTTGTTGGGCTTTTGTAATTACAAATTTTTAAATTAAGTAGATAGAAATAAATGATTTTTATTCCTGTTCTCCTTATTCCTATTCTAGTTATCCTCCTAAGCAGAAGCTGATTTGTGTTATATGATGGTGTGACATAAACCATAACCTAAACTATGTATTGAAGGGAAAAATATATATATGCAATATAGAAGTTTTAAATGAGATGAACGCTATTGTCAGAGTAGGACTGCATTAGAAAATGAATTTTTTTATTACTGAATACCAGTGCATAGTGAAACTATTTACACAATTATGAATTAGCAGGTATTTGAATTCTTTTAAGAAATCCTTTTGTTTACAAATGTTGTGGTGAACAAAACGTAACTGCAAATACAGATTTCAGCACAAATACAATTTTTACATGATTTATAACTGTCAAATGTCTGTGCTGCAGAATTTTTGTCTGAATGTACTAAACTAATTGGTGTTTCATAGACATCTACTTTGGAACTGGCATTTGTCCTGGTTTGTTCCAGTTAAAACTACCTACTGGTGACTCTTGTGTAAACCAGTTTACACTCTTGAGTCTTGAACTATTTCTCCTTTCTCTTCTCTCTCATTCTTAAGCACAGCATGTAGTCTTTGGGATCTCAGTCTTATCATAAAGCCCTCAATTCATTTTTATTGCTTTAGCTTCTCCATTCTTCTGGGTAGGAAGTGCTCAGATCTGATTTCTTCCTGGGCTTGCTTACTGGTAACTCATGTCAACTTTGCTTCTGAAACAGTCAGACATAAGAAAAAAATGGTGTTTGGAAAATCCTGACAGTCTCCTAACAAGCCTAAAGCTTGTAGAGGGGTTAAGAGTGTGTATTATATTAAAATTGGGATGAGCTGAATTTTTGAGATAAGTTTATTTCCCAAAGCAAATTTTACTTTTTTGATCTACTTAAGCCAAAGTGTCTTTTAGTTTAGTGTAATATGTAATGAGACCAAAAAAAAAAAAAAGGAGAAAATTTTATATGAAGACACAGTGGCCATGAGTGATATGAATTAGTAAGATTGGGGCATTAGCTCAAGTCCTGAGCAGAAATGGCCATGGGGGCATAGTTCTTCCATTCTGTCTCCTCTCCAGCTGACTTAGTGTCAGTGTGGCCTGGTGGCTGGCCTGTGCCTTTGGCAGTGGTTAGCATTTTAAACTCAGCGTTTTTAAAACCAGTGACTGACAGAAATTGAAGCATTGGAGTCAAGAAAATGATAACACATAAATGCTGGGAGACTGTCTTATGTGCTTCCCTGCTGAATTCCTTACAACCTTTTCTCCTAGACATTCTGCCTTCCCACAGGGGAAAACCCTCCCATTAGACCTTGATTCAGAATTAACTTGTACATCTGGCACTGATGTCTGGTGTGTGACAGTGATACTGTCAGCTGTATGACAGGCATTCCAGGTGATTTCAAAAGTCTTTCACAGAGAGCCACAAACCCAAAGTTGCCTATTTCTGCTGTGGTAGCACCACTACTTTTAGTGTTGAATTCTGTTTTCCTGAATCATGAATGGGGACTTCTCCAAAGACTAGAGGAGCCATTTGGGTTTGTAGCTAATTCATTTGGATTACTGAATTCAGAGGGAGTTTTCCCAGGCTGTCTGGAAAACCATGAAAAATACTAGCATCAAGGAATGAAAGACACTGCAAGTGTGTATAGGACAAACCTGCTTGCCCTTCCTCTATAATTTGAATTTGATTACTGCAATTAAAACAGATTTTTGAAGGCAAGAAAGAAGATATCTTCCAATAACTTGTTCACAGTCTGTAAGAGACCTTTTGCAGAACTGAGAAGAGGTTCTGGGTCACTTCTGAAAAATCAGTATTGGTCTATAACTAGCAGCCTGTTGGGTTGTGTTACAGCTGCTGAACACAAAACATGTGCTGCCTTGCATATCCAGGTGTGTTTCTCATGGAAATACCATGGCTATTGGAATTGAAGCAGAAACTCCTTTATATTTGTACAGTACAGTAATTGTGAAAGGATTTTTTTCCACTACAGCAGCTTTGTCTTCATGTCTGCCACTTAGGGAAGTTTAACACCATTTGGAGCTGTTTTCACTTGTAGAAAGGTAAACCCTGTGTAAGGATAGCCATTTATTGGAACTCTAAGTAAAATGGCAGATGGTCTGGATGTACAATTTTGTTTAGACACTGGGAAAAGGATCAAACTGTGGAAGAAGTTGTCATAGTAGAAACTATACCTACAACTAGCATGTAGAGATTTGAAATTATATTTAAATGAGGTCAGATGTGTTTGAGTGAATTACATCCAGCAAGGAAAGATTAAGATGCTCCCTATTGTTTAAACACACAGTCCCAAGCCTTTTAAAATCTTCCTAAGGCAGTCTTGGTGTGCTCCTGGCTGTGCAGTGAGGCCTTCTCCCATGGGAGAAGGAACCAACTCCACCTACCTAAACCCTCCTTTCAGGCAGTTGTAGTGAAGAGTAGAGGACCCCCTGAGCCCCCTATTTTCCAGGCTAAACACTCCCAGCTCCCTCAGCTGCTTCTCAGCAGACTTGTGCTCTAGACCCTCCCCAAACTCCATTGCCCTTGTCTGAACAGGCTTCAGCCCCTCAATGTCTTGTGGTGGGAGCCCAGAACTGAGCACAGCACTTGAGGTCTGGCCTCACCAGTGCCAGTACAGGGGGACAATCACTGCTCTGGTCCTGCTGATCACAGTGTTCCTGATACTAAAAATAGACTAAAAATACATCTAGTCTACTTGGGAATGTCCTGTTATAATTTTGATCATCACCAGGATGCCCATGGTCTTCTTGGCCACCTGGGCACCCCCTGGCTCGTGTTCATCTGCTGTCAACCAGCATGCCCATGTTCTTTTCTGCTGGGCGACTTTCTGGCCACTGCCCCAGCCTGTAGCACTGCCTGGGCTTGTTGTGATCCAAGTGCAAGACTCAGAGCTTCATCTTTTTGAACCTCATACAACTGTCCTGAGCCAATCAATCCAACCTGTCCAGATCCTTCTGCAGATACTTCCTACCCTCCCCCAGACTGAGACTCACACCCCACCAGTTCGGTGTTGCCTGCAAACTGACTGAGAGTGCTCTCGGTCCCCTTGTCCAGGTCCTCAATAAAGCTATTAAACAGGACTGGCCTGTCACCACCACTGTCTGGTCCAGGCTATCCAGTCGGTGTTTTACTCAGTGAACAGAACCCATCCAATCCATTACCATCCAGTTTCTCCAAAAGAGTGCTGTGGGAAACAGTGGCAAAGGCATTACTAACATCCAGGCAGACAACATCCACAGGCTTTCCCTCTTCCACCAAGCCTGTCACGCTGTCACAGAAGGAGATAAGTTTGGCCAAGGAGGACCTGCCTCTCATAAACCCATGCTGGCTGAACCCGATCCCTTGGACATCCCGTACATGTTGCATGATGACACTCAAGCTGATCTTCCATGACCTACCCCAGCATCAAGGTTAGGCAGACAGACCTGTAGTTCTCCAGATCCTGGCCCTTCTTGTAGATGGGCATCCCATTTGCTAACGTCCAGTCAATGGGAATTCCCCAGTTAGCAAGGACTGCTGGTAAATGATGGAAAGTGGCTCAAGTGAGCACCTCCACCAGCTTCTTCAGCAGCCTTGGGTGGGTTCCATCTGGCTCCATGAACTCACATGTCTAAATGGCATAGCAGGTCACTGAACATTTCCCCTTGGACTATGGGGGCTTCATTCTACTCCCTTCTTCAAGCTCAGGGGGCTGGGCAGCCTGAGATCAACTGCTCTGACTGTGAAAGACAGGAAAAGAAGGCATTCAGCACCTCAGCCTTTTCTTCATCCTTTATCACTCTGTTTCCCTTATGTCTAATGAAAAAGAGATATCCTCTGAAATACGATGGTCTCTGAAAAAGCAGCAAATTCTTATTGTGCATTGGTGCATCTGTTGTATCTGAGCTTTTGCTGTTTACCTTCTTTTATACCTCTGCAGTGTAACAGCTTCTTCTAAGAATTTCTTTCCTTCCACAGTCTACATTTTTGACTCATCAAGTCTAATGTACAGTATAGTTTAAAACCAAAATGTCTTGATGTGATAAGGAATTCTGATTTTCTTCCTCATTTTCTAGAGGCCTGCTCTGAGACCACCTCTGGTTATGGTCCACATGTGCTACTGAAGCTGGCTAGAATGGTGTGACAAATGTAAGTATTTTGAAGAAACTTGCCCCTGCAAGCCTCCATTTGTATACTTGAAATTAACAGATGCCTTACTCTCCCTGTGTCATGCTCCCCGCTTCTGTAATGTCCATACAATGATATCATTCATATAATCATAAAAAGACGATGTGAAAATGAGTCACTTAATGTTTGTAATGCATTCAGATGTTGTGATGAGCACTGTAGGAAAACCCACAAGCAAATGAATAATTCATTGTTCAAATCAGGCTTTGAACAGTACATGGTAAACAAGACATGGGACTTCACACTGAATAGTAAGAGTAAGGCCAAATAATTAATGATCACTTGTTCAACTATCATGGTTGATTCAGAGTATTGAAAGGGAATGGCATCTTGTGGAAAGAGTGTAGTCAAGTCCTAAGGGACTGGATGTTAGTATATGATGGGAAAAATAAATAATTTATGTTTTTTCTTTTATTTTTTTCTTTCAAGAACTTTAGTATTAGTTATGATGTGTGTTTTGGAACAAAGATGAAGTGTGTTAGACTTCCTAAACTGCCTGATTTTAAGTCTGTGTATCTCCCATTACATAGATATGATAGAAATGGAGAATCCTAATCTCTTCTTAAATTCTATTTTCATAGTTTCTTACTGCCCAGTGAATCCTTTTGGTCTTTGGTGTTTAGGCATCAAATGAAGGGTATAACACCTTCTCTGGACACTGTGGTACAGTCTTTGGATATATTTTTTTAATTTTGATGTATCATGTATATCTTGATATGAAATTATCTTAAGAGCAGCTAATGGAAGAGGAGATGTAAACTTTCTCCTGTGTACCAGCTGCAAAATAAAATTTAGTTTTGATGGAATCTTATGTTTTGGAATAGCTTGTTCCTGTGTTGAACCTTTTGACCTTCCTTTCCATGATAGCTCTTAATGTTTACATTTTGAGAGTGAAAAAGAAAACTGAGGGAGGTATTTGCAGCTACACTACACAAAAATATGTCAATAATTCAGGCTGACTAATAGCTCCTCTAGTAACCAAAGTCACCTGCAATTTTTTATAGTCCTAGAGCATAAGCCATCCAGAACATATAATCAATTCCACTCTGCAGATGGAACGGATGGTTTTTTCCCAGGCATCTCCTCCCTACTTCCCTAAGCTGAAGCTTTAAAAATCAATTCCACAATTTGATCAGTTTAAATTCCTGAATATACTGAGGTAATGATACCGAACTTCTAACATTTCACTGCTTCCAGTGACAAATCTTTTGGCAGTGCAGCATTAAAAATAAACCAGAATTTACTTGAGAACTGTTATAATTCACATTTGTAATTTTAAAAGTATTTTAACTGTATTTTTTATGTTTTAAATGCAAGACCACTGAGCACAGAAGTGTCCAAGAGACAGCCACAGCCCATGTTAATGCAATGACATCACTCAGTGTGATAAATAGCAGTTATGTCACACCCGCTTTTGAAAACAAAAGCAAATCATGTTTAAAATCAATTCTGTATTTCACACTTCTGGAACAATTTAACATAGTGCTACTGCTTCATAGTATTTGGGCACATTTTGAGAGCAAAGCCTGCATAATAGCTTAGTGATTGGAATGAAACACAGGATCAAATATAAAGGGATAAATCTGCATTTTAGGGTTGTAGAGAAATACGAACTTTAAGCAGATTAACAAGATAAGAAATGTAATGAAAGGAAGAAAGATTCTTTCCTATATTCTGAAATTGGCAAAGAACAGTAAATACAATTTTTATGGTTTTTGCTACAGTGTATGTGAACAGAAAACTTGCAAAGGATGAACTCATCTTTTTCAAAGACTGGCCAAATTATTACACTGTAGGTTGAGACATTCAGGGAGTTTTAAGTGTAATTTCACTGGCCTTTTATGAGAGATGAGTTCTGGATGTTAACTGGTATTTACTTCTGGTTTTGTCTGCATTTTCTTAAGGTCTTGTGTAATTTTTAACCTGAGTTCATAGTAAATCCAATACCTCATCAGCCTCGTAGTCAAAACCTCACAGAGGTGGATTTCTCAAGTTTGCAGGTATTGGAAACTTAAAATGAGACCTGTAACTTGGAGACACAAGCTGGTCAATGTAGGTACCTGGAGTAGTCTGCAAATCTGCTGATGCCAATCAGGCCCTGAGTTAGAAACTACTGACTTAGTTCTTTGCATTTTTTACCCAGGGATCTCAAAGCCTGTTATCCCTAATAAATTACGCTTGTCCACAATGTGGAAGATGTATGTAAGTTACTATGGGCTTATTCTAAGCCTGCACAAATGGAAACATAAATCAGCTTGGCTTACACTGCATGCAAAAGTGGTGTCAGGAGCAGAAACCAAAGGTTTTCTTTCTCCTCTGGGTCAGGTGACTCAGGAGTGTGAGAAAGCTCATTCATGTGCACACAATTCTGCCTGCTGTCAGTCTTTAGCCTACTTCCCAAAGAAAACAAGACCTTTTTTTTCCCTTTTTATTTCTCCTCTCTCCTTTTTGTTCTTTTTTTTTCTTTTTTTTTCTCCCTCTCTACCTCTTCTTCCTCATCCCTTCACCCAATAACCTTTGGAGGTTATTAAGGTCTTGGCCTTAGGAGGTTTGGGCAGAGTTGGAAGGGGAAAGCAATAAAAATGTTATGAAATATGGGACTGGCTAGAAGAGGAAGATAAATTAGTCCTTTCTGAGGGATGTGTGAGCCTACCAGGTCTGTGCTCTGTCTGGCCTGAGAGGTTGGCTGAACCTCTTGAACCGTGGCTCAGGCTTTGCCATAGCAGTACTGCCTCTGTGCCCAGCTGGGAGTTGGCTGATGGAGGAGGGATGTGTGGAACCTTGTTGAAATGCTGTCACTGGAGTAAGGATTGCTGGGAGTTGTAATTGCCATAAATGAGAGAAGCTTAGGTTTTATTACTGGCACTGTTTGCAGAAGAACTTGGAGCTATTCTTTCTGCCTGTAAAAATACATTCAGTCTACTTGGGAATGTCCTGTTATAATTTTGATCAACTTGGCAATTAAAAAAGGCATTTTATTTCCAACTAGAGTTGATAAAGCAGAAACCTATTTAAAATATTGAACTCTAAGCCCCTTCAAGGGAGTGTTTCTTTAAATAAATACATAACAAACTCCTAGAGGTTGTTTCTTTTTTTAAAAAATCTTCTAAGTAACTGTTTTTTTGCAGTTATGTCTTTCATCTCATGGGAACTGTCTACTCCTTGATTTAATCCCAAAACATCATCAAAGTCAGTGGGAAAGAAAAGGAAAAAAAATAGTATCTGCAAACTCCAAAATAAAAGCTTAGTGTATTGTGATTGAGCTGGGCAAAATCCTATCCTGGTAGTTCTAGACTTTGTGTAAGGAATTTTCAGAGTTGGAACTTTTAATTACATTGGTATATGGACATAGAATTACTCTATTCACCAAGAACTACACACATGAAATGTGTGAGGAACATGTGGAGTGATGTTTAATTTTGTTCTCCTTTGGAGTACAACATTGTAGGTATTTGTAGGTATTTAGCATAGAAGGAAATCAGAAATGCATATCAGAAACATGTCCCCAGTTTGTTTGGAAGAGAAAAATTGAGACTGCTGTCCCTCCACTCTCTCTGGAAAATCTTCTAACTTGATATTCTGTAGTCTGAGCGAGCTCTCAAGGTCATCAAAGTAATTTTTTGAAGCCTGTGGCCTTAGTATTCCTACAGATAATACATCAGGCCCATTATCTGATACTCCTCAATTTTGTTTTGGCTTCCTGCAATTTACATCCCATTGTCCACTGATATTTTCTGCTTTCTTTTAAACTAAAGTCAAATAACACTTCCTATGTTGGCTCTGGACTTAATAAAAATCAGACATGCAACATTTGGGACTCTTAAAATAACACGTTTTAATACAAAGATGTGAGATAGCTTTTGAAATCTGTGGTGGATGTTTATTTCCTGCTGGGCTTAATTTAGGAATCTAGTGCTAGCATTAAACTAAGGGGAAAAATGTTTGCTCTTTCATCTGTGTGCCACATCCCATCCAAAATCACAAACAGCTCCTTTAAATTTCTGATCTTTGTCCCCTGCTGGATGTGCATAATACACATGCCTGTCTGACATATGAGAGAGCCAGAGCCTTGAGAAAAAAAATAACATTGCTAAGCTTATGCTTCTTGTCTTAGGCTTCATAATCATCTGCATTTTGGAGAATGACAAGTGTCCAAATCTGTTTTGATTCAATATAGATGCAGCTTTTCCTTTTTTTGAAGAAATCTCTTTCTTACCAAGTCAAAAGTCCCCATTTTATTGGAAAAACAAAACACAGGTAAAAATGCTTGGGGAATAAATACCTTCCCCACATCAGAGGACCATTTCCCCTTTTTCAATACTGCCTTTGAATACAGAAAATACTTTCAGGAGTGTCACCTTAAAATTGAAAAATTTACTCAGGTCAAACTGGAATGTGAATCTGTCTTTATCACCTGGCCATGTAGCTCATTAGGTAGGTGTACACCATAACATGCAGAAGAACTTCTGGTTTTGTGCAAGCTGAAATGAAACTGGCTTCAGACATTCAACTGCTTGGATCACATCAAAGAGTTGGGATCAGAGTTTAAAAGAAGTTTTCACTTTCTGTTTGATAAAAGTCTATTTATGTTTGAAAAATCATCTTGGGCCCATTGTGCTATAATAGAGATTACACACGAAGCACATATTTTAAAAGAAAGTTATTAAGTTGTAAAATGTAACATTGAAAAGTTTGATGCTAGAATCAGTATTGGTCCTGTAATCTCAGTGGGTATGTTTTATGTAGGCATTATGATACAGATTTTAATTATTTGCTTGCATCTTTTTCCTCTGTAGTTTCTCTGCCTCATTTACATATACACCCCTTCTCACCTCTCCCTCCCCTCAAAGAGAAAACACTCTTTAAACTGACAAGCTATTTGATGTTTTGTTTTCCCTTTATGTAGTATAAGAGCAAATTGCACTAACTGTATGCTGTTCCAGCCCTGGTATGAGGGCAAAATAATTAATTCTTTCCTGCAATTCTCTGTGGTACTTCACCAACTGAGGAGCAGAGTGGTCCTCTACAGCCTAACACCAGCTTTTTAGTTGCAATTGCAAGGAAAGTCCTTTCAGGACAAACTTAGAGAATTTATGTATTGAAATTTAGGTTATTTTAACGAAGTGTCTGTTCACAGATTTAAATTTTCTACCAGGTAGAGAGATCTGAGAAGATCCTGAGTTAAAAAAAAATAGGAAGAAAAAGCAGGCATGTTCATAACTGACAGGCATGTTGCCAGTTCCTGATCCAAAGCAAGTGTCTTCTAAGGCTTCCCAAAGTAAAGGCCTCCAGGATTTTGCAGTGTGTATTCTTCAATTTGTTTGTTTGTGAAAACTGAAGTTTATGTTTATAGAAAAGCAAAACCTCAGGCCAAACAATTTAATTTGCTGGAAAATAGATCTTTAAAAGTAAAAATATCTAACCCACTTGGTAATTGGGGGTGCTGTTTAGCTAAAAGTTTTAGTTTTGTAGAAGACTAAGAAGTGTACTAAACTTTGATTTTCTTCAAATTGTTTGCATATTCAAAGTATTCTGCACATAGTGGGAAATAATCAGCTGTGCTATGCTAGTAAGAGTATGCTGGTCAGATATGCCTTGTGTCTGACCTGCATTCTGTAGATCAGATTCCTGTCTGTGCCTTATATAATCACACTTTTTTTTTTTTATGATGTTCAGTAATAGAAATAAACTAGAATATAATCCAAGGCAGTGTGCATGCTCATTTTTAAAAAGAGATTCTTTACTCAGTATTCTTCAAAGCTAGCTTTGTCTAAAAGGGTAATATTATTTTCAGGGTCTTTTCAAAGACTCTAAATTCTGGTTAACACTTCATATCAAAGGAAGAAAGTAAGGAGTATTTCTTCAGAGCAGATATTTTGCTTTCTTGGATTTTATCTATCTTCCAAATCCTTGGTATTGACCTTAAACAAAGTGATGAAGCTTGAAAGGAGCAGACATAGCTCAGTCTCAGTTAGAAGGGACTGCTCCCAAGCACCTCTCCACCTGGCATTCCTGATAAAAAGTTGTTTTAACCATAGCGTACTCCAAAAAGTCTACTCAGTGTCCTTATTTTTTGCCCCATACTGGGCACATATTACATAGCTCAGAGGTCATGGTCTGTCCCAAGTGCAAGACACTGATGTCTTTTTGCAGTCTCTTTGATCCATTATTTTCTTTTACTTTATCAGAAAGAGCTCAGTTGTAAGCACACACTGAGGTACAGGAGAAGAAATTCTGTGAGAATCTCAGTGATGTGATGTTGCATCGCCCACAGCATTTTGCTGATATTATTTTGGTAACTATGTTTATCATTTATGTGAAGTTGTGACTTGTCACATTGATATTAAATCTCATGTAGGCAGCATTCTCTCATTTGGAGGCTGAGGTAGAAAGCTAAGGTAAGCATCACCAAAGGGCTGTGTAAGAACCAGCTCTCTGTCTTAACAGTAAGCTGCCACAAAATTAAATTTCCCTGATGATGAGATTCCATTAGTATATTACCTCCAATAAGGTCTTTATTTCATCAGCTGTGCCATCACTCGTATAAGAACGAAAATGGATGTCCAAGTGGTACACAGGCCAGCTTAAACCACAACATCAAACTTTATCTTCAAAAAACCCCAAATCAGTTGCTCATAAAACAAACCATCCCACCATGCATTCTAGTATTTTCTTTGTGAAGTATTTGTTTAATAAAAAACCTGCCCTTTTGGTTGTCTTTATAAGAAGATATACCTGAGGGAAAAGTTCTAGGCTGGTGGTGAAACTTTCAGAAATTACAAATGGATTGAAGATTTCTAAGGCAAATATTTTATAAAAAGTTTGGACACTGAATGCTGCTTCACTGACTTCCAGTGAAACAATGTTTCTGAGCATGGCTCTGAACAAGAGCCTTGAAAGCTAAAATGCATTGGGAGTTTTTAAAATCCTACCTTCAATCTTCATGCGCTGTAATGGGGCCAAATTTTAGGCAATGGGAACAAAGGAAGTCCTTTGTTGGGTGCATTCCTATTCTTAATTGTAAGCTATGAAAAATGAATCAAAGTGTAGAGACAGCACAAATTTCGTGTTATATACACAAAGCCAATATAAGTATCTTCTAATGAAAATGTTTTATCTTCACTTTTTTCTTTTATTTTGAGAATGATCATAGTATATAATGTGAATTGTATGTGGAATTATCCTGTAATTGACTTTCAACATCCCACGTGTAGATGAAAATATGTGCATCTGTGTTGCTGTAGTTACTCTTGGTCTGCAGCATTTCCTATACATAGAATGGGAAATATGCAGGCAAATTTAGCTCCTGTGTATGAAAAATACTTACTTATTAATTAGTGCTGTTTAGATTTTTTTCATATTTTGTTCATTGGGGCATATTGCACATTTTCTTAACCTAAAATACCCAAAAAAACCCAACCTCCAGAACCCCACCATGAATTCTTAGGTTCAGTTTCCCAGATTTTTGTATTTTTGTCCAAGAAAATTAATTTTTTGTGAAATAGTAGTTATTATGACATATCTTCTCCTCTCCAGGACTTCACTTCTCATTTGTTGGACGTTTCTTAGAGAATTCCAGAGAGAGCTGAGATCATACTTGATGCAGTGAAATAGATACATCCAAATATGAGCAAAATGAAGCTTGCAATGCTTATGTATTTTACTGTGGTATTTATGTAACACTTCAGATTATTGTGCTAGCATTTCAGATATTTCAGTTTCTCTTCATCACTGTTATCCTTAAAAATGTTTCTTTAAATATTGGGCCAGAAGCAGGAGATGCAATGGAGCTTTTTATGTAATCCCAATAGCAGGGATTGTCCAGATTAGGTCTCTACAGAGAAGGTATTTGGCTTTCAGACCTGTACTTTCTTTACACATAGCAGTACAGCTCATGCTTACCTCTTGTCTGTAACAGCATCCTCAAGTTTTACAGTTCATGTGCAGAAACTGTCCATGTAGGTGTCTCTGATGCTTGTAGCTGGTTTGGGTCATGCTGGTTTTGGCATGTTTTTGTCCACTTAGAAATAAATTCAATTTTGGGGTTTTTTAAAATATTTTTATCACAAAATGTAATTTTCATGAAAATTTTTGAGAAATCTGAGCTCATGGTCAAATTTATGGGACTTCATAAATTAAAATTCCAGATGCTTTGGATAGAATGTGCTGCTAGAAGTAGGGGTGTCTTTGCTGGGTTTGATATGTGCCTTCAATGATGTGACATTGGGGTACACGTAGAAGTCATCCTTAGATGTGCAGAATTATTGTTGTGAGCAAAGAAATTAAGCCTGTAGATTTTTGAGGCAACTTTCAATTCTGTGCATTGGTTGTCTGATGTTTCTCAAACATTTGAAAATACAGAGATTGTCTATTTTGATTGAATATTTTATAGATTATGGATAAAACATTAAATATGGTTTACTGGATGTTTGTGTTTTATTGCCATAAATTTACCTTATATTGATTTCTAAAGCATAACCTTTTTTTGAGTTATTTTTGCCTTTTCAATAGAAAAATGGGGTTTAATAGAGATAAAAGTTTGATTGCCACAAAAGAACAAACTGACTGACACATTTTTTGACCTAGCTATGTGAGAAGTATTTTAAAAAGTACCATACAAATATGGTACTGGCTGCAGCTTATTGTTTAATGGATATGAGAGAGACTTTAGGTTCAGTGTCATTAAGCAGTTTCCTTAAATGGGGATGTGGTTTGGAATGGTTGTTTATAAATATGCAGATGTACTTAAGCCCAATAACTGTCAAGCATTTGCATGTTAATGAAGTGCTACTGCACTAAGCAGTGGACAGCCAGCTGGAACTGTGGAGATAGGATTTATGCTGGGGATCTCAGGGAAACTGCCATGCCATGTAAACAGAAGGTATGGATCCTATTGACTGACAGGGATCTTGTTCACTATTGACACTTATTTTCTTGTATTCTATCACATGCACAGCAAAACCAAGTTCTTGCTCTCCCCAACCCTTCTGTTTTTTTCACTAAAGTAAATCAATTTTGAGGACAGAAGTGAATACCCTTCTTTCTCAGATAGACGGCAGAACTCATAAGGGAATAATTACAAGTCTAATTCAGCTCTTTTAATGACATCAGCCAAATGATTCTTGGATTCAAAGTCCCGGATGAGTTCCTAAGCTTTTTAACTCTAAGCTTCTAGGCTGAAGTAGTATGACTTTTAAATTTTGTTTTCATTGGAAGATCAAAGAAATGACTGCAGCATTAATTAACTGTGTGTATTTTGTTTGTGTAGCCCACAGAAGAAAGATTGTGTACTTAATAACATTAATTTGCTGGCTGAGATAAGAGAAAAAAAAGAAGGCTGGTGTGTTGGGCCTATTGGAGTAATTGTCTGTAGAGCTGACAAAAGCTTCTAGAAGTTGGTCATCCATGCATATATTTTCTAGAAGATTTTTCTGTCTAGTGTGATATTCCTGACATGAGCTTTTCTAATGGGCTGGATTGCAGATGGATTACTTGGGGCGACTGTTTGTTTTATCTTGTGCAGATTTTAAGCACATGAAGATTTTTTATTTTGCACAATAGTTACAAATATATAGTTGAGAATGTAGAGGCGGAATTACATGTTTCTCTATTTTTATTTTTTTTTTGGTAATGTAATAGCATCCACAACTTCCCCTTATGCAAGAATACAGTGGGGCCTGGTGGGGCTATTTGTATGATTAAAAGCTGTACTCAAGGCAGGCCAGCCATCCCTTACACTCATTCCTTGACAACTCACTATATTATCCTTAAGCTTTTTCTGGAGATGGGTGCAATGCTTGCCTTGCTCCAGGTGTGGGACATCTCTGCTGGTCTCTATGATTTTCCAAGACAAGAGAGAGCACACCATTAGAACAGCAACCTCTTCTCTCAGGACCCTTGGGTGCAGCCCATCTCTGATGTCTTCACAGCTGCTGAGTTGCTGCTGTCCCAAAATGATGACTGCTTCTGCTAGACTGAGATGTAGAGCATGACTGAATGCACACTATCAGAAAACGTCCTTGGTTTCCTCTTAGTTTCTGTTTGCTTGTACCGTAAGAGAAAGGAACCTCTTTGCCAGTCACATAGGAAGATGGTGCTTCTTGTTCTGATTTGCTTAGAAATAGGACAAGGAGTCATGCAAAGCAGCTGCTGTGCACTGGAGAGAGAGAGAGCTGTGATATTTTGCCAAGGAGCAGAAATGCTGGAGGAAGCCGTGCCCCCTTCTACAAGTCCTTTTGTAATGTAAAGGGGTTATTCCTTAATTAAAAGGAGTTGTGGATCTTTGCCTGCTGGTTGGAGGCAGCACACCTGTGGCAGGCTCCAGGGGGAACTGGCTCTGGTTGCCTGCTGGCTGCTGGCGGCCGCTCTGATCCTGTTTCTGCGGGAACAAGTGTTGGATCAGCAAATGGGATGTATGTGAGAACAATAACACACAAATATTGATTTACTGGCTACCCGAGCTATTTCTGTGGCTGCAAGCTGTCTGCCTTCAGCCTAACACTGTGTGTGAGGCACAGTGACCCTGCTCTGCTGCCTTATCTTTACCTAAGCAGTGTTTTAGCACATGGCATGTGAGAAAGTGCATCCATGGAGTGCTTGAGTGGTCAGCTAGAGCTTAGTCCAACCTACTTCTTCCACTACCACTGGTGCCAAAACTTAGTGTTACATTTGATAACTCTGCAAACTGAGGACAAGGACTGCTGTGGAGTCTGACATCTCCCAGAGGAGTGAGGAGAAGACAACAGAGCAGGACTGGGGAGGTGGTTATCTTGTAACCAACCTTCCTTCCTTCCTGCCTTCCTGCCTTCCTGCCTTCCTTCCTGCCTTCCTTCCTGCCTTCCTTCCTTCCTGCCTCCCTCCCTCCCTCCCTCCCTCCCCTAATCCCATCTCTTCATATTTAGTACTGTGCAAAAAGTTAAATTCAGCCTGCCCTAGTTTGAGCAAAAGGGGGTGAAAACCCCCTTATGATAATAAAATTTTATTCTGTGTAATTTTAGATGTCAGTCTGAAAATCTGCTGCTTTGGGATCATGTTCAAGCATAAGTCTAGGCCTACAAGAGAGGCAAGAGGCAATTGTGCTTAAAAATTCTGACTTTACTGTTCCATGAATGCAGATTTAACTCTTATTACTGTCTAGATAACCAGGTACCAGAATTGTTGGTTTTGATCTTACTACACAAGATGCTAATCAACAACCAGATTCCTTGTAATTAACCCCTTACGAGATGGACTTCTATGTTTTTTTAAACCTACACAGCTTTCTGTTTTGTGTATCCCTAGACAATTCTGCACTTTGTGGTTTAATTACATTTTTAATAGAAAGGAATTATAACTCCCTGGACAAAGGGTTAAAATACAGCTTGCACTTGAAAAAGGGAATTTAATGCTATGTCCATCAGGAAGCAGTAGGATTCAAATCCCAGAATGCCTGACAACTGTCTGTCTGACAATGCCTTACTGTATTCTGTTGCCCTCACTGTCATATTAGGAAACCTTTCCAGGGCTCAGTGAGCTCCAGAGAGTTATCCTTGTTTGCAGAATCTTTCCTTCTTCCCCTCCTTCTCTTTCCTTTTTATTATTAAATTACTTATTAATTACCCCCCAGATTCTAAGGCTGTTAAATACAGCTCATCAAACTTTGACTTTCTGCCAGAGAAGCTTTTGGCTTTTTCAATTTGTCCAGCTTCAAATTGCTCCCATTGTCCAAACCTGCAGCTGGCTATTGATGTGGTGTGGGAAAGCCCCAGTGGAGCAACCTTTCCTTGAGAGCACAACAAGAGCAACACAGAAACAGCAGGTGTCATGGGGACCTCTGGGCTCTTTCCACAAGCTGGAAGGGTTGCTTTTGCAGTTTGGGATTCCTCTGTGGGCTTGCTACCTGCTTGTGTTGCCCTCCAGCTCCTGCAACACTGTTTTATTGCAGTGTGCTGCTGAAATTACTCCTGCTGGTGGAATTTATTGCCTGTGGGCTTTTTTTAAGGTTGCTGGGCACTACTGAGACAGCCAGCAGACCCTTCTTACACTGATAATCTCTTTGACATATTGGAGATCTTGTGATTGTTTCAGTTGTCTGCTTTATTTAAAAACCTCTGCTGTGTGTCAAAACTAAAGGAATCTTTTTTTCTCCTCAACACACTGATAGTTCCTGGCAATTGTGAGCAGGACATAAACCCATTAAAAAACCCCAATTAGTTCTTAACCAATGTTTGTACAATAGCTCAATACAAATCATGTTTAAACATTAGCATAAAGCAAAACAGTGCTATTTTCTGTTTGACAAATTTGTGTATGCTGTGGAAACCACAGGATTTGTGGGAGGAGGAGAATGCCTTGGAGAAGAATCCAGCATTAACTGGCTGTTGGTTACTGAGATGGTACACAAACCTCGGCGTCAGACTGGCTTTGTTTGTTGCTCCAGGAGTTGTGGGCTGCTGAATGTTTTTTTTAAGGAACACTTTTCTCAGTTGCATACTTACCTAGAGGTGGTCTCCTCCACCACAAGCACCTTATTCTTGCCAGTCATCCCTTCAGGCTCAGCATGCTGGTGTAAGAGAAAGCAAGAAAACATGTCCACAGACCACAGCATGCTGCATCTTATCAGCAGTGGCCAGCAAACAAGCTCACATCAGCCCTAATTTGTAAAAAGCTTACCAAGCTAGGACTAGGCTCCTCAGGAGACAAGTTGCCTTTCCCTCACTAGCTGAAATGATGAGATACACTGGGGGCTGCTGTCTTGGATCGATTGGATGTGCTGATGCCCTGACACCCTTTGCAGATATCAGATGAATTTAGTACTTAGGGCATGCCTCCATACTGCTCTGTTTATCCTGAGCCTCCTGGAAACCATATGTCTGTGATTCATGGGGCATTGAACCTGGGCTAATCAGCTATGTTGACAGGCAGGGTATATTTTATTGAGCTTAATGCAACCTTAATGTTGTCGTGCTGTTTCCAGAATACTTTGTCTGGATGTGCCTGTGATCAGAAGAGTTTAAAGTGACTTGGAATTTGTCCCTGTCCAGTTCAGACTGCATGACCTTTAAAGAGACTGTGAAGCAATACCTCTTCCTTTTTCCTCTGTGCCCCAAAGGCCAATCCAGGACAAGGAGGTTGTGAAGGGACACAAGAAAAACAAAGCCAAAGTAAACACCAGCAAGGAAAGAGGAGTGGGGAGGAAGAAACAGAAATAGCAGTGAAAATCTGTCAGGTAGAGAGAAGGCCCTTTTTGACATATTCTCTTTCTTATAGCACTTAGCATACATTTAGTTAAACCAGTAAAAAAAAGCCATTCTGATCCTGTGAGATGTTATGTTTGCATTCAGATTATATTCCTGCTGGGACGATTATATTCAGCATTTGAACTAAGGCAAACTGGAATTGTTTTGTAGGAACTATGTATTTCATCAAAGGCATTTTTTAAACTCTGGGACATCTTCCTACTTGTTTTCAACTAGGCTTATGTATTAAAAAGAAATAAAGGAAAAAGGCAGTGTGGGCATGCTGTGGGTATGTTACAGAGGTGCTGAGATGACTGACCCTCCCTATTTGGCTGGCTAGTTTCTGAGACCATGTTGAACACATGCTCTGATGCTGTTTGAAGGCCCCATGAGAGGAAGAAACTGATTGAAAGCTCTCAGTTATGCTGAAGTGGGTGGCCAAAGTGCTGGAATTAAACAGCTGCTATGAACCTGCTGAACTTTGTTGTTTATAAATTATTTTGCAAGCCATCTGGAACAAGAATACCACAGTTTACAAAAGCTGTAGCTGAGGTTTTCAGGTTGAGCAGCAAGTGTGAAATATTATTAAGTGATTATCAGATTTTAAAGGCTTTTCTGAGTGGCTTAAAGAGAGACTCTTAGGTTAGTGAAGTTTTAACTGAAACACATTGCTGGCTTTTCTTTCCTTATGTTGTGTTTATCTTAGTTACATTTGGGTCTCCAATTAAGTCCTTAACAATACCCAAGAATCCTGCTGTGACTGAGTCGAGGAAAAATAGCCATTAGATAAGAGGTCTGTTTGCTTCATGGGTAGCAGGTTGTACTGCTGTCCCTGACAAAGTATTCCTCAGAAAACCTTCCCTATGTGTAGGGCTGACGTCAAATGTGAGATTATTTATGTTTCAGGTGGAATGAAGATACCTCATACATCTGCCCATTTGCCAAATCTTGCTGAAGCAACCCAGTGACTCCTGTAAGTGGGACAAGGGCACAAGGATCATTCAACATGGCCAGGCTGTAACTGGCAGCCTCCCTCTGGCTTGGCTTGCGCTGTCTTTTATGCATTTTCCCCTTGGTAGCAGAACAGTGTCCACAGGTGCCGCTGTAGCTGAACAAGTATGGTCTGAATTAGGATTCCCAAAGGTCTCCCAATGGCCTTGGGAGACCTTTGGGAGTCACACTTTGGGAAGTGTGATGTTGCTGCCCCCAGCTATGGCCTCCCCTGGATCTGTCAGCCTAGGAATCTTTGAGCTTTCCAGCTTTCTGCTATTAGAACAAGGGGGATTTTGGCCCCTTTTCTCAATGAATTTCTCTTTATGAGTCTTAGGGCAAATGTGCTGTGAGAGTGACTCATATATTTACCCTGTGAGCGATGTACCTGAAATGGCTCATTGTGTGGGATGCTCAGCATGCACTGGCTGGGCATAAAATGGGAAATATCACAGGAAAGAGGCTGTAACCCACAAATCTCTGCTATTTCTGTGCTTTGTACATGGACCTGATGGTGTGCTGACACACACACACGTTCGTGTGCTGACATGCAGTTTTTTGTTAAGGTTTTGTGCAGCTTGAGCTCTTTCTGGAAGGTTGCTTCCAGTGAAGGCAGGGGGAACTGAAAGTCTCATAGGTATTGGCCAAGTAGAAAGCATGGATTGACAACTGGAACAGATATTAGGAACAAAAATTATACAATGAACTCGCACAGTTGTTGTAGGAGCACCTTTTGCTTCTGTTGACTAGGTGGAAATCTTATGTGCTTGTTAATATGAAGGGGGTGGCTATCACCGAAAAGAAGCAGTAAAGAAGGTTTTCTGGTCAATTGTTTTATAATGCTGAACAGGCAGTTTCCCAATATGACTATATATCTCATTTTTTGGCATTATGTACAGAGAATTAAATATAACTTGCCTTGCCTTGGGCTGATCACTTGAAATGCAGTCTCAAAATATGATGCAATTACTTGTATTAATGGTACTTGTACTTCGTGTGTGTGTCAACTTCAATATGGTCTTGTTGCAGCTTGAATATATTAACAGCCTATGAAAGGGTTGGTAAAATATAACTACTTTTTAGACTAGAATTTCTACTTTCCTCTGAAAACTCACATTTGTGTGCAGGGCTTTCTGTTATGCATGAGGTGCTAAGGAGAAGATAAAAACCTTAAACTGAGAACTATTAAAATCAATGAAACCTGGGTTTCTGATTGACAGATGCTGATTGACACGTGGGTTCTGACTGCTATTTTGTCTCCTCAGCTGGGGGCCTAGAAAACAATGTGTGTGTGTGTGTGTGTGTGTGTGTGTGTGTGTGTGTGTGTGTGTGTGTACTTTCTAGCCTCTTTGGCTACGTATTTTTTCCCCAGATGGGTGTAATTTTCAAGCGTTCAGTGCTGCAGAGTTCATTCTGCAGACTTCTGCTCCATTGGGACGCTAAGTGGGTCTCCCTTGTGCATACCCTGCTGCTTATTTTCACAAAATCTGTGGGAACTTGCTGGCTTTGAGACTCTGGGTCCTTTGTTAAATGCGTCTGAATTTAGTCAGCAGGCTCAAAAATTGCTGGAAACATGGGAGGACAGACTACCTGTGCCCATGTGTGCCTACAGGTAATGAACAGTTACACTGTGCATGTGTAGGAACACATGTACCAAGTACTGCACATGATTATTTTTTTAACTCTGTACAGCTGATGAAATTCCACCAGGTCTGAAAATTAAATCACACTTTAAGAAATAATTGATTTGCCTTTTTTTTTTCCCAGGCATGTTATTTGTTTATTTATTTTTCTTCCCTCTAATCCATCCCAATAAGATGGTATAAGAGAAATGCTGACACTCTCTTGCCTCTGCTATCACCAGTGGGTGCTACTCTAAAAGTATTCAATGATTTTAATGAATTTTGTGGCTGAAAGTTGAACACTGAAACTTATTTAAAAGCATTCAACAGTGAAAAAAGAATAGGCCTTTATTGATATCTAGTCAAAAGTGAAGACTTAGCTGTAATTATTTACAAATCAATTAATGGACCTTTCCTCTAAAACCCTATCAGTCAAAGACTGGCTAAGAGCAGCAGAGAGCATTGATAAGAATACACCATGAAACAAAATCAATTGGTTTTTGTCATTCTGACAGAAGTGAGCTCTACATGTGGATTAACCCAGAATGCAACAGGAAAATGTCCACAGGCTGGAAGATAACCTAATTTTGTAAAATCAAGGTTGTCATAAGAATCTTTCATAATTGATGGTGAGATTAGAATTTATCTAGCAGCCTGGTGGTAAAAATCAAAACAGCTTCTAGGACAGCATTGCAAACACTTCAAAGCTTGATTGGCTTCCTCAGATCTGGACTCTGTCCTTAATGTCTGCTAATTTAGAGAAAGGAGATACAGGGTATGAGCTTTGAGATCATACTTTTATCAATGAGGTCATATGTTTATGGTTGGCAGTTACAGTATGCAGTCCTTGGGAAGGATTGGTGCGTGTGTATTTCTGGTGCTGCAGGATAGCTGCCAATATTTTTCGTATTACCTTTTTGAAAGTTTTTTTTAAATTAATATGTTCTCCTGTACAAAATTTTTGTTCATATTTTTTGTCTGAATATGAAGCTGTGATAGTATTTGGATAATAATCGTGGTTCTAGTATGATTCTGCAAAACAATGACAAAAAAAAACCCCTTCAATATTTCCACAAAATGGTCTTTAAAAAAAGTCTGAAATATTTTTGTAATTATCAGGAGAACACAAATATAGTATTGGGGATATTTAATTAAATGACAAAACTTAAGACTATCAGTTTTAGCAAATCTTAGTTCTTTGTGTGATCACACAATGTGAAATTCTCAAGAAATTTTCAGTCTTGTATCTAGATTTCTTTGGTTCACGCTCAGCTCAGTAAGAGCAGTGCTCTGATTTCTGCCTCCAGCTGTGTGGTACATATTTTACAGCCTTATGATTAGCATAACTTTATTCCACTCAAGCATTCCTCATCAGTGTGCACCAGCTTCCCCTCCCCACAGTGGGCCTTCCCCAAGCTGCTTTTGGGAAATCCTAGGGAAAGACAACTCTATGCATATGCTGCTGCTTCTCACTGTCCCTCCAACATGTTTGTTCCCAGCTGTAATGTGCTTTTCTCCATTTCTGCAGGTTATTTTGCAAATCATCCAATAAGCAAGAAGTTTAGCTTCTTGTTTATTCAATTCAATTTTCAGCCTAAGATAATTCTGAAGAATTATCTTATGAACCTCCTTTGAGATTTAATGCAGCAACTCTTCCTCACCAGATAGTGCAAATAGGCACTGGTGAGTGCAAGAACAGGAATACCTGAGAATCATTTAAATAAACAGCAGGCCAAGCCCCAAAGCAAAACCAAAAAAAAATATATTAATCAAAATGATTTATCAGTAATGTTTTGTGACCAAGACCAAAGGTCAGCGCAGTAACCTTTCAGTAATGCATCGTGCAGTCATGCAAAAGACCTGGTTTCTGTTCCCAGGCTTGGTCTGAACAAACTTGTGTGGTTTGTTTAATCTCTGCTGGGAGAAAGCTTTGCATTGCTCATGGATTTCAAGGGTGACCGTACAGATGGAGGTATGTGCCCTTTTGGTCCTGAAATGGGACGACAATGCTTGAGAGAACAAATTTTTAGGGACTTTCAAGTGCTAGAAATATGCAATGAATGTTAAAAAGAAAGATATGGAGCTCTAGCTTTTAAAACAGTTTAACATTCTAAACCCTTGAGAAGGTAAAACTGTGTGTTGTGAGTCTGACAACTCTGTGCTGGACATACAGGATTCCCAAAGAATCCTGCAGTGCTCAGAGGTGCTTTGTGCCAATAGAGATGCTAAAGTTTCCAAGTTACTAAAAAGAAAGGAGTTTTCAGTGAAAATAATAAATACACTTAAAGAAGAAAAGTTAGGGGAGCTGTTGTTGCCCTGGTAACCATAACTCTGGTATTAATTAGCATGGCAGTTATTTTTAGTCGCTGACCTCTTAATGTTTCCCTCTGCTTATTATTTCCACTGGTAATTTAAAAATAGTATTATCTTTATTTCTCCTTTATTTCATATTTATATATCTTTGATAGTTTTGTCCCCACCCTCACTGTGTTGTTCAAAGACAACTTTTTTCCCTTCTTTTTCCACACATGTTCATCTCTTCTCAAATGGGGCAGAGTGAAAGGGGCAGAGGAGGAATCATTGAACTGGAGTCGACATCCTGGAATAAATTATTTCTAGAAAATAATAAATATCTTGCCTGCCAGACACAGAACTCCTCATTTCAACTTATTCTACTTCTTATGTATCAAAATCAAACAATGATGTAGACAAATAGTAACATGAGAAAAAGAAAATTACTGTTGTTTCCAGCTCGTTTGACGCAAACTATTCTTTCAATATCAAAAGAACTCTACGTATGGTTTCTGACATATGTCATAACCTTGACATTGGTTTAGAAGCATGCTAGCCTTAGTTCGAATTGTGAGATGCTTTCTGTTCCTTCTCCTTAGGAGTTAGCTCATGGTCATGACATACCCATTTAAAAGCTTTTTACTATATTTCCTGGGTAAGTACCAGTTGTCCTATGGGAAAATTTGACTTTTGGTGAAAAGAAGGCGAGTAGAGGAAAAAGGAGATGAAAGTACAAAATTAGCTTCAAATCCCTTCCTGCCACCATCTTGAACAATATTTTTTTCACTTACCTTTGGAAGAGGAACAGTTGGAAATTGCACAGCATCAGTAATCTGCAGTGACTATCTTGTATAGTAGAATTTTCCTTGGAGGTATACACATTCTAGGTGATTTACTTCTTGCAGCTTAAAAACATGTTATTCTTCAAATACATAATTCTCTTTTGCCTGTTGCCTCATGGTAAATATTGTTGAAAAAAACCCCTTGTGCCTCTGTAAAAAAGTTCTTTTGAAGTAAATTTTCAAGTCTTTCTACTTACACACTGCTCCTCTGTTTTCTGTGATTTCTAAAACACAAATTAGGGGAAAGATGCTTTCACTGGCTACTTTAAATATTAGATGTAGGTGTTATTTCTTTTGTGGCAAAGGTAGATCAGATTATCTGGCACCTTGTCCACTTTCGTCTTGAAAACCTCCAGCAATGTGGACTCTGTCATGTTGCTGGAGAGGTTGTGCCAGTGAATGATTCTTCTTGCTGTAAAAAGCTAATTTCTTACATCCAGGAGCAAAACACTGGTAGCTGATGTTGAAATTGTGTTTTGAGAAGAAGGGATTGCAAGAGCTTTATGTGTGTAAGAGAGATAGAGAGGAATTCCAGTGGAAGTACATAAACGTATTTGAGCAAAGGTTTATTGAGGGGTTGTTTTGTTTTGTGTTTTGTTTTGGGGTTTTTTTTTTCTTTTGTTTTTGGTTTTATTTTGTGAAAATAAAAAATCTGAAGATCACTTCTAAATCTACCTTTGTTGTTTCAGAAATTGTTGGACTGAGAATGTTTTGTCTTGGCTTCACTCAGTGTGAAATTAATCCTTAACTTTCAAGCCCCAAAGTAATGCATAGTTGGACATCAAAAATATGTGTATATGGGGCATGTTTTGATTTACCTTAAATCTGTATCCTTCTCATTCATCAAGCTAAGCAGTCTAATAATATCATAGCACATAACTGACATAATGTCAAACCCAGATGACCAGATGGTTCTCTGTAACTCAAAGAAATACAGTTGGCATCTGCAAGAGAACAGTCTTCTTTTCTAATCATTATTCTCTCTGGCATTTCATCCAAATTACTAAGAGAATGTAAAACTTCCAAACAAACTCTAAAAACCTTCTCTGCCAACATCCATACTATTCCATATTTGAGCACATAATTAAAATATTTTGGTATCCAAATCTGCAGATGAAGTCAGCATTTGAGGGGATTGGACAAGATGATCTCCAGAGGTCCCTTTCAACCCTAACAATTCTGTGACTTTTAAATTTCTGTTTATTGCTGATGCACAGGATACAGAATGTTTGGGTACTTGGAATCCAAACACTGATGTTGATCACTTTAATTTGCTGTTCATGCAGCAGGCCACCTTTTGACAGACTTCTGGTTTTGTAGCTTTAGATCTGTGCTTTCTCAAACTCCTTGGTTTGTCAAGATCATGAAGCACTTTTGTAACTAATGCTAATTCACATGACACTCTTAGGAGATCCAGCATCTTACTTCAACAGCCCAGGGAAGAAATATCACTGGCAGCATGTCAGAAAATCAAAACATAAACTTGCAACTTAAATACCATACAAGTGCAAACTGGTTTTGAGTGATGGTAACACCTTATCTTTTCTAAAAAATTAAGTAAGGAGGAAAAATACTAGCTATTGGACAGCTTTAAAATAAAAGAGACTCACATGATTAGGCATAGCTAGTATTTTGTGAAATCTCTGTGAAATTCTATTATGTTTAACATCTCAATACCCACTTAAGAGCAAAGTCTAGTGTAAGAATAACTTTAAAACAAAAGGAACCCATTTTTCCCTATTAAAAAGTTCTCTAATTGTGTGTGTATTCTTTACAATGTTGCTGTTAGTGATAGAAAAATGTTTTCTTTTCCTGAAATCCATTTGGACAATATTAGCTCTAGATCTTAACTTCATCTTGACTGCTCAGCTCAGGTCTGTAAGAGAGACATTAATATAGATGTGGGAGATGGGAACAGAGCACAGGTTTCTGAAAAAAAGAACAAAAATACCCTGTGAGGAAAACCAAAAAGAGTAGAAACTGAAGACAAAGTATAAACTAACCAGGGAGTATGGAAAAGTGAAGGAATAAAGGAAAGGTAAAAAATTAACTTGAAAAGTTCTGGTAAAATTTACCACAGGCTTCCTGTCATTTGGGGTCAGAGGAATGTTTCAGTAGCTTATAGATGGACTGACAGGCAATCTTATGAACTTTGATAACCCAAAAAGTGGAATTGAATGAAGAAACTTAGAACAGATATTAATCTTTGAGTTCAGGAAAATGTTACAAGCTTAAAACAGCTTAAGGATTACAAATCCTCAAACTTGCTGAGATGTATATAAACTTCACAGAGTTTGTATAGCAATCCTAATTGTTTATTTGTTTTTGGCTTAAACTTTAGGGAGTAACCTCATCAAGCAAGGGTGGTGTGCTCTTACTGCTGCTCATCATAGCCTTGCAGGGGAGGAAAGGAGGCTGGCAGACCTCTGTGTGGTAAGTGCAGTGGTATTTCTTATGTAGGATAATTCCATTTTGTTGCACTGTCAAAACATAAAAAGGCAAATGTGACAAAATTTATCTACAACTGTGCAATGTATTTTCACCCCACAGGACAGACGAGAACAGGTAGAAGGATGTGAATGTTAAAATAACAGGAGGAGGAGAGGAGCCAGCTCAGCACTAGTGCCCGTAGCTGTGGCTATAAAAACAAATTAGTGTGGTGTGAATTCATTGTAAATTCAGTGTTGGTTACTGCCTCAGTACATGTTTTTGACCTATGGTTAATGTGAAGTAGTGCAGGGTGGTTCCCATGTGCCAGAAGTGCCTATCAGGGAAATTCCCAAGAGCACCTGCTGGCCTGTGAATTCATGAGCTCCTCTGCCTTATGCATGTGCCCTTATCATGGCAGAGAGAAAAATCAGCCTGGCATTTGAATATTGAGCATGAATTGAATGGGCAGATATGTTTGAAATTATGTTTTACAGCACAGCTCTTCTGTGACTGCACCATTTCGTGGGGTTTTTTGGTTGGTTTTTTTTTAATTGTGAATCAACACTAAATTTCAAATGCAAAATAGGCAATAAGGCTGGTTGGTGTATATTTGGCTGTCAAAAACTGGTTAAGCTAGCTAGCTTTGGTCTAGCTCTTATTTTGTGCCCAGAAGTAACTCTGTAGACATAAATTAAAGCATGCAAATACCTGTTTGATCTGAGACTGCAGTAGGCAATTAGATCTCTTTGGAAAAAATAGTCTGTAACTATTTCCTGGAGTAGAGGAATGAAAGAGAGAGGGGTTTAGAAAGTAAGAAGTTGCTGTTTTATATTTTACTAGGGGACCACAGTAGTGCAAGCCATTTTATGCTCAATCCCTGCATTCAGAAAATTGATTCACATTGTAAACTCAGCCTGCCCTGGGTTCATGATCAGAAGATCTCTTGTTTTATCCCTGGATGAGTAGATCATGTTGCCTCATGACTTTCAGAGTTTTTTGTCCTTTCTGACAGTTTACCTAGGGATTCCTAGGGATGAATAAAGATACCCCTGGCAGTGTGATCTTGCTACCTAAAGCTAATTGAAAGGTCTTTAATACAATCATTGTAAGTTTTTGACAAATGTCACTATTTAAATATAAAGGCACGAAGGAATAAATTTTCAAAGCATTGCCTGGAGGATTGGCAATATTTCTTTCTTTGTAGTGAGAACAGTAGTACATTTTAGACTTTGTCCTGTATTTGAAAGAGCCCAGTAGATGAGATCTGAGGGCCTTTGAGTTTAGAAAACTTTGTTTTGGGAGGTCCAGGTTGAACTTTAAAAGCTATGTATAGCCCTCAAAGCCTGGCCTGCATGTTCAGTTTCCCTGTCATTTCAAGGTGAGAAGAACATTTTTTTGCTTGCAGGCTTTTCATTAATGTTGAAGAGAAATCACGAGAACAATCAGCTCTCACGATGGTTTCAATTTCTTTTGGTAACAATTCATGTAAATAGGTGTGCATATGCAAGCTAGACATAGCTTTGGGGCTGCTGTTAAATTGTCAGTGTGTATGCCAGTTGCATTAAAATTGGACAGCTCTGACTTATGTGCAGCACTGTTAGTTGTAGGAGTAGCATTTAGAAATACTACTTTTTCTGGAAGTAAAGTGGGTTGACCGTGAGTTGGGATTTGGGGTGGGGGAGAGTTGTGGAAGTCATAGAAAACTAAAACTCTTTATTTCTTATGAACTGTTACCAGCTCAGGATTGCTCTTCGATTAATATCCAGACAACTAAGCAGTGTCTTTTAGCAGTTGTATTAGCCTCTCTCTGAAGCAGGTGTGCCATGCAAGACTTTCAGATACAGAATCACAAACTGGCTTGGTTTGGAAGGCCCCTTAAAGATCATCTAGACTGTCCTGTCCTGAGCAGGGGCACCTTTCACTAGACCAGGTAGTGTCCTTGAACACTTCCATGGATGGGGCATCCACAGCTTCTCTGGTCAACCTGTGCCAGTGCCTCACCACTCTGAATAAAGAAGTTCTTCCTAACATCTAATCAAAACCTACTCCCTGCATCAGAGCTCTCCAGGTGATTAGGAGTGGACTCTCTCTGGGCTGTTTAGGAGTGATGCTTACTTCTCCCTCTTTTCATTTGGTTTAAAGCTGAGCTACTGGAATTCAGGCCCTCGCTGTTTGAGAAGACAGAAATACAAAATAAGCTGAACCCCATTTACCTGAACATAGGGGACCACAGTAAAGTAGAGAATATTTCTTCACCCAACACATCAAGTGCAAGAGGTACCTGCAAATTGTTAAATGGATCAAAGGTTTCTCATGTGAACACAGTGCACACAGAACAAGGAGAAGGTGCTATTGGAATAAAGCAGTGAAAAACAATGTTGATTGCACAAAATACATGTGTGTAAGCAGCACTCAGGGTCATTTGTCCCTGTTTACCATGGTGATCTTTGCAGTAAAGGTGTAAATTTCATAGAATTTTAAGAAAATTTCCTGCTCACGTTTATGCATTTAATGTAGTGTGTGTGGAATTACATGGGCCAGTAATAAGGGATGGGAAACAGACCCAATAGAGCAGGCTGGGAGGGAAGTGGAGAGACAGTATTGCTCTTTGAGGGTTCTTAAAAGGTGTGGATAGGAGGATTTTAGGAAAATATAAGTCTAAAAAGGTGTTTTAACTGTGCTTTCAAATGCATAATGTCTAGGTACTTACATGCTGGAAATCTGTGGTGCAGAGAATCAGGACAAAAGAGGTGTTGAAATCCTTGGGAATAAACAAATAAAAGACTGTCTAGGTGAGTGTAGTCCTGTGTTTAAATCAGAGGCTGTTTATTGTGAGGCTGTATCGTCAAAGCAGCTGTTCACAATAGCTTGTTGTACCAGTTCTACAAGATTTTCTGAAAGAAAAATCAAGATACGAAGCTCGCTGTTTGCTTGCCAAGGTTTATTTCACACAGGAGTCCTGCATCTTTGCACCCTGTTCTGGGAGCCTTTTGCTTTGAGAAGGAGCTCCCTTTTTTTCTCTTGGTCAGGAATAAATCCCATTCAAGCCCCAAAATAAAGGGGAAAGATATCTTTCCTTCTTTTTTCTTTTCCTTTCAGATGCTGGGAGTTAGGGGGAAGGGAGAAATGCTAGAAATGGAGAGATGTTAAGAGCAGGCTTTAGAGCACGTTTAGCTATAATTGTTCTTATACACTCATGCATCTCTGTCCTTTTATTAGCAGCCCTCCATGAAACATGGAGATTAGCACTAGTCATGTGGAAGTGTTTAAAAATTCAAGCAGTGACAATAGGAAGTGTCAGACAGTAATGGAATAAGTATGACAAAATTACAAAGACAGCAGCTATTCATTAATAAATGAGAACCTCATAGGGTTTTTTAAAACTGAAGGTGTCTAACTTGGAAATGATATCCTTCTGGATGCAACTTTATAATTTCCCTTTCACCCTGTTTGGTGGGAAAAAAGTAATCCCTTTTTAATCATAGACCAGACCATGTGTTAATACTCCCCACTGCACATTCAGAAGTAAATTTAGTATGAAGAACTGCAGGCACAGCAACTTCCAAGGGACAGGTGGGGACCTGTGATGAGTAACTCTGGATGTGGAGCTGTGAGGATGGGGTGAGGAAAAGGGTATAGAGTAAGCTGGGTTCACAGCGCCTTTCTTATGCTCTCTGCTTACCCAAAACACCAGTGTCACACTTAGGGTAGCCAAAACATGACATAAGACAGGATGTCTCACAGCTGGGTAATTTGGTGGTGTATCCAGGAGGTTTGGGGTGGCATTTCCTTGCTGCTCAGCCCAGCACCTCAGCACACAGGGCTCTGCATGGGATTCCCTGGCATGGGGCTGTGACTCAGGGCTTGGCAAGGGACAGGCTGGCCTCCCCCTCCTCCTCAGGCCACTGCACACAGAACACCACCCAGATCTCTGCATTCATGTTTTCCATTTAAAAGCATTCAGGGCCACCCAGTGTTTTGAGTGAGCAGCTGTGGTGGTGGGTCTCACGTAGCCAGAATGGAGCATGTTCTCAGTTACCCACATTGAATATGGGTGGCCACAGGTCTCTTGGGGAAGCACTGCCTTGCTATCTGGAGGTGGCACCTATTGTCTGCTCTTGGAGCTCTGCTGCTTGAAATGCTTTTCTTCTGCTTCCTCTGTCAGCAGATTTGCGTGTGTTCAATGGTCTTGAGAAACGTCACATGGGAGAAAACCTTTTGAATCTGCTGCTCTGGTATAGAGGGACCAGTTTAATGAGAAACACTTCTCTTTAAAAGGATTTTATTAAATAAGGTCCCTTGTTCCTTTCTCCATTCCCTGCCCCTTTTGTTCCCTTCTGTTTCTTAGCTGAGGACTGTGGGTGACTTGGATGTAATATATATTTTCTGATCAGCCCTCTGAAGGCTAGGTCCCCTGTTCTTCCATACAAGAATGCCATTTCTTCTTATTTTTTTTTTTTATGAACTGAGCTCATTAACCTGCCTTTCACTTTGTGTAAACTGTAATTAAAGTGTATGAAGAATTTGACTTGTGGTGTGCCCTTCTGGATCTGTTGTGGGGTCTGCCTTAGCAGCATGTATCAACTCTGAAGTATTGATTTTTATTTTTTTAAAGAAAGACTCGGGTCATTTCACAGAGGGTAAGCAGAGCCATTGAATGAGGAACCCAGGAATGCCTTCTACCCTGGGAAAGATTTGTGCAGCCATGGCAGCTACCTGTGGTAGGAAATGCAAAGAATGAGTTCAGATCACAGTCTTCAGGCAAAGTCCTCACTTTCCTCCAAATAGCTATTTTATGCTTTAAATTTTCTTCCCCTCCTTTCTGGGAAAATTGGTAAAGAAGGTAGAGGGAAATGACATTCTTTGTGACCTTAACTGAAACATTAATAAAAGGAAAGTTGTTCTGTGTAACCCATGAAGCCAAATGTGGTTGGAGCCCAGGTAGGCAGCTGGAGTTTAGAAATCTGAGGTAGCCAACTTGTAAATGATAATTTGCCAGCAGTATTTGCAGGAGGCTTTACTTATGTGGTGTGTTTGGTTTTGGTTTGGGTTTTCTGTGTGTTTGTTTGGTTGTTTTTTTTGTTTGTTTGGGGTTATTTTACAGTTGTTTTCCTAATTTATTTTTAAATTTCAAGCTATCTTTCAGTTATGATATGATCAGCTATGACTCATCCTTTATTTTCTTGGTACTAATTTTCTGTGAAGAAAAATACTGAAAGAAGAATCTGCGTGTATTATATTGCTGAATCCTCTTCCAGTGCAAATAAGGAGTTGAGAGAATTATTTAAACACCACAATTTTTAAGCAAGCTTGATTGTTGATAGCTGTGTCTGTGATACAGGCAGATCAAAAGATGACAATTTTCACTCTTTTAATTTAGTTATTTAGAGGTGTGTTTGGGGTTCCCCCCCTTTTGTTTTTTTTTTTGTTGACCTATCTGATTATCTCTGCTTCTTCCTCTTTACACTGCATTGCCCAGAGCCTGCTTTTTGCAACCCAGAATTCCTATACTGAAAGGTCAAGCTCAGTGTATTTGCCATTGTAATCTCCCTCTTTCCCTGCTTTTAATCTCCCCATCGTGTAGGTTTTAAAATCAAGAGTGATGTTTTGCTGATGAGGGAGTGGAAAAGGAGACATATATGATATACAGCCACCAGAGTGGGCTGTCCAAAGGGTGAATTTGTTCACTCAGTGGGTCAGAGTTAGCAGAGGGCTGAGTGGGTGCTGATTCCTTGTCAGCTCCCTTTGGTCTTTGCTCCACTCCATGGATGAGGGCGTCGTGAGGCAATGCAAAGTTTAAAAGGAGAAATGTCTGCCTTTTCCCTAGCAGACTGAATGTGGCCTTTCCTGATGCCTGTGTCTTCCCAGGTGCAGCCAAACTGAGTCTGCTGAGGGGCTCTGGACTAGCCTGTCGTTTCAGTCAAGCTGTGTCTTTGCACTCAAATAGCTGCTGGTATGTGCCTTAATTAATTAAATCGTATAATGTGTGCAAGGGAGCCTCCTCCTCTTTCCTTGGATAGTGGCTTGCTCAGCTGATTTCTCATTAAAAAGTCCCAGTAAGACTGATTCTTTTGATGTTATTCTCTCTCTTTCCCTTGTGCAGGGTAAGGCAGCTTCATTCTAAAGGCAGCGTAGCTGGGCAATTTCTCAGCTGTGGATAAATAGCAGGACCTTTGAGCCAAGCCATTCCAGATGACCTAGGATGAATTGGGCTGCATTCCTAGCAAGGGCACCCCTTCCCCTAAACAGAAGAAAAGCTGCCTCTTAAGCACTCCCACTTATAACTTGGGGGCAGATGTTTAGCAGTGTTGGTTTTTGCTGGGCTGAAAATATAGCATAAGGTTAGCAAAATATTTAAACTGTAGCATAGTCACAGGGTTTACTTAAGGGAGGAGAGTGCTATTTATGGAAGGCATGTGGTTTACTTCCTCCCCCCTGAAGTGGGAATGTTTCTCTGGGGTTTGGCATGCTCTTCTATATATGTGAAAGAAGGAGACCAAGATTTTTGGAAACTTTCAATATTTTCATGTCCACTTTCTCACGCCAGGTGTGAGAACTTTCTGATTGTTTTGTGCATTCATATTTTACCTGCTAAGTTTTCAGCAGTATTTTTAATCTTTTACAATCAAACTGTGCAATTTTCTCCCCTTTATAGTAGTGGTACATTGATAATCTGAATTAAGTGCAAATTATGGGAGCCGATTAGGAACAAAATGAGAAAAAGACATTACAGCTCTCGCCAATGCTTCATTATACTAAACTGCCAATTTTAAAATTCATTTCACTGAGTTTAAACTGAAATGCTTAAAGGAAATGTGGATAGCTGGAAAGGTTGCCATGCTTCTTAAAAAAAGATTATATGATGATCTGAGATACTTGGTTGTCATTGTGTCAATTATGGCTCGTCAGGCAACATTAATCTTTGATGTCTGGCATTTGTGGGAGACAGTTATATGAGAGAGCTAAAAAGCCCTGAAAAGTATGTTTGTTACTTGGCAGGGTTGAGTAAGATATTCAGCTCTGGAAAAAGGTCTTTACAGTCCAATATTGTCAAGGCAGGAAAATATTTTTATGACTCGAGAAAGTGGATGAATTCATTTTCTTATCCTGGGGAATGATTGATCCAGGAGTGGCCAGCCAAAAAATAGGGCTTTGAGAATAGCAACTTGATGTGCCCTGAATTTAGGAACCTGTACTTGTCCCCAAGGTATGTCTCAAGGTCCTTGTCAGGAGCGAGACAGGAAGGTGGTGGAGCTGAGGGATGTCCTGTGCAATGTGGGTTTTCTACCCTTCCATGAGCTTAGGAAATATTTAGTTATCAAATGCTACACCCATGCTGGAGGTTTGAAACCCTTAGATTTTTGTTCAAACCATTAAACTCTTTCATCTAATGAAAATAACTTTCATTTAAAATGGAAAACATTAACAAACAATAACTATTTTTTTTCCTAATGACTTTTTTGATCCAAGAGCTTTCAGAGTGCTTAGCCTTGCAACTTCAGATTTATTTTTTTTTAAATTGCTTTACAAAATCACAGGATGTTTCTGTGGTGAACATACATCTGTGCTGGCTTTTGCTGAGCTTTGGAAATAGGTCAGGAATTAAAGCTCCGGCTTTGTGGTTCTGAGGAAAGCCCTTAAGAAACTCTCTCAGACATAAGAGGGTAAAGAGGGGTCACTGGAAGCACTGTTTGACCATATATAGATGGCATGGTCTCTCCTGTCTGCAGGCATGTACGACTACATGCAGCCATATCTATGTGTGAGCTGCTGAAACTGGTGCTCCTCAATGCCTGCTTAGGACAGATTGCTGCAGGGAAAAAATTGGAAAAAAATTGGACAGATTGGAAAAACCAGAGGCAGTCATGGGAAAACATTCAGAGGAAGGGAAGGCTCTGCCTTCACATGACAGTGGTGGCTCCTCCATCCATGCCTTAAGCTTAGCTGTATGTGATAAGCTCAGTCTATTGTTTCTCTGCCTACCTCTGTGAGAAAGCCAGCCCTATGGGCAGCGTGTGTGGTGTCATTGCCATGGAAACTGGCACCAAACCTCATTCACACATCCAGTCTGGCTGGGAGGGATGGAGGTCAGGCCACTGACTGCCTACCAACGGATGGAGGGTGGCTCTGGCATCTGCACTCTGCTGCCCTGGGGTCTTTTGCAAGCCCTCCTCACAGGGAGGTAGTGGGGAGTGGGATGGCGTCTCACAGAAGGGAAGAGGAAAACAATAGTGCAGGAAGCAAAAATGGCCAATGAGGTGTGAAAAATCAACCATTTTGTCCTGCTCTCAGACTGTACTCTCTTGCTGTAGTTTGTTAATTTTGGGGTTTGTTTTGATTCAGAACAGCAGTGGAAATGAATAACTGCTGCAACATTAGTGGGAGGTGCTTGAGGCATTTCTTATTCCCTCAGCCTGGGTCTCAGCAGGGCGGCACAGAGGAGCTCTGGGCGAGTGAGGCGTGCACTGAACGAGCAACGTGTGAAGCACAGAGGTGGAGAACTTGGCATAGGGATTAAACCTGGACATGATTTCTGAAAGGTTTCCTGAAAGATTAAAGAAAAAAAAAATGTTCAAAGCCTGAGGTAAAAAAAAAAGAAAAAAAAAAAAACCTAAAGTGAACTGAAATAAAACAAAATCCAACATTTGAGGTAAATGGAATTCCCCTATATTTGTCTTTCCCTACCTGCTAGGAATGTTATGGCAGGATTACAAAATGTGAGGCTTTTTCTTTTCAACATTACAGAAGGGAAAAAAATGGGATGGGAGGAGAGCTGATTTGGGTTTTTTTGTTTTCTTCAAGACATTTTCCTTTCCTTTGGCATAAGCAACTTCTTCCATCACTCCTTAAGTCCCACTCTATTAGACCTGCGGGTGGCTTTTAAACAACCTCATCACAGAGTAGCTTTTTGTTATCCTAAAACATCACTTTACAGGCATGCTGTGTAGGTTGCTTGCCTTCACAATGTGCACAATTTTTCATGGCTTCTGTGCTCAGGTTAGGGAGAGCAGCTATTGCTTTCTGACCCCTCTTCCTCCCCTCTTCCCTTTCCCAGAGCCCCTGTATGTGCTGAGGATGCAGCACAGCCAGAAGAGCCACCCCAGCCCCTTTAATACTGCCTCCAGATGAAGGAGGCAAATCACATTTTTAGCTGCTGTAAAGAGGTCTGATTTCTTTGTTGTGGACACTGCTGAGTGTGTTTTACTGGCAAACGGTTAGAGCATGGCTAAAGGTTTAGAAACCTGAGCATGATACAAACCTTGGATAAGTGCAGCTTTAAAGGTTCTCCCTCTCTGTGCCTTCTGCTCTTTTTCCTGGGGTTGTTAATCAGCCCAAACTAGCTGGTATAGCTAAGATGAACATATTAACAAAATCTTTGCTGCACATTTGTTTCTACTCCTGCTTTCCAAGCAACCTGTGGGGCCTGTGGGCTATGTGCCATTCTGCCAAAATATTTTAAGCATTAAGCCATTCCTTTGGGTGTTGGTATTTATCTGAGAATATATGCACTTCATCTCCAAGTGTGGTAAATTTATTTTTATCTTTTGTTCCATAAAAATACTTTCAAATCTGAGAACCTGCCTTGCATAAATGTGCAATAACACACTTAGACTTGGCCCCTGAGAGGGGCTGGCTGTAGTCAGGTGGTTGTTTAACAACTTGTCAAGGGGAAACGGAGTGCCAGTGCAAGGTGAAGCCTTGAGCTGGCTGGGGAGTTGCACTGTGGCTGCTGCTTCCCTCCTGTGTGTTTCCTGCAGCAACTCTGCTCCATGTATCTTCCTGTGGGGAACACACCAAGGACACAGTGCATGGAGGCAGAAAGGGGAGAAGTGAAGCTTGTACTGCTAATGCTGCTCCTCAGGAGGCTTTTTGCTTGGTCAGTTTGAAGTCAGGAATGATGTGTTTGTGCTCACAGACTGGGATCCTTGGTGGCTTCATTTCAGATCCTGCATTTCTTTAATAAACCATTTGCTTGTAACTCCTGTATCTCAGCATCCTCTGGTGCTGCTCATAGGGGTGCAGCACATGCACATCTTGAGCTGTGGTCTCTTTGCTGTTCCCCTTCATATCTCCTCTGCTTTCCCTCAGTTGTGCCACAAATGACAATGTGAGGGTGATGACAGTTCTGCAGCATTCCTGATTGTGCATGTGTGCCAAAGCCTACCACAATTGTCCATTCCCTATGATCCCAGGCAGCAGAGAAATGAAATCATTGAGTTGCAATACTGTGTGGGTTCAGCTCCAGCATATTCAAGCTGTGTGTGGCTTATTGTGATGTATGTGTGTAATTGCTAACTGGGTCTTCATGGGGTGGTGCCCTGAAAATGGGCTGCTGCCATTTTATTTTGATTAGTCTCCTCTCTAATTTAAAAGAAGTCTTCCCTTGAGGGAGGTTTTTCTTCATTTATTTTGTTAATGGATACTTTTTTTTAATTATAAACTTACTTCTCTGTACAGAGCTTAGAAAAAAGAAATGGACTGACAGAACCCTAAATATTCCTGCTAAACCTGAGTCTGATAATATTCAAGTTTAAAAAAGAAAAGAGGTAAAAAAAAAAGTAGTCTGAAAGTCAAGTTTGATTCTGGTCTTTTCTTGCAGATTTTAAAATGTTTCTGCCAAGAGAAATGACCGCAGTAGTGTATGAAGCTATGGAAAAAACAGCTGAATCTTTTTATATGTTGATGTTGTTATAATATTTAGTCCCCTCTTTTGAAAATGTAAGTCAGGGAAATGTGTGCATGGAAGTTCAGAAATAAATACCTGGACTTCTTTTAACATGAAAGTATTCCGAATATATAAAGATTACCTTAATAGATATGCTTTGTTCTTTAAATGAATTGGTGAAATTTGGCATGCTTCTTAAAGAGGCCTTTTGCCAGTCTTTTCCCATATTCTTAGCTCATGCCTTTGCATAATGATGTGATCCATGGTGGGCAGGAATAATTCAGCCTAACGATGAATAATGGTAGCATTTGTGGTCAACTGGTCATGACATTCTCATTTGAGCATTTCTCTTTGGGAACTGCATCTTTGAGTCATGAGACTCGCAGTAATGTCAAGAGAGAGAGCAGCCCAGAATCAGGCTGGATGAGAGAGAAAGGGGACACTTGTTTTCCAGGGTCCACTGTGGTGGAGGATGGAATTAAAGAAAAAAAAAAAGCCTTGCTTGGTATACTGGTAGCTTTACAATCCTCTCTTTGTAACACTTCCTCCCCTCCCAAGTACTTCTGTGTTTAAATCAATGTATGTCTACAGTTCTGTGCACAAGACCCACTGGAATCTCAGTGAGGGAAAAACAACCTGTGGGAAAGGAGATGGTGGGAGTAGAGAAGGACAGGGAAAGCACCGAGTTAGGGGAATTTATTGGTAGCCTAAAATAAGCAAATGCAGAGAAGAGCAGATGATTTTTAAACGCACTGGAATCGGACATTCTACTCCAGATTTGGATCCTCCTGGGCAGAGGAAGGGGGACATGTTGGTAAACCTGGGGATCAGATTTAAATGGAGGCACGATGTAAACACTGCCAGAATAACCTACTTCCATCGTGCCTCATCTGTGTCATTTCTAAGTCCTGAGTATTAGGTATATATGAAGGTTAATTACACAGAGATATATTATTCATTGATAAGTAGAGAGGGATGTGTGAAAAATGCAGAATTCCCCACTAGAACTAAAATAGGCACTTGTGGTAGCTGTGTATAAAAATAGACTGGACACTATAGCTTTGATTAAAGTTGGGTTTGAAGTACTGTGATTGTGCTGATTAGATGTGTAGGATGTACCTGATTTCTGTTGAAGCAAAAGATGTGTTTACAGGAAGATGAATAAATGGGAATGCAGTATCTGTGATTCAAGGGAGAAGAATTATTAATGTTCCAATGACTTTTGCAAACTGAAAGTCCTGGAAGTTGGTTGTGGTCTAAGAAAACCACAAGTGCTCAGGCTTGGTTTAAATTAAATCTCTCTGAATTTGTATGAATGTATGACTAGGATTCCAAATATTACGGTAATAGAAGAGCTGACACTCTTTCCATACTTCAGATATCATTTACAGGACACTGGAGATGGTGGAAGAACCAGAAAGCTGCACTGCTCTTCCATGGTGTAAACTACTGCTGAAAATCATAAAGAAGAAGAAAAAAAAACTTGATTTGTAGTTCTGAATAAAGTGACATTAAGAGAACATATGCTTCCTTGTCACATGTTACTTAAGAGATTCTGACACTGTATCCAAAGCAACTCCATCTTCAAGGGGGAAAAAAAGAAAATCATGCCAAATCTGATAGTCTTCTGATGTGTTCCATTAGTTGTGGATTTCTACAAGAATTCTTCAAACACAAAATTAATTATTATAAACAGCAATGGTCTTACTCACGATGCCACAGATAAGGTAACAGAAGCATGTTAAAGTGGTAGTTTGTGCTGAAATCTAACTATTCTACAGCAGCTGAAAGGGTTGAAGATAACCTTGTTCATCAGAGGTATATTAGAAATTATTTGTAAGAGCAGCTCCACTATTTGGCCCATGGTTTTCAGAGAAGTTTAGAAAAGTATTTTCACACAGTATGTGCCCAAATTTTTTTAATTAACCTCTGCACTTTATTTAAGTCATGTAAAATTTTGTAACTAGAGACTACAGACCACTTGCCTATCCAAAGTAAGCAGCAAAGTTAGCTGGAGGAGAAGAAACGAAAACCAGATTAAACTGGTAAAATATTTTCTTTCATTTGAATTACAATGCTTTGTAAGAGTTCCATCTGAAAGTGAGGGCCTATATGGTTTGATTCAATACAAAAACAGTGCACAGTGTGTAGAGAAAACACAAAGAGTACACACAGTAATTATTTGACCTGAGAAATTTGTATAAAGAGTTGTGGGAAAAAGGAGAAGGAATAAAGGTGTTAAGTGGATTCTGTTATGTCACGGTTTGAAGCTGGTGCAATGCCAGTGTCCCCATGAAAATACACTTCCCCTGGTGTCTGCTGTGAGATGTGACCAGGAATAAGCAAAGCAGGCCCCCACTTAGAAATGAAGAAAAGAAAACTTTATCAACTACATTGCAACCATATGTAAAAAGGAACACACAGGAAAAATGAAAACCTTCCAAAAACATTTCCTCCTCCCCCCACCAAATTTCCAATACATCCATCCCCCAAATCACCAACTCTCGGTCCATCACCACCCTTTAGATAATCAATTCTCAGTTCATCAAGGAGAGAGGAGTCCTTCTTGTGCCATAGGCTTCCCCAGGAACACCATTGAAACCTCGTGTGTTTCCATGTCACTCGTGGCACTGCTCGGAGAACATTTGCCATCGTGACCTCTTCCTTCCATGTCCAGTGCTCTCACCACTGAACATGGACCAGAGCTGCTTCTAGCGTCATCCTTTTAAGGGTGCTTTGTCCTGTTCCAAAAAGAGCACAGTCTCACCTTTTGGACACCTGTTCCCCCAAATTTCACCCCCTGGGGCCGAGGGGTCTCAACACTGAACCCTCTTGGCTCTGAGCCATTGCCTCCCCCTGGATGCAGTCTCTGTGTCACAAGGAACATGGTTCTGTCCATGGCTATAACAAGAAAAGTCCAGCTAAGGCCACTCCATCATCTCTTCCCACCTAAGATTCTTCTCTACTCTTCTGACATCTTTCACTTGCCCAGACCTTCACACTTGCACATTTCCTTCTTCCATTTCATCTCTATCTCTCTTCTAGGAAAGGTTAATGTTCTGCAAAGTTTTCATTGTCCAAGAAAGAGTTAAAAGCTCGGGCTCTGCCCGCCCAGAACTCCCACATTGGCCGGACACCTTCTCGCTGCACCCCTGGCCTTCTCAGCCCGGCCGGGCTGCGCTGCCAGCACATGATATCAAATTTCAAGGTGGCACAGGCTCTCTCTTTCTGTCTCCTGGGGGGAGGGGGGGCTGCCCGATGCCTCTCGGTGCTCTCTCTCTTCCACCCTTCCACCCTCGGGGCCAGGCCTACCTCTCCCGGCCACATGGCTTTTCCCCTCCCCCGCCCAGCCAGCAGCTGAGCCAGGGGAGGCCTGACCTGCTTCCCTCGCTGGAACCCAAGAGAACTTCCCACGGGCATGCTCTGCTTTCAACCCCTGTGTTCTCAGAAGCCATGTATCCATGTCCCCAGTAGCCACACCAGGTGCCAATATTCAAATCTGAGCACCCATTGGTGTGACCACAGCATCCCAAAAAACTTACTTCCTCTCAAACCACCATATGTTACAATTAAAATAAAAGTACATGAAGTTTTGCTTAAATTCCTCTAATTTTGCTTTTTATTTGAGAAGGGTGTGAGAAGCTTGATTTTAATCTGGACTAGTTTAAAGGAGCTGCATTTTTTCAACATGCTTTTACTTTCAGGCTCTGTAATATGGTAGTCTATGACAAGAGAAGAATCACAGCCTAGAAACAGCAAATGTTCCCTTGACGAACCAAAGTTTTTATTAACACCATGGAACACTTTCCCTAAGCAGGCAATTCAGCTTTTCAAAATAATTCCTGTAATGATGGATGGTAACATTTATATGCACAAAATGTATAATTCCACACTTAGGATGAATTTAGAGCTGCTGTAGTGGGTTTAACTTCGCATTCAAATTATTTGCACATGCCTGTGTCATGGCAGAGTGTGATTGCCTCAGCTTTTCAAAGTTAGATTGCTGAAGATGCTGAAGCAAATATTTTGGAAACATGCTTCCTAATCATAGAATTCCTTTTTCACCAAGGATATGGCTTTGATCAATTATTTATTTACCTGTCCTCAAACATATTTACACTTTTCAAAACCTTTCTTTGTTCAGTTTGTGCCCAAACTGCGTGCCCTTGTTACGAGCTTCTGCAGAAAGTCTGAGGGAAGAGGCAGCTGCAGTTCTGTGCAGCTCCAAAAGATGAAAAACATGAAAGAAACAAGCATGAGATTTGATTTTTTTATCTCCTTTTATTTTGTGAGTGTTCACTGCATTAGAATATCCTCACCAGTAACCCTCCTGCAGTTATCAAATGTCTCAGCTTTGTTTCAGTGCTTAACCAGCTGTAAAAGATGTTTTATTGCCTTATGTATTCTTCCTCCATTTAAGTAAATCACTTCAGTGTTGTATTATAGATGACTGTAAAAAGGAGATTTTTTTTTTTTTCAATTACCATGACTAGTGGCCAGGTATGCAAACAAACCAGCATATTTGGAGCAAGCAGCAACCTGTCCTGCAGTTATTTGAGAGAGGGGAGCATGTACTCATTACCCCATGAGTAATGCAGCAATCCATGTGCCCTGCTGCTGAGGACCAGCTGGCTGCTGGGTGCTATCAGAGCTGCTTGCCAGCAGGCACGGCTCATTAAGAGCCTAGTTGTAGGATATAACATCTTTGCAGTCAATTAACAATGCTGCTCTTTATAAAGGTCCAGATCCTTCCTGATTCAGCAAAGCACTTCAATATATGTTCAAAGTTAAATGCTTGATTAAAGTTTTGTGTAATGAAGATGTGAGGTCTTGTGCTTGAGGTTAAACAGGTAGGCACATTCCCAAATCAGGGCCTGACATGCTATGGTTCTTAGAGGTTTCCAGGAATCTTGAATATCCTGAAATACTGACTATGATGGTTTCCAAGCTGAGTAAAACCTACAACTGAAAAACAAAATCACAACACGTGACTGTGAAGCATGCAGGAAAACTTTTTAAAATCTCTATCTGGTCATCATTGATGCTTGTCTTGCCAAGGAAATGCCAGCAGACTCTTTATATTTTTGAAACCCTAAAATAAATTAAAGAAATGATACAACCTTGTCATCTGGAAATGGTGAAAAAAATATATTTGGTAAAATGAATTTATTCTTTGAAGAAAGAAGCAATGAGAGTGATTGAATTGTTATGCACTTCCTGACTGTAATATTTCTCACTAGACAGGGTTGTATTTTGTAGCCTGCTTCCTGTGGTCAAGTAAAGGAATGAGTATTAGGAAGACCAAAATTCAAGCTTTTGCCTTAGCCTTTCATGTAATTTTCCTATGCTTATTTTCTATTGTATGACATCTGTTCAGCTATTGTAATGTCCTACTGATAACTCATTGCAGTAATAGGCAAATGTCCTTGCTCTAGTTCAGTGGGTCAACAGCAGAATCAAAGATAATCTCTCATTGATTGTGAGTTATGTATTAACATAACCACTCTGCTGCTTGTAGATCAGGTCTAAACACCTTACTATGAGACATGGACTTGGTATTTTCTGTCCTAGTATGTTGAATTGTCAGAGCTCACTGCTTCATCTTCTGCAATATCTTGTCTTCTTATATCCCCACTAATAAAGTGCAAAATTCCAGCTGACTGCAATGAGTGTAGATTGAAACCTCAAATAATTTTTAAAGAACTTGTGATTTCTGGTGAAGCATTGTATGAATGTGGATTGTTCCATACTTCCTCTTATTTACTTTGTCCTGTTTGAGAGCAAGTTGAAATAAACTTCCTGGTGAGTGTGTGACACCTTACTTGTATATTTTCAATTTTTGTTCTGTCTGATTTGGATTGGAGTATTATTTTGCTTTTAATTTAATATTTGGACCTGAAACTTTAAATGAGAGAGCCAAAGCAAACACATCTCCTTTACAGAGACTGTCTAAAAGTAGCTGGAATTGGATCACAGCCTGTAAGGCAGACACAGAACCCTTTAGGTATGTCATCCATGCCCATGGAGCTGGTTCTAGTTGCCCTGGACACCTCTGGGGCTGGGGATAATGGCTTCTGGCAGCCCAAAAGGCAAGGCAGGAGTCAGATCCTAGGGGGTCTGCCTCTGGTTTCCACTCTCAGATTCAGTGGATCTGTTCATGGGTAAGACTCTAAGATTTCACAGATTATCATGTTTCAGATAAATGGGGGAAATTTTGGGTTTAGTTGGTGCAGTGCTTGATTACCTCAGAGATGCAGGCTCTGGAAACAGTGAAATTCAGAGCTGAGGCAAACCCTTCTACAAAACCAGCCCTCACATTCCACATCCACCACAGCCCACCAGAAATCTGATGTTCAGTGACAGCCCTGTCTTTCTTTTCCTTACTCCAAACTTCCATGCTATTTCAGATGTAGCAGTTTGGGTTCAGTGATAGATGCTTCTTTAGGTGAAGGCATTTGCAGCAAAATGTCCAGCCCCTTCCAGGCACGGGGCTGAACCTGAGCTGGGAGGCTCCATCAGAAAACAGGCAAACTTTGGAACAGTTCAGACTACATGGGAACTTTGCTACTGATTATATGTAAATAATCCAGCTCAGAGTCTAACAGCTGAGTTGAAGCAGAGATTTGAAAAGAAAGGATTTGGATCACAATTTTATGGCTATCTCTAAAGTATTTTATTGCTGGTTTATGACACCAGAGTGTAAATTAAGAGGCTTTAAAGAGTTGCATTGTGAAGGTTTTATCCTTTGCTTATGTACAGAAGATAAATACTACTGTTTTGTTTTCAGGGAAATTAAATACATATTTTTTAAAGTGCTGTTTAGGAAGCCAAAAGGGTTAGTAAGAAGAACACCTTATTTTTTTATTTTTTTTATGTGTTGATACTCTTTTTTTATGAGTTGATAATGAGTAATTATTTTCAGTCAACTGATGTATCCCAATTGAAAAGAAGGAGAGGGGACTAAGCATGTGTTTCATGCTTGCAAATACCACTACAATGGAAATGGTGTGTCTCAGACCATGTGGATCAGAGAAGAAATGTCTTCTATTACATGACCTGCTGCAAAAAAATATCTTTTGGAAGCACAAACAATTTCTCAGGTCTAAAACAAGCCTTATATAGTTTGTGTGTAGATAAAATTGGCTTATACTGTGTGCATACACATATATATGTGTCTACACAAATGCAGTTCTATAGATGCAACAACAGCTACCATGTTGTCTCATTTGCATTGAAACTCTATGGGCATGTTATCCATTTTTAGAAGAGAAATGTAACAAATAAAAATGCTTAGTTTCCTACTACATTTTTAAAGCTAACTTAAAGCTATGTGATTCAAGAAATGTATTGTATTTTGGAGACCAGAGTTTTAAAGATCAATTCCTTTTGGATGTGACTTCATCAAGATTCATCAATAGCTTACTCTGGCCTTTATCTCTTGGGGTTTATTTTCAGTATTGCTTCAGATTTTGCTCCATCCTATGTCAAACTGACTCACTGTTATTTCCTTCCACTGTCTCATGCTGAGTGACCATGGGCAGAAAAAATGTTTTCAGCTGCTCCTTTTAGTTAATGTTCTTGTTGCAGTAGACACATTCAGCTAAATTTTTCAAAAGTTATGAAACAGTTCTGTCTGTGAACTCCATGTTATTCTCCTATGCCCAACCTTGGCACTCATTTCCTTTCCAAGCTCTGGGAAAAATGCTGGTTTATATATATTGGAATGAAACTGAGGTGTGATTCTTCTGTTCTGGAAGGACTGGGAGGGGACATAAGTGGTCATAATGGTGTGAAATACCCATTTTTAACAGTTCTAAATTATTATTGTTCAAATCTCTTTAATGTCTCTAGTCTCTTAGGAGATTCAGATGGATCACTCTTTACCAGCTGTCAAGGCCAATGCTGCTGTAAAGTCCCTGCTCTCAGCAACATCCTCAGTATCCTTGTGGTGGGGTGTCTTGGAAGGACTGTGCAGATCAAGCTTCACACTATCTCTGCACTTGAGTCTCTCTGTGCTGTAAGTACACAGAATAATGTTGTGGCTACTTGGCATGCCCAAGCTGGTTAACTGGAAGTACTTAACTTCTGGAAAACTTACCATGATTTTGATGATTTTATGCTTTTTAGGTGGATGAAACTATGTACCTGCCTCAAATAAATATGAAAGGTGCTTTTATATTGATTTATTAGTCCCTGTAATCACCATAAGCTTCCAATGATTTTAGGGCAGGTGTATTTTTCATGGTGTATTTCCAATGTGTATTTTTCCTCTTGTGCATTACAAACATGCTGTAAACAACACAAAGGCTATATTTTACAGCCAGCATCTGATAAAAGTTATTCTGTTGCTGCTGTTCCTAACAAGAAAGGGAGGAGGTGCTTTTAGTTATTTTGAATATCTAATATGTCTAGTTGTAACTCTGAGTATATAGATAGGGGTGGGAAAACACCTACACTATGTATAGAGGTGTTCATTTTCCAACTGTGAGAAAGACATGTCTGCAACCTAACTGTACTTCCTTCAGCTGAAATAAACACTTTTGGGAAGAATTTGGCTGAATGGTTATTTTTGGTCTGGCAAAGGGGAAACTGACTGAGTGACTGTTATTACCCTGATGCCAATTACTGGAACCGACCAGCTTAGGGGCAATTTGCTGACTTTTGTTTAAAAACAAAACTGGTCTTTCTGGGTCCAACTGTGATTTAGGAAGGGAGGAGCTCTAAACCACTTCTTTCTTTTTTTTTTTCTTCTAGAAAAATAAATTTAAATTATTTTTTAAAAAAGTTTCCTAGCTGAAAACATTATCTGAACTCCACATGGTGTGGGATTTAGAGAATTAACAGGATGATTCAGACATACAATCCTCACATTCATTCCCACTCCTGAGAACTTTCCTTGAGGAATAAAATTTCTTTCCTGCACTTGGTCGGAAAGAAAACAAACTCAAACCTCTCTCTCTCCTTTTTTTTTCTCTCTTCTTTTTTTTTTTTTTTTTTACTGGAAAGTAGCACAACTAATAAACTAAATATTAAGCTCCAGCACATGCTGGAGGCCAGTATAATCTCAGGATATGAGTGGTGTGATTTCAGCAGGCGTTTGCATCACTCCTCCCTGTGAACTCTTGGCTAATACGTTGTCCCATCACTGCTTCCCTTTCCTCTCCCCTGCTCCATATGGAGACATGTGCCAGCAGGGGCTGAAGGGTTGTTCAAAGTGTTGTCTTTTCATATTTTGTCCTAAGGGAGTGGGACAGAAAACGCTGAGAGTGCTGCCTTGTGTATTGGTTTGCATGTCTGTGAGAAGACAGACCAAGGGCAGTGCCTGAGCTCTCACCTTGGGTATGAGAAATTTGTCATCTTGCAGCCCCACTGCTCACTTGATGTAACTCTGGTGTCCTTTTCCTATATGTTTGTGAGGGGGGAAGGTCACATAAGCTGCAGTGAATCTCTTCAGCATGAATTCAGCATACTCAGATTGTGAACAATTCCCAAGGTGCGCACCAGAAGAATTTTATGATTGATTGGTTTCCCACTCTTTCCCCTTTTGTTGCTTCTTATCAAAACCAAACAAACTCAAACAAAACATATCCTTTCATTTAGGCAGGAAATAAAGGAAGCTTGTGAAAAAACTTAGTTCTTGCCCACGCTGCAGTTTAGTTTAAATGCCCACAGGCACCTCTATTTTCTTGCTTTCTCCTTCACAGGATTGTTTCCTTGGTGCCCCTTGTGCAGATGTTTTAAAAATTTCTCTGCCATAACATTTAATATTTTTTAAATTTATAATCAAACTTTTTTCCCACCTTGGTCATATTTCCTCACTACCCAGAAACTTCTTTGTCCATTCCCTTGGTCAGTCTTTTGCTCTTTGAATTAGGAAAATTCACTTAGATTGCTCTTGTATTTTCTGGTCCACAGTTGAATCAAATAGTACCAAACTTACATGGTGATTTCTTGATTTTCTTTTATAATATACTTATATTTTTGTTTCATTATTTATAGTGATGGCATTCCCTGGCAAATTGAGGCCTTCTTGGTTAAGCTGTCTGACCTCTATCTTTGTTCATAGAGTCTCCATGGGCTTCTTCTAAAGTTCAGCTTAGTTCAATTGATTGTTTCAAGCTTCTCTGCACTTCTAGTCCTATTTCATACCTGCTTTTCTTACTGTGTCTTCAGTTTGGGGGAACAAAGGAAATTTGCTAAATACCTTGCAGCCTGTTACCTCTCACTGTCACAATCATAGGCGACTAGATCAGCAGCTGCATTACTCACTTCATTCTAAAGACAAATCCAGCCTAGAGGAGGATCAGAGTGGCTGCCTACAATATATTGCTTTTCACCACATTGCTGATTCCCATTTGGCTCTGCCAGATGCTGCCAACACCCTTGTGTCTGAGGTGCTTCAGTAGTCCTGTGTCTCTCCAGCCTTTCCTCTAGCTGATGTTTCACTGGTGTTTAAATCCACATCCACCTGTGGTTTTATTACACACAGAGGTGGAAACTCTGCCCAATCATTCTTTTTCATCCTTCAGTTTCCTTTTGTTTTGTCTTACATATATTCAAGGGGGAAACAGGAGGAGGGATGGAAAAGGAAGGGTTCGGTCTAGACTTCCAAAGCAATTTCCTTTTCCCTACAGAGCACAGCTCATTTCCTTCCAGAGCAATGTGTCTGGGAAGTTGCACATTTCTTCTCAGCACTGACTTTCCTGAAATTTGTTGAGTCAAAGCATAGCTACTAGGCAGGATCCAGAGGGCCATAAACGGGAGTGTGTGAGTGTTTTTGTCACTGCCAAACAGGAGAATAAACAGAGATTAATATAGAAAGGAGAGGACAGTCTAGATAAGCAGCCACAGTGTGGAAATGTTGAAAAAAAAAATAGACAAATATCCACAGACACACCTGCACTTGGGCGTTCCTGCACTGTGGGGACTCACAGGGCTTATTTTTGCCATAAATGTCTCAAGGACAGAGAACTGAGCAATGTGGAAGTTGATGATTTTCCTTGAGGGTTAATTACAAGTTCTTGCCTTTGGGGGAAAAAAAAAGTCATGGTTTATTGTTCTAAATTTAACTCTTTATATGCTACATTTAGCTCAAGACAGGAGAGTTCTTTTTCTTTAAAATGCATTTATATTTGCTGGTTTTTAATAGTATGCCATTTAGTACTGTGGCATCCACTCTTACAAGGTTTCTGTGTTGCTTAAAATCAAACTAATAAATTGGTTTAAGTCAAATTAAAACCTGAAAGTGTAGTGTAGCCATGACTGAGAAACTTGCCTCCTCCAGAGAGGTCAATATACTCTGTGCTTAAATTTTTTCAAATGAATTAAGTTCAGTTCAGAAAGGAGAAAAAAAAAAAAAAAGAAGTGATAAGATCATAATTTGTTGACGCCATGACTCCATGGAGTTTCTTGTTTAGTTGGTGCCTATATGTGTTTGTTTGCTTAAAAGATGAGATTTCTTCTGTGTTGAGAGTGTGTAGAGACATGAGCAGGAAGATGAGCCAGAATTTGACTATGTGTTTGATGTAAGATAATTATTTCATCCATTCCACTTGTTTTTTGCTTAACAAGACAATTCACATAGTGTTCATTGTCCTGCCACCAGTAATTGCAGATGTGTCTGAATAGCTGATACTTATTTCTGAGTCTGAAAAAGCTCATAGCTGATTTATTGTGTTAATTGTCAGAAAATGCACAGTGAAACTTTACAGAAGTACTTCCAAAGTCACAGGTATTACAGTTACACAGGAACTTGAGTTGGTTGGGTTTTTTTAGTAGATGAATAGATGAGGAAAGTTTACATTTTGTCTCAAAAGTGTAAGTTCAGCAAACTATAGGCAGAGGAGCTTTAAAAGATCTCCTGTTTCTCAGGCCCCTTGCTTTGAAATCCCATCTACAGAAAACCCTTCTGCTATTAGCCACAAGGTTAAACACCACAGTGTTTGCTACTCTCCAGCTTAATGACATTTTTCCAGGCAAAGGAAAACACCTGGCTTAGGAGGAGGTTGTGTAGGGCTGGGCAGGCACTGGTTACTGCATCCACTCAATCTTATTTCACTCAGTAGTGCCAACATACTGGGGCCTCATAATCTGGAGCTCCTGTCTGGAATGGGAGGTTTTGTAAGGGCAAGAAAAAGACAATGCAATACAATGCAATGCAAAGACCTTGTTGTGGAGCTCACACTGCAAATTATAGAACTTTTCTGTGAGATTAAAGGATGCTTCTTCCTGCTTCAGTTTGATTGCAGAAGGCCAGACTTGTACAACTTTTCCATTTGTGGAGGAACCTCTGCAGCGAAAAGATGTGCAGCTGGTAGCTGAAGGTCCTTGAATTTGTTATAACTTACTATAATTCACCCAGCTGTGTTGGGCTGGTTGGCTCAAGCTTTCAACAGCTGTAGCTGGCAGGGAAATTTCTTCTCTGTTAAAGGGAGTTCTGGCAGTCCCAGGTATTCAAGATGAAATGGAGGTGGGGGGAAAAAAGATAGTTATGACATTCTGCTGGTATCATCAGCAATTGAGGAATCACTGTGAACTTTTTTATTATTCCTGAAATGTGTAGCTCTTTGTGGCTTGGATTTCTTTTTCTTTTGCTTTTGACATGTTTGCTGTCTTTTGTCAGTTCCAAGCCTGCATTTATTAGATCAGCTGAGGGTGAAAGGCAAAGGTGCTGCTGTCTTAGGGGTAGAATAGATTCACAACCAATACAAATTATTTAAAAAAATGCTACTTTTGTAGATATGATTGTGGCATTATGCACTCTGACCAAGAGAAAAAACTGCAATAGTACGTTACATTTTTACCCTGCCAGAAAAAAGACAGGGCAGAATCTCAAACTTTTGAGTATTTTTTTAATCTATTTTTTTCCAAATATGTGCTCTAGTGGTAATTGTGATAGCAGGGGGAGGATGACTCTTCAGGCACAAATTGAGGTTGAGTGTGTTTGTACATGTAGATGATCAGTGTTGCACAAAGCAGGGCAGTTCTAGGGAAAAAAGCAGTTGTGTTCCTGCAAAGCCAGGATTTGAAGCAGTGCTATGTTAAGTGCTGAATGAGGCAGATCAAAATACACAGAAGGAAAAAACCAGGGTATCTAGCTTTGTTGCCTACCATCTGGAAGGATTGCAGAGTCTGTGCTGTGTCCCAGGGTCTGTCAGTGGCATGTTGTATGACCTTAATAAAGAAACTGCATCTCAAAGTTCCCAAGGTCTTACATTTGTAAAATGAGGACAAAGCAAGGTGCCTTGACTTCTGTGAATAAAAAGGTGCTGTATAAAAATTGTTTTAGTACTTCTAATGATAACAATGGATTTATTCTCACCATAATTTTAATTCAGACGGAATTATGTCTATTTTTTCTGTTAACAGTGCTAAGATACACAAAGTTGTAAAGATGCAAAATTGCAATTTCTCTGAATGTATTTCATAGGCACAACCTGTAAACATTCCGGAGCTCCTTGCTTTTTTCTGGTGTGTAGCATAGCCCATAGCTGTAAAGTATTTTCAGATCAATGCTTTTCAGCAGAAGTGTTAAGCACTTTCCCAGGAAATGATCAACAAATGAAAAACCCTGAGAAAGGAAGCTAGCATTTACTTTCTGTTTTTAAAGGTGGCTTGTATTTTGCAAAACAAGATGGAAGGGGCTAGATGTCCCATAGCATTAGCATCTAAAGAACAGTGTGTCTTACACTGCACTAGCAGTGGTGGAATATAATAGATAAGAAGAGTTACATGTCCTATTTGTACCTTTGCATCCCAATTATTGTTGCTGTAGCTGACTCTGAGGCAGAATGGGCATAAGGATGCATGGCCATCTCTTGGCATCTTGTCTCTCGACAAGTGATCTCTTTCCTGCCACTGTCTCCTTTCCAATTTCACTGGCTGAAATAAAATAAAGTGTATTCACTTTGAAAACCTGAAGTGTGTTCTTTTTAGTTTCTAGATTTGGAAAAAAACTCATAGCTGGCTTGTTTAATGAACAATCCTTGGTAACAATCCCTAATATCTAAGCCTGCCTTCTTTCAGCACTGTCAATGAGCTCAAAGGGGCCAGACTTGGGCAGGTAGCTCTGATGCTCAGTGGAACTGGAAATGTGCATGTAAATTATATTTCTGGTTAGTGCTTTTCTTTTTTATTCTTTGGTACAAATGTGATGAATACTCACCATCACTCACATCACCTCCACTTTGGAAGCAAGCAAAGCAACAAGGTTACACCACAGACAGTGTTTTTTTCAATGTGAAGGAAGTCTTGGAGTTTCCTAAACACATGGAGGAGGAATACTTTCTTCCTGAAACTTCAGGGTGTAAATGAAGACTTACTGTGTAAACCTTGACTCTTGCTAACTTTAATTAAGCATTTAAGAGGTGCTACAGGAAAAAGTGTGCCAAAGAACCATAATGCTTTTCAGAAAGTAGCTTTTTTGAGATGTGACACTGTTCATTTTATGTCTCTGCTAAAGCAGAGAAGAGAAAATCCCTCCATCACAAATGCATAATAAGGGCTGAGGCTGGGTTATAAAGGTATGTCTTCCACATCACTAAATTATTTTCCTCTTTCCTACCCATTGTGTCTATATCAGAAACATTGCTGGAAATACATCTGGGAAATTAGCAGAATGTTTGTTTTACTTCTTTTTGAAGTGTTTTCTTGGTTTTAGGTGAGTGTTTGACTTATGTTCATTGGCCCTTGCACAAGAGACTGAAAGCTATTTCCTTTTTCCTTAATTAGAGCATGTGGAATATCGGGTTTCTGAGTAGTGAATTTCCTTTCAGGAGATAGGTGAGCATATGTGATAGAAGTGGTTGTTTTTGTAAACTTGAAAAGTTGGTCCTTCTGTATTTTATAGATACTTTCTTCAGCCAAACTTGTACTTTTCATACAGAGAATAGGGCATTTTTTTTTCTTTTTCTCTTCCCCACCTCCCCTTTTTTATTTTTGGAATTAAATAGAGAAGTGGGAAGTTAGAAATATCTGAGGGAATTTCTAGGAGGGTGGCCATAAGAATGTGGTAGCAACTGTGGTGGAGGCAACAGCCCAACCCTGTTTGTGTGTGTAGCTTGATTTCAAGTCTGCAGAGCTGGTGCTGGTGAGAAAGGGGGGGAAAAATTTAAAATTGAGAGATTGTGTGCTGTTTTTTAAGGTCATATATTTTTATATCTGCTGGCTTGTCTGTGTGGGTGGGCAGGTATGAGTCTTGGTCTGTCTTCTTATGCAATGTCAGAGGGAAGTTCAGGTCGGTGTGGTGGCGGGGCCAGCCCACATCCTCCACCCACAGGGGCCCAGGAGCAGTTGCACACATCAATCAGGGACAGCCCTCAGCTCCTGGCACCGTTGGAGCAGGTGTCAGAGCTCACAGTGACATCAGATGACTGCCACATTGCCATGGGGCAGCCACCAGTGCCTGGCCCATGCTCTGTGTACATCAGGTCTACCTCCTAAAATAAATTCTAGTCTGTGGTGCAGCTCCAGCACTCACACCGCCACCTATAACCACCCTTGTCTTTCACAGGTGCTTTGGGGTAGAACAAATGGAAAGAAGAACAAGGAGAATGATTTTATAAAATGTTGCACATCTCCATATAGCATCCCCTGCAAAATGCCATGCTTTTTAAGGTGTCAACCAGTTATAAACAGAGAGAGAGAGGGAAAACTGAGGCTGTGTCCAGCCAAAAGCAGAGTTGGCTAGATCAATCATGACCAAAACTTTGGTGAGTTTTTGAATCACAGACAGATGCTCTGCTGTGAGGAAAAGTTCTTGCAAAGCTACTGCTTTCATGTCCATTTAGTGCTGGTTTTTTTTTTAAGCACCAATATTGCCCCTTGTTTTCTTTCCTTAAAAGGTGAACCCAGAATAAATGCAGACTCACCCTACCCAGCCCTCTTTATTTTGGGGTCTCAATGTTTTGTAGTAGTATACCAACACCTACCTGTAAATAAATTGACTCTATGTAGTGAAAATACTCTGCACTTTACTCTGTGTACAGGTAAGTGTGGAAGAGTATCACTGGCTTAATTTGCCCTGGGAATTTGCTAGAGTGTTTCTGGGTTGCATGAGCACAAATGAGAGAAGAACTCAGTGTCAGCTTCTGGTGATTTATATAGGATATAGGTGACTTATGTAGGATATCTATTAGCCCTGATTTTGCTAAGCAGATGTAGTATATTGGATCAAATTTTTTTGACATATGCCAGTGGGCAGAGGAGGAGATCCAAGGACTGTGGAGATGGTAGGTGCCTCCAGTCCTGGGCATACTCTTATGACTGTTGGCAGAATGATATCTTTATTATTTGTGGGTGGGATCTCAAAAGTTTTATGTCTCCAGAAATTAAGTTTAAGGTGTGTTTCAACCTGCCTGTAGTAGTTTATTCTCTCAGAGCCTGGAGGACAGTATACCATCCTTCCAGCTGCAGTCTAAACCTTGCTTATGAACAAGTGTATGAAGAAACTCAGTTTAAATTAAAGGGCTTATTCAGTTATTTTATCTTTACACATAAGTAAGAGATAGCAGGATTTTAAGAAGGAGTGATGTTAGTCACTATAGCAATCCTTTCTAAGGAAAAGGCACTTTTTCATCCATTAAAATACAGTAGACTTCCTGATTAAGTGTATTCACAGATATACAAAATTACAGGGTAAGGGCTTGCTTGGGAACAAATTCCCCCTATATTGCCATGCCAACATGTGTTCATGCTGTTCCATTTCACCAACAGATAATAACAGGCATAGATGCCTAGACCCATGAAAGAAGGCAGCTTCAGTTCTGCTGTGCTGAGTTGTTAGAAGCAGTATAGCAGTTTTGACTTCTACAAGGTATTTCCAGCTTTGAAACACTGTTTTATTTAGTGATGAAATGTAATGACTTTGCAAGTGTTTAATTAAGTATTGCCACGAGCGCAGATTACATAGATACTGGGACCGTCTTCAGCTCTGTTACATTAGGTTGGATAGGTGTGACATCTGTGAAGGGGGGTCTGAGTCTTTTTGGCTTAGGATGTGAACTCACCACCACTGAACTGAGAAGAATCTCCTTGTAGGGAGTAGTCTCCTCTTCCCCCATTCCTTTATTTTTCTTTCCCTCCAATAACCTCTCTTGAAAACAAACTCCTAGACCAGCTGCTTCAGTGTCATGTTTTTTTCACTTTTCCTATAAAAGCTGTTCCCTGCTTGTTTCACCCTCAGGAGCCACATGGGTAGTGGTTCTGCTTTAAGGTACAGGAATTGCTTTCCTTGCATAACATTGCATGGATGTTGACTAAAGGCTGATGCACAGGAGAACAGCCATGTGAAGATTACAAAATAGATATGCTTGGCTTTACCAGCTCTGGTTTGCTATTTTACCATATAAATGAGCTCACTCTCTTAATCAAGTTTTCACAGGGTAAGGGTAGAACAGGCTCGTACAGATGGTGGAAGAAATCAAGGGAGACAGGGAGAGAGGGAGAAAAAAGGAAAAAAAGAAGGAAAATATTTGTTAGGCTTGATAGTGTTAATGAAAACATAAAGAGAGAAAGGAGGAAAGCAATGTTTGGAGAGCAAAGAGTGACCTGACAAATGTGACCTCTGTTTTTCCCAAGGGCTTCTGACTTTGAAACCAAAGCTGCCTTTAATGTTCACCAGGTGCCATCAGGGTGTTTTGATTGCCTTTATGGAAGGGAATTAACCTCATAGCTTCAGCATCTGCATTTCAGTGAACTTCAGGGACAGGGTGTATTCTTGTTCAGATCATAACCCTTAGGGTTCAAAGGCCATGAGCAGCTAAATAATTAATTCTGTTACTTCCACAGGAGGCAATGAAGACAGATCTATACTTCACACTGGTTTATCACAGCAATTTTTCCAGTCCCTGTTCAAACAGCTTCTGCCTGAGCATCTCTGAATAGCCAATTGGAGCAACTGGAAAGCGAGGCAGACACATCACAGAAACAAAGCTGGCAGTAGGATTATTCCTCATGCTAAAATAATACTCAGAAGTTTGTATTCTGTCAGCTGAGATTATAGTTCAGTTTCTTGGAGGAAGCGAGATGCTATTTTGCTGAAGATATACGGCTCTCTGTCCCCTGTTGTTATATAAGCAAATTGTGGTACTTATCATCCTCTTTCTGTCTGCTTCCTCTCTGTAGGTGATTGTGCCTCTGATATTAGCTAGATATCTCAGCCTTGTTTGTGACCCGAGAGTAGATTTTAGCTCTTCAGGTAATTGTCTTGTCCTGCAGGTGACAGATTTATAAGAATATTGCACATTGTCAATAAAAAGAAACAACTGACTGAGCAGTGGGGTTTTTACTCCTCCTCCTCCTTTTGTCTGAGAGAACCAAGAGCCAACCATTTCTGGACAGCTCCCCGTCCCCTTGTGAAGCGCAGAGAATTCAAGCAGCTCATCTAATCCCGTGGTGCAGAGGCTTTGTTGCAGCAGGAAGGAAGGTATTATAGGCAACATATCCTCAACAGAAGAGTTTTTCTGGGAAGAGGACCTAGGGCTACCCAAGGGCCAACTCAGGATCATTGAATTGTGGGTCACTGGAGTAGTGGGGTGACTAAGAGGTCCTGTCCAGCGATGACTCTTCAGTATCTTTGGTTTTCTCAGCCTTAGTACTGTAGCAAATACATGCTTTAGGAAGAGAATATGATTGTATCTCTAACACATCTAGTTGAAGTGCAGGACCTCATGGGTCCAGATGTGCAACAGGATGACCACTACTTCAGCTCATCAGTCACCTTCTGCACCCAATATCTGTTCATTCTACTGTCACCTTGCACACCCAGTCTGTTTTACAGTCCATTAATTTCAAAGTATAGGACCAGAGTAACTTCAACAAGGGACAGGGAAGGGCTTTAAAAGGACCTGAAAAGTTTGCAAATTTACAAATAAATGACTGCAAAGGATCATCATATTTCAAACGTCATGGTTGTCACTGACTGGAAAAGGGGAAACATAAAAGGGAAAAAAGGAAGACCTGAGGAACTGCAGGACAGTCAGTCTCACCCCAATGCCTGGCAAGATCATGGGAAAGATCCTCCTGGAAACTGTGCAAAGTCATGAGGAAAATAAAGAGGTGATTGGTGGCAGCCAACATGGCTTGACTAAGGGCAAATCATGCCAGACAAATTTGGTGGTCTTTTGTGACATGGTTACCATATTGGTGGATAAGGGGAGAGCAACTGATGTAATCTACCTGGACTTGTGCAAAGCATTTCACAATACCACATTACATCCTCTAAACTGGAGAGGCACAGATTTGATGGATGGATTGATCACGTGGTGAATAAGGAAGTGGCTGGACAGTTTCACTCGAAGTGCTACAATCGATGTCTTGATGTCCAAGTGGAGGATAATGATGGGTGGTGCTCCTCAGGAGTCAGTACTGGAGCCAGCACTGTTTAACATCTTTGTCAGTGACATGGACAGTGGGACTGTTGCACCAACAGCAAGTTTGCCAACAACCAGAATGTCCAGTGCAGTCAACATGCTGGAGGGAAGGGATGCCATCCAGAGGGGCCTTGGCCAGCTTAAGAGGTGGGCCTTTGCTAAGCTCAAAGCTCAAAAAGGCCAAGTGTAAGATCCTCCACCCAGACTGGGGCAATTCCAGACACAAATACAGGCTAAGTGGTTGAGGAATGGATTGAGAGCCGTCCTCAAAAACAGAGGAAAAGGACTTGAGAGTGTTGATAGACAGGAAGCTCAGCATGAGCTGGCAGTGTGTGCAGTCCACAAAGCCAACTGTATTCTGGTTGCATCTACAGAAGTGTGGACACCGCATTAAAGGATTCTGCCCCTCTACTCTGTTCTCATGAGATCCCACCTGGAGTGCTGCAACCAGCTCTGGGATCCCCAGCATAAGAATGATACAGACTTGTTTGAGCAAGAGGAGGAACACAAATATGATCAGAGGGCTGGAGCACCTATGAAGACAGGCTGAGAGGTTGTTCAGCCTGGAGAAGGCTCTGGGGAGACCTTAGAGCAGTCTTCCAGTACCTAAGGGGAGTCTACAATAGAGCTCAAGAGGGACTTTGTACAAGAGCCTGTAGTGGTTGGACCCGAGTGAATGGCTTCAAACTGAAGGAGGGTGGCTTTAGATTAGACATTAAGGAAGAAATTTTTTTATGAGAATGATGAAGCAGTGAAACAGGTTGGCCAGAGAGCTGGTAGATGCTTCTTCTCTGTCAACATTCATGTTGAAAGGGTGTTTGAGAGACCTGGTCTAGTAGAAGGTGTCCTTTCCCATGGCAGGGGTGTTGGAAGAGGATAGTCTTTAGGGACCCTTAACAACCACAACTGTGTGCACCAAAGATCGAAGAGTGCTGTCATTCACTGAACTGTACATGATAACGTTGTTAGTAGTCACATTTCCTATTGTGGAACAAATTGCATCTTGGCCTTTCCTTTGTGTAAAAGCACTGAATTTATACTGCAGTAGTGCTTCGTATTTAAAGTGAAAAATGACTGCATAAAGCTGTATTTGAATCCAGAGGGAACATTTTATTAATTAGTAAATAGTGGTATGATGAAATTGAATCATACTGCCTTTTCTTTTCCAATTTTTCTTCAAGGAGTGCCTGCTATGAAAGTGTATGCACAAATAAATTGTTTCCTTATGTCTCTAAAAACATGTTGTAAATGTTTAATTTAGTTTTAATGACAATGATGGTTTAGAAAGGAAACACTATTCAAAGACAAGAAGTACAGCAGTAAATTTTAATTTTATGAGTTTTAAATAAAATATTAGAAACATATTCTGGAATCACAATATTAACATCCATATATAGATATATATTTTGTCTTGTTAATGTCAAATGATGTTTGGAAATTTTCTTGAAAATGTGCAAAATCTAGGTGCCTGTTCTTTTGACTTCATGTTAGGATAAAAAGCATGCAGTTGGTGAGTGGGATTTAGCAGTGCTACCAACATAGCTGTGTGCTTTGGGGCCGATTATAATCACTAGGGAGATTGAAGTGTATTGAAAACCAGAAAATCTCAACAAGCCTTTTAAATGAATTGTTGAAGTCCTCTAAGAGGATTTCAGAATGAAGGTATTTGAATGCATTCACATGTGTGGGGAAACCTGAGCGCAGATCTGCATTCCTGGGCCCTGGAGTAATTTCATGTAATACTAGCATAAACTAAGCCTGTGTTACTGTAAAGTGCATGCCAACTTGGATAGTGGTTTCCAAATCCATTCAGAGCCGTTATTAGCGTGAGGACACTTCTGATGGAGAACACGGACCTTCTTCAATTGCACCGAGTGATTTTTAAGGATGCTTCAGCACTGGGAACTCAATAACTGAGCCTGGAAGATAGTGTTTCAAAGTAGATTTGAAAGAATAAGAGCAACTGGTCCATCTTTGAAGTGATACTGACTTTTTTTTTGTGTGTTTAAACTGTTTCTCACATGGTTAAAATAATATTTTAGTGTTTATGAAGTCATCTCTAGTTGGTGTTCATGAGGAAGCTGCCTCAATATTTGCAGCTGAAAGGTTGTCCTGCTGCATTCCCAAACTTAACCTTCAGCTTCACTTCCGCGTAGCATAGATCTGGTTGCATTATGAAATGAACAACTGATATAATCTTTACTACCTTTATTTCTTTCTGCACAAAGAATTTTGTTTCTGTGGTAGAAGAAAAACAATATTTTGAAGTGTGTCCACCAAGGTACAGCTGGAAAAAAAATAGAAGTCAGAAACAATTCTCATTATTTGCATTAAAAAAATATCAAATAACTCAAATACATGCATGGCAAAAAAATTTCTGAAATTTTGACCTGCTTCTGAATGATCACCAGTTACTGGTAATGAATCTCTATGTTTGTATGAGTGAACAGAGAAAAGCTTACACTCAGATGTCCTGAAGTTAGTGTTCTGGATGTATTTTGATTGGTTGTTCTTTTACGTTTTATGCCTCTTGTAAATTAGCCCACAAGGTAATGAAGATATAGGTAAGCCTATATCTTCATGTGTAGCATCTCAAACTCATGTGTTCATGAGTTAAGGACCTTAAACATCACCTAGCCCCAACCCACCTGCCATGGACAGGGACACCTTTCACTAAACCAGATTGCTCAGGGCCCCATCCAACCTGTCTTTGAACACTTACATGGGCATCAAGAGTCTCTCTGGGCAGCTTGTACCAGTGCCTCACCACAGTGGTGCCTCACCACCCTCACAGCAAATAATTTCTTCCTAATACCAAATTAAACCTGCCCTCTTTCAGTTTGAAATCATTGTCCCTTGTCCTGTCACTATCTGCCTATATAAAAAGTTCCTCTCCCTTCTCTTTATGAGGTTAAGGTTTTTATAAGGTTTTTACCTGTTAAGGTATTGGAAGGCTGTAACAAGATTTCTTGTCTGGACTGAACAACTCTCAGCCTTTCCTTGTAGGAGAGGTGTTCCAGCTCTCTGATCATCTGGCAATTTCACCAGTATGAACTGCCAATGAGTTATAGAGTAGACCACATTTGCACCATCAGTTATGTTGTGTCTTTGAGCTATTGTGGATTTGGCATATTTAATATATGTAAAATATTGCATTTGAAGAGATCTGTGATTTTCTGTGCACATCTGATACAAAAACTTTTTTGCAAACAAAAGCTCTTTTTTTTCTTATTGTCCAGATATCCACAAATAAAAAACAAAATGAGAGAGTGTGTTGATAATTATTATTTATGTTTGCTCTGTGTACCTAGTTTGTTCAAACAGCCAATTAACTGCTAGTGACAGCCTGCTCCCTGACCAGTAATTCCATCCATTTTCACACTTAAGACTGAATTGCATTCAGTCTTAAGTGTGCAAAAGAAGATACTGGGATAGATGTAATTAAACTACTAGAGGAGTTGTTCATTTTAGTAGCTGCTTCCTTTGAAAATTCCTTTAAGATTAGTAGGATGTTAAGATCCATAGAAGGGAAATGCATTTGATGATAAGAGAACAGAGGCATGGTACTGCAGTGCTTACAGCAAAGACAGCTGATGTGGGAGATGACAGAGCTCTTGGGGAGATATCTATGCCATAATTACTGCATTCCAGGTGCAGCAGCACAAGAAAATACATCTCTGGATCATCCCTTTAAAAAAAAAAAAAAGTGGTGTTGAAGCATGGTGTGATTTTTTAAACTTGACTATTGACCTTGGAGTTCTTAAGTGAGGGAGAATAAAAAAAAGTTGGATTGTGAAGTACTGGCACACCTTTGGCTACAGTGTGTAAATGTAATAGGTGTAAATGTAATAATGTTGTAGACATGAAAAAGGGGCAGAGTAGATGGGTACATCTGCTGACAATCTTTCTTTTTAATTTGGAGCCACCTGAAGGCAATAAGTAGCTGGATAATAACTCGATCCCCATACGGCTTCCGGTTTTTCAGATTAATAGTGTGCAGCAGGGGAGGTGAAAAAGGAGTCTACTTTTAATGTTGGCTTCTGTTTGCCTTTTTGTGAGCCTGAGAACATTCCCTGTCTTTTTGGTGATGGGAAGTGTAACCAAAACAGGCATCAATGAGTGACATCTCTTATGGCTGGCTTTCAACACTGAGTTTTCAGTAGCACCTCAGAGATGCTGCAACATGCATGAAGGGGAAAGGAGGCCAGATCTTTACCATGCTTTGCAGTTAACTCACTTCAGTACTCTACCTTGTTGGTTTCTAAGTATATATTGTATTGAATCTAAAACACATTTCCCAGTTATAAGTCCTTTGAGTCCATTATTGCAAGGAGCAGGTGAATATTGTCCAATAAAATACATGTACTCCTGTGAGAGGCGTATTTCAAAATAAGGAATTTTACTTTGGTCTAGAATTTATATATAGACTCTCTACTTATAGTTTGCACATTTTTGCTTTTGTAGTTTCCCATACTTTCCTTCCTGTCTGTGTTCTCATATTTCCTTTCTAAATTATATATATGAGGGAACAACCATTTTCCTTAAAAAGGGCTTTACTTTTGGGGATAATAGATGGCCATTTTAAGAAAAGTCAGCAGTTCACAAGGGTGTTGTCGAACATGGGCTTATATGAAATGGGACTTTAGGAAAAAAAAACCAAAATCAACAACACTCGGAACCCTGCAATCTTGAGATGGATAGTACTAGGAAAAAATGCCCATCCTGCTTCTTTTTCTAGGAGGGTTTTGTGCCAGATTTTAGCTCTTGCCCTGTCTCTGTCAAGATAAGTTTCACAATGCACATTCACCTCTCATGTGAAGGGCATGGCAAGAAAAGGGGGATGACTGACTGAAGAAAGGAACAACAGGGAGAGAATTTGTACTTTGGCTGTGTTTAGTATTGATGCTACACTAAATCACTGCAAACATAGATTAGGAGTGTAGATTAGGATGTTATATCAATATATAACATCTTTATATATGGCAACTTTACTAGAATCTGTTGCCCTATTGAATTGCTTAATTGCTGTAATGAGAGAATGTGAAGATATGCAACTCTATAGGAAGAATTTGTGAAGGAGACAGTCAAGTCACCTCTTTTTTTGACTTGACCAAAAGGTATCCTTCTACTTGTTGGAGATGAGAATTCAGAGCTTCAGTTTTGAGGGGACACAGGCATGGACAAGTAAAAGCTTCATTGAGGTCAGAAATTGTGCTGAGGCTTTTTGACTGCGAAAAATGTGAAATACTGAGACATACTTTGCTCTCCATTTCCCCCTCCTTTTGCTTGCATCTAGAATATAGAGTTTAGGTGGTTCTTTGTTGAATTTCTGTAATTTTTGTGTGCAGATTACTGTGTTTTCTAGTTGAGCAGTGCATGATAGATACAGAGTAAAACTCTGGCTTCTTCTCATGGGTTTTAGGGAGAATGTGCAGCATGGGTGAACAGGTTCCCAGAGATCCCTTTGGAAGCAGCTAGGAACTCCATCCTCTAGACTCTGTTTTAGGACATTGGCGCAACTATCTTGCTTTCCCTCAGTGGGGTTTTAGGCCCTGCAGAAATGCACTGCAGTGTGCTTATAACATACAACAGCTCAGAAACTTCTGTGATGTTGTGAGTTGCATGTATGTTGTCTATCCATAGTTATTTTTAAAAGAGAAGGCTTGGTTTTTTGCTTTTGACATCTTTCTATTCCTCTAGATGTTATTTATAGATATAGTTATTTACTTAATCTTTTGAGAATGCTGGGTAAGGATTACATTTGATGCAGCAAATTCTTTCTGTTCTACGTATTGTCCCATTAACTATTCTTCACAGAACTGTATGATGGAGCTCAGTTTGTTTCACCGAATAGGGAAAGTAATAAAATTCTAGTCTGAAACAACAATACTGTGATGTTGTTCCATGCTTGAAAGATATTTGATACCTGTATCAAACCAAAGCTCTGCTTTGACAGTGGACAGTAAGACTGTGTCTGAGCTAAGAAGTTAAACTTGCCTGGGAGTATCCTCTGGTACTTAGGATACAGACAGCCCATGATGAAATCGTACAGCTCTTACCCTCCAAAGGAAGGTGACCACATCCAATCTTATGGGATTTATCTCTGGGCTGTGTTTTTCCCCTGTGATGCTGGGGAGTCTGCCAAACCTGTGCCAAGAACTTGTCTAATAACTGAACAGCAGAGACAATTAAAGTCTACTGTCTGGGTTTGCTTCTTGGCACTGTTTAATTTGCTGATGAAGAGGCCAAAGAGGAGTGTTTGACTACTTATCTCTGGTTGTGTTTATTGAGGATCATCACTCCAACTGATGTATCTCATGTGTTTGGAAACTCATTTTGTCTTATCACTGCTGAAGACTTTGTTATGGTTTTACATTAAAATGACACACATGCTACTTTCCTCCCTTCTCTTGGGGGGAAAAAAGTTAAAAATTGAAAAAGCAGCTTTATATCACTGGCTGTTATACATCATGAGACTCTGGGATGATAGAACTGAAAGAACTTGCCTTTCCATGAGATGCTTTTGCCCATCCAGTAAGATTTCAGGGGTTCATGGTGATTTCTTTTTCAAGACATAATATGTTCTTCTGTGTGCTTTGAGTGCATGCCTGGTGTGTGTGTCTCTGCCTACCCACACAGAAGCAGGCATTGCCCATGTACAGAGGAGGCCTGCGGTATCTCTGTATGTTTTCCAGGGGTTATCATTAAGCGACAGTGACAGGTCACGTGGGCGCTGGGGCTTGGGCCCAGCAGGAGGTGGTGCAGATGCACCTTCAGCATTAACACAATCGACATCCGCTCAGGAGAAGGGTGCCTGGGTCTTTCCTTAGGAAACATATGCCAAAACTATTATCAGAGTCTACGTCATGGCCTGCAGCAAACTGGACAGGATGTTAATGAGGAGGGAATTGTGGAAGGAATCTGAATGCATCCCATATTTTTGAAACAGAATGCTGAATAAACAAATTATTTCCATTATGGTGCCCTGTCAGCAATCTCAGTATTTTGATCTTTATCAGGTTTATGCTGATAAAGGTTTATTTTTCATTACTTAGTTGATACAGGTTTGGGGGTGTTCTAAATTCAATAAATAAATAAATAAATGCAAACATCTGGGAGGCTATAAAGGACTGTGGAGCCAGGACAGCTCATTATTTCTCCTTGACGAAGAAATCTCTGGTGCATCCTGTGATGTCTGTGACAGTAATGAGGCACTCCACTATGTCAAACCCAGAGTCGTAATTCTGTCTTATCTGCTGCAATAATGAGACTTTTTGCACTACTGAACTCAGCAGAAGTTATAGGTGAAAAGAAGATGGGGTGTGTTTTGCAACTATTTACAACAGGTGGAGGCCAAGGAATTCAAATTGTTTGTTTTTTCATTCAGAGACCTTGCTTCAGAACCTAGCTTGGAATTTAAGTTGTGTTGATGATTCAAACAGTGCCTAGCACTAATTTAATTTCATCTTTGGCAATTTTCTGTAGTAGTCCTTGTTCAGTATTTTATTGTTTACTTTGCTTCTATTTGTTCTTCCTTTATCTTTTTCTTCCTGTCCCTCTCCCACTCCCTGAAGGCTTGCCTGCGTAGCAAGAGTGAGATAGCTAAAATAAATACCATTGGTGATAATGGCTATCCATTTAAAGCAAATTTTTGGGTGTGTTTTAGAAAGGAAAATACCAAAGCAATGTCAAAACACATATTTTTTTTCCAAGATGCCAGCTAAGAGTCTGCATTCCTATGGATTGATCATAAGTTCAACATTACTATTAGTTTGATGTCCCTTGAAATGTTAGGCTGTTTGCTCATAAAATAAATTAATTATGGCCAATGTCATAGCAAGTCCATTTTATCATTAATTTTTAGCTGCCTTGTCTTCCCTGGACAATGGATGTATTTTCCCCTACACCTTGGCTAACGTACAGTAACTAACATGAGGTAAGCTGTAGTTGTAATATGAGTTAGCAGGGTGATGTGGCTCTTGGCCTCTTGGCAAAGTATTCCCATACTCCCTTGTCTTTGTGACAGTTTTACCAAATGTCAGCTCACGTGTGCTAAGAATAGGTCTTGCTGCTCTCTGCCTCAACAGAAGTGACCTCAGCCCTGACCTGGAGCTTCCCTGTCTCGAGAAGAGATTGTTCATGTGCCAGAGCTATTCCAGCCACAGTTCCTTAGCCCCCTGAGGTGGAAATCTGTGCCCTGGTCTGCTAGAAATTTGAGCTTTGGTGATGCAAACCCATTGAACAGCACTTGACTGGCAGTCACTGTCACTCATTGTCAACCTGAGCTTGTTTTGAGGAACCAGCTACTGGTAAAAGGCTATTGAAAACTCTTTTTTTTTTTTGCTCTTAAATTTTCCTTTGTAGGGAAGATACCTGTTAACATCAGATACTTAAGAAAAGGAGAAATTGAATCTGATCTATTTGTTTTTGTGCCACATCATCATTCCAGGTGACCTAGTTTAAGATTGTGATGAGATCTGAAGAGCAGAGTATTGAAAATGTTGTTTGTGAGAGCCTGTGTGCCAGAACAGTATGGGGTAAAATCAACTTAATGAGATGCTGGATCATCTTTAGAATGCATCCCTCTGTAAATACTCAGTGGATTTATTTTTCTAGAGGAACACAATTAACCTCTCACAGAAATGTACTTTTCTAAGGCTTGAAAAAAATAAGTAGATGATTTAGTTCTTTTAAGGGTTAAGCAGAAGCAATTTTCTGCAGTACCCTACCCAGTTGCAGATGTCATGGCAGTTGTCATTGTCAGCCTGCTCTAGATTCACATGAAATGATGGAACATTGGACAAACTTCAGTGTAAATTTCTCCAGAAATAAAATAACTTTTTAAAAGTTGTTTGAAAAAAATTTATGGAGATATTGTTTTATTATTTTAAATCAAGATCCAAAACCTGAGAGTCCAAAATACTACTGTAGCTTCCATCTGAAAATCAAGCCCTGTCAGGTGGTATCACATTCAGTCCCTTTCCAGCTTTATCTAACCCAATAGAAAATTCATTGAAATGCTTGCTAACCTTTACTGAGCAAGAGGAGTATCTTAATAAACATGATTTTCCCCTGGGGAGTTTTACTGCCTGGCCTAGGTTTAGGTTTCCCTCTTGACATTTTTCTGCCCATGTTCTGATTCTTCCAAAGAACACATTAAAGAGACCAGTTGCCTTGATGTTCCCCTGGAAGAAACACAATATTTGTTGATCAGGGTCTTAGCCAAACACTTACACTACATATAAGCCAGTAAGAAGGGCAGACTTTTACTGTTCTCAATTTGCAATGGGAATGTCATAAACTGTATGAGTTTTCATTATCTCATTCTTTATAGGGAAAAGGTGAGGTATGGGCAATGGTGAGGAAACAGAACATTTTTTGTTTTTCCTTAATGTATCCTGCTAGTAAATTTGTACTGACTGCAGGTTGTGTTATAAAAGGAATGAATAAAAGATGAATAAGGGTTATTTACAGACAGGAAGTTGCCTTGCTTTTTGTTTCCCCATTCCGATTCTGGTTGATGACATCCTCTAGTTAATTAGTTAATTTCCATGAGTAAAACTCATAATAATCAGTTACTGTTTGTCAAACATATTAAAAAATTTAAAATGTTTCCCAGTTTTCTGTCCTTGCTTAGAGAAGAATCCATATCTATCAAATGGAATACATGCATGACTCTATTGATTTTTTAATCTCAATCTTCATCCATTAACCACCATAAATTCCATATTGAAATAATAAATGTGTCTTCCCACTAGGAGAATGGCATTGCTTTCATTTTCACTTCCAGACCTGAGGAATTATTTGTGCTTGTTTGTTTGCTGTGTTAGCATTTCTTTGCAACTCGTGCGTCACAAAAAACCTCCCTTGACAGAAGACCTCCACTTTTTAATTGTCCCACTCCTGCCTGAGTCACTGTGAGTGCCTCAGTCCAAAGGTATACACTAGAAATAGAGCAGATAGCCTATATACTGGACTTGCAGGCTGAAGTAAATAACACAACTCCATCAATAGGAGGTGAAAATTCAGACACAATTTTATAGATGGATTGGTCTGGCTACTGCTAACATTTTTCCTGTTTTTAAAGCCTGGGTTTTGAGACACATACTGATACATATGCAAATTCATGTATATGTGACTTTAATAAAACAGAAATGTTTTTGGCTGGTTGGATACCTAATTCTCTACAGAAAACAATGGTGATGAACATGAAGCCATCACTTGTCAAATCATTTTAGTTCAGTTTTACATTATACCCTGACATATCTCTGCTTTGCCCTCTGACATGTACGCTCCATTATGTTGCACATTATTTCTTAACAGTCATGCAAACCCATGGTACCCATCCTTGTACCACTGCTGGACAGGAAATTTGTAGAGCATGGGTTATTGTTATCCAAATAACCTCATTGTTGTGATTTTAGTAAAGGAAAATGAAATGTGGTTAATATGGGAGGTTTTGGTATTTTAAAATTATTTTTGGATTTCAAAGAGCATAGCTCAGTTTTCTGGGCCAAAGAACTTACTTCATTCTTAATGCTTCATATTTCATTTTTTAAAGTGTTATCTAATTTGGAAAGAGTTCTTTTGGTTTTCTTGATTTAATATGCTTTAACTTCATATATATATATATTCTGAATATACAGAATTTTTTCTCCTATTGTTCTTTCTTGGTAGGGTTACTTTATAGGTAACTGGGAGCATTGTAGCTTAAATTAACATGACATGGGGTGATGACTTATTGCTTCAAGATTGGAGATTCTAGCTGATCATTTGTGTAAATAGTACTTAACTTTCTCTTCCATATCTTTTTCTAGTCAATCACTTGGAGGTGGACATGGAATAAAACCTCAGCTATCAAGTTCTGACAAATGTATTTTAGAATTCTGGTTTGCATCCCCTGGTATACATCTTCTTCCCTTGATTAAGATTCATGTCCTGTCATGCTACATTTTGATCAGTTTAAGGTGCATCAAAGTGTAGATATACAATAATAAAAGACTTTTAACATATGCTTTAGCTAAGACATGTTAACAGCTCACTTCTAAATCTTTGTCTAGATAAAGCCTATGGCACCATTCCACATTGACTTGTGTATAAATAAGGGAAGACCTTTAACTCCATCCTTGGATGCTCAGCCAGGCATCTGTCATATTTTGTGATTCATAGTCTAATGAATAATTTTGTGCCCTATGTGTTAACCAGAAGAACTAAATCTTTTCTTTTAGAGCCATATGAGTAAGTGGAAAGTCACAAAACTGAGACTTGTGCAGGTGAATTACTGCTGGTAATAAACGAAGGTTTAAATCAAAATATGAATTTGCTTGCTTGCCAAAGATACAATTTTTTTTCTGGTAAATTCTTCTGTGCATAATATGTCTCAGTTCTTGTATTGTTCACAATGCACACTCTGTTTTCATTAATTATACATACCTAGTGTGCACATGATTTTTACTGTGGGACCCACAGTAAAGATTTTGTGTTTCCAAAATTAACACGGCAAGGGAGTATTCTTCAGTATTTTGTGGGAATTTTATCAGTACAAAAAAATCCTACTGCAGCCTCGAATTCATTTTTTGGAAAGGGTATTTCTGTCCCACTCCCTGTTCATTGGCATGATGTTTAAGGGCCTCTGTAATTACCTGAAGATACAAAACATACTGGAAGAGAAAATGAAGCAGGAGATGATACTGACCATAACCAAAGGCTGGTTATGCTTCTGAGACATAGGTCTTGGCAGTAAAGTAGCTTAAGCCTTGAGGAAAATTTCATACCTGTTGATGATTTATAATATTTGATACATTGAAAAGAAGGAGTTCTGCCTTATACAGTGCAATTCATGCCAATAACCCTTTAAAAATCAAAATATAATGTATGTAAAGATCTGAGAATTAGGATATTTTGGTCAAAACCAATGCAAATGCATTGTTATAGAATAGTAGTAGTAATGGACAAAATAAGCACATGAACAGCTAAAGAAAAAGTATGTTTGTGTTTTTTTTCCTGCAAAGAGCAATATTTGAACACAGTTGCTGCTCATAGAGCATTATTGACGTGACTTTTATTAACAATGATAATCACTTCCTGCTCTGGTCCTAAAATACCATGCTTTTAAAAGCCATCTCCCCTTCCAGATTCCTGAAGTAGGAAGGGATTCGTGGATAGGACGCGACACTGGAAATATTCTCATTTATAGGCCTGAAGAAGATCTCTTTTACACTCAGATGATCTGTTACACTGGGTAAGAGATTTTGATCAGTTAAATTACTTTTGGCTTTTCCATCATGCTGTGAGTTGGTTAACATTATGACAGAAAAGAGATGAGATGCAATGGTGACAAGCAGCAAGTTAAATACTTATTTGGTCTGGTATAATTGGAGAATATTACAGAAATTGTGAAAGGGAACCATATAGGGATTTTCCATTCAAAAACATACTTAAAGTCTTTTAGGAACAAACCCAAAGGATATGTGAGTCAATGATAAACAGTATGGTTTCCCACAAGTCCAAGATACTGTCCTGTCCCTTGAGGAGATCCAGTTATTTGACCTGAGCCCAAGCACCTAATAACAATATATTTTTAAATGACTCATTGTTACTTTGAGACAACACAGGATATACATGTCACAGCAAGAGAAAATAAGGCAGTAAACTTATATAACATTTTTAAGCCTTCAGATAAGTTTTGAATCAAATACTCCATTCTGTCACATTCTGTTCTGTTACCAGGTTCAGCTTATGTCTTCTTTTATTTATTGACAGTATTAATGAATAAATTTCTACTTGTTTTTACACACATTTTGAAATAATTGTGGTTATTAAGAATCTTTAAGCAAAATTCTGAGAAAACATTTTGAATGTGCTTAAGAAAAGACACAAAATAGGGTTTATGACTCCTTTTTCATGCATCTGAACATATCTTGATATTATTTAGTCTTTTGTTATTGAGACTTACCCTAAAATCTTTGAACAGTGCAACCCATGGAAATCCAACAATGCTGGAATTAAGGCTGGACCAACATATCTTACTGTGAAAAGAAAGAAAAAGGTAAATCAGCATTCTGATAAAGTTGGAGGTGAAGAGACGTAGTTGGAGGACCCCTTGCCTTCCTCAGTTTTCTGGCTTTCCAGCCTGTGATGCATGCTACAACTTACAGCTGGAGCTGCTTGTGAGCAGGACTCACATAACATAAACAAAAAGGGCAAGAAGGAGGACCTAGGAAATGCTGACCAGTCAGACTTACCTAAATCCCTGGAAAGGTGCCTCTGGAGGGCACATGGAGGACAAGAAGGCAGTCAGCATGGATACACTCGAAGTGAATTATGTTTGACCAACCTAATTGCCTTCTATGATGAAAGAGCTTCCCGGATGGATGAGGGGAGAACAGTGGATATTTTTTACCTTACCTTCAGCAAGGCTTTTCACACTGCCTCTCACAATATGCTCATAGACGAACTTTGAAAGTGAGGACTGGATGAGGGATAGTGGTTGGCTGAGCAGCCAAAGAATCATGATCAGTGACAGGGTGTAGTTACAGGCCTGTCACTGGTGGTGTCCCCCAGGGTTCTCTACTGAGCCCAGTATTGTTTAACTTATCCATCAGTGTCTTGGATGAAGGGGTAGGTGCCTCCTCAACAAGTTACTGACAACCCAGAGCTGTGAGGAGTGTCTGACACTCCTGAGAGCTGTGCAGCCCTTCAGAGGGACCTTGACAGCTTGGAGAGATGGGCAGAAAGGAACCTTCTGAAATTCAACAAAGGCAAATGCAGGGTCCTGCCCCCGGGGATGAATAACCCCAGCACCAGCACAGGCTGGGGATGACCTGCTATAAAGCAGCTCTGTGGAGAAGGAGCTGGGGTCCTGGTGGACAACAATCTGTCCATGAGCCAGCAGTGCCCTGGTGGCCAAGAAAGCCAAAGGGATCCTGGGGTGCATTAGGAAAAGCATTGCCAGCAGATCAAGAGAGGTGATCCTGACGCTCTGCTCAGCCCTGGTGAGGCCATACCTGGAGTGCTGTTGAGGCCATACCTGGAGTATCCAGTTCTGGGCTCCTCAGGACAGACATGGAGCTGTTGGATGGAGGGCAGTGGAGGCTCCAGTGGAGGACAACAAATATGATCAAGGGACTGGAGCATCCTCTTATGAGGAAAGGCTGAGGGAGCTGGACCTGTTCAGCCTCAAGAAGAGGTGACTGAGAGGGGACCTCTCTGTCAGTGCCTATCACTGTCTGAAGGGAGGGTGCCAAGAAGATGATCCAGGCTCTTCACAGTGTCAAGCAACAGGACAAGAACAAATGGCCAGAAACTGATGCACAGAAACTTCCACCTAAATATGAGGGGGAACTTCCTTACTGTGCAGGTGACCACACACTGGAACAGATTGCCCAGAGAGGCTGTGGAGTCTCCCTCATGGGAGATATTCAAGAACCATCTGAACAGAATCCTGTGCTATGTGTTCTAGGATTTCCCTGCTTGAGTCAGGAGGTGACCAACTGTGGTGCCTTCCAATCTGACCCATCCTGTGATTCTTTGAGATAAAAAATTTATAAATAGAGTAACTGTAAAGTGGAAAAAAAATCTTACCTTTAATCTTAAACTGAACACAATTACTGGGCGTCTAGGAACTGTGCATTGAATACCTAACCAATGTATTTCTCCTCAACTTTCAGTTACAACTAAAGACTACCTCACTCTCAACTTTTTTTACACTGGAGATTTATGAGCTGAAATGGGGAGAAACAGCTGTAGAGTAACTGAAAACTTCACTGTGATGTAAAGCAAAGAAAATCTCACTTCTTGATAACAGGCACACCACATCTGTAGAGTTTTATTATGTTTTGGGAAACATTTTTGCGCCCGTAAGTTCCTTTGCTTTATGTTTTTTACTCTAATATGGCTTTGTGAGTTGGTGAAAGATATTACTGCCTGATTAGGTGCACAGTTAATCTGTCACAACAGCATGGTATCTGTAATCTTTTGAAATTATAATGCTGGTAATCCAGACCCCTATTAACGATGCTATGCACTATTATTTATTAATGCCATAAACTTTATCTTATAGAAGGAAAGTTTCATGTTTTGTTTTGTTTTTTTTTTTTTCCTCTCCACTTTGGATTGGATGTTGCTGTCCTTAGAAATCAGGACCCTGTGACCCAGAGGGAAGACCTCAGGATTAGTGTTCTGGCACAGATTTCTCTGTTGTATCATGCCTCTGAAGGTCCCCAGCATGGGGTTTGCAGAACTTAGTCTCCCTTCCACTCTTTGCCCTACTTATTATAATAAACCTCCCTGATATCTTCATTAATGCCTTCCAGTGAATTTCCTCAGTGCTCTGCAAGATTACTTTAAATAGCAGTGGCATGTGCACATTACTGGCAGTCCACTAGGCCAAATAACACATAGTTTAAAATTGAGGGCATTGTGCTCTTTCTTGCATGGTATTTTCCTGTAGGCTTTTTTCAAGCCACAACTAAACTGTTTGCTGCTTCTAAAACAATTTACAACTGCTCATATTAGCAAATTTAAAAAAAATGTGAGAGATGAGTGCTTACAAGAATAATTTATTGGTCACACTAATTAGCTGTTTACAGACATTCAGTTCTGGATTCTTATTGGACATCTAGTAGGCCAGAGATTAAATGTTCAAAAGCAAATGCATTATGTTGGATGATGGATATCAAAATCAAAGTTGAAGGAATTAAGTTGCTTTAGGAATGGGACTTCAGGTCCTTTTGACAGTTTCACCTTTGATGTTTCAAGGTGGCTGAAAACTTGTGTATAGTTTAGTGTCACTGAGACTTGGTTTTAGGTACAGCTATTTAACCTTTGGCAATCACAGAGGACTTTATAGTTCTTGGCTTCATGAAGGATGATGATCTGCTGGGGAATGACTGTTTTATCAGTGCAAATGCAAAAGTGACTGTAGCTCTGTTTGTCTGCCCACTCTCCTTTAAAGCTTCAGTGCTGTGGGTGATACATTATCAGGCCCATTCCAGTTTCCTGTTTATATAGGGTCTGGCTTTGATGCGAGTACAACAGATTAAGAAGCAGAAGCAGAGTTCCTGTTTTAGTACTTTCTCATCAAGATGTATATAAGTCCAGTGACACTGTGCTGACAATTATTAAAAACAGACTGGTGAGCACATACTTTTACATCAGCACCAAAGATTTAAAGGCATACAACCTCAGCAGCAGCCCCAGTAGTTCATCTTTCATCAAAGCTACAGATTAGGAAGAAATTTTTGCATTTTGTTTTACATGTGTTTTAAGCTAAGGGAAATCATTCTGAAAAGGCTGACTAGTCTATACAAGAGAATTTAAAAAAGTAATTCCTGCATTAAATTAAGTCCACAGTTTTTGTCTGGAGTCCATTTACCAACCAAAAGGATCTGGAGACTTCTTTGTCTTTTCTAGAAATTTCTTAGCTGCATTTTGCAGTCATATGATTTCCTTGCAGTTTCAATGTCTTTAGCAAAGTTTCTTGACATTATCTCTTTCTTCACTTTTTTTTTTTGGATACATTATGGTTCTCCTCACTATAGAGCTCCTCCTCCTTGGGATTGGGATAGAGTAACCTGTTGCCCTGACTCTTGCCACTCTTAACTATTTTTTTGGTAGGCCAAAATTTTGGTTTCATGGTGGAATTTGGTTATTCCTTGCATAATGTTCTGTCAGCAGAGTGGTCCACCAGCAGAGTGGTCTGCAAACCACATATGCTTCTTATTCAAAGACAGACAATAGAAAAACACTTATGGTGAAATAACAGCAACAATAATAATCATCATCATTATATAATTATTTGTGTTTGTAAATAATTTAAGTGGTAAATGTTAAGCCTTTTGTCACAAAGATGTGTAGTTATTCAGAGTTAAGCTTGGTTAAAATTCTACAAGAAAATGAACTCTAAAGAAAGTCCCAGCTTCTTGGACACTCACGCAGGCAGACCAGGACACTTTTTTCCCTTGGTCTGTGACTTCTCTTGGGAAAAGCTTTGTGATGACCCTGCTCCACATTAACTTTTCCTGAGTTAAGTTTCCAAGTTGAGTATAAGTACCAAAGTGTGTATTGTAACACAACATTTCTGCAGTATCTATCCCAGGTAACTCTGGGCAATGAACTCAGTTCTTTCCCCCAGCAACAGTGGCTCTAAGACTTGGGTGCTTAGGGTACTCTTTTCAAGCTAAAGCTTGTGTTAGCAAGTTTGGTAGTCTTCTGGTTTAACTGGTATGTGAACTTAACATAGCAGTTTCCCTTTATTAGTTGGTGATGCTTACAAACTCCTATTATATTCTAACTTCCTTGTTTGGGAGTTTCATGAAGAAATATTACATATGTCTATGCATATGAATTCCATAACACACAGTATAATCTAGTGACAGTACCTATGATAACTACAGCATGTTACCAATAAGAGAAAGCTTATACTTTCAGCTCTTCGAATAATCATTTTGCTGTCTATTTACATTTTAGAACTGGCTATATTTAATTTATGCTTTGGTATTTATGCTATTAATGACTATGTGTTCCTTTCTGCTACTTATGGTTCTGTTACGTTTACTTAAAGAACCAGAATGTTTAGAAAATAGAAAGAGCACAGTCTGGTATAAAAGTACCCCCTTCAGAAAAGGTTTAGTTGTCAAATGTTAAAACTAAATAAAAACTAATTGTGTTTAAGAATTAAACCAGGACTTGCACTTACTAAGGTACATATATGCACATTGGAACTGCTGAACCCAGAGGTGGACTGGGTTATTCTTATATTGGTTTTGAAGTTATTAGCTCTTGAAAAGAAAAAAAAAAAAACCAAAAAAAACCAAAACCCCACCAACAAAATTTAAAATGAAGAGAGTTTATTAAGCTGAGTTTTCTATCTTTACTGAGGCACCATGTCACTTCTTTAGTGGAACCTTCCTTGTCCCCACCCATCCCCAGTAAAATCAGTGGAATTTAGCTTTATTTATAAAGGGCTCACTTTTTTTTTTTTTTTTAATCATGCTTACTGCATGTGTTTGTGGAACAATATACCTTGAGTAGGGTTTTTTAGGTATGTGACATGAAAGCAGATCTCATCATAGTAAATTGAGGTGATATATATATTTTATAATCTCTCTAGCATTAAAAAAGGTATAAGGAATCTCTGTGCATATATCATATTGTGGTGTTTATGTGTTATCAATCAACAGATCTGAGAAAACAGTACATTGGCCAGTATAATTCCTAAATTCATTATTTAGGAATCCTGAAATATCAGGATTTTAATTTTACTTGGCATGTCAAATTTCTGACCTGACATGTCAGGAACTTGCAAGGTGACTGAAGAACCAAACTCTTCTCCAGACAAACCCTTATACCTTCCGTGCATACACAAGTAATTCATGGGGATAAATGCCTTAGAGGGGCTTTAAACTGTATAAAGGAGCCTAATAGGATTTAAAAGCTGTAAAGTTGGTTAGCAGAGTTTATAGCCTACTTGGATGTCTATGGTCTGTATTTATTTTTCAGGCCAAGGTCAATGGTATAAATGGCGTTGTAAAAACTGCCTGTGAAAAACTGAAAAGCATACCACTGACTGAGAGAAGGCACTTTCAACAAATATTTGTGTTCACAAAGTAAACTTTTAGAGCTGGGGCAGAAAAATGGAAGACAATTTTTGCCAGATCTAGATTATAGCTCTTGAGTTTGGGTTGAAATTTTATTTTTTAAAAATTTCTTTCTCATAATGTCACTCTTGAGAATTTTTTTCTCTTGTCTAGGAACTATAATTGGAGATGAAAAGAGGGTATTTGTTTTCCTGAATTGTTTGAGCTAATGCCTCTGGGTGCAAAATGAGTCTTCTTTTCCTGAACTGGAATGTATAAATATTTCTACTTGGTGCCACTTACTGCCATAGTCACGAGGCCACTTAACACCCAGCTTGTCACCAACTGCTTCCAAAAGGAATGGAAATGTCACAAGCCAATTATTGCAACATATAAATGACATAATGCAACAAGACCATACCTGCATTCCAGGAGTGAAATGAGATGGGGGCTTCCCTTTTGAAACTCTGTGGTTACCCTGCTTAATTACTTGTTGTCTGTCTTGCACAAGAGGAGCCACAGGGCATGGCTGGTCCTTGTGTGTTGCCTGTGGGCATTGCCAGCACATTGCAGCCAGTTAAGAAATCCTAGTACCACCACTTGGGACTGGGTAAACTGAGCCTTCAGCTGTGCGTCTGAGCACTGCAGCCATCTAACCCTGCTCCTCAGGTCCTCTTCATCCTCTTGATACAAGTGCATGTTGAATTTCAGTCAGACAAGAAATGTAGACCTGTGAAGCTGGGTCTGTGCCAAGGCTTGTTTGGCATGCTCAGGGTCAGGCTGTTGCAGGGGTGCTCTTGGCCAGCAGGGAGTGTCTGGAATTATAAGTAAATACAGTCAGCATTCATGCAACGTTTATGCCAGGTTTGATTTACTCCAATATTTATTTCCACCAGGGCAGTGTTTTATTCTGGTTTAAATCCAACCCAGTCTCCAGTATGAGAGTCTCCAATATTACTTCTCTCCCTAATACCTGTGAGAGACTTCATGAGGAGAAGGTGGTGGTTCCCAGGCTATCACAGCCCTTGCAAGACACGGTTAATGTACAGTGGCTTTTCCCTAACCAGAGACGAACGTCTGCTCCTAACTCATGACCACTTACCACATTTGCTGTTCTCCCACTTTTCATGTAGAATGTAAATATCATGGCAATCTGCATGTAATAAAATGTAGAGAGCTTTTAACAGTTCACATGGCACTGTATACACAGAAATGGAACAGCCAGCAGATAAGAAACATAGCTATATTGTAACATAACTATGCCATCACTACTGGAAAGCTCTTGCTTCAATGGATTTAGCAGAATGTAACATGAGTTCCTCCTGCACTAATCAAGCATTGTATGTTGAACACAACAATAGGAAAAAAAGATAAAATGAGAATTGAGAAAGCCCAACCACAACAGCATACCACCTCTGTTTTTAACAGAGAGATAGGAAAAACTTTTCTTGTTGGCTGTTCTAGTTACTCAAGAAGAGTTTCAGAGTTTCAAGAAATTGCAGTTTTATTGTTTTAGGCAGGAGATAGACGCCAACAAACTGAACAGTCCCAACAAACTGTCTGTAGATGAAGAGGCTGAAGAAAAAAAAAATATTCTGAAGAAAAAAAAGGTGAAGTTCAAAACAGCATCTTAAAAAAGAAAAACAAATCCCAAATCTTATCAATCCCTTGCAACATATCTCTAGGCAGAGCTATAGCCCTTTTTCCCCCACATAAGCCTTTTTCCAAGTAGGGAGGGGCAGAGTGGCTGTCAGAGTTTGGCAAGATATCCCTTTGCTTTGGAGCACATTTAGCCCTCAGTTTCATAAGCATCACGAGCAGCTTCAGTTTTAAGCTTCAGGCTTTTGTACATGTAATTGGTATTTTATAAATAAATATGACAAATGGGATCTATTTTTATTAGCAATAAGTTACTGAAGTTTGTTATTGTGCAAAGGTATAGATTTAGAGATAAGTTTTGCTTACTATAAAATATTCAAAGCCTGAGTTGCATGGGACAGTTGGGATTTAAAGCATGGGATATTTTCCCTCTGTGCTGGCTTTTACTGTAGGCCAGTGAAAGAACTTGGCAGTGTTTGTTTATTGTTTCTGGAATATGTCTAAACTTCCTAATGCACATGTTTTCCAGATGCTAAAATGAAGACACCTAGCGTTTGTGGTTTTTATTTTTATCCTGCAGTGATGGTGTTGGAATGAGTGACATTCAACCAATAAGCTACATTTTATTTTTTTTCCAAGGTAGCTGTAAGGGTATTACATAGGGAAGAGAACTGCAAATGTGTGAACTGCAGTTTGTATGAGAAACAATTGTCACAGCTCCTAGTGCCAAGTGCAACAAAAAGCAGAGCTGGAACCAAATAGAAATTAGGAAGGAGAAAAAAGGGGTGGATTCTGCCTTTAAATCAGTAAGCCGTGACCCTTGTAAGTATGAAATAACCCATAAAAGAGCTCGTGTTGTAACAACTGTTTGGACAACCACATGGAATCAAGGTATTTGCATATCTCAAGAGGCTGTTAATTTTTAAGATGTCTGTTTTCCTCTGCTTGGTGGCATATATGTTGTCCTCAGCTGAGCATTATTGTGCTGCATAATATTTGTCATGTTTGTCGGAAAAGTTTAATTGAGCAAGTTTTAGCCATAGATAAATATCAAATGCATTCTGTGATTAAGTTTTGGGTTTGTATTAGATACCAGCATTTTAAGTTCTAGACACAAAACTATGTAACGCTCTCTAATGGCTCTTAAAGGAAACCACAGACTGTTTCTCAAGTTGGTTATACAAGGAGCTGCTCCAAGGGGCTTGGTGCTGCAGCCCTCGGAGTCAATAGCTGAGCTCCCAGAGATTTTTGTGGTGAGGGACGGCGCGCTCTGCCTTGCACAGGAGCCAGCTGAAGTCAGCCCTCGTGCTCCATCAGACAGTTCAAAGGGAGCAAAGCTGTCATCATCGCTGGCAAGCCTGAGGGGTAATGCGAGGACAGGGCGAGGCTGCCAGAGCAGTTCCCGGCCTGAACTCTCCCAGGTCACTCCTCCAGCCCTGGCTCCAGTGAGGCACAGGCAGTGGCTGGGATGAGCACCCATCAGCCTCCCAGGGCTCTGGCTGGTGGGCTCAGAACAGCCTTGGCCTTCAGGGCTTGTGTGCTGGGAGATGTGTGTTGTGTTTCCAAAGGTCAGCTTTTCTTATGTAACTTATTCCATCCCAACTCCAGAAGTCTCAAGCATGTGCTTATGTGTGGGGGTGTGTAAACACCGTGAAACTGCCAAAGAGTGTTGGTGGTGCAGATAGCAGGGATGTTGATACCATTTCTGCAAGGTCTGGTACCTGCATTTGAAATGGAAGCTCACCACAGGCTCTGTGCACACACACCACCTCAAAAGAAGCCCTGCTGAAAATTTACCTTTGCTACTGTCATACAAAGTGACTAAAACCCCAGCTCATGCATTTTCATTTAAATGTAGTCTTTCTAGCCCATGTATTATTCAAAGGAACGTTATCTTATGGAGAGTCCTATTATTCAACAGATTGCATGAAATGTTGGCATAAATATTTGAGTTAAAGAAGTAGTTATTCTCCACCATACCTATGCTATCTAATAATTTATGAAAAATTGTGTGTGTGTGTGTGTTTGTGCACGTTGCCTATGTGGGGAATATGTGATCTCATGGCCCATGATAAGTCTTGAAGCATTCACTAGTGACTCTGTGATAGGCAGGCTCAGTCAGGATATGCTTTTTCTTTGACAGTGCCATGTAGAAGTGCCTTGATTAATGTTATTACTCTAAGGAATATAATAAAAAAAATCCAGCGGAGCAAGAAAATTATTGTTACAATAAAAGCCATTCAAATGAACATGCTTATTAACATACCTCTCAATTGCACAGAGACTGAAAGACACAGAGTGTGTTCTCCTCTTCCACGTTGCTCTGCATATTTTGTCATTATGCTGCAGAACTGTCGCGACTGCTGTCTCCTGGTTATGATTTTCAAATCCCAGTTGATGATTAATACCTTTGGCTCAGACAGTTGTAAAAGGCCGGTGTTGTACCTGCATACATTTTCATGCTGCTCTGACAGCAGTGATGAGCATTGCAATGTGGAGGGGCACAGGGGGTGGAAGGGAACTGTGAGAGAGGTAGAAAGAGGGTGTCATGCAGGAAATAATTCTTTTTCTATACGTTTTCCTGGTTTGTCAGGTTAACACTCAAAACCCACTAGAAAGAACACAGCACACACATACACATCACATCACATGAGTGCTGCCACCTCTTATGCTGCCACATTGTGCTTACAAGCATCCTAAAACCTCCTGTGAGGAGCTAAAAAATGTAGGATTCATGGAAAAAGGGCATTCAGTGACCTCAGGTAAGAAGGAAGAGTGGATAGGGTGCAGAATTGCATCCAGATTCTGCTGGAAACTGTATGTTTGTCAGGGAAAGATTGTTCCTGGGCTTTGTAGGGTAACACAAAAAAAGAAGACAATGTAGTATGTATGCCTGGTGGCAATGGCAAACTTAAATCTGCGAAAATTGCTGATGTATGCTCACGGAACATAAATGTAAACACAAGTAGAAAATCAATAGGTAATTAATGAAAGTGTTACAGGATCCTTGATATTCCTCATTCTGTTTTCTTACTCTGCTCTATCTCTTCTTTCTGCCATCTTCACCTGCTCTCCACATAGTAATCTTTCCTTTTGGTGGCTTCTTTTTTGTGGTAGCATCCACCCATACCTTCACAGGTTCCCGTTTCCCTCAGTCCCAGTGCTTCTTACGTAGTTTTTTGGGCCCTGCTCTAAAAAGGAAAGAATTTTCAGTTTTTGTTCATAGATGATTGTCCAAAAGAAGCCTAAGACACACAAGAATCAGTTTGGAGAACCTAGATACACAGTGGTGTGCAGTGCTGTGTATCTAGGTAATACCTGATACACGTAATACCTGGTGCTTATATCATTTATTATGCAAATGAATCTGAGGAAAACACAATGTCAGCCCCTTTTAGATGCCAAGTGAGCTGGATATTTGGGAACAATGCCTTTGCGAGTCGTACCCTTCCCCTTTGTGAGTGAGGATGTTTGCTTGGACAGAGGCATTGTTTTGGGTTTGGCAGAGACCGGGAGCAGGGTGCAGGAAGTGGCAGCGCCCTGACGGTGCTGTCCCTTCCCTGCCCTGCCTGCTGCATGGCTGGCTTGGCTGCGGCACCTTCTTCTGTGCCTACCTCTCAGAGTCTCTGTTGTCATGATGACCCCAAGATGTGTTAGAGAGTCTCTTTTTCCCAGCCCAGCAGCCGAAGAAGGAGCCAGGATTGTTCTGTTCCGGTTGTCAGGTTGTTTATTTTCTGCCTTTATAACATTCTTTCTCTGACCCGCCGAGGTCTGTCTGGCAGGTTGGGTTGACGCCCACTGCCCATCCCCAGGGCAGTGTTATCTTTTTGTACTAAAAACTATGTGTACATTATTTATAGTAATTTCCCAATACCTATCACCTATGTTAGACAGTGTATTTCTACTCTAAACCAATCCATAAGTGCCAACATCACCCAGAAGATGGAGGCTAAGAAGAAGAAAGAAGAAGAACAAGGCATGACCAAATTCCTCCATCTTGGGACCCCAAGCCCCCATTCTAAAAACCCCAAAATTCTACTTTTCACCCTGTGACAAACTAACTATTATTCTACTTAAACTTTCGTGGCTTGTAATTCCTTATATAAGGTTGGTAATTTTTTCCATGGGTCAAAATCAAAGGCACAGAGGTCCTGGGCCCTGTGCCAAGGTCTCTGAGCCCCCTGGCAGGGGCTCAAGCCATCCAGGACAGCCACAGGGATGTCCTGGGTTCCGACAGCTACCTGCTCCTTTGTGCTCTTCGCCACAAATGATAAGGTCGTGGTGATTAAACAAATAATCAGAGACTCTTTCACAATCCTCTGCTCGGATTAGGGGATGTGCGCTCCCACCAAGTCAGTAAACGACAGCAGCTGGGAATGTCTTGAGTGGACAGTGGGGAGCTGGGCAGAGCTCTGATGCAGAAGCTGCTTTTGCAGCAGGATGCAAAGGAGACCCTGATAGACAGATGGCTGGCTGCCCGCTTTGCAGTGTGTCCCTTCAGACCTCAGCCTCAGCTCCTCCCCCCGTAAAAGCATTCATTATGTTTTGTCACTCGATACATTAGTTTGTTTTAATGCACTGCAACCCCACGTACATTTAGCAGTCTCTTTCTTCTTGTTTTATGGGGCTCCACTGTGTTTGGAAATGAATTAAAGCATCCGAAAGGCTTGGCAGTTTCATTAGAGAAGGATGGCCCAATCCAAATTAGTGTAACTCATTTAAAATTGAAGTAAAATGTTTTAAGGAGAGTGATCTGATAAATATTGGCTTAAACTAATTGGATTTTCAATAGACAAATTACTGCATTTTTCTCATTACTTAGTGCTCTGTAAGGCTTTCACATAGTATGTGAGAGTTCAGTTCCCTGCTATAGAGCTGAGAAGGATGAGTGAAATCACTGACTGAAGATGCTTTCCAGATTTGGAGGCTGGATGGCTCAGGGATGCTGTGTGCCTCAGCCCTCCAGGCAACTCATCCAGTTAGGGAAGAGGTGTTGCCATTTTCCAGTGGATTTTACAGAGGTTTGCAGATCCTCATGCTCATTGCACATCTGAGATTACCTGCAGGCTGCCACTGGCCTCTCCAAAAAAAAGGTGCTCACCAGGAAAAGCACAGCATAAAGTCTCTCATGTAAAGTAATCTGAGGTTTGCTTATTTGGGTGTTTGGTTTTTGTTTTTGTTTGGTTTTGTTGTTGGGTTTTCTTTTTTCTTTTTTTTTAATAAGCACAACCAGCATTTATTTTCATTTAATTTCTAGAGGAAAGAAAACTATGCATGTCTTTCCAAAGTGAGCTTCCATATTACAATAAGCTATTACTTACAACCAAATGTGATCTAAATAAATGCACAATTGTTGCATTTTTTTCTTTAAAAAGTAATATTATCCCCACTTGAATAATAGAAAAATAGAAATAGAAAACAAGCAGGGGTTCTTAAATCCTTATCTAATGTTGGGAGTAGCATAATTTGATTCCTTCCAAAACAAATTTTCTGAAAAGAGCTGGCATGCATTGATTCCTTGTTGGTACTCATTCAGATCTCCTTTCTTGAATGTCAAAGCCAGCACCTTATGGCAAAAGGAGCTGCTCCTCAAAAAGGTATTTAGTAAAGTACAAGAATATGGGGCCTGAGAAGTGAAACACCCTCTTGTTCCTTAGTACTGAAATGTTTCTATTAGCAGCGGCAGTAAAAATATGTTTTAGTGTCTGTGTGGTAGGAAATTGCATGTGGATGCAATCAGATAATATTGACAGTCACAATGGTGGGTATGCAAATAATACCACAATATTCTTCTGTCTAACTTCCTATCTGGGAAGAAGTAGAGATAAAAAATGGAGTGGTGCTGTGAGGACCAGTGCTTCATTTATTTTTCTAATGCAAAATACCCTACAGCAGGGCATGTCTATGGGATATGTGTTCTCTCATTGTAGGAGAGTCAGTAGCTGCCTGCATGGCTAAGGCATACACATCTGCATTTTCACAGGGCAGATTTGATGTATCTCATATGCAAGCTTGAACCTCCCAGGTCCACTATCTGAGCTGAAAATGGTTTCATTCAGTGCACTGCATTTCCATGTGATTATCCTGTTGTGCTTATTTTTTGTTACCTTTTGAATAGATAATTTAAAATTGCTCTCTGTAGGGATGTTCTCTCTGCCTGTCTGCCTATCAATCTTTCTATCTGAATGCAGAAGTATTTGATTAGTGTATTTAAAGTAATAAAGATGTCAACAGTAGTGTCATATTGATTGATGTTAATTATAAGTCTTTAATGGCTCTTCTGGTTTGGCCACTCTCCTTGCAGATTGTGATTTTATGGTTAAAATAATGCCCTGCTGTCCACACACTCAGTCATAAATTGTGGTCTATCTTTCTTTAATGACTTTGCATGCAGTGTTATAATCCCAATAACATACATTATCTTTGGTAAAAGGAAGGCAGTGACTTTCATAGAGGTGATGGATGGATTTATAAGGACTAGCTAACGGACTGGCTGGGCTCACACCAGAGGCAAAGCTGACTGTTCTGCTCATGCATTGCCATAAGCAGAAACAGTGAGCAGGCAGTCTTGGATAAGTGATGATTTTCATTCAGTTCCTCTCTTTCCACTCCATATCATCAGTAAAAGTTAAAGAAAAGGCTGAGATTTGAATCAGTGTCATTTTAAAAAGCAAACTCGTTAATTAAATAAAAAATCTGTAGGCATCTCTTCGCTATACTGAACAATAAAGTAATGCAGACTCTCACTTTGTGGGCCATCTCTTTAAAAGAAAGAATTAATGTATGTTTCACCTTACAGAGGTGTATGGCTTCAGTGAGGAAAATGCTACAGCTCTGAGAAAGGTCTCATCATTTCTGGAGGAGTTTAACCATTTTACACGTATGTGAAAAGTGAAATGTCAGGGGACAATGCAGGGATGTGCTCAGGGATGCCCACATACATATGGATGTGGGCCACGTTGCATGTGCTCATTTTTAAGTAGATTTACTATAGCAATTCTGAAGCACCACCTTATTGCTTCTCTATCCATAATTGGCTCAGTGGAGCTGCAGCACAGCATGGAGAGTCCCATCATGCTGTGTTCATACAGATAGGTGCACATAGAAGCCTTCAGAGCAGTCTGTGCCCTACGGGGCCTAGGATACAGCTAGTGAACTGGGCTAAAAATCTGGATGTTTCCTTGCCACTGAAAAGTTGGGAATAGAAGTTAATTTGGAAAAGATACAATTACAGAAAGTAATTTAGTGGAATTCTAATCCTGGCCTTTACTGTTTTGTAGTTTACTGTAGTTTTACTGTGGTACATGATCGACAGTGCAGAAGTCAGAGGAAATTATTAGTAAGGAATGGGCATTGTTTTGTTTAGTTTTGTTATTTTTGCTAGATTAAGATGGGACTCATAAAATTAATGCTGAGCAGAACTGTAGCACAAACAATGGTAAAATATATGACAAAATTTGGAAGCATTTGGACTCTGTTGCAGACTGCAGTTCCAGCACTGCCTCCTGTGAGTAGATGCCTTATACAGCTGCTGCTTGATGAGTTGCTTTCTAAATAAACCTGATTACTATTTGTTTATTAAGCTAGAAACCTGTATCAGTTTTCCACAGAACAGCAATATGGGTATGATTAAATGTAGCAAGAAAGTCAACAAATAAAATAAAATTCACCTAAGCTCAGGCCACAGCAGGATAACAGCATTTGCATAAAGGGCTTTTAGTCACTTGCCACCAAATTTTACTAATATTAATTTTTCTGACTCTGGCAAAGCAGTGACATTCCTTTGCCATATTGTGAAGTGTAGGCTTCTAGAAATCACATAAGCTGCACAGCATCTGGGTGGCTGATGGGCTGGGCAGGCAGCTGTACTTGCAGCTTTGGACTGACTTTTGTTACTGTCGTGAGAGACCGTGTTGTGGGTGTCTGCAGGGCATTGTTCATGTGAATCTTTTGGGTTGATTTTGTTTTGGGATGGTGGTATGTTTAAGCTGGGGTTTTTGGCATTGTTTTGTTTGTTTGTTTTTTAAATTTATTCTGTAATTGATCAAAATTTTTTCCTCTTCAGTGTGTGCTGTGTGAAGTTTTCCCCCTGGTCTTCAAAGGGCAGTGTTCCCTTGTCCCAGCCCCCGCTCTTTTTTGTTTACAATAAATTAGCAGTATTTCCTGTGTTGGTGATGAAATTAGAAAAAAACCCAACAAAAAACTACAAAAATCCCAACCCCAAGGCTTCAGTTTAAAAATGCAGGTTAATCCTCCACAGCTTTCAGAAGCATTTCTGTAGCATGCTACTAATTAAGATAAGGTTACCATTTTAAGTTATACCAGGAATGCAATTATAGCTCCTACTAAGAACTGTAGCAATCAATTTTATACAAATTATTCAGACCTGGTAAGGTAGAATGCAGCTTTAATAGGACAAGAGAACATACAGTGGTTTTATTAAATATAATATAGATTTAAATTACTCCTGAATGTTGTACTGCTGTGCATTCAGCAGGAATCCATGTATCCCTTTCTAAAATATTTTCTTAGGTAGGATTAATTCAAGCACTTTTTTCTCTTCTTTTCCATGTACAGTTTCTACTGATTGATTTTGATTTTGAAAAAGAGATATTTAAATGGATGTACTGTAGAAAGTGGTGTAGAGGAGTGTGTGGTATGCTTACCAAATGATAAAATGTTGACATGTACAAATGGGTACAAGTTGATGTCAGATGGCAATTTATGACCTATGTAGCTTGTAGATGTATGTATTTTCTGCAGATACTGTACACGGGGGATCAAATTCATCTCCAGTTTAGGTAAGGTAAGAAAACAGTGGGCAGGTGAGTGGGCTCCATGTCCACCAAGCCCCCTGGGCACTAAACAGGCTGGGATGTTTCCATATTTTTGAATTTTGGCCAATTCTCAAAAAAAAACAAAAACAAAAGTTAGTGTGTTTGTGGAAGAACTAAACTTAGCCATTTTCACCTTTTTTGCTTATCATTAATATATACTTGTTCCTGAGAAATCGTGGAATCGTGTGCACCATAGATATGCAAACTGTAAAAGTATGCTGTTGTGGAAGGATTTCACAGTGTTGTGCAAACAATACAGTGTTTTTATCTCTGCACCATGTCCTCCTGCTCTGTTTTCCAAGCACAGAATGATTGTCCTTTACATTTTCCTGAAACATTTTCATCTTTAACTCAATCACTTCTTATCTTGCTCTGGTTGCCTCTTTTTTTTTTTTTTTGTAGCTGTGCAAACTTGTGTTCCTTGAGTTATACTCATGTTTTGCAGATGTCCTTTCTACATTTGTAAAGGTGGACAGCATTAAACTGCAGATTATCTTGAGTGCTTGTGTGGATTTAATCAATAATTTTAAAGTTCAAACATTAAAACAATGACTGTTTCTCAAGTGTGCTTAAAACCTTGGCAAATTCAGAAGAAAGCTTTATCTAAAAGGAAGCAGAACACATGAAATGTGGGTGAATTTGCACTCCACCAGCCTTAATTCTCTGATGTAACTACTTCGTGATCTGTGAATAGAACTGTCTGTAAACAAAGATTAGAGGAAAAGTATTTATACAAATGCATTAGATTATTTCTTGTTTTACCTTTTTTCAAAGAGATATTAAGATGGTTATTTTTCTAATTTAGATGTCTTTTGTAAAAGAATATTCTTCCTTGGATTTGTCACTTTTTTTTTTCTCTTTAATGTGTGCTAGAATTTTTTCAGTGAGAACTGTGGTCTTCTACAGGGTAGGAAATTGAAATCTCTAACTTCTTCCTCCAGCAGTTTTGCATGAGGCTGTCCATTTCAAAAGAGCAATGTCTAATTAATTCTTTGCTAAAATCTTCAGCATGTGGGCCAAGAAGAAACATATTCAGATGTCTGTGTTCATTTGAGTCACAGTACTGTGCTTCTCAGAGCCTTTGTTATGTACAATTTTTACTATCTTAGGTGTACTTACCAGCCCCACTGACCTGGAACTACAGTATTACTTCACTTCATGTTAGCATGGACAATGAAGATATTACTCCTTAGTTTTGGGGATGGTTTTCCTTTCAAATGCAACCATAATCTAGGGGAACAAAATTGCTTTTCAATCAGAAATCTTGTTAAGTTTGAAAGAAAGAAAAGAAAACAGTAGTCGCTGTGGTTTTGCATTTAATTTTTTATCAGCGTGTGTCACTCAGGTTTAACCTGAGTGGGGACTAAGGTCCCCACTCAGGTTAAACCTGAATGACACACGCTGATAAAACATCCTTCTCCTCCTCTGGAGAGGGGGTATGTGGTATTGCTACTCTTTTTATGAGGAAAACCTTTGTTTTCATTTTGCTAGCCCAGGAAGCTGGGACAGGGAAGTAGAGCTCTTTGGGGCTGAAAAGGTGTCACTGGTCAAGCAAAGGCCACTGAAACAGCACAGGTAAATATCTGTGGTAGCTGCATCCATATGGATCTATATGTGGATATACAATATAAGTTTGACAGTTAGTGATTGCAGTTTATGGCCAGACTGTAACAGAAGTACTCATTTTAATTTGGTTATCCTAATGAAAGGCATTGGTGTTAGGGGACTGTGGTCCAGCTGAGAGCTGCTCTGCAGGATGGCCTGGTGCAGGCACAGCAAATGATAATGTCTCTCATTCTCTTCATTTGTTTAAAAATAGCAGGGGTTTGGTTTTGTTTTCTTTTCAGGATGGGTTGTTTTTGTTGTTTGTGGAGGTTTTTTGTTGTTTTGGTTTAGACTGGTTTTGGGTTTTAAGTGCTTTAAAAATGTAATTCTAGAAAAGAAAAGAATGTATCATTGTTACTCATTTTGAGACTAGTCTGTCTCCTGTCTGACTGGTAACTGTCGAGAATTTAATGTTTGGAAAACATTTTTTTTCATGTTGCAGGCAAAAACCCTTTCATGTTCAAAAAGCTGAAAAAAAGTAATATTTTTCTCTCAAAAAGAAATTTGGTTTGCACACAGTACATCAGCATCTTTGCAGTCCCTCTCAGGATAAATGAAAAGGCTGTAGCATTACACATATCAAGATATTTTGATACCATATGTGAAATTCAAATCCATTCAAGTCTGAAGAAGTAAAAGAATTTGTGTTTACAGAAGGAATTCTTCTTTGCTAAATTGGAGGAGGGGGGTCAGCCTTCATTAGCCATAAAACATATATGGGCTAATAGCATGGGTGGGTGTCAACTTCATTTATTGTTAAACTTAACAGTAAACTGTTTCATTGGTTAAAATGTCTTCAATAAGATTTCTAAATATTTAACATTTTAAGTACTTAAAAATATCAGTGTTTGTTGGGTCCAAATCTGATGAATAGCAAGATTTTCTAGTTTGGAGACATGTTTTTATAGATCATGCTTCACTGCCAGCTGGTTTTGTTTTGAGATATTTTGAAATGCTTGAATGCTTGAAAGCATAGGATAGGATGCTAATGATGAGCAAAAACAAATATTCTAAAGCTGAATCTCATAATGGTTGTTGGAATCAGAGAGATTGACGCAACTTTTAAATGGCAATTGAGTGCAGAGACATTTTCAAATGACTTCTTGGGTTGGATGTAAGACCAGAAAGCATTCAACCTGTTGGCCATAATTATTTTTAAAGCTCTTTAAAGTTTTTCCACAATTTGTATACAGTTAAATATGTCTCCAGCTCACAAATTAATAACATGCATCTGAGGCTTTTATGTTGTTCAGTCAGAATAACATCTGTAGTCTTGACTCAGGAAAGGGTCTTTCCCAGCAAATACCAGGGAAGTATGTGCTTCTGTCATACTGAAGGCAGTAGAATGTAAACAACAACTTATTACATGAGTCTAAATAGGTCTAATTTTAGGGCTTTTGAATAAATATGCTTTTCTTCAATTTATTCCTTGGACTGTCTTCATTTATGATAATAATTAGGCTTCTCACCTTCTTTCCTAAGCTCTGCTGCACTTTGCTTTTAATTTTTTTTCCCATGAGCCTGCCAGGAGGCTGTAGTTCTGTCATGAATACTGCTTCCTTAGTACAGTAGCAGATGAGATGGGTTGCAAACACTTGTAGAAGTAATCAAAAGATTAAGGTTTATAGGTCAACTGAAATATGCCTCCAGTTACTTCTGTGTCTCAAATGATGCCCTAAATTATACTATTTATGATATTGCAAGCACAGTGAATTTCGAAGAACCTTTATAATGTTTTGGGCACAAATATTAAATGTGATAAACACCAGCAGTGAAATTGTTCCTCAGTAATGTGGACATTTGTTCAGTCTCCACTTGTTTACACTATTCAGTTTGGAACACACTATGTTGTATTAACAATTTCTACACACTTCAGTTGTGGTTGTAAGTACTCATCTGCAGAACTTCAGCTTGGGGGCCTGGAGATGAAAATAAGCATACAAAACTTGTGAATAATTAGGTAATGTTATAAATCTCACACAAGAGCAGAAGGGGGTAAATTTTGTCCACTAAAATAATATTTAGAAGTTCAGGTGTGAAACAAAAAGAAATTACAACATTACAAATTACAAATTTGAGTTCAAACCTGAGGAGAAGCAAAAAGCAACAACCTGATGAACAAAATATACAGCTATAAATTCTGGCAACAATTCTTGTAAGTGGTAATATTTTACAATGAAAATATCAATAGAAATGTTATGGTTTGAGGAGAAGGGTTCTTCTTAGAAATGTCTAATATTATTTTACTCTACATTTTTAAAATGAGGTAAAAGAAAACTAAGTAGAGATGGGAATGAGGCTTGACAGAGTCAAAAGTAACTTAGAAAGTGAGGGGGAGGCAATGTTAATATTAAGTAATATTACTGGCTCTTCTCCCTAACCATTTCAGCCACATACACACATTTCACTTACAATAGGTGTGTATTGTATGTGTAAGTATATATGAAAACACACATATAAATACAGAATTTATATATTTATATAGATATATGTATTAAAAATGGTGAGATTATATTTGCATGTATTCATTGTACTGCCCAAACATCTGAGTGACGAGAGCATCAACCAGGGTTTGAATGTGTGGTTATTCTCACTTCAGTGTTATGCTTTTGGTTTCTGGAAGCAGTCTGTTGCACTTGCAGTTTGGTCCTTAACCTTCTATCACTTTTGGAGATGTGCCATACAATCTTTGTTTACAGTAACAAGCATGGAAAAACTGACTTCCTGACTGTAATGCTGAAGTCTAAGTTAAAACCACTCACAGGTGAAAAAACATAGCTCTTCCACTTTGTACTTGTAATGTGTTTGATGTAAAATACCCACCTAAAACTGGGCAGCCAAGGAAAGGAAACCAGTCTTTTGCCCAAGACCAAATATTAACTGCCTTGTCTGCAGTTTTGCTAAAGATTGGTAATGTTTTCTGTGTGTTTTTCCTTGAGGAGCATAAAATTTAAAATTACCCCCACCCATCCCCTTCCTCCAAAACTGTTATTAAATTTTTATATAGGTATGATATTAATTGGCTGAGCAGGTCATGGACTTGTAGCTATTGTATGTGCAGCTCTGATCTCCATGTAACTTCTTCATCACACAGCTTTCTCACAGGCAGGTGAAACACATTAGGGTTTGTAGGTTGGTTTGTATACATCACAGAATCATTGACTGGTTTGGGTTGGAAGGGATCATAAAGGGATCATCTATTTCCAACCCCCTGAGGTATAGACAAGGACACTTTCTGTTAGACTGGGTCACTCAAAGCTGCATCAAGCCTTGCCTTGAGCACCTTCAGGGATGAGGCATCCATAGCTTCTCTGGCCAGCTTGTTCCACTGCCTCACCATCCTCACAGTGAAGGACTGATAGACTACACAACTTCCTCCTTTCCTGAAATTTGCATCACTTCTCTTAGTGTTCTATGTTCATTAACTCAGTACTAATGACTACGAGACTTAAAATAATTAGGGTAGTAGCATGAGGAACTTTTGTGTTCAGACAACATTCTCTTCTTGAGGAGCTGGTTTACCTAACAAAGCAACAGTGGAGTTCTGGAGTCAAAATCAAAGTCGTGATGCAGAATGAATGCAAATCTAATGGAAGATGTATGACACAGTTCAGTGGTCATGTTTTTTGTAATGTAGCTTGACTGATGTGTTTTGTAGCAATTAAATCTTCCAGAATTATGTCATAGTAGTGTTATTTTGCACTTTCAAGAAAATAAAAGGGAATTATAAGATCACTGAAAATTCAATGACCGGTGAGGTAGTGAAACATTCCTATTTTACTACAAACTGTACATTTTAACACATGCTTCGATGCACTTTTTTCAAATGTTATTTTATTTTTACATCTTTAAAATAATTATAGTTCTCTACATTAACTTATATCCCAATGTATTTTACACTGGCATATACATTATGCCAGTTGCTTTTGAACTGTGAGGAGAGTTTGGCCCCAGGACTAACTTACCTGTTGGAAACAGTTTTTAGTAAGTTAAAAGAATAATGGAAATATTAACCTTAGGAATCTTTTACAAATGCAGAGAAACTTGTATGTTTTTCAGTGTCATTTATCATTTGGTTGCATTTATATCAATATATCACATTTTGATCAGTTAATTGCCCTATTTCTGCTGCCATCCAGGACTGATGCTGCAGTGTTCTTTCTCACACAGTTTGCACTTTCAACAGGACAAGCCTTAAGTTATGTAGACTCAGTCTTTTAAAGTATGAGGCATTTTTCAGAATACATCAAACATAGGTGAATATAGAGAAAACATCTCTCAAATTTTAAAGAAAGCATTTGTATGCACACTAGAAGCAGGTTCTCAAATATGATTAAAGAGCTGGCCAATACAAGCATGTGTGGCCAGAGCTGAAATACCTGAAACTTTGAGAGGGTAATTGTGATAAACTGTCCATCACACATCCATAGAAAATTGAACAAATTTGGGAAATTTTTCTGAGAGTAGTATTGAATAGTCAGTGAATTCAAATAAATTGTTGTGGTTTCAGATGACTGCAAGAGAAAAGTGCAGAACTGTGGTGCTTTACCAGTTTCTTGTCATGAACATCTCTGTGCTGAAAATACAGAAACACCATTTCCCTGGGTTTTTTCACATTCATTCACTTAGATGGTTGAGGCAGATTCTAGTGTATTTTACTGAAAATTCTACTGAGAAGGTGATATCATGGTTCTTTTTCAACTGTTTAGAAAACTAAAGTGTGTCTTTTTTTATGAGGAGGTAGTTTGATCTCCTTTCCAGACACCCTACAGCTCAGCAAGGAGATAGCTTTGTAGAAACCCATCAAGTAGCAAAGCAGCTGTGATCACACAGAACTCCTCAAAAGATACCTTACTGAAGAGGTACAATGTAGATAAATGGCTTTTGGGACTTGAGCTCTCAGATGACAGTGACCTAAGTGTCTCTAAACTATGGCAGTGTGTGTCTAGCCATACCCTGTGGTCACTAAACTTCTGCTGGTATTTTGTGTGATGTGTAGGGCTCTTCACGCCCTGGCCAGAAGCCAGTATGGCTCAGTGCTTAGACCCATGTGAAGCTCTGTGGTTTTTGCTCACTGACATATGTTTGTTTTGATTTGAGTCCATAAGGTTTGCACGCTTGAGGTTCACTTTGAGGTTTCAAGTTCAGTGAAACATCAAGTTTTGCCTGGCTTTTGGGCTGAAACCTCAAGCCTAACGATAATTCTTTCTACATCTGCAGATTACAGAGACAAAGGTCATTTAAAATTGAACCCCAAAGCCTGATTCTTGCTGAGAACTATTAAATATTCAACTGGACCATTCCTTGCAATTATATGTTTCCATCAAATTAGCAACTCCACATTTTATTGATATATACACAAGTGTGCTAGTGGCATTCTACTCTAATTGAAAACACAGCATTTCTCCAAGTTTCTGTTATTTTTCAGGTCCTGCTTCCTAGGTGGCACTGTTTAGTGCTCCTCAGGGGTGGCAGCTTTTGAGTATAATAAAGAAAAACTTAAATTTATGGTTCGTTCCGTTTTTTCTGCTCGGTCTCTGCAGTGCCTGTGCTATGCTTAATCAAGGTGAAGTTGTCCTTCCTTTGACTTCAGGAAGTAAGAACTAAAGTTGAGATTTTCCCAAAAGGAAAAACTGACTCCTTAAATGTTTCATTTTTCCAAAACCAAAGTTTTGTTTTCAGTGACATTCAATACATAGCACTTGCAGGGATCCATGTTTCATTGGAGTACAAAGCAGAAAATTAGCCATATAAAGAAGTGTTTGGTTTAACAGCATCTAAAAATTACTCCACAAAATTCAGTAGCTTTTAAGCTCTCATGAAGTAAGATTATTTTGGGCTCTCTGGATATTACTCTGATTCTTCATGTTCATCTAGTGTCTACTCAGCTGCTGTATCTTTGCTCTGAAGCGTGTCCCCTGTGGACAGTTACATCAAATCCAGCATAGCTCATGTATCCCTAAGGCAGCACAAAGCTGCACTAATATGGAGCAGGATCTGTGATCAAATGTTTGAGAAGCAATCCTGGGAAAATTTTTATTGATGACTTGTCAAGGCAGCATCCAAAACAATCCCAGTTCTTTCCATGTGTTTCAGCCCAAAAGCTTTCATGTGAACACAAACAGTAATGATCTCAACCCAAAATTCTTACCTGTACCTTCAGCTGTTCTGTTAGGACAACTTCCAAATTCTCCATTCTCCAGAGGGGAGAAAATATGCTCTGGAGCTAAGCTGAGAAAAAGTCACATTAGACAGGTAATTTAGAGTCTGTTTTACTGAATTACTTTGAGAGCTTGCAACATCTAACAGAGTAAAGTACCTATGTTAGAGATTTGAAGAGGGAAGAAAGGTCGTTACCCATGCTGTTAACAAAGCACTTATTGGGGAGTTTATCTGAAGTATAAGAATTAGATTTGCAAGTACTGTGTGCATAAGGCTGTCTTTCACATAAAGCCTTTCTCCTACATTTCTGAGGGAATTATGACTGGTCTTTCTCTTTGCAATTCTGGCCTCTTCCCCTTCCTCTCTCTTCATTGACACCTAACATGACTATGTATCCCTAGATCTTCCTTAAATGTACATACATTGTGTGCTTGCATATGTGGTTTTTCACAAGGTTGTGGATATATATTTATAGATACTCTAGGGCCCGTTTTCCATGTCTGATTGAAAAAATATGTCTTGTTTATTCTGAATAAATCAACATGCTCCATGTTGGTTCAGCCTTGATTCTGACTTCTGAGTGTAGTTTAGGTTTCATATGCAAGGGATTCTTTGGGTTTTCTCCTGTTTCTTATGAGTAACACGTGGTAGAACACTAGAATTGCTATCAGGGTGTTCACTAGCATTTTAGTGCTTTGGTTAATAGTTGAAATGGCAGCATCTGGAGATAAAATGATAATCATGTGATAACAATTTGGATGTGCTACTAATTTGAGCTGAAGTTGGTTAAATTAATATTAAAAGTCCCTTCATTTCTTGGCGCCCTCCCTGTGCTTTCAGTGGCAGATCTAGGAAAATGCATGCAATTCAGCAGTGCAGTGAAGGCTGCCTATATAAGAAATTCAGGATGAACAATTATTTCCTGCACTTATTTTCCCAGGGAGGGAGGTCAGCACTGGAAGAGGTTATGGAATCTCCACCTCTGAGAGTTTTCAGGATGAAGTTCCATCTGATTTGATGTAGTGTTGATAATATCCAGGGATTTCACTAAGTTACGGCCAGATGACCCTTCCAACATATCCCTAAATCAGAACAGATAAATGAGCTACTGGTATCAAGTGGGAAAGATCATGGACTCACAGAGTGATGAACTGCTGCAGCTCTGTCTTAGAAACTAATGAGAACAGACTAGAAGCCATTCAGAGCCATGCTGTTATAATTGTTGTAGGTTAAAAACAATGGGATTGGTCTCCTTTCATCTTGTAATCCAAAGTCCTGAAGATACATATATTGCTGGACTCAGTTCCTGCCTCAGTAATGTTTATATTTTGGACTGAAAAAGTAATCCATAACCTGGATTCACCATATTAGCTGACACAGCATCTGAAAGTACAGTATTATATTGAAAAGCTACAGTGAGAGTTTGGGTATACCTCTATGTTTTCCATCAAAGATTTGCCAGTGCTGAAATTATTAACCCCACAGGTGAAAATACCCTCAGATGACTGTGGTAATCTTGTGGTTTCTGTACATGCAGTCCTGCGCCTCTCCTAAACACTAGCAGCATTGCTGAGGCTGAATGCTACTACTGGATTTTACATGGAATTTAGGCAATTCCTAGGTGCAGCCCATTGCAAAACCTCTTTCTGAGAGGAGCCAATGAGAACAAGCTACAACTGTCTTGTGCAAATTTTTGCAATCTGCTATTGCGTGAACAGTTGGGAAGGTTGAAATCAGCACAAAAGAGCACTTGGGTTTTGCTCCGCTTGCGCTTTCCTGTGTAAGGGTTAAGCATGTCTCTTCTGGGGGAATTCTGTGCTTCATCACCATTATGTAACTTCAGAGATTGAAATGGGATCCTGTGCAAAGCAGCTGTGTGGATTCACGGCAGCTCTTTTCCTATATTTCCCCGACACCGTGTACAGTTTCAGTGCAAAAAGCCAGGGAGCGCAGCGTTGCGAGGTGGTGCCCAGCTTTGCAAACAAAGGGGACGGAAGACTCTGTGCCACCTGCTCTGTCACTTGAACAAATGTTAGGCATAAAACAAGCTACAAATCGCTAACTGTTTGTTGGATGATAACTTTGTGATCAGCAATTCCATCGATCATCAAGGTCAGCTTCTCTGCTTTTGTTTCTCAAGTGAACCAGTCCCTCGGTTCTATGCTCCTATAGGCAAGATGGTAAAGCAGCCAAGGATGTTAACTGCTTGGTGCCCTGACAGTAAACAGCATTGCAGAGCTGCACGCTCTCATTCAGCGGCTGACAGAGGTGTCCAGATGTTTCTGCATTAAACAGGGTGGCACAACACCTCTGCAGGAATTGGCAGGCAAGAATGTTTGCTTCTTGGCTTGGACTGAAAGCTTTTGAGTCGGCAATGTGAGGAAAATGTTGCCACCATCCGCAAACCAGAGAGAGCTCTGTTGTGTCCATACATGACAAAGAGGAAAAAACTCTCCTGCTCATTTTTTCCTGATTATTTTGTGGACAGTGAATTTACTAAAATTACCGGTTAAGGAAACGGTGAATGCCTCTGTGTTTCTTGCTGTAGTCACTCATTGAGTATGGGGCTGAGTGGGAAAAGGAGTAGTCTTGGCAAATGGCTTATTAGTCTCAAATAAATTATTCAGAATGCAGGTTTGGATACAGATTGCAGGGAACGATAATGGAGATGGTTTTCTGAGTCTGTTCATGTTAGGGAGACATGGAGTATGCTTTTCAGGAATTCACTTAAGTGCAATCAGTTTAGAATAATGTAGCCTGGAAGTAATATTGCTGCCATCCAGCTAGTGTCTGTGGAACAGCATTCTCCTGCCTTCTGAAGCACTGGCATTGAAGATGGATAGATATGGAGATATTTCTATTTTGAGCTGCTGCCTTTTTAAATTTTTTAATTTTTTTAAAAGGGAAATTCATTCTCACCACTAGAGAGGGGCATGTTTTGGTTGAGATATTCCCCCCCCCTCTGAGTGAAATACTGGACCACATCAGCATCCGATTTGGGTGCGTCATGTGGTTTCTCATGTGATGCTGGTCTCACTGCGCTTTGGAGAGTGAGCCTTTGTGACTCCGCACTCTTGGACAGTAGCATCCAGCAACATAGGATACTTTGGGGAGGGAAAGGAAAAGAGGCAGCCTCCCAGAAATGCCCGAAAGCCCAGAAAAATAAAGTTACGACAATTTGTTATAGTTATTGTTTCTTCTTAACTGTTTTGGCTTTTATTTTTAATTCTGGGTCTTCCCTTTTCTCTGTTCCTGCAGGCAGAAAGCTGCTCCGTTCGGAAGAAGCAAGGCAGTCTTTCCTCACAGCTACGATGCTGCACCGCTTTCGACAGAACCTGCTTTTCCCTCCATTTACCTGGGCGGCTGCTGCTCTTTCTGCTGCTGCTGGGGCTGCTGCAGTCTTGCTGCCTGCACTTCACCCAGGCTTGTCTGGCTCAAAACTCTCTCGTCTGTACACTGCTAAGGAAGAAGAGCGATGGAGCCGCGGATTTTTTTTATTGGTTCTGGAAGCCAAGGGTTGCAATATGTGATGATTTTGGGGTTTTCTGTGGCGGGGCGAAGGGAGGAGAAAGGAAGGGTGTTAATCTAGGATAGGGTGGGTGAAAGCTTAAAGAAATATTATCTAAAGTAATCCAGTGCTCGACAAGGGCATCAGCAACAAGAATCCAGCCTCTGCTGCTCCAGAGGATTAACATGGGGAAGTCACAGCGCTGCAGTCGGGTTTCACCTCAGTGTTGTGCTGGAGATGGATAAATAAGGTATCGGTTGCATCTGCCTGCTAAGGCAAAGCCAAGGGAGAAGGAGAGAGCGAGCGAATGCAAATGCAAAGGAAGAAGAAACGCTCTGTGCCGTTTGTCTGATTCTGTGGATTCTCACTGCAGAGAGGATGGCTTGATTAACAAAGCAACGTATGGACGGAGGGACTGTAAATTGTAGCTTGAGCATTCCTGGTGCTGTCAGGGAGTGAACTGATGAGTTAGGTGGCTGCCTATCCCCAGGGAAAACAGCAGCCTCGCACTCTGTGTGTATATATATGTGTATGTACGTGCTTTTGTGTGTGTGTGAACATGTATAGAAATGAAAGAAAGACATTTCTGACCAATTTACAGAGGACGTTTGTGAGTTTGCTGGGTCATACTTGATTGCAGCTTGTATTTTCAGCTCTAGCTCTACACCCATTTCCTGACTGAGGTGGCACTTTGTGAAAACAGATGGTAGGCAGTATTCTTTTAAGAAATGTGAAAGCAGATCCTTTCTGCTTAACACCTTGAAGCACTGAGTCTTCTGCACTGTGCTGAGAGAAACTGTGGGGTTTCATTTTCTCCATCTTAAAATCTCTATAAACACAGCTGTATTCAGTATGGTGAAAAATTCTATACTGTAAATAGAAATGTGATCAATCTAATCAAAATAAATGCATCCCAGATGACTTCTAGACCAGCTGGCTACCACAGTCATCAGATGGCTAAATCCTCAACTGAGCATTTGTATTCAGTGTTATACTTGCATCTTTCTATTTTTCCCTTTTTTTTTCTTAGATTTTCAAAATCAGTCTCAAATTGAAAAGGATTCTTCATATATTGAGAAAAGCCAATGCTTTCATTTGGCACTTGATTTCTGTGAAATGCAGCCGGGTGTATTTTTTATTGTGGAATCTGCTTGGGGTGGTTTTAGAGAAGGTAGACTTGTCACAGTACAGGCATATTTCATTTGGTAGGTATTTCATTTGGCTGTATGTGAACAATGCAGAAACAGGGAAAACAAGCACTGCACTCAGCTAGCAGGGCTTGGCATGGATTCTAGCAGCTGCCTATCGAGAAAGACAGGGTTTTTTCCTTTCCTTTTTTCCCTTTAATACAAAGCCATAGACCATAATGTCATACTAAAATGTGTATGAGGGGATTTCCCAATAGTCATGGTGAGCTACCCTGCAAGACGCCTGTCTGGTCCTTCCACTATTTGTTCCCCAGTCTACAAAGGCAGCCCTGTGTGTCGAATTGTATTTAGCCAGCTGTTGGATAGCATTCTTGTGCTGGGGGCTAAGGAGTCTTATTACTTCCAAACTGTAGTTTTCTGTTTGCTTAAAGAAAAACAACTTTGGCAAGACAGCCATCTCTGCAAAGGAGTTTATGCCACTCCTATACCTTTCTGAATCTGTTGTGTGCTTCTAACTCAGGCAGTTTAAAGCAAGCAAGGAGGGAGGAGAAGAGACTCCGAACTTGCAGCTTCAAAGCTGCAGAGACGAGCAAAATGTCAGCAGCTTGTAATTAGGAGCCCACGGTTACGTCAGTGACTGTATCTCTCCAGGAATTGCTATGAGATGTGCACCACAAAGCAAAGGAAGACTCTCATAACCTGGTTAAAAAGCCTGGCTCAAACAAGAAAGAGCAAAATGGATTAATGAACCTGCTGTGTTCCTAAGTCAGATGTGAATGGATTACATGCGCAAGGTTTGCTGAATTCTGCAGCAGTGAAGACTGAATTATGGCATGCATTCACCAAAAGTGCAAATCTTTCAGGAAAAAATGCAGATGAGCAGTCTATCCTTGAAAATTTCTTTCCTAGCTCTATCTTATACAGGCAGCTGCATGACATGGAGGCATGCTCTGAAGGAAGAGACCGGCAAGCTGCACAAAGGTGTTTAAAAGGAAGGGTACAATTAGACACAAAGCAATCCTGCTGAAATTCTGTTCTGGCATTACAGATTTGATACTGAAATACCACCCCAGAGGAGACTGGCTGTGCTCTGGTGTGGTTTATATTAAGGCTTCTCTGGTTAAGAGCGAGGGGGGAGGGACAGGGCTTCCTGCAGCATCTTGCAGCCATGCAGAAGTCCCCAGGGCTCTGGGAAGCGGGAGGGATGGATGTGCTCTTAAAGGCACATGCCCAGATCCTGGCAAGGGCCTTTCTGACCTCTGCAATTATTTTTAGGCCTGTGAAGGCAACTCGGCAGTGCTTAAGCAGTGAGATTGCAGGGGGTGTTTAATCTGCTGCGACTGGCCTTTCTCTGTGTCATGGCTGGCAGAGGTTTATAGGGCTTTTATCAACACCCCTCCACCACATCCAGCATGCATGTCTGTCACTGTTCTCAAAGACCAGTTACTGGAGGTCTGGTGTCGTTCCCTGCTCCCAGCAGAAGTCACTTGCAGTTCAGCTCTGTTGTAGCTGCTCTTTAATTTACCAGGATAGGTAGATTGTATTATTCAAGCAGTGGGGGTGGGTGGTTTTTGGTTTGGTTTTGGTTTGGGTTTTTTTTTTTTTTTGGACTGTGAACACAAATTTGTAGGAGGAGGTGACTCTGTATATTAAACCAATAGCTCTTTGAATTGTGTGTAGTATAATTTAAATATACTTACTTTAATTAATAGAAGGTTACAAAAGCTGGCATTGTCTGGGGCTGTTTAATTTACATCTTAGGTTTAGTCAATGAGCATAACCTGCCCGATTAGAATAGTGTATTCTGCACAGCCAACAGGGTGGAAGGCATTATTTTGTTTGTGTTAGTTCAAACAGCTGGTCATTAATGCAGGCCCCATCTCCAGAGTGAAGTGCTAGTGGACATGAATGGCTGCCTGATTAATGCTGCCCCTCGACGGGTCCTTCATCCAGCAGCGCTGCTCGCAGCAGAATAATGCGGCGGGATTTGATTGCGCTCTAACAGGGTACTGTGTCATTGTGTCACCGAGCCATCGGGGTTATTATGGGCTGGGGCAGACAGACGGGACACTGGGGTTACTAGACCGTGGCATTTTTAGAAATGCAGGGCTGACCTACTTAGAGTTATTCTTGCTGGCTGGCAGCTGCCTGGTGTGGGGCTCCCCCGGATAGGCTGCGGCTGTTGCTAGGGGGAATTAGCATGAATTTTTCCACATACAGACTCAGTGATTGAATGATAAAAGCTGACTGGAATTAAAGAGATTCTGTTCAGTATTATGCAGATTTATCTCCCTCATTTTTTTTTCTCTCTGTCAAATGCATAAAAAGGAGCAGAAAACAGTTTGTTTCCATTTATTTTTGACCTATTTTTTTTTTTTCCAGGGGAGGGCAGAAGTGTTGTGAGGTCATAATTTAATATTTAGGCTGGTGAAATGATATGATAGTGGGCATGCATCTTTAATGTATGGAAGATTAAAATGCTGCCTCTCTGGAAGGGAATGAAATGAATATATTTTGTGTTCTGGTCAGGCTGCCACCTCTTTTTATTTGAAGCCATGTCAGATTCTTTCATCTGGAAAGGGGAAACATATACCAGGTTTTATTACATAACATTACTCTTAGCTATTTTTAGCTATCTGTACTTCAAAAAATTAGTCCTATTTATGCTAGTGGATGAAATTAATCCCCAGGCTATGCCTTATGTATGTGGAGACAGATGCCCAGAGTAGCTGTAGTGTTGTGTGTCATGTTCAGCTGAAAAGGTGTTTACATACTGCAGGCTTATCAGCACTGCATACCTAGCAGAGTGCTGGTGTCTGACATGTAATCAGATCAATTAGAGAACTCTTCTAGATTTCAGAGTATTTTTGAGGCCCTGGTTTGAAGTTGGAATCTCTAGATGGTCTTCTTTTATTTATCTACATCTATCTAAAACAGTGCTACCTTTTCTTAGAACTCTGTGCTCCCTTAGGAAGCAAAGAAAAACAATACTCGGTGAAGAATCCTTTGATGTAATCATGAATATTTCCTTTGTTATTATCACTAATTATAGATCTTTGTTTAAACCGCTATTTCTCTCTGTGTGATCTTTTGCCATGCAAAGAAGTTCCAATTTAGTACTCATAATTTTAAGTTAAATATTCATGGCAATGCATCATGACATCACACTCAAAGAAGTGGGAATTTTCAAAATATGAGACAGTGGGGGGATGGGAGAGAAGGGCTCACATGCCTTTGGAATTGCAAAATAAATAATGGGACTCAGTGCTGAAAAGTAGTGAACTCATTTTTGTCTGAAACAGTTTAATTTCAAATATTTGGATGAATGAGATACCTTTTGGAGGAGAGTGAACAGCTTGCACATCTGAGGTACCCTTTAGAGGAGTGTGAGCAGCCTGCACATCTCTCTGGACAGCTAGCTGCTTCCCTGGATCGAGAACTGTCCTGCCTTGGCCCCTGGAATTTATTGGGAAGATATAAAAAAATGAAACAAGAAATGGAGACATGAATTTGAATGTGTTCTGTGGCTAAGGCAAAGCATTCAGTTCCTACAGATTTGAATTTCCTATGTCTTTTTCCTGGCATTGATTCATTACTGAAACTTGCACCACTTTCTTCTCTGCTCCTTCCTGACAGTCTCATGGAGTGACAGATTTTTGGAGAAGTGAAAGTGAGGAGGGGCACTATTTGATGCCCAGTAATTGTGTTTGCCTTGTCTCTCCTTGGAGGTTAATCCAGAAAGTTGTGGTCCCACTTCCCTCAGCAATATTCTCTTGATCAAAATCTGATGTCCTGCTCCCCTTTCCTGTAGGATGTTGCAGGATGCTAAGCAGCATACAGCCTTTGTCTACAGTTGTCTCTTGAGGTTCTTGCCCTGTTTGGTTATAGCCAGTTGTAGTTTCATCCAATTCACCTGGGATAATATCTGACTTGGGCTTCAGCAAATCAAAATAAGCATGCAATACCGTATTATGCAGTACCCCAATTTCTAGAAAAAAGAATTTGAGCGTTTGGTATATTTGTGCTAAAAAAGAGGGAGTTCAAAGAAAAGCAATGAACAAGATACAGCACATACTCTTGGAAAAGAGTTGTGTCCTTGCTGTTTATCTGTATTTCAACACACTGATTGTTTATAGCAAACATCATATCAGTTTAACAAACCATCAAGTGACATATTAAATATAAAAAATATAGGGCACCAGAAATTGTATTCAATGAAAAGTTGCCCTGCTGAAAGTCTCTTCAATGAGATTTTTTCCAAACAATTGAATGTGTGAATGATGTGATCATAATACTTTAGGTAATTATGAGTAGCAGAAATTTGGAGTTAATGAAACAAACCGAAAATCTGAGCTCTGTGTGTGTGTATAATGCATGAGAAACAGGATGCCAGAGGAGTTTGAAATATATGTCTGTGTTGAAAATATTGTCAATTGTGCACATTCTTTTGAAAAACCCATGTTAATCACTTTCTGATGATCTCCTCTGAAGTTTCTATTCTTGCTACAACTTACACCTCCTACCTTGAAGTTTCTTATGTACTAAAGATTGTGTTGTATTTTTCAACATTCTTGTACTGTGACCTCTCCTGTGAGCTATGAAAGATCTATTATGCTGAGTTTCATGCTCTAGGGTGGCTAAGTGAATGCTGATTTACTGAGAGCATATGCAGGCAATGTTTTTTTTTTGCCATCAAAATATCCAGAATCCTGCCACCACTTGCAGCTGTGAGGTGGCTGTACTGATGGGTCTATTCCTGACATCAAAGTCTTGGCCAGTCATGGATTTGCTGAGCATTTTGTGATTTTATGGCAACTTTCTGTTTTTCTGAAAATGATCAGAGGATACAGGATATAGAGCAAGTCATCTAGATTCCTATGCCACAAGGAGTGAGTTGACTCCCAGCCTTCACCTCCTGCAGGGCCATACAGATCAGTTCTTCTGTAGCAAATGTGTTTCAGTTCCAAATTCAAACCAAAAGTACAAGGAATTGTCTCATATTTCTTAAAAGACTGGCAGTTAGCACATTCCTTTTATAGCAATGCAGTAGGGAATACAAATGTTTAACAAAATAATCCTTACAAGATTTTTTTTCTGTGATCCATTAACATGGGAACAAATTCTGTAACAAATGCTCCTGTAACAGCCAGGAGCAGCATTATTGTGGCTCCCACATTCCTGCTCTTCTTGCATCCATGCATGTGTGTGCCTGTGCACTGAGAATTGCTGCATACATGTAGTGTGTGGGTGTGTATACAAGACACAAGCATAACTTACACAAACACAGCCCTGATGCATATAGCATGCAATCACAGTTGTCTCAGTGTAGCACCAAAGTCTGTGCCTCTAGATATAAGATGCTGTTTTTTCTATGATGAAGAGTGGCTTGAGATGAAATGTAGGCAGTTCTGGTGTGTAGCACCAGCCATTGTGTTAATTCTATCATCCCATTCAACACCAGCAAAGACCAAAAAAAAATCATGTTAATGTGTGATAGGAAGGCAAAAAGGGTAGTGTGGTGAAAAATGGGGTGTACCTAGATAGCTGTGTTTCATAACCACTTGTGTCTTTTGCAAAATGAAATGTATGATGGGCTGTTTAAGACAGAGAGAGATATTTTGAATTATTGCTAATTCTTCCCTCCTGCTCTTAGGCCACACCTACTTCAAAAGTGAATCCAGACTCAGATCTTGACAGAGATCATGACCCTGTTGAAACCAATGGCTGTTTTATTCTGGAATTCGGTTGGGCCAGGCTTTCATCTCTTGTATTTTCCCCTGAACATGTCTTTTTTTCTATACTCTTCCTCCAAAGTGTGGTGTTTCTGTTTCTACTTTTTTTCCCCCTCTGATCCTCTGAACATTCTTTGAAAGGTTACTTTTTTGTTGAGCAATTTACTATAAATTTGCTTTTGAGTAGAAAAAAATGTGGGGAAATATCTCTTCCCTCCTGAGCTAGTAAAGTAGCATTGCAGTGAGTCTCAATAATAATGTTTTTCTGAATACTCCTGTTTTCATCATCAAATGTCTTTAGTTTTTAATGAAAGGGAACAGGCAGTGAACAAAACAAATATGCCAAGGAGAATCTGGTCTCTTAACAGGCTGCAGAAACTTGGGTAATGAGATGGTTGGTGTCTTGACCTACAAAGCTAGGGCTCTTAGAAATGTCGAGGGCGGCAGAACGCAACAATTTCAAACAATAAATGCTTTCTAGCTCTCGAGCCACTTGTGCTGTTATCATCATTAAGGTTAACAGTGAATTCTTTTTTTTTTGACACTTTAGTGTTGCATAAAGAATACTCACGCCAATATTCAAAGAAATTATTCATATGGAGGCAGGTATACCACAGCTATGTCAGTTATGTCTGAGTTTGCCTTGTTTTTCTTTGTTATATATAGACACAGTAATTAGGCTCTTTTGAGGTCAAAATGTTTTTGATTTTTCAAAGTTTGAAACATTTGAAATAATGGCAGTTAGTAGAGCACTCTGGAGATAGATTTTTGTGCAGTATTTTATCTGCAGAAAACATGCAGGATGGAGGAGATGGTGCATGGTGCTGAAGACTTGGTATGGTTACAATTGAAACAAATGGCTGGTGAATCTTGATGTAAATCTCCTGCTCATGACCTCTACAGATGGCAGTGTATTACAGATCTCAGCTGCAATTCCTGCTAACACACACATACACTGTGTTAGCTGAACTATATTTGTTGTGTCATCTCCAGCATCTCTTCATATTACTCCTTTAAAACTAAAAGCTAAAATTGTTTGCAACTGCAGATGAGATCACAAGCTCTAGTCTTTCGTTCTTCACCTTGAAATGGCTGGTAAGATTATGCACCTCTGTGAGTTTTCTGAATATACCTCTTTTATAAAGAAGCAGAAGTTCCAGCACACCTCAGTGCCCTATTTGCTGTGTCACAGCCTGTGGATCTTCTTTCCATCAAGGGTTTTATGTTAAAAGCCAGGGAATCACACACCTGCCTTCAAATTTGACTTTGGTTCCTTGGGATGATACTCATGAAGATTTTTGTGATGTTTGCAATTGTGAAGAATTACTTGCAAATGTTAAAAATAACCTCCTCTGGTGCCCATATTTGTATTATCTGTTCACATTTGATATGAGTTTAGCTGAATATGAGACATGAGATTAAATCTGATTCCATTCTTCTGAAATGTTCTCTTTCCCTTTTTTTTTATGAAAGTAATCCTATTTATTTTAGAAGCAAGTGAATGGCAGGCCAAGGAGGCAAAATGAGCAGATAATGTTTGATTTCACAAACCAGGTATTTGTGTTATGATGCGTTCCTAAGAAGTAGGACAGGGCACTGTGCGGATCAACTTGGTTGTGTGTTTTCAAACAGCAGATCATTTAAAATCATGGCTATGAGGTCAAGTGAAATCCTGGCCCTGGTGGAACATTGGAGAGCTGGGTTCACTGGGGCACTCCCACTTCAAAGGGAGTCTCCAAAGTTTCAAGTACTGCCAGCATTTGGTTCCTTTCTTTGCTCAGCCCAACTGATGCTGTTTTCAGCTACTTGGCAACTGCAAAGAGAGGCAATGCCCTTCATTTAAATCAGCTTTCCCCCATAAACCTTGGCTTCTTGTTAACCTTAGGTAGTCCTGGATATCTCATACTAGTATGGACTATAACAGGAATTTGAAACATGCAAAAAAATTCAGAAGGTAGCCAGTATTTTGGAACAGCACTGCTGTGTAGTTGAAGATTTCTGGATGAATTGGACATTTCTGTTGCAGAGCATGTTAGAAGAAATGCACGGCAGTCAGTTTTGGCTGTATTCCTGTGCTGCATAATGATGGAAGCCAATAAATTCGGTTAAAGCTCTGAAATTTTCTTACTCCATGGGTCTACAACCAGGAAAAAACACCCCTCTGTTCATCCACCAGATTCAGTTCTGTTCAGTCCCTTCAGAGCTTATATCTTAGGTTGTCACACCTATTGCACGCAAATATTTTTAAACATGCAAATTATTTAAACATTCAGTTCATCTTGTCATTGAGCCATGAGGACTTAACATCCATGATGATTTGTTAGGTCTGTGATTATTGCTGGATTCTAGATGGTACCCATGCCCTCCTGATAGCCACTAGTTTATAATTTAATGTAAGTTCTCACATATGCATTTTCTTAGAAAGGATGAAATGGATTTTTGTCACTCCTTAATCCTACGTCAAAGGGTAGAAAATGCAAGGTTTTTTTCTCTGTGAGCTGGATGGACATCAGAGACTCTCCTCTCTCTTTGGGTCTCACAATCCTGCTTTGAAATGTCTTTTAAAGAGATGAAAAGGGTGTATTTGCAGCTTTAAAACCAAGAACTTTGCACATTACTGAAATAAATAGTTCTCCCTTTTATTTCGGAGTCTGCATTGAGATAATACACAGAAGCAAAAAATCCATGGTAGACTTCTATTTTATTGTTTCCTTATGTCCCATTCCCCCCCTCCTCAATTTATTTTTGGGGTCTGGAAAGAAAAGCATACTGAAAAGCCCCAGTGTATTGATGTGTGAAATTGAAGGTGTTGCTCACTCTTATGATCAAGCCACTGTGCCTTTTGACAGGGCTACATTATAAGAAATATATTGGAAAAAATGTACCTAAGTATGAAAAATTCCTTAAATTCAGGGTGTGTTCATACAAAGTGAAGTTTCTACAGTGTGGAAATCATTAAACCTGATCCAGAAAAAATGCGAGGTGCCCCAGCCATTGAGATGTGAATCTCTTTAATCCACACAAGCATTACAAAAATCTGAAACATGTGAAAGTTCAAAAGCTGCAAAGCCATTACATGACTTCTTATTCATTTCTCAAATATTGTAACCTTCTATTAAACTGTAAAAAGACTTTTTCTTATATTTTTTTCTTTTCATAAGCAATAGATCAGTCACTCGCTAATGTGTTACTGCACATTGTGAATCTGAAAGTTTCACTTGGTTATATCTACTTGGATATAAATTTTTGATTTATTTTAGAGCATTTTATGTAGCATTTCAATGGCTGGTAATTTGCATCTTTTCAGCAGCTGCTGTTAGGGAGGGGGGAAAGGGCATGACTGAGTTCATTTTTAAATTTTTGTTTAAGATCTCAAACAATTTCACAGTACAGTTTGAGGTAACTTTGCATTATATGAATGCATGCTAATTAAAAACCAAACCAATAAAAAAATCTTAAGAAAACTGAAGCAACACAAAATTATTTTTTTCATCTTAGCTTTGCATCTCTGAAGTACACCAAGAGAAGCTTCAAATCCAGTGAAAACTTCAGAGAAAACAATTAATTACTATTTCCAAAAGGACACACTTAGTTGGTTACAGAAATCCTTAGCCCAAGGATTTCCCACTGCCAACAACCTTCTAAAGTGCACATATGTCTAACTCCAAGGGCCCGAATCTTTATTCCTGGTCCCAGGCTGTCTCCCTGCTGCTCCAGTAGCCAAACCTTCTGCAGAGGCTTGGGCAGTTTGACAGATTTGGCTTTCCCTCTATGGGAATATTAATTTGTTTTACATTTGCAATTGTAACATTAGGCTCATTTTTGATCCTTTTGCCCTTTCTGTGGTCAGTTATACAGCCCTAAAGTTTTCAAATAGTTGTCTCTCACTGGGGTATGAGTTGTGCTTTAGGCTGTTTGCTTAAATGCAGTTCTTATTGAGATAAGGCTGCTGGGAAAGGGAGAGAGTCCCATATGTCTGATGGTTTTGTTCTAGGAGCAGCCAGAGATGTACTGTTACACTACATTGTCTGAAACAATAATAGATCTTCACATATAGGATAGCTGGCTTTCTTCAGGATAAAAAAAGAATAGAAAGTTTCATATCGATTTGTCATTTGAAAATCAGCCACAAATTTTTGTAAGTGAAACTCCTGCGAGACGAGAGTGTAATTACTAGAACCAGTTGAGGTTGGATTTTAAAATGACGGGCAACTGTAGAATCTCACAAAGAGACTTTTTGAGTCCTTTTACCAAAAAAAAAAAAAAAAACAACTTTAAAAAGACAGGGAGAGGCCTGTTTTCCACATAAAAATAGTTGGCAACCTGACTTTCATCGACTTGCCAAATGATGTATCAGAGGGGCTGAGGTAATCCACTAATTTCTGAGGTGGCGAAGAAGAAAGGTGAAAGTGGGCTAGAGATAGGAGCAACTGCAGGAGCAGAGGGAAAGGTCAGCTGAGAACTCGGGGATCTCTAGAGGACACCACATTTTCAAGCAATATTCTGCATTTAGAGTTATAAAACCTAAGTAAAACAAATGTCTCAAACATGTGCCAAGACCCAAAGAGTTTGAAGGTAAACATTAGATAAGAATTAGCTGTATTCATTCTGTCCTTTGCTGCCAAGGCCTCACAGCACAACAAAGGACTATTGATCAAAAAGGTCATGTAGAAATGGGCAGGGTTGGAAGAAACTGAATTAAAAAAAAAAATCCCAAATGAGACAAATACAAAAATAGTAACTCAGAGATGGAGTTCTGTACATCAGATATTTCTCACATACATTCATTTGTCTGCACAGATATAGTGAATATCTATCATTTTCTTGGTTTGCACAGTGACATCCCCCTGTAGTCTCCACAGCTTGAATTAGTGAGTATTACATGTATCCCTCTAAATAAAGTAGAAAAAGAAGCAAAATAAAACATGGTGTTGTTCTTTGGTTTTCCTCTTGGTGCTCTACACATCTTGCACAGATACTTAAGGCTGCTCACATGCAAAGTGGTGGCCTATGGAATATTAATCCCAATATTACTGGGTGGGATGTGCCTGGCCTTGTCTGACCCTTGCTGCTGGGCCAAAGGTGGCAGCTGTGGTGTTTCACCTCACAGATACCTTTGGCCGGCTGGATGCTGCAGCTGGGCACTCAGAACAAATCCAGGCATAGTAGAAACTCAATTTACCTCTGGTGGAAAAGGTTCAGGCGATGGTGAAGAAAAAAAGGAGAGGATTAGAGTTTTAATCCAGAGTTTTAATCCAGAGTTTTATTCCAGGATGATAGACCTCTGAATCTTGTAACAGCTCCCAGTAGAATCCCGACCGCATGGTCCCGTCTCCTTTTAAGCCCAGGGACAGGGGGAGGGGAAGGGACAGGTGAGGCACCAACCAGGTGTGAGGAGGGGAAGGCTCAAGGGATAAAGACGCTTGGACAGGCCAATGAGCCCAGACCTGAGGGGCATCTTTTGAACTTCTGCCAACCACACCACGACCCTGCTGGAATGTTAAGATTGATGGACAGCTCTCAGCAGGAGGGCAGAGGGGGAGGGAAAAGGAGAGGTTGGCACACCTGGGGGGTTGGGATGGGTGAAACAGGAAATGGCATCACACTGCAACAGTGGCCAGTGGTGACGGACCTATTATTGACGTATTTAGGATTCCCATAGTAGCAGCAGCAGCTGCTAAGGGATATTATATGAAGAAGCTGCTGTTATCTTGATCTTCTTGACCAGAAAGGCTTTTTCCTTCCAGGAAGTTACGTGGTAAAGAGGAATAATTCTTTGTAGCTGGGATCTGCAACTTGTCAGCCTCTCATATCCTGAAAAATATTAATAAAGCAATTTACTATGTGATTGCTGCTGGAAAAAAAAGCTTTAAAGTACAAGAGATTCTAGTGTCATCTGCAGTCAGAAATCTGCTAAGTGTGTTTGTGTTTTGGGGGACAAGTGGAAAAAGAGCATTCCCTGTGAATGACAAGTGCCAATCTCATACTGTCATGTTACCATTGTGGATGAATAAAGAAAAAGGCCCATTATATTATATCTAACTAGGAAGCAACTTAACAAAGAAATACACTGTGTTGTTAGTGAGAGGAAGGATAGACTTGTGGTTAGGGCACAGGAGTTGCTAATTCAAATTTCTGGCTCTGCAAGAGACTTCCTTCGTGGCCTTGGGCGACTCATTTGCTGCCACACTTCAAAATGGGAGCAGCAGCCAAAGTGGAGAGAGAGATTTCCTAGAGAGATACCTTCCCATTGCAGCACTCAAATGGGTACCCAAGTGGATGGATCTTCGGGAGGTTGCAAAGAGATCTTTTGAAAATGTGCAATAAAAGTAGGAAGTATAGCGTTTGGACACTTTTTTCTCCTTGTTTCTTTGCTATTTCCCCTTTCCCCCCTCTCCCCCCATTCCCCCTCCTTTCTTTTTTTCTTGTCTCTTTTTCCTACAAAACTCTGGCTCTGATGCTGGTTATTGAGCATTTGAGAATCTGATCCTTGACCTCCCTTGGGATTCTGACTTAGTCATTTTAAGGCCTGGTTTCCCAGCTGAAAATGGAGATAACAATGCTTTCTTTATCTTACTGCCTGCCAGTTTTGTCTCTTTAGACACTGAAGCATTGGGGAGAAGGATTACCTTCTATATACAGGTATTTCGCCCAAATCTTTGAGAGGGATTGAAAGAAATAGGAACTTGAGGCATTAGTATGATGAAAAGAGGCACACAAATGGTGGTAGAAGCAGCCATTTTGGTTTTTAATCAGTAATGAGCCCAATTCAGTAGTATTAAAGACTGTTAGAGAAGATAATTTGTGTCTGAGTCAGGATTTCTTTAAGACTTGGGAATGCTGAGATTGAAACTTGTGGATTGAGCATATCTAACCAGAGTTACATTAGAATCTGTGTTGAAGTATGTTTTCAATTATATTCTGTTAGAAAAGTAATGCTGAAATTTATCTTAAGTTGTCACAGTGCTTCAAAGCATGGGCTTTTCCTCTCTAAGTCCTTGAACAGACGCAGGATGTGTTGTGGCAAAACTGTTTCCAATTAAGTTGATGCATTCTGTTCTTTAATGTTTCAGGACTTTAAGTTAAAGGAAGAGTTCAGAAGGATGATTCAGATAAATTTGCCTAGAAAGCAGTCATTTGCCTGAGTTTCTGTGGCTGCACCGTGTTGGGTCACCAGGGTGACACATAGCCATGAACTTCACTGACATTCTGCTGATTAATATTGGCTGGGGATCCTTCTTTGAGGCAGGTCACTGAATGTAAAAGTAGGAACTTGAAGCATCTGGGTTAAGGGAAATAAGTTTTCCAGCAAATTTCTCTGCTGCTTGTATCTGCTGTAAATTTTTGCTTAAGTGTAACTTGTCTGGCTGAACAAGTTTTGGGAGTTCCAGGGTTTTCCCCTGACTATCTGAAGCATTGCTCTTCATTACCCATCATTTCATGGAGTACTATGCTGAAAACTTCTGTTGTGCTGAAGATTAAAAAGAGCTTAAGAGAGTTTTTTTCAGATAAATGTATGTACACACAGAGCACATTAATTGTTCAGGTCCAATTCTCCAACTCAAGACAAATACTTGCACATGTACATTCAACACTCTTATTTGTTGGTTCTTGGAGCTGCCTCTGCACTCCAAGAACTCCAAGAGTTCGTCCTTCTGAACTCCATCCCCGAATAACCTGCTCTAGCAGCCTTCTGTGTGTTCTTTCTCATGCATGTTGCCTGCATTCCTGCAACCTGCTGGACAAAGGCTCCCCTGATGAACCCCAGCTAGCCAGGTCATGCCAGAACTTCATTTGACTCACTGATGTCCACTGCTTTGCAATGACTGGCCTGCTCAGTTCTGTTTTGGCTCCAGGACAAATTTGGGACCACTCAGGATTCATACTCAAGCCGACTTTGGCAAAGATTAAATATATGTGGAAATGATGATGAAAATAAATCCCTGCATTTTCATGTACTAAATAAAGAATGAAACTCTTGTGACATGAAAAAATGGTGAGTTTCTTACTCTGGTCATTGTCTTGTTGCAGGAGTATGTGCAACTGGCAGTCAGTGCTGAGTGAGTTTAGGATTTTTTAAAATTTGAAAACATTTTTTTTGTTCTTTCTTTTTCTTCTTTTTTTCTTTTTAGTCCATAAGAATTAGGTGTATTGTGAGTAAAGATATTACTGAAGAAATTCTCCTAATATCGTCCACTTAGCTGGAAGAAATTTGTGCAGGTATTCAGTAATGAATAAACCATCCATAGGAAAATATAAGGAAAATTCTTCATAAATTCTGAGTAGTTTTTTCTGAGGATCAAAAAGTTTCTTCAGCTTCTCTTCACTAATATAATCTTATCTGTGTGACCCTGCAAAGTGTTTTCACCATTACTGCAGTCTGTCAGTATGTGCAGTGACAGGGATTGTAAGAAGATAAAAGCTTGGATCTCAGTTTCCTACTTGTTATTGATGTGTTTAGTACATGTATTAAAAAAATCAGGTAACTCAGAAGTTTAAGTATCAAGCTGGTAGTAACTGTGAAGCTGCTTACACTTGGTTCTCTTAAAACTAGATCCAACTTTAGTATTCTTAAAAAATCAGTTTGAAATCTGGCACCTGAAAATATTTTAAAAAATCCAATATAACATTAAGCCACACTGTAATTCAGAATGGTGTCCTTCTCTAGGGTTGAAAAGGCAAATCAAGCCTCTCTTCCATCTAAAATTTTAGTTGCAAGCTGTTTTAAATAAACTTCCTGGACACAGAAGATACTGAAACTTTGATGTATTTTGATGTATGCACCATGGGATAATTGCACTATTTCTGAATGTTATTTGGTCATATTATCCATGACAAGTATGCTGTTTCCCTTGTCTGTGTTTATAATCTTAGCAGTGTGTTTTTATCATAGAAAGAGCATATGCTTTTCTCTTAGTATAAACAAGAAAACCCAAGAAAAATAACCCAAATTTGACATGGGTCCCCTTAGAACTTGGGGAAATATAATATCTCTCTTAATGAGAGGTAAAAAAAAAAACCACCAACATTTATTTTGCTTAGAGGAAAATGTAGAATATTAGATCTCATTCTAGAAATCTTAGGGCTCTGGGCTGTGATGCTTAGGAAGGTGGAAAGGTTATGTTCTGTGTAGAACTGTATACTGGTCACCAATTCTGAACTAATTCCTGACCAGCTGAGTGTGTTCTGTCCACTTTCTAAACCATAGCAGAAATCTATTTCAGTGTGGTGTCAAGCTGGGGCTATTTGAATGAGCAAATTTAAGAAAAAAGAAAGAAAAAAATAAACATATTCAATGAAAGAGTAGTGAAATCATTTGCTATAAATGAATGAGTGATCTTAAAAAATGGAGGAAACTTCCAAACCAATGAAACCAAGATATTTTTATTCAAAGTCTAGTATATACATAGGAGTTTAATTGACATGCCCTATTATTTACTCTGAGAATCTATTCTGAAGTTATTGTGTTGCTCCTGTCAATGCATTATTTTCCCCAGACAAAGTACCAAATGACTTTTGCAACAAACACTATGCATTGCCTGATAGTTGCTTCATGGAGAAGTGCAACATGTTTATATCATTCTTTCCTGCCTACAGGCCTTAAAACTTATTTACAGGAGAAACCACAGCTGCTTTTTTTCCCAAAGAGCATCAGTGTTTTTATGAGTGGTGACATGACTCAGCTTTAATACCAGTGACCTAGATCCTTGCCATAATGGGCATTATCTCAATAGTCACAGCACAGTCATTTGAATGTTTCAGTTTTGCACAAGTGGGACCAAATACAGAGAGATTATACAATAGCAAGCAGATCCCTAACAGTCAGAACTGCTGCTCCGTGTTGGCATACAGCCTGTAAGAGACAGTTTAAATATTATCAGTGGCTTTTCAAATTTTGAGTAAATAGGGCATAATAAATGTTGTAGGGATGAGATAGTGAAGTTATGGATTTTGCAATTGCTTAACTTAAATGAGACTATTTCCAGCAACAAATAACATTTATCCATAAAAAGAAAAGAGGCAGAACATCACAGACACACTGCCTGGTCTATTTTTGGCAAAAGGATAGCATTTTGATCCATTCCTTGTTGACTGGCATCTTACACTTTTACTTACCTGCTGATTGCTGCTTACAGTACTAACTTGATCTCAAGCTTATTGACAGAAGAGTGCCTTTGTTGTGGCAAAAGCACACTTGCACAAGGCGTTTGTGGCCAACACAATACTAGTAGGAGTGTGTAGATTGCCTAATGACTTCAGGTGCAGCCAGCAAACTCTCACTGGCGTGTTGTCCCTCAGTGAACACTTTAGGAACCCCTCAGGTTCCTAAAGTTACACATGCACCAGAAACACTTTGATGGCTCAGGGATTAAATTACCTTCATTTCTTGCCTTCATCCTTTCTTTCTTTTTTCTCTCTCCACCATCCATCTGGCCTTCCAAGGATTGTATATTGACTTTTTGCCCTAGATTGTCACTGAGACAAGGATAAACAGAGTTTCTGTGTGGGATTGTTTTGTAAAGGTCAGATTTTTTATATCCTTTTTCTAACTTCTGGTCTGAGGTTTTGATCATTTAGGCTAAATGCTTTCAGAGATAGCATGTCAACATTTTAAGGTGCTTGAATTCTTGCATAAATTTAAGATTTTATAAATAATTACTATATTGCATAAAAAATGCCTACCTTTTGACTGAGTTAGGACTGCATCTAAAAGACTAAAAATAGATCCATCAGTGCCTAAGGGCTTTGACTCTTTACATGAATTCATGGATGAGTTTACTTGGAAAAAATTGACTGGCACTGGAAAACAGAAGCTGGACAAAATTAACAGCAAATCCTCTATCCTCTCAGCAAAGCAGATCTGTTGACTGTCAGCTGGCCTAGATTTTAGAGTGCAAAACCGCTCAGACGGTTGCTGAGCATCAGTGGCTCAGAGAGTTGGGGAAATTAGCCTCTGGTTGTGAGCATAATTGGATTCCATTTGGAGAACTTTCAAAGTTTTAATATTTTAAATATTTGAGTGAAGGAAAAGTGGTTTATTTTCATTGCTCCGTCTAAAGGGCTGAAGGGTATTTTCGTTTTCTGGTTTTAACGCCTAATTCTCCTCAGAGGATCTTAGCATACATGCTGCTTTATAAAGGCCACCTTTTGTTGTCCTTACTGAAGCACCTACCTCCATCCACCCCTTTTCTTGTTGGAATACCCTGTAAATGTGGCAAGAAAACTGGTACAGTGAGAGCAGTGACTGCAAATGCATAAACAGATACCACCTCTGAACATGCCAAAAGCACATGTCCCACTTCAACAGCCCTCCTTTTTATTGTAGTAAAGTTTTAGTAAGGCTTGAGAATATCAGAAAAGTAAAACCAGGATTATATTAAAAAAAAAGCCATGAAAAACTCTCACTACTTCCTCTTGAGGCTCTTTAATGTTTCCTACATGCCTGAGGAGGGCTTATATTTGCAGCAGTAAGTCTATTTTCATCTCAGTTAAATATACAAAAAATTTTTTTATTTTTTGTTTTTAATATTCTAAAGTGATTTAATGGAAGATCTTGCTTTTTTATGTACCCCAAACCAGTACAGATAATAATTGTCATCCTCTTTGATTACTATTTCATTAATAGTTGGTAATGATCCTTCAATTCTATATTTGCATGGACCACTACCCATTCCCCAACATTCCAAAAGATGTCCATCAGGACATACATATTAATTAGGCAGAATTGTGTAAGCTTTCTTACCAGAACCACAAGGGCCAGTCTTAGGATATTACATAACAAAATCTTTTAAGGTTAAAAGAATGTTCTCAATCATTTATTCTGAGGAAAAAAAAAAAGAGGGCTTAAATATGAAGAGAAATTAGATTTCTTGATATCCAGAGCTGAAACATTCCACTTAGAAGTAATACAGAATCCTGCAGTTAATAATCTAACTGAAAATACTCATATATGTGTGCATGTATGTGTATGCATCTCTATCTATCTCTGCTTTTCCTTGAGGTTGGTTTAGAAGTTTGGTCTGGAACAAACTTGGCTGTTAGAGAGAGCTCCTCTGTGTTTAGTAAGGCCATAAATGCTAATTAACACAGGTAAGACAAATCAACACTTCACTGATCACAAAAAAATTCAGACTTGATGTGACATGTAGGGGTAGAAGAGCTGCATCCATTTGGGCATCAGTGTGGCTGCAAAATCCAGAGCATAATGTACTGCAAGGGAGAAGGAACAAGGAATTATTGTGTGCATAATATTCACAAGCACAAGTGACAAATCCAGAAGGAAATATGAAGGAGAGAACTCTGGAAAATGTTTACTGCCCTAAAAAAGTATTTAAAGGAATGTTCAGAATAATGCATTTCCCTAGTTACACAATACAAACAGCAGAGGGAATATTGAGAATTGGTTCCTAGGTATGTGGAAACTATTTCTGATTACTCTGATATAACTCATGCTATGTGGCTTAAGTGAGGCTGTGATAGATATGCAGTCTGTGTCAGAAAGAGAGCATTTAATTATGTAAATCTGATTAAAAGCTACTGCATTGTAACAATGAAAATAACTAAAACATCTGTTAAAAATATAATGAATAATTTTTAAGAGCTGAAGATGTCAGGGTTAATTATTTGATTTTAAGGTCAAATTCCAAGTGCACTCCATCATTCATCTACCCTTTTTACACAGGATCTGTTAAAAAAATCAGAGAGGAAAGGAAATATAAGTGGGGGGGAAATTGGTGTTTCCAGCAGATCTCATAAAATTGTGCACTTTTATTCTACCTGAAATTAATATGCCTTGACATATAAGAGGTATTAAATTTTATTTCTGGATTTATCACTCTATACTTCTAGTATAAAATTTTACATTCAGTCTTCTCTCCAGACCTACATAAATGCATTTCTCTTTACTCATCTCCAAACATAGAACAATTGACAATGATTAGACTGACAGAGCACCACTGTTTGCTCAGCAACAACTCCCATCCACCCCAAACCCTTTCTGTAACATCTTCCCTCTTGCACATGCTAATATCTTTTTATAAAAGCAAGTAAGTTCTGTGGACAGTTTTGAGTAGATTTTTGCTTCAATTTAGTATTTTGATTGGAAATTAATGGATGTTTCTTCAGTCAAATTTCTTTTTCTTTGTGAGAATAGGTGAAGATTCCTCTGATCAAAGTTTGCGAGGCAGACTGACTTCATGATGAAGCTGCTGATCTCATAGAAAATGTGCCTGTTGGCAGAAATGCACATAAGAAATTCTGTCAAAAGTCTACAGGCACCTTAACTTCTGTAGATAAAACCAAGCTTTTCCAGTGCTACTAGATTTAAGAGAAATGAGGTGATCTTATTTCCTTTCAGTCAGATTAATGAAATATGCTCTTACACATATCTCAGTGAAGGTAAGTTACTGTTTTTAGCAAAGATTTCACTCATATTAGTAGAAACCCAAAGAGGAATTTATGCTATTTGTGACATTGAGCCAAATTACTTTCTGACTATCGTCTGAAATAATTTTTGCTGCTTTACACCTCATTCCCTATTCCTATTGCTATCAGGTTCCTCCTTTTTTTTTCCTTCAGACTCTTAAATTGTTACCAACACAATTTAAAGCCCTTTTCAGAAGATATTTTTTTCTGATTTTTCCAGCTAAGGAAGGATCTAAAGGAAACAAAAAGAAATAATTGATGCAGAAAAAGTTGTGGAATTTACTGCAGCTGGCAAATTTGGAAAACCAATGTTTAAGATTTTAAAGTAAGAGTATCCAGGTTTGTAAAGAACAGGCCCACAGTAATGTTCAATGTGGCAGTTGCATTCTCTATGCACTCCAGAATGTTCAACACCTCTTACCTCCAGAGGACCCGAAAATAAGAGAGCTGCCTGTCTCTAATGGCTTTTTCCTGAGCATCACTTGCTGTTTTTAGAAACATGACCATGGACCAGACAGGTGTTTAGGGTAGACCAATGCTTCAGTTCCTGTGTAAACCTTTCCTTCTCCCCTTAGGGACAAAACTGCCTGCACTACTTTGCCAGTCTCCAGTTTAGACTGGAAGTATTTTATGGCAGAGGTAATATCTATTAAAATTAAAATTTAAATAGATAAATAATTAAAATTTTAATAATTAAAATTTAAAATTTTTAATGTCTAGCTTGCATGTAAATTTGAAGGCATAGATAAACATAATGCTAAATACAATGAAAAGAACAGTTCTGGGCTTGTGTAAGAGAGAAGCAGGATGCATTCTCTGACATTTGTTTGTGGTTTACATCAGTGGTTGTCCATGATAAATATTTTTGTAGTGATTTCCAATTTTTCTCAAGGTAGATTGAAATAGAGGATGGTTTTGTGATAGTTTGAGATGCTTTTATTATGTAGATGACTTTTTCAAATCTAGTGGTTCGTTCTGGAATAAGAAGTGGTTTCTACAGCTTAGATAATAATACCAAGTGGAACTTGGATGATTTTCTTGCCTTTAATGTATCTTAGATGTACACATGCAGGTCAGTGTCTCAAAAATAGAGAGGAAATAAACAATTTTTAATCAACAGACTCGAGGACTGCAGCCCGGAAGATTCTTATTTTTAATGTATCCTGTTGATAGCAGAATGTTTTACCAGTACAGAGCAAAAACAAAATGATGAACACTTATTTAACTGGAATACTTTCAAATAAACAAATCTAGTATTAATTTGTCTAAACATTAATTATTATATGTTTGCAGAGATATTAAAGTATGTATGCATTTCAGGATGACCACTCATGGGTATTACCAGAAGGGCTGACAGGTTAATATTGAAGAGTGATTGAGAAGAGAATGGTTTTATTTCAAGGGTAGCAGTTGAAGCTCAGTGTATAGGACTGGCTTTGGGTCCAGGTAGAGGACCCAAAGTTGTGGAAGACAACTTGGTAAACTGCACATTAGACAGCTGTTGTATAAAGGATATACAGGAGAGCAGCCATTCAGGAAAAGTGCTTTAGCCTTTAGACAGGGACCCCTTAAATGTCAGGGGAAATTTTGAACATGGGTGTTAGTGGTGTTAGTATTTTGTTCGACTGTCTCAAGTTTATGGTGGCAGAGTCTCACTTGTGGGATGTGGGAAATGACTCCACCACCTATGTGCTCATAGCACAGTGACTTGCAACACACTTGACACTCTTTTGTAAGAGAGAAGTATCATTAAATGAGATGAGCCCATTTATTTGCAAGAGCCTGCTGGGTAATAGCAGAAACAGAACAATAGAAATGAGGCAGACCAGCGAGAGGAAGCAAACATAAATCTAAGATGCTGAATTCTAGTGAGACAAGAGTGGCTTGCAGGACGGATGCTTCTCTTAATTTACATCCTGCCTCCTTCCTCCAGTTTTCCCATTATTCTGTAGGGAATCCCATTACTGATTTAGATCAATAGCAGGCTTCCCAAGGTATTTGTGCTCCTGTGTAACATCTTTGTTGTTGGCAACAGGGACGGTGGGATTGAGTGCATCCTCTTGCTGCAAGTGTGCTCATGACACTAAGCTGTTGACACTCTGTGGAGCAGGGATGCCATCCAGAGGGACCTTGGCAGGCTTTTAGGAGGTGGGTCTTTGCAAACCTCATGAAGCTTAACAAAACAAAGTAATAGCTCTCAAAGTATTTGCAAAGTCCTCAGGTCAGGGCAGTGCCAAGTCCAAGTGCAAGTACTAGTTGGAGAATGGATTGAGAGCATCTCTGAGGGGAAGGACTTAGAGGTGTTGGTCGGCGAGAAGCTCAAGATGACCTGAGCTTCCAACTCATAAAGCCAAGACTGTCCTGCACTACGCCAAAAGCAGCATGGCCAGATCAAGGAAGGTGATCCTCCCACAGTACTCTGCTCTCGTGAACCCTGCCCAGAATGCTGTGTTCATCTCATTGACCCCCAAAGACCATCTTGGAATAAGTCCAGAGGACAGCCACAAGGATAATCAGAGGTCTGGAGCACCTCTTGTAGATGACAGGCTGAGAAAGTTGGGGGTGTTCAGCCTGGAGAAGAAAAGGCTCCAGGGAGCTGCCAAGGCAGCTTCACAGTACCTGAAATGGGCCTACAAGAAAGCTGGGGAGGGACTTTTTACAAGAGAATGCATTGACAGGACAGGTAAATGAAGGAATAGCTCTCAAAGTGTTCACCAGCTTTGGAAAAACTGCATGTGATTTTGCATATGGCTTGAGAAATTATTGATAGGTTTTCAGACAATGCTATGACTCATAATTCTATTGTTGGAATGTTTATGTTTGATTTTTGCTGCTTAGAATTATTTTGAAACAAGGGTGCTGTTAGGAATACCTCTTGAATGAAAATCCTGAATAAGAATGAATTTCATCCATTCTGAATGTCATAGAAAATCAGTTTCTGTCTTTTTTCTGCCCTCAAAAATTTCTGATTTTTTGGTAACTTTTAGGCTTATTCTTTTAATCACTTCACAGCATGTAGAGCTGATGGTTAGGGGTCTAGGATATTTCCCCATCCCCATAGGCATTTTCACAGTGCAGCTGTTGATCATGTGAGCATATTCATGTTTCCTTCACAGCTGACACCCTGAAAATGTCTGGCATGCCTGGAGATGGCAAACATGTGTTCAGAGGAAAAAGAGCTTTCTTCTTATATGGATGGCATGTCAATTTTCTGGAGGGTTAGGGAATTTGAAGTGAAGATAAGGATTTCTTCAACTTTAAGCATTAAGACAATACAGTCTATCAATGAATGAGAAGTGTTTTCTGCTGAGGTATGGATCTAGGAATACAGGCAACCAAAACCCAAGTAACTTTCTTTATTTTTATTCCCTTAGAAATAAAGGATTTCAGAGCAATAAAGTTAAATGTTTCACAGATTTAAGATTTTTAGCTTGTGTCACTTCACTTTTTTTTCTTTTTTTTTTTTTTAAGAGATGCCTCTTTAAAACTCTTTTACTGTGAAGTTTAATAAATTTTTGACAGCTGTCAGACAAGGGATGTGCTGAGAATGCTATCACACTGGCCAACTGTGTCACTGCTTCTTTGTTCTTCCATCTGTCTGTCTTTTTCTGTTTGTCATTTTTTGACCCACTCTATTACTACAAGTGCCTTTCCGACAAGTAGCATTTTTGCAAGGTGTTTTGTACAACACCTACACAATTGCTCCTGATGCATGTTATCCACTTGTGTTTTTTCCACTTACTCAATTCTCTTTTCTAGCTAAAAAAAATCCTACAAGGTAAAATGAGATCAACCCCCTACAAAACCAAATATATGAAATCTCATATGAATGCAATTATAATTTTGACAAGAGTCTAAAATGTTTAAAGCGGAATCTCCGAGGCATTAACTTCTGTCAGTGCTTGCTTCTTCACTAAGGCAGAGCTCATGCCTTTATGCAAGAATTGAACAATCCAGTCAACTAATTAACTATGCCTTCTGTCATTTTTTTGAACCCTTTCATTTGAGGGTTCATGAATGTTTCCCTCTGTAACCTAGTGAACCTTATATAAGACAGTGCATTGTCATTTGAGCTAATCTAACCGTATTATTTTCTCTGTTTAAGAAAATAAGGCTACAAGGACACATTTATTGCATATCAAATTATTCAGGTCTTTTGTCTTCAGCAAAGCTCATTTTAACAAAAATCTGATAAAGGAATAAATGTGTAATGATGAGTAAAATAATGCGTACTGGATAGAGATGACATATCTAATTCTAATGTTAATGAACTTAGTACCAGCAGACAGACAGTTGTGTTTCTGTGTTCTGCATTGCATAAATCACCTGACAGAATTTGTTAGGCTTATATGCCAGCAAAGTGGACATCTGTGTTCAAAGTTAAACCTTGGAGCACATATCTGTTACCATAATCTTATTTTCATTTGGTAATACATGATCTACAACCACCACAGAAGATCTTTCTCCATCTTTTTCAACAGGAAGGATCCAGTCTATTGTTGTCTTTCTGCTTGCCCACTGCCTTGCCCATTCTTTTTGGTACTTCTCCCACCAGTCCTCTCTGGCTGCTCCAGGCAATGAGATAAATGGCTGCTTTGTAATTGCACCCTTTACCCCCTTGAATTGTGAAGATGCTCCATCCTTCCTCCTACTGCTCTGAGGATGGATTCTTATCCTGTTCTAATGAGGCTATTAAAGATTAAATGATCCTTAATATCTGGGAATAGTATTTTCTGGACTCATGTATGGCACATAGGTACATGGCCAAATTGATTGCCTCTACAGTGGATGTCTTATCCTCAGAGCTCTTGTCTTGGAAATAGTCCTTAACATTTCAAGTGGTATTTCCCCATTTCCTAGATATTCTACTTGTCAGACACAGCCCAGCTTCAGAATAACTGGTTTCTAACCATTGTGATATGCTGTAGGACCTTAAAGATACAAGGAAAGTGATTTTCACCGTTTGCAAAAGGTTGTATTTTGCTAAAATATTTTTTAAAAACGCAAACCAAATTCACAGTCAAAGAACCCAAACCCTATCACAGCCAGCTCCCATTAACTTTCAGTATTAGAAACAAAGGAGACTTCTACTCTTAAACTATGGGAGAAATTACATTTGTTTCTTGCAGGTTGCAGTTTGAGAAAGGGAGGGAAAGGAATAGTAGAGAGCTGTCAGTCTCTGAATAAAGTCTTCTTTCATACATAAAAGTTTATTGAGAATAAAACAGATAAATTTTACCAAGTCACTAAGAAGCAGAAAGAAAAACTGCAAAGTAGCTTTTTAGAATATAAATAGTGATTGTATTGTTTAATTTTGATTAGATTTTTTAAAAAAAACAGCTTGTTGAAAGTATTAGCAAAATAATATATATTTTACTGTAAATTCTAACATGTTAGGACTGATCTATCTGTTGTCTGACAGAATGTAAAATCCAAAACTTATAATTTGGCATTTCACTATGAAATGCACATAAACTTTAAAATATATTTTAATGAAGAAATATATTAATTTTCAACAAAATATATATTTATACCTTCATACACACACACACACACACACACACACACACACACACACACACACACACACACATATATCTAAGGCATGAAATCTTGTCTTACAAAAAGTATGTCCCATCTTTCTCAAGTCATGTCATAGCTTTGAGGGAAAAACTGTGTATGACTGACAGTTTGGAGGTTTGAAGAAGTCCACAATAAGACAGTTTAATATCGTGCATTAATGAAGTAGAATGAAAATAAATTTCAGCTATATTAATAATTAAACATAAATATAAATAAAAATAATAATAAAAATAAAGGTTACCAAGTCCGACCTACACACTAGTGCATGAAAGTGAATGAAGCAGAGAGGACAGCACTTCCCACAATGAAATCCAGGAACAGGTTACTGCTTCACACTACATTTTATTTCTGACAAGTCATTTGATAGTAACATTGTGATTCGAATCATATGCATTCCTTTCTATACATTACCACAGCATGATCTGCTAAGCTTTAAAAGCAGTTCTGTGGTTTTTGTCCATTTTGTACTATATGTTCTATTTTGTTTTAATGATGACAGAACATTTTATACAGATTTATCAGGGAAAGGGCTGTTTTTCTTTTAGGAGATGATCAGGTGTCAAGGATTTTTTGTGTTCACAGAAACAGGAATTCTCAGGTTGTGTCTGCATGAGACAAACTGCACTATGTATAATTTTCATCACCTTCTAGCCTCAAGGCACATGTTGTCTCATGTCCACATGCATTCTGTCATGCCTCATTCTCTGAATAAAACCCATGTTTGGAAGATGGAAAGCGAAGGCCAGGACTGAATTCTGTAGATACACATAAAGGAGGCACTCCTTATGCAGATTTTCCCCTTCCTGCATTTGAATGGTGGCTGTAGGAAGCAGCTGCCTTGATTTCTTCCATTTGTGCAAGTCTGTGTTTATAGATAAGATCTTGCAGGCAATACCATATTCAGCTCCAACTTTATGGGAGCAGATTCTATCTACTGCAGCAGGTTCAGCAACAGGACCATGAAGCAGCTTGGATGGATTGCAGTTGGGTGCTCCAACTTTGCCTCCAAAATTTCTCTGTTTTCCCTCTGGGTCTATTGTGATGAGAATTGCTGCTCTCTGGAAGAATTTGAATTAATCTCAGGGCATGGTGCTTTTCTTTATGTATCCCCTGTTTGGAAAAGGCCATTAAACCTTTCTAATGAAATGAGTGCATATCATTATTTTCACACAAATATATTTCCAGAAGAGGTGGGTTTGCCATTTGAACTACTGCTTAAGAAGCCCCTTCAGTATTTATTAGCAACTGTACAGACAGATTTAGAGTCAAGAACTGAATTTTCACAATTTGAACCTGGAGCTTCTTGATTAAAATGTATTTCAATATAAAAGAAATCTGCAGTGGCTGACCCACAATGACTGGGTTTTGAAGGCTTGATTTGCATATCACCTAAACTTGCTTTTGTCTTTTCTTGCTTTCATGTGAGAGAACACACTATGGTTCTGTAAATCCTTTATAGATGGTCTTCTGTGACAAGTTAATTTCATTGCCACCAGTCCAATGGAGGAGCAGAAGTTGAATCCTATACTAATGTCTGGTGAGTATCAAGGTGGAGAAAAATCTCAGTGCAGAACCTCATATAGGCAATACATCCAGTCTTAGGTCCATACACATCACATTTCTTTGTAACTTTGCTATGAACCTTCAGGGGAGCTGCAAAATGTTTGGGTTATCTGTAGAGTACATTGAGAGACAAAATATTACCTATTCAGAGGGAAGAATTCTGATCCTCACTATGCTCTGTTCTGCACTGGCAAAGTGCTTTCTTCCTATGAGATGTCTGCTCTATTTTACTCCAATTTTTACTTAGCAGACTGTGACTTGGTCTCTGCTGCTGAAACCTGTGACACAGTTAGCTGGTACAGGGCAGTTTGGGATTCAAAGAACAAAACCTTCCTGCTTTCTTCTTTCAAGTAAGTCAGGTCACTGTCACTGCCAATGATGTTCTCCTCTGTATTTTTTAAACAAATGAATATCATGCACTTATATTGGCATTATTTATTATTGGTTTTTTATGGCATATTACACTAGCCCTCCCTCTGAGGTCAACAGGGGTACTCACACAAGGAAGGAATCCAGATCTGAGCCTTTCATTCCTATAGCATTTGTCTTTTAATCAAACCAAAATATTACTCTGTGCTTAGATGATGTTCAATTGCAGCTGAGAGATGATTGTATTTCTTTCAGATTCTATTCACATGACTATTTTTTCATAACTGATATGGATAATTTCTGCTACATGCTCTCAGGACTACATCATATGAAAAGTAATATTTAGATAGCCAAATATCTGACACAAAAACATACGACTATTACACATACACATGCTAAAAAGGCCAAGAAATCCCATCTCCCTGGTTGCTCATATCTTTCCCTTTCACTGTTTGTGTTGGTTTAGGTTCAGTAAATACAACTGCAGATCTTTGGCCTGTGTCACATGTCAAATAAGGATAAGAAATCTCAATACAAGAACTTAGTTTTCAAATGTAAAAGAGGAAGATACTTAAATCTCAACAGTTTCCTTATATATCTTTGATCTACCAGATTATGCAGGTGTATGTTCAAGGGGTAACTTGTACATACAATATCCCATTAATGGCAATTAAACAATTTGTGTGTGGAAACTAAAATAAGGTTAGGCTATGCACTTTGGCATGTACACACTTTGCCAGAGTAGTTGATGGAGTGAATATTGAATACCTCATCTAAGGACATTAAAATACAGAACTGCCAAAATTCACTAAAGTAAAGGATTTACTTCTATTTTAAACTTATAATATTTTGCTTGATTCTGGCTATTTTATTCTGTACGCTGTCTTGCTTAAACCAAATATAATAAAAAAAAATAGATTTTTAATTTTTTTTTATTACATTGCTAATGCTGGGAAAATTGTAATGAGCTAGAGTTTAGATTTGGAAACATTTAACTGCTCCATTTCCATTTGAATTAACATATAATACCATCTTTAATCTTTGCTGTATTTATCACAGGAAATTTTTTGCTTGAAAGATATACTTCTGGGAATATATTAATTGTCCTGAGCCATAATATCACTTCTGAAAGGATTAAGTCTTTAAATATTAGAGTTCAGTAGGACTGTTCTTAATCTTTGCTGTAATAATAAATACTGAATGTCAGACCTTTTCAAAGATCCAAATTGGAAACGTCGTTTATCTCACTAAAATGAAGGGAAGCTCCACATGTGTACATATGAAAGCAGGGAATTGTTATCCCAAATATAGCTTGCAAAGATAATTGGAAAGGATTAATTTACTTCATGTGGCTTTCAGGGACATGACTAGTCCACTGTGTTCCCAGGAAACAAAGAGTTTGGAAGTCTTTTGCTGGCACTGAACTGTCTTCAAAGTTTGCATTCTCAAGTTTTTTTAGGTGTACCTATCTTGAAGAAATGATTCAACCCAAAACCTCAGGTTTTCCCTGTCAGAAGCTTCTTCATATTGCTCCAGACTTCTAATATGAAATTTTTAATATTAAATTTTTTGTCATTTTGTCTATAATATTTGTGGAATAGAATTTCTTTCAATAAGTTATACATAGGTATATCTTTATGTGTATAAATATAGATAAACACAAAGTTTCGGAAGACTCTGTCAATAGAATTAGGCCATGTTATGGTTGGTTCAGATGTGTTCTAGCAGTACAGCTTGAGTCAGAGAGGCTCAGACAGAGAGGCTTTTTTCAGTCCTGTGGGGGAAGCTGGTTAATCAAACTTCTGTACTCTTCATCTGCACCCACAGTTTTACCTGAGTTATATTTCCCTTGCTTGGATTCCTCCTACTTATTTAAAGCCTCTGGCTCAGCAATCTAACACTGACCTATTTGTCCACGGCCATTTATTTCTCACTGGCATGGCAGTTCCATAAAGGTACTGTGCAATCAATTCCCTTTCCAGCATATTTCCAGCTGGAGAGAGCTGACATGAACCTTCTAGGAAAGCTCTGATATGGTGTAATATCCACATTCACCTGCAGCCATCAATTTTAAGGTGTTATCTCTGAAAAGCAGAGGGGATTCAGTGGATGTGCTGTGAGGAAGTCAATGGAATATCCACTTTAATGCTCTCCTGAGAATGAAGGCATGGTCTGCAGAAATCCAGTCTGGTGTGTGTGGCAGCTGGACCTCCTGTGAGATGAGACTCTGCAGAGACCCTGTGGCCTGTTGTGCCAGGTTGTGCCTGGTTACTCCCCTCTCAACAAAGAGGTTTTCTAGAAACAAAATCTCCAGGACCTGTATTTAGACATGTAGCTTCAGGCAGCAAATTAAGTCCCAGAATTCCATTTGGAAACTCTTCATCTCTAGGGTTGCAAGAAAATCCTATGATGTGGGAGCATCTACTGGTCTGGTTGATACTGAGATAGCAGCATTCAACTTCTACAGATGCATATCAGATCTTCATTTATCCCTTCCCTGCATGGGAATCTGCTTGAAAGTAGGGAGTAGTTTGCTTATCAGCTGATATTGTGGGACATGGAGCCAGCCTCAGCTGCAGACTCAAGAAACCACAAAATAGATGAGTTTCATATGTGATTTTGTGAAGTACTGTAAAAAAAAAAAGTGACAGCTACACAAGAGTGGCTATAGGGCTGTGAAAGAAAGTCTTTCTACCTATGAAACACTTACAAAACATCAATAGGTGATTTAAGATGTTCTTTGGTAAGAAAAATAATTTTGATGGTATATTATTTAATTACTTAAGTATTATTTATTAAATGCTGTCATGTATGATATTTTCTCAGTTTTAGTTGTGCTGCTTTCTTAATCAATGGATTTGTGTATTGCAGAGCCCTATCTTGAACTGAAAGCTCAAGAATTAAAAAAATCTATCTTTTCACTCATTGAACACCGGAGGTTGTTAGGTAGCCAGTTTTGAGGAAATACAGGTAAATTTGTCTAGAAAATCTTAGGTGGTGCATGGCCTACACTCATTCACAAAAATGGCTTCATGGAGGATGAGAAATGCCTCAGATCCTCAGAATTCCAAATCACCAAGTGCTAGTTGTATGCTAGCCCACAGTGTTTTACTGTGCCATCAGCAAGCCACACTGTCTGTTCTGTGGAAAACTGACTGCTGCTTCTTGTTCACTATAGGGGCTGCACCTGTTCCTTCATTCTGTGGCCACTCCTGGTCTTCTCCTCCTGAGTGCCACTCCACGAGGCTGGACACTACACTTCATGCTTGTTGTCAATGTGCATGACTGAAGTGGCATTTTCATATTGGAATACAGTCAAGGCCCCTTAAAGCAGAGGGTTGCAAGTGTGAGAGAGAGATATGTTATTCCCTAATGGCTTATTACCATCCCATTTGCAATTCAGATCAGCTCTAAATTGACTGAAATTTTTAAACACATAGCAGGCAGTTTAAACTAATGATTGTCTGGAGGTTCACATCTGACACTAGCTAAGCTTCTGCTCAAAACAAATTGCAAATAATTCCTTCCTTAGAGTCAAAATGTCACTTTTTTACTCAGTGCATTGTTGCCAGATTTTGTCAGTTTCATGGAAAGAAAAGCCACAGCAAACCCCACAAAAAACTGCTGAACGTTCTGAGTTAGACAGCCGGGTGGCACTGGTGCTGGTCCCCACCCTGCCTTATTTACAATAATGTTTATGTGTGCATGGCTCCCTGCAGCCTGATGGAAAATCCTCCCCCCTGCTCCAATTCCCACCACCCCTCAGCCTGCCCCACGTGCCCTGGGGGCAGCAGCAGGAGGCCCGAGCTCCCAAATAACCCTCGCAGGGAATGGGATGCCTTGGCCACCAGCATCTCTGTCCCCAGAGCTGCCAGGGTGAATGTTGGACTCCCCTTCAACCCAGGCACCCTGCCTTGTCCCTCCCCCCTGTTGCCAGCTTGCCTAGGCCCACAGAATGCAGTTTCAGCCACAGTGCTGAAGGTGAGGGTGGCTGTGGTGTTTTGTAGGGACAATGATCACCACATGGACTGATGGACAGTGCTGACCCTTGTACTCCTCACTGAAAAATGCCCAGTGCTGGCACAGAGCTGTAGATATGCCTTTCTACATCTCCAGGGCCTTTCTTCAGGCCCTGGAGATGTAGAAAAGTGGGCTTAATCCTTCATTGTTTCTGTTTTTCAGTACCTTGCAATGGGTGCTTAAAGCAGTATTTCAGAGTTTGAGTTTAATTCCACCAGCATTTCGAAGTCTTTAAGTTTGATGATGATAAAAAGGGAAACTCTTTAAAAATATCCAGTGGAGTGGAAAGGGTTTGTTCACTTTGTGCTTGAAATTGAGTTTCCCTTGAAAGAAATACCCCATCTGAAGGGACTTGCTGGAGAAATCTTAGAAACTTACAAAACTCCATATAACTAAATGCAAATAGAGAAGGATCTGCTAATTTCTAGAGAGAAAAATCTTATCTAGAGAGAAAAATAAAATCCACTTTTCTTTGATGGAATCCTTGTGTATTTCTGCTTTTTAGAACTTAGCCAAAGGGATAAGGTTTGGGTCAGTCTCTCTTTACCCACAGTGTTACTGGATCAGCTGTTTGTCAGATGTTACTTGTATGTCTGCATTACTTAGATAAATTGTGGCTCTTTGTGAACTCCAGATAAAGGCTTGTTTTTCAAAACTTATGACAATGTTCATCACACTTCTTCTTGCTATTTATATTTTCATTTTAAACTGTGTATTAATATACTTTGCACAACATTTCATTTCTCAAAAGCTTTTGCATAGCTCATACTTAATGTTTTCTCAGTCTCTTCTCTCACTGAGGAATATTTCTTGAACTGTTGCTAAAATGGTAGTTTGATGGAAATTTTCTCATGAGAGAAAGTATGGTGATTATCTACTGAAATTGTAATTCCACTGAAAATTTTCATTTTCTTGCTGAAAAGTGTGAATCCAGAATGGATTTCAATCTACACATGGGAAGAAATCCTGAAACATTGTTTGATCGGCTTGATTTAAGAATGTCTCTGTATTTGTGAGGAAGTACAAACTGAAACCAAATGAAAGGGCTTTTCTTTGCTAAATGTCAGCTTTCCAACTATATGATCATTGCATGTGAAAAATTGCCTTTTTTTTTTTTTTTTAAGGAGATGGTAAATATAAAAACCCCCATTTCTTAAGCTTTTCTTAACTTTGTGATCTTTTTGGGAATATCTACCTGCTTGAAATTAGCTCTAGGAAAGAGGTGCATATGTGTTACATTTTCCTTATGCCTTCAGTATGTGCAGTTGAAATGTGATATACTTTGCATTTAACAAAAAACAGCAACAACAAAGAAAAGAATCAGGTTACAGATTATGTATATGGATTAGTATAAAATAAGTTTCTGCTTTCAAAATAACCTTAAAAGTGCCACCTCCTCCCACTATATAAATCTATTTTGTTGGAGAGTAAATTTAAATGCAGTTTGCCCAGCTGCAATTAAGTATATGTAATAGAAGTATTACTGATTGATTTTAAGGTTATAACTCAAACAAAATTATCTTTCATCTCTGAGGCATGAAAAACCACTTTTCATCTTTTGATTTGCTGGAGGGAAGGAATACCATCCAGAGGGACTTTGATAGGCTTGAGAAATGAGCCCATGAAAACCTCAGGAGGTTCAACAAGCCCAAATGCAGAGTCCAGCTCCTGGGTCACAGCAATTCCCAGCATCAATCCACCCTGGGGGAAGAATGGATTTAGGGCAGCCCTATACAGAAGGACTTGGGGATACCGGTGGTTAAAAAATTGAATATCAGCTGGCAATGTGCACTTTTAACCCAGAAAGTCAATCACACTCTTCATCAAAGGAAGTATGGCCATCAGGTTGCAAGAGATGATTCTGTCCACTCTGCCCTTGTGAGAGGCCACCTGGAGGACTCACTCCAGTTTTTGGGTGCCCAGAATCAATACTGTTAGAGCCGATCTAGAGGAGGGTCACAAAAATGATCTGCTGGCTGGAGCACCTCTCTATGAAGAAAGGCTGTGAAAGCTGGAGGTGTTTAGCCTGAAGAAGAGAAAGTTCCATACTGATTGACAACAATAAGAGAACTTATTATTGTCAATCAGTATATAAACAGAGTGTCTTCTCCTGTTGTGACAAGGGACAACAGTTTTAGACTGGAAGAGGGTAGATTTAGATCAAATAAAAGGAGGAAAATTTAAAACTAGGGTGGTGAGATGCTGAAACATTGCTTAGAGAAGCCATAGACACTCCATTATCACAAGTGTTCGAGGTCAGGTTGAATGAGGCATTGAGCAACCTGATCTAGAGAATTTCCCAGTCCATCCTAGGGGAGGTTGACAAGATGATCCTTCCAACCCAGACCATTTAGTGATTCTATGATTCAGTGCCTGCTTTGGAGGTGTTTCTTGACCATCTCTCCAAACATGAAGTACATGCACTACTATTCTACAGCTTTGCTCTGCTCTTTGCCCCAGTGAGATTTATGCCATGACAAAAAAATATATTAGGCCAAGACAGTATTCATAATCTCTTTGATAAAAAGGCTATACCAGTTATGGCATGGCTTGATATTAAGGTGATGTGCACAGTATAAATAATTACACAGGTACCCTTTCCCTCTCACAGCAGTAGCGTAGCTTTTTTTTAATTTCAGAGTTGTGACATGCACAGGAAGGGTTTTCTAGAGGACCAAAAGCATCTTGTGAAGCAGTGCTATTATCTAATACTGTATTAAAAGCTTCAAGACTTATTTTGGTATTAGTCTCTTTGTCTTATATTCCTCTAAGCATTTCTTTCACTTAGATGGAATCTCAAGTGAAAATAAAAATAAATGGGTATCCTAACCTTCTTGAAAACCATTTCTGATCCTTTTGCTTTACATTTTTTATGGTCCCATACATCAAAAGCTAATCTCTCAATAAACTCAGCCTGTGCATTGCACTTTCTTCCATCACATGGCCCTTGAGAGAGCATGAGAGTATTTGCTAATACCATGAGGTATTTTCTAGTACGAGATGATAAAGAACAGAATCCTTTTTTTTTCTCACTTTTATGCAACAAGGACACAGAAGAACAAATTCCTTGCAAATAACACAAAAAACCACTTTAAAGAAATACTGAGCTGCTTATTGCATTAACATTGACATGAGGACCCATGGTCTCTATTGCATGGGCCTCATAAAGATGCCATGCAAATCCAATCAATTCAAGTACCTTTTGTCATATTAAGTTATAGTACATGTGCTGTAGATCCAGGATGTTGGAACATCCAAAAGATTCTGAGGCTTTAGTTAGGCTTGGATAATCATCAAAAGCTTGGAAAGTTTTTTGTGTTATATGAACTATTTTTATCCGTGAAATCAGGCTGGAAATCTCCCAAGACTGGGTCCTGGGGAAGATTATTGTTATTTCAATCATCTGGCTAAAGAAAGAGCCTATTGTCATGTGTGATTATTGGCCTAATCCTGCAAACCATGCACAATGGTTTCAAACATGAAGTCAGTAAAGGTAAGCACATTAATATCTATATATATATTCCAGGAGCTATTTCTACTTTAGCAAAAGAGTGGCAGAGACACAAGCTAATGTTGTGTACCACACTTTCCTACTTGTTAGAATTATAAATAAACAGATCCCTTCCTTGTTGGGAAGGGATCCTTTTTTCTTCTGCCTTAGCATACAGTAACAGTGAGTTGGTTGATGAGTGTGGGTCTAGAAATTCTGGTAATAATGTTAAATATATAGTATTCTTATTTGACACTGCTGGAGGGAGGTACTCATCTTGATAGAGAAAAACACTCCATTATTGAATGGGAATATTTTTAGAGTTAGTTATTTAGTGCATGAATCAAGTCCTATTCATTGAAGGCACATGCATGTTGCCCAGTCAGTGTTTGCAGACTCCTCTGCAAGATGTGGTATATGGTTCAGCTTCTTTGATATACTAGAGTGAGTGCTCTCAGCATTTTGATGACTCACACTGTCACTTGTGAATTAATAAGTGATCCGAGCTCTTCAGTGTAATGAACCCTATCATTTATTAAAAAAGGGAAAACTGTTCCCGTAATTAGTGTGGTGATGTTTGATAAGAAAATTCTGTTTTTGAGGGACTATTATTATTAAATATTGTCAGTAAATACTGTTCATTTTTATGCTTGGTGAAGCACTTTCTGGTATCTGACTTGATGAAATTTAGTGAAAAATTTGTGGTAAAAGTGTTCTTTAAGAAATTTTGTCTGCTATGTTATAATTTTTAAAATATTAAAATATTGAGAATTTTGAAAAGGTGGGAATTTGCAGAAAAGGGTTCTCTCCGAGACATGTCTTCCTAAACCCCAGAATGTTAGCATGGGATTTGTGGATGATTAAAAGGGCATGAAAAAGAATTAGTAACAATGTAAGAAACATGGTCTTTTACTTCCCTCAATGCACATTAAAATTGTAGATTAGAAGGTGGGCTCTGTATCCTTCAAAATGACCTTGTGTTTTTTGTATGTTCCAAAAGTCAAATGGGACAACTCTCTGAATTCTTATTTTTTTTCATCAAAAATAAGGACAGTTTTTACTGTTTTCACTGTATGGAAAAAAAGATATAATTCAGAGGACATTAAGGTGCCATTGCTTGTCTGTTTTTATTTACTCCCCATAGTTGAATGTGGGAAAGGAAACAAAAAATCACCATGAAAAGATGTAATTGAAAAAAATTTTCTTAGTATTTAGTTATGGGGGATATATCCAAATACAGCTTTAAAATGCCAATAATAATAAATATTGTTAGAATGCTATCTGGTAATCATTGAATTGTTTGGAGGAAAAAAAGTTGGAAAACCATGGCTGACACTTCTACTGTTTTCCAAGACTGATGTTGAATTTAGCCTCATTCCTTAAGATGGAAATGAACATGAAAAATTTCAAAAGAGCATCATTACATTTCATGTTGGTTTTAAACCCTTTTTAGTGCTTAATATAAACCTGTGTGTAGTCAATCTTAAATTTCAGTTGAATTGAGCATTGAGGCTCAACATCAGATTTCAAGATTTAGCAAAGTGATTTACAAGTCATTAAAAGGTTGTGACAGAAATAGTCATATATGTTAACAGCTTTACAGATCAGCAAACCCGGTAGTTTCAGTGAGAATGTGTATGCCTGTGATGTTATTCCCATGCATGGTTGTAAGACTGGATTTTTTTTAGTGTATGGATCTATACATAAGTATGATTACTGAGTTTACATTTCTGACATAATTGGTTGCTTGTATAAATTTCATTTATAATAAGCAGACTCTGTTTAAAATGTAGCCCCCAGAGAATTTCTGTTGTTCAGAAATTAAATTTAGATGATGTGTGGTTTTTACACTGTGAATCCCTTGTTATCAGAATTGTGGATTTTATTTGAAGTTATATTATAAAGGTCAACTCTATTGTACAGATGAGTTGCTATGCTATAGACAAAACACTGGAGGTTTTTTGTAGGAACTCAAATGAAAAAGAGGAAAAAAAAAAGGATGATAGAAAGATTATCACATTATTAGTTAAGCAGCAGATTCCAAATGACACATACTGTCAATAAAATCTTCCCTTACTGGCTTTAAATCATCCTCAAAATATTCTGTTTGCCACAGTGGTTACCTATCATCCTAGAGTCTAGAAACACACATGAATAGCAAGTCAAATTTCTATTTTGTGGATCTATGCTGCACTGTTGAGTTCAGTGATAAATGCTCTCAGTGAGCAAAAATTGGCTTAAACTTCCTACCATTTAGACTTCATGTCACAAAGTGTTATCTTAAATTTAGTGCCATCTATGGGAGTGTGAATATGACTTCAAAAGAGGATAGAACCTATATTTTGGCTAAATGGACCTTTCCTTTCCATTCCTGTCACCATGCAATCTTAAATGAATAGAAGTAAAGATAAGAACAAATTTTTAAATATGGCCAATTTGGGCATTGAATAAATAATTAGAAAACTAGGTATTTTGTGAAGTAGCCAGAATTTAATACACTTGGAAAAAGTGCTCATAGATATCAGTTTCTTTTACTTAGAAAGAGCATGCTTGTTTTCAGTTCAGTTTTATATAATATAAGAGTTTGGCTATGTAATTTCTTGTTGGACAAAAGACAATAGTTTCTCAGGACTTACAAACACATGCTAATTAACAAAAAGTTAGAATCATAGAGTCATAGAAATAGACTGGTTTGGAAGGGCCCTTAAAGATCATCTTTATCTAAAGAGGCCATCCCCTTGTGGTCAGGGATACTTTTTGCTTGACCAGGTTGCTTAGAGACAGCCTGGCCTTGAGCACTGCCAAGGATGGGTCATTGCCCACATCTCTGGGCAACCTGTGCCAGTACCTCACCACCATCACAGTGAGACATTTTTCTTAGTATCTATCTATTAATATTAAGGTAAGAATGTGTTTTTCCTACCATCAGCTCTAAGAAATAGATTTTCCAATTGAATTGCGGCTTGAACATTCAGGGTCTGAACAGTATGTCCATGGCAGGGCACTTCACAGGTAGGTGTAGCTCCGAATGTGTTCATGGGCTTCTATGTCTCTCTGTCTCTGTTACAGCTGTGATGACTCAGAATATTAACCAGATCACTTTTTAATGCTACTTTAGTTAAGCAGCTGCAAAACAGATAGCTTTTCAGTTCTTTAGATTCTTTTTTTTGTCATCCTCTTGTATCTTTCCTTATGAAATTAAAAAAAACTCATTATTGTGCTAAAATAGGCTATATAAAGCCAGTGCATGCAAGTTTTAAACAGTTGCTTTAGCACTGTAATTTTTAAGCAGTTAATGAAAGTCATTGTTTTAGATCTAGTCATATAAGTGTAAAATTATGAATGTCTACCCTATTAATCAAGTTGCTTTTGAATTCTAGAGATTCTGAGGTAGGAGTTTGCTCAGTGAGGCATAATTGTTTTTCCAGCTCAATACAGACTAGTCCCATTATTCATGTTTTCTTTTCAATAAGAACTCACACTGTAATTCTAAGCACTTATGATAATTACAAAGGACATATTTTCTTTTTCTTTTTCTTTTTTTTCCTTTCCTTTAAAATGCTTCTTTTTCCCCCTTCCATTGGCATTATAACAAAAAACAGAATATTAAAACCATTTTAAATTCTAGTTGGGACACTTGCATTTTGCCAGGCAAATTTTACCCATTCTCTTCCTTGACTGTGCTGTACAGCTGTGTGTTGTTAAACTGCTGTTTCATACGCCCCAGGTTTTGTGCATTTCAGAGCTTAAGAAATATGTCAATTGTGCCTGTCCTACAAGGAATTTGCTTACTGTAAAGGTGATTTTTTATAGATTAAAATTGGGCTTAGTGTATACTTATCCAGAGAAAGCCTGAGGCAATCAATGATTGAAAACAAGAAGAGATTAAGAGGCCATTATATGTATATATACACAATTAGAAATGCAAGTATCATCGTGTTCTTGGAGAAATGGCTAAAATGAGACCTTCCTAGCCGTTGGTATTGTCTAATCTCTTACATCATTACCAATTATGGCTGTGCTTATTCTGCTATGGTAATGAAAGGTTCAGCCCTCAAACCCATCTTCTCTGGTGCTTCACTCTTCCTCTGAGCTGGCTCCAACCTGGAGCAATGCAGCATGTTGTCTAGTGGGAAGACAACTAACTCCAGGAAGAGCTGATTTGAAATTCACACTGTTTGCTGAAACTGTGTGATGAAGCCAAGGCTGAGTTTATTTATTGCATACAAAGACAACATAAAGGTGTGGTCTACGGTCAATGGCTTCTGTTGCAATTTGGCTTCTTACTTCCTGTGTGACTGCAAGCCAGATTTTTTTCAAAAGTAGTCAATTGTTTTGATATTTACAAATTTTCAATGTGTAACCATAGTGTTTTCAAATGAGTGCCCTAAAAACTTTTTGACTCAGCCCAAAGTGAATGGAGACACATTGGTGTAGCACAAAAGACACCTCAGCTCAGCTGGTGCCTTTTTATGGCTTCAAAATTCTCCAAGTAACTGCAACCACCACATTGCTTGGGAGGAATGTGAAACGTAGATGGCTATGATATGAATGCCCATCATTGCCTTTTGAAACCTAATGAAACCAGTTGGTTCTTTTGCTCTCAGATAGTTACCTCAAATATAATGAACCTTCCCTTGGAAATGCCTTTTCTCATCAGTAGAGATGTAAATATATCTGTATCTCTGTCCTTAAAATACTGGATGTGTCTTCTCTCTCCGTGAATTGCATGGGGAATCAAAGGCTGTGTTAGCCAGGTTGGATTTCTTAACCTTCCTCTCCCCTGTGCTGACAGATTTTGTACCGAGTAAAAGAGTTGATAAAAGCAGACTGGATTTCAGACAAAAATTTCACTTTAGGGTAGTTTGGTGTGATTAATCTGCCTTTTTATGTCCCTGCTTTTTGTTTCCTCCCTTTTTGGAGAGGGTGTAAAGACCAATGCAAGTAAGAAATCCTGTCATCAGTAACTGGAGATTGAGATCCCAAAAGAGAAGCTACTGTTAAAGGTATACACAGTGCCATCTATTTTTTATTCACTGATATCACCCAGTGTTACATTCTTCTGGATTTGAGAAGATTTTTATTTGCATCTGCATCCTGTTTATCACTGAAATGCTGCTGGGGGGGAGATTAAACAGAAAAGTATATTCTTGTCATACAAGTGGTTGGTAATATTTTAAAGCACCAACACATGCTAATTGTTGCAGCCAGAATTCATACAAACACTTTTGAAAGTTACAGATGATACAGATTCTGCACAGTGTGTGATTTTCATAAAGTGAAAAAGCATCAAGAACACATGATGAATGACTCCAGTATGTGATCAGACCCATGACTACTCAACAGTTGTTGTCGTGGATTAGGCGGCACTTCAAAACCTTGAGATAGTTGTCGATTTTGTGGGAATCTCGGCGGAGGCAGTGCAGCAGGTTGTAAAAGGCAAAGAGTCTGGAGTCTTCATCAGCAAGCTGCAGGGATGGAAGTCCATCCCACGGAGTGTAAATCTCATTTTCGACCTCCCCAGAGTGAACCTAAATACACAAAGTGGTATTAACAGTAAATGATAGTGAGCCTGACTGGATGTAGAAGGCAGAATTTAAAATACTGTCCTTGAAGAATGTTAGTGTATGGCTTCTAATGTGCTTTCTGTTCAGGCTCACATTATTCTGTACAACGTTCTTTATCTTCATTCAGATTTTGAATGAATTTTTCAGATTTTTCAGTTTATTTTCCTAAAACATGTGAAAAGCATAACTGTCTCAGTAGTGTTTTAAGAGAACTAGTGTATTAACCAGTATTCAAGGAAACCTGACTTTGCAGAAAAATCAATCCTTCCTTCATGCTTGGACTCATCAGGGACATCTCTCTTTGGCTCCCTCCACCTTCAAAACTTTGTTAAAACTCGTTCTTAGAAGTTGTTTGTGTGCAACAAACAGATTAGTCTCAGCCCTTATCAGAAAAATCTCTCAATAATACATACTCAGAAGTAGTGGCTCCATCAAAAAAAAAAAAAAAGCTGAGTGATACAATGACTTCTAACATTAGAAAACTACATGTGGGAACACATGTAGTGAGTTAGGATCTGAGGTGAAGACTAGTTTAGGTCTCCTTGTTTGAAGACAATCACTAATTTTCTCTTATCACATAAATCTACCTTTCATAGCAGGAAGGAAGTCTCTGCCTATTGATTCTTGTGCACCATTCTTATTTCACACAAGTCATGCTTTGAAAAGACATATAGGAGAGTATCTGTGGAACTGCTATCATGCAGTTTAAGCAAAAGGCAAAAAAAAAATAGACCCACTATGACTTAAAAATATGGTTTGACACTAATGAATGAGCCAATCTTATCTCTTTCTGTAAATAATGTGAATGAGAAGGTGGTGACAGGGCAACTGGAGCAGCACCTTACTTCTTATTCTTATCTTGGACCCTCAGCTGTTCCCTTTTTACACATGGATGTGTGATAGAGATGTATTTGATTACACTGATAAATGTATTTGTAGCCTGGATGGTATAAGGTTTCTGAGTGAAGAGACACCTAACTGAAAGAGAGACCTTGAGTGATCTAGTGGAAAGTGGTGGATACAGTGATGGTGACACTCTTTGTGCTGTTCAGCTGCTCAGAGCAGTGAACTCAGAACCTCTTGTCAACATCTAACTCACTGACAGAATGATAAATTCACCGACTAACAGAGGCCCCTTTAAAAATAAACAAGCGAGAGCTGGCTTTGTTCAGGAAAGCTTTCAATCAATTAGTGGCAACAAGAGCTATTCAAGTATGGGTTTTGTGAGACAACAGCCTTGTTGTCTAAACTCACAAGTATAGGGGGAGCCAAGTCAGACACAGAGTCCAGAGGAATCAGTGTGGCGTGAAAAGAGAAATGAAAGATATAAAGGTTACTTTGCCACATCTTTGCAATAGCCCAGACTCACAGAGCTGTTTTAAACACAATATCTGTTTCCAAGACCTCTGCATAATACCTATTTGTATACAGATCCATATAAATATGCTGAAACACACATACACACATACACACACACACACACACACACACACACACATATATATATGTGCATATGGGAAAAATGGGGATGTATCCTTAAACAATCAGGATTGCAGATTGAAAATTCTCAGAGATAGAATGACCATAGCCAGTCCTGATAATTACACCTTACTCTGAAGCATAACTGGGAGGGTCATGGGTTATTCTATGACAATCTTATCACATTGTCTCTTTATAAATTGCAAGTTAGCAGAAGAAATCTGAAAGAAGAAAGCTGAAAGATCTCAGACTCGACTACTTTGTCTCCCTTTTTTATCTTCACATCTATTGCTTCCTTTCATATTCCAGGTAGGGAGAGCCTATCAGTGTACGTGTCTTCCTTAAAGCAATTGGCTGGAAGGGTGTTAAGGACTGACTTACCCGCCCAACTATTTTCTCCATTCCTTCTAGGAGTCGCTTGTTTTGTTCTTCAATCTCCACAGCCTTCCAGAGAATGGTTTCTGGAGCTTCTTTGATTCTTTGTACTTCAGAGGCCAAGTGGATCAGGGGATCATTCCAGGAGCGCAGAACTCCCAGAATTAAATTCAGTAGGTCTTCATGCTGCACACCCATAGTAAGGGAAGGTGATTAAAAGAAGAAAGCTAATTCTGGTAAAATTAGAAGGCATTTAGAGCACTGTCGTCAGACATTGTGATTTAGGAACTTATTCCAGGATCTATCAGAAATGTGGCCTATAGCCCTGTTTTAGATACCTCTGTGCAATTGCATTTTCGAAGTTTGCCATTGGTGTCATCACATTTTACAATATTTGTGTGAGCCATTCTGCAATGGAAAATATCATTTGAATACTCTCATCATTAAAAACTAGCAAGCATAACTATGTCTCATCTCTGTGAAAGGAAACCCAGAGCTCCTTATCTGATTTTTGATGAATGTTTTAAAATCCACTGATTATTTTTATATATATATATATTTTTTAATTTAGTATTGACTGGAAGGTCCACATTATGGTAAACCACCAAATAGCTTTTATTGCCTCTACATAACTCATCTGTCCTCCCTTTTGAACAACAGTGCTTCCAGCAGTAGCTCTCTGGTTTTAAAAATTGTCCTTTTTTGTGGGCAATAGGAATTCATCAAGCCTACGGTTAAGATCGTGGCAGTATTAAACCTTTTCTTCTTTCCTAGATGCACAACCCAGGGCTGTGAATTCTATTGCTCCCACAAGAGTTTCTTAATGACACACTAAGAAGCTGGTGAAACTGTGAAATTATGAAGATATCACCACCACCATGAAACTCACAGAGATTTTGCTCTGGAACAGCCCCATTTTTAAAGCTCTGCTTATTTTTTTCTCCAGAGAATTTTCAAATGATATCTGTGAGGGTAGACTGAATGAGATCATCTTCACTAAACTTTATTATATATTATTATATATTATGTAGGTATGCAGCGTGTTTCTATTTACACATATTTTGCAGATTTTCACACTAGAGTCTTTGTATTTGGTTGATGATATGACCACTTTAGCCCACTGGTAACAGAAAGAATATCTATTCAATGTTTTTTTAGTAATGCCACTGTTTGGAGTTACTGGAAAACTCTTTACCTCTGTCTATATACAGCAATGTGTTCTTATGCTTGTAAATACATTACATTATGTGTATAAGATGTTTTAAGAGAATGTTTAAAGGCTGTAGTGTTCTCAGCACTGCACAAACACGGTAACTGGCATTGCTCCATGAGGTTGTATTTTAATTGGAATTAAGACACAGTACCATACAGGAAAAGGAATGGATGATGAAAGTCACTGGTACTTATATGTGCTGTATGGTTTGTGACTTAGTATCTGCAAATGTTAAATCAACTTTGGCTTTTTGGTGCTTTCCTCTTCCTGGCTTTTTAATTCTGATTGAGTTGATCTCCCTCTCACTCTGAAAGACTGAGTATGATGTAAATCTCTCACTATTCTGCAACCCTCCTTCCCTGCCTTCCCCTGCTCTGTCTTACACTGAATTACACTGGAAGTGGGACTTACATGAATCTGCTGAGCCTGCTCCTTATCTTCAGGAGTGGTTAAGGACGCAGTGTGGCAGCTGTTGACAGCTTTTGCAATGAAACCCCGGCCCTGGGCATAGCGTTCATCCTGCAGATCAGCATGGACAGGTGTTATTAAGACAGAAAAGAAAGAGCTTCAGCTCAAACACTGTGCTAGCTAATCGTTGTTCCATAGCTTTTATCACTGCTTTTATGCTGTAAAGGTCAAAAGTTTCTGGTGAGTCTCTAGAGTGGAACTGGCACCCAGCAAAAACAAATGCTCCACAGATGAAGAATGATGGAAAAATGGCATCTTTTAATAGAAGTTCTGGGGATCTTAGCAACATTCAGGACTATATACCAATTTGGTCACCATTGGGACTTTCACCAGACAGCAGTCATACTTGTTTACTTATTATATGTTAACATATGTTTGTGATTAAAAAATATTAAATTGCAATTTTATATTTTCTTGCTCTCAGGAAAAGACTACTTACAAATTCATTGAACATTTCCGAAGAGAGATAGTGAATGTAGTGTGAAAGTTTAACTGCTCGCTCAAAAAGCTCTTCAAGGGAAAGCTGGCAATTGACAGATCCATTGGGGCAGATTGGCATAGAGGTCACTCCTTCCTTTGTCAGAAGCATGTGGGACACCAGAAGGGCTGCCAGCAACAAACCTGTTCAAGTTTAAAACATGGTGAAATGGGCACACATTGACTTGCAGGTGTATTTAGAAGCAGCTGTCAGAGGCAGATGCTGGGTGATTTGGGTTGTGCTGTCACACGGCTCAGAGTACCCTCCGTGCTGGTTGCTCCAGCAGTTCAGGACAGGCACACTGTAATTCTATGATTCTTTTATCCTTCCTCCCCTCTATCATGCTGATGGTATAGCAGAGCCAGTTACAGAGTTTGAGGAGACATGGTAATCTGTGTTGCAGTGTACAGTGTATTCTGAAGTCTCTTACTACGTGTCTGGCTTTATAACAGAGTCATAAACAGAAGAAAAAACAAATCAAACTTCTTCTTCACAGTGCAAATATAGATACATATTTATATTTACACAGATATATAAGTTTGGAAAATAGATTGTTCTTTTTTTTTGTTCTTTCTTTCTTTCTTTCTTTCTTTCTTTCTTTCTTTCTTTCTTTCTTTCTTTCTTTCTTTCTTTCTTTCTTTCTTTCTTTCTTTCTTTCTTTCTTTCTTTCTTTCTTCTTTTTTTTATCTTTCCCTCCTCCTCGTCCCAGACGTCCTTTTCTTCTTGCAAACATTTGGAGTTAAAATTAATTTTTGTGGGAGGGTGGTTAGGTCACTCTTAAGGCTGTGATTGTCCTGGGAATTCCTTCAAAAGATTTCCAGCAGCTGTGCTTCTTTGCTCTTTAGAGTTTAACCCTAAGTTTCCTACTTCTAAGAAATCAGTGACAGTTTTTGTCTTTTCTCCTGAGCTTCTGAAACTCATATAGAGGACTTCTCATTATCTAAAGCATCTGCTTAAAGCTTCTCATGTTAACTTAGCAGAGTTAAGTTTTTTGTTCAGTGAAATAAAATATACAGAGAAAAGCAATGGCAAATAATTAAAATATTTGGTAAATGAATGTACCTGTTCTGCGACTTTTACTTCTGGAAATTGACATATTACCTATATTGGTTGACTAGACTAATTTAAAATGCTCAATGAAAGTGTGCTTCATAAATCAGCAAAACTATCCCTAAGGATGTCACATGATAAATTTCTTTCTAGGTCTACATTAAAAAAAAGGTGGATTTACACAATAATGAAGTAAGCTCTCCTCCTCCCCCATAAGCAAGGTACATGCTGGATGCTGCATTTAGGAAAGTACTCTAAGGAATAGCTTTGTGAAAACCTGAGACTTGTTGGCTTGGAAAGTCGATGAACATTTTGAAAAAATTAATTTCAAAATTACCTCATCACCTCTAGATTTGTGGGTAATGACATCTAGTCATAACCTTCTGAGTGGTGCAGCAAACCAGTCCAGATCCAAACTTTCACGTGCAGGTGTGACACCCCTCAAGCCAATTTTTTTGTGACACCACCCAATGCACAGGAACTCTTAGAAGACAAAAGGCATCAAGCTCCTTTCTTCAGGTTTTGCCCTTTCTGGAAAATTATGTGGCTGGAAGACCTCAGTTTTTAGATCTGTTACATTTCATATGCTTCCTAATTCAGTCGAAATGGAAAGAAGTATAAAAATTAATGGTGAATGTCAAAATCTTACCTTTCAGTGAAGCCCCCCTGGTGTTCATGGTCGGCATCCTGGATGATGACTTTCTCTATCAGAAAGACACCTCAATGCTTGCTGCTATTCTCCACACATACCACTTTTATATACACCATCCAGGGTCCATTTTGCATACATTCAGCAGGTTGTGGAGTTTGCCTCGATAATTACAAACATCAAATTGCCTTTCTTCCACATTCATATTCACTATTTTTTGGTTCTTTTTTTTTTTTTAATTTTAGCTGTGAGGGGGAATTTCATTAATAAGTTGAGCTGTGGGATCCCAAGTATGATTGAATGGAGAGATTGCCAATATTTTGCCCTTAATGAGGTGAAAATGCCATTGATCTTGGAAATCTCCAGTTCTGAGACATATATTCTCAATCTTTCTAGCCTGCTGTTCCCACTCCCCATGATAATCTTCTCACCTGTCCTTCTTGCTTCAGCCATCTAAGCTCGCTTACATGAAAATTCTGGCTATTTGTGGGAGGCAAACAGTAGTTTACAATATCCTCATTGAGAGAAATAGCATAAATTGAGCAGAAATTTATCCAGAGTAAAGGGAACTGAGGCTCCTGGAAAGACAGGTCACTCTCTGTAAGATTGTAGATATGACAGTCATGGTCAGCTAAAAAATATATTACACAGCACAAATCTTGGTATAATTGATCCTCTGTCTGAGAGATGTTTAGAGAAATAGGCTGAGTTTTTATATTAAATAAAGGAAAAATTTAGAAGAATCGAAGAGGTAGAAGTTATATATTTACTGCTTAATCTGAAATGTCTCATGAATAAGTTAGCATTGTTTAGAAAAACAAACCCAACCTCTACAAAACCATGAAATTATTTTCTATAGTCAAAAACCCTCTGCATAAAAGATGGGCATTTCCACCACATGCAAAACGTGCTGTCGTCAGCAGTGAGGTTTGTTCTCGGTTCTGATGCATCTGTGGTAAGCTGCAAACCAGCCTGAGCAGGTTGGCCCTGTTTTCTTCTTCTGTGAGGCTCATCTGCATGAATATGTTAGCAAATATATAACCTTTCATCTGTTTTTCAGGTCCATTTACCCACGGAGAAACTTTCCAAATTAGATGGTCATGATGAATAAGGTATACAGTGTTAATGAATTTTCTTGCCTTTAGACAACTTGTTCCATACCTGTGGAATGGGTATACATGCAACCCAGAATCCTTCATTATTTCAGGATTCTTGAAGTAATGATGAACAAGGGAGAAGAAAGGCTAAGCATTTAGGGAAGGCATTTCTTGGGAAACAAGATACTTCAGCAATAAACCAGAACCAGCAACAGATGGTCTACCTTTGCTAAATTCTAGGATTTTTGCGAGAACAGTTTGTTCTGCTTAGAGGCTGCACCTTTACTGGAGATTGAGGTTCTGTTGAGTAAATGAAGCAGTTGTTGTCTGCAGCAGGAAAAGTGGCAGTTTGATGAAGGCAGTAATATTAGAATGGAGCCGCAGCAAAAACTCTAGCACGGATGGTAGAAAAAAGTGCTGTCTTCTAAACTGTGGTTAATGTCTTATGAGCTTGATTTAATTCAGCTTCATTTGAAAACCTGCCCCAATAAGATTACGGGTGAGACTGAACAAACCTGGTATCTTACATTAGAAGAGTCCTGTGAATTAGATGAATGAACAGTTCTCAACCCACCTGTTGCTCTTTCATTCACTAATCTCATTTTCTTGGCATTTTGAGGGTTTGGTGGTGGGGCCAAAATAAGGCACTGAGTTAATTAATACTGGGGACTAGATAATAAAGGCAACAGGTAAACTCCCTAGTCTGTCTTTCTGTTTTTGGACAGGGAGGCTTCTCTGAGGCCTGATGGCATCAGCTGAAGTCAATATCCTCATATGACTTAGCTTGGAGGATAACCTGCCTCTTGCTGTGTAAAAGTAGACAAGCACCTTAAATGTAGATTACAAGAGAGTGGTTTATTTGAAATCACTGCATGATGTTTTATTTAAAATATTCTACCACAAAATTATACAATTTAATTTTCTCTTGCACCTTTCACCCTCAAATACTCTCCAAACATGAATGGATTAAAATTGTCAGCAATCAAGAATCATAGGCTGGAGAGAAGACACTCTCTATAAAATAGATAAGTATAAAGGTGAAGTTCTTTTACCAGGTGTGAGAACTGACATAGAGGTTAAGTTTATTTGTGTCTGCACAGGAAGTCTTGAGGGAAAAAATAAAATAAAATTCCTGATTCCCAGACCTGCACTTTAAGTGAAGAACATAATTTCCTCCTAGTACTAAAGTTGAAAAAAAAAGAGGAGAGAAAGAAAAGAGAGGAAGAGTTACAATAACCAGAAATAAATAGATTAAAATGTTAATTTTCTTTTATAAATTAGGAATTTTGTCCTATTTAAAAGCTGAATAAAAACTTGAAAGTAGCTGAAGTAGCTGAAAATGCTTCCTCTGCCTTTTTAAAGTGACCTGGCTTTATATGCTCCAAAGACATAGAATATGGCATCCCATTGTCTCTGATTATTCTCTGAATCGCGGAAAGGAAGTTCATTCTAGCCCCCAATAACCACCTAACTGCCTAATTTTAACAATAACTCAAGACAGCAATGTAGCTAGCTGGACAGTTACCATTACTGAGGAAAAAGCCTGGAACAACATGAGGAACTACAAAGCAGAGCTCTGGTTAGCAGCATGTTTCCGTCTCCCTTGGTCTTCTACTTCTGCCTTAGAAATATATATATATATATATATATTTAATTATTGTTTTAAAATTATCACATTCCTTTTATCTTCAAGGTCTTTCCTGGAAAGAAAATGAGTAGTTGTTACCACTCAGTGTAAACAATATACCAAAAGCAGGACTTACTATAGGCAGACTTTATTATATAGCTTTTAACTCATTATTCATGCTTCATAGGCATTACATGTGGTGTATCAATATTACAGATAACAACATCTAGTGCTTGTTTCTCAATAGCCTTATCTTTTCATCTCATATCAGGTTGCAAACCATGAATTAGTCTGTGGCATCTTGATTAAGAACTATTGATCAGTACTGGAAGATCAAATATTCCAATTACATTTTACTTTAGTTAAAGTTTTTGAGATATGCAAAGTCTTGTGTCTGATTGATGGCTAATGCAGAAAAATGAAAAATCTTTTCTAATAGAATAGCTCTTCGCAGAATACTTAAGTAGTTTAATTGAAGATTGGTAATATCACTTGATTTTGACTTTTACTTACTTAGAAGTATCTGTCTTTATTAACAGAACATTAGTTGATGCAGAAGTTTGAAATATCAAAGTTTGGTTATGTTTTTAAAAGATGATCCCCAAGTGCAGATCATGCAAAGATGAATGTTCATAAAAATATTCCTGTATGTGATCTAAATAATTAACTTTTTGGATACACATTAAAAAAAAAAAAAAAGGTTTGTGTGTTTCTGTGTTTTTGCATTCTTGTTTTGTATATGCAATGAGAAATACAAAGAAAGTCAAAGCCCCTCTGTAATTAAATCTGGCAAAGGATATCAAGAACAAGAAGGGCTTTTTCAAATACATGAATAACAAAGGAAAGCTAAGGATAATGTGGGCCTGTTACCAAATGGAAGGGACACCCTGGTAACAGAGGATGCAGAGAAGGCAGAACTGCTGAATGCTGCCTTTGCACTGGGACAAGACCAGCCTGCAGGAATCTCTGACCTGGGAGACCAGGGTAGAGGGCTGCTGGAAGGCAGACTTTCCCTTGATCAGGGGGATTGGGTTGGAGAACACCCAGGCAAACTTGATATCCTCCATGGGCCATGATGTCCATGGGCCCTGCTAGGATTTATCCACAAGTGCTGAGAGAGTTGATGGACACCATAGCAAGGCCACTCACAATCACCTTTGAAAATTAGTGGCACTCAGTAGAGGTGCCTGAGGACTAAAAAAAGGAAATGTCATTCTGGTTTCCAAAAAGGACAAGTAAGAGGACCCAGGGAACTACTAGACAGTCACCCTCACCTCAATCCCTGGAAAGGCAATGGAGTGCCCATTCTGGGGGGCCATCTTTGTCCATATGGAGGACAAGAATGTCTTTCTTTTATAGAATATTTGCTAAATTATCCTGTCTACTTAGTGGTTGGCTTTGAAAAGTTGCAAAACTGTTTTATTTGGATCAACCCCAAATGTGCTCCTCAGATCACATTAAATTTTCATAAAATCATAAAACTGTGGAATGGTTTGGAAGGGACCTTAAAGTTCATCTTCTTCCAAAGCCCCTGCCATGGAGTGGGGCACCTTTCACTAAACCAGGTTGCTCAAAGCCCCATCCAAATTTGTGGAAAATATATTTGGAAGAAGAAAATAAACAGAATATTTAGAGAGTTTTAAATGAAAAATATTTTGTCTTTTATGATTGCTCCCTTTAAGGTCCATGAAACTTTTATGAAGAATTTAAGAACATGATTTTCTAGGATGCTGTTAAATAAGGGCTCTTTCTTCTCCCATCTTCTTCATTTAGGGAACAGGAGAATTTTAAAAGCATTCTTTCCAAATGTTTGTCTCAGCAAAACCAGCAAAATGGGGATTGAGTCCTTTCTCAGTGTGCTCTCTGCATGCAGGCTGGTAAAAAATAGATAAGAACATAAGGGAAAATAACTCCATATGGAGAAAAAAATGGTGGAAATATTTGGGAGATTTTTGGTTTACTTTTAATTCACATACTAATGTGGTTTCATAAAATTTCAGAAGCAGACATAAAAATAAAATGGCAAAGCATGTTTTAAAAATAATGTATCACCATTGCCACTATGATGCCATACATCTAAGTACACCATGAAACATTAAGTGTGAATCCCAAGCAGAATTCCAGCTAATGATAGCAAAATCCCAGGGGACGTTGCAAAGAATGGAGTAAAAGCTGGCTAGTGTATATTGTTCTTGATACTTGTAGTTTGAAGCCTGTAGTTCAGTGCTCACTAATGCTGTATCTGTATATTATCGAATAACTTGGCAGTATAAATTTGATATGCATCACACATAACTGCATTGTGGCACTTCAGCTGAATTATCAGGAGACCACGTTATGGTACTTGTTCTGGCCTGACACTTGACACCAGATTTATCTGGCTCTTGGAGGTCAGATGATAAGGATCTGACATCTGCTAGGACAGAGATGCACTACAAAACTTTTTGTATGAATATGAAGTGGCAGACTGAGCCCTTGCTGGCTCAACATTTAATGTCTTGTGGTTGCAATATTATTTATCCAATACCTTAAACCCAACTTTCCTTTTTCAGAGGTAAAAACAAGAGATTTTGAAAGTGAAGGCGAGTCTCCAGCCTCCAAAAAAATCTTTAGAGTGGGTTCCTGCGACCATTGCTGTATCATTGATGTTTTGACTACTTGTGACAGCTACCCAATTTGAGTTTTGTTCTGTTTGTTCTGGGGTGGTGGAATAACCTCTTGCACCATAGCTGGACTCATTTCCAAAGCTGTGAGATACAGCCCAGTCCAAATGAGGAAGTATGTAAATATTTGCACACTTTGACTTATAAGATATTGCTATAAAAAGATCACTGTTTTAGTTCTTACTTAGCCTCAAGAAAAAGTGCCCTTGATTCTGAGGCACGTTGAACATCAGAACTCCAAAGACTGAAGATCTAGTAAATTAAATAATTCCTGTGGTTTTTGCTTGTTTTCCCATATATTAGCTTTTATGTAGGATTTGTTTCCCCTGACAATGTTCAGCTATAATCATAGCTACAATATGCTACAATCAGGTTATTTTTCATAAGGTCCAGATTTCAGCTAATAATTCTTCAAGATAAAGTAGAATGAGTTGCAAGATTTTACTCAGGGTAGACATGCCACAGTGGAATTCACTGGTGGGCTGGAATTTTATTGATATTGGTTTTAGTGTTATATTTGTGTAACACACTTCTAATAAAAAGTAATAAACAGTAAAATTACCACTAGAAGACTGGAATTTTCCTGCCAGTGAGAGGGGAATAGGAGAAATAGAGCTTGGTTTCAATATTTGCATATTTTTAATTCTATGGATAAATGCATCACTGGAAAAATATTTTCTTAAGTGCTTTGTGGAACTAGAGTCTGTAAAAGTAAGAGGATTGTTTTTTCTATTGCAAATACATTGAAAAGAGCACTGAAGTGTGTACAGAGATTTTGAGCACACTTGAATAGGAAGGTATTTCCCGAGATTGTGGTAAGCATGCTTCTGTTTTAGCATGCAGTGTTTGATTTTAGTAATGGATAGTAACACAAAATGGCAAATGGCAGTTTTTTCCTGTCCTTTAGAAGTGCATTTTGTGAAGATGCCTTTTTCCTCCTGATTTGAAATGCATATGAAATGCTCATTGGTCCAATAATTTCTGATATATATGTCAGGATTGAATGGAGAGTAAAAGGTCAGCAGAATTTTTCTTGGGGAGTGGGGTATTAGCTGAAAGCAAAATAACAGACAGAGATCTATGCTGGATTTGCTTCTTTGGGAGGATCTTACTTTTAGCTGTGCATTTATCAGAGGAAGGAATGCATATTACTGCTCAAAATCCTCTGTTTCATAATGGAATGGAAATAATGAAACAATGTGACCTTTACTTGCTTGTCTTTAAGGAAGCATTCAACATCAGAGTTTTCTCTGAGTGATTTCAAAACCTATCACATTTTCTTTTCTTCATGCCTTTGCTTCGGTCTCTAAACATAATACATAAAAAAACCCCAAATATACAAACCCCAGCAAACCCTGAAGGGATGAGGTATATTTGTATTGGGCATCTCCTATCCCACAGGAAATTTAGAGCCTCAAATCTTAGGATCTCAGTAGAATATTTTTTCTATTCCATCTCATTTAAAAAATATTTTAGTTAAGCTTTACATACTTATTGAACCCAGGCTAGAAATTAATATTGACATAGATTTTTTTGAAAGACATGTTAAATTATTTTAGTAAAATGCATTCACCTGCTTCCTAAAATTGTTTTGTTTGAAGGAACAGAGAGAAAGTAGTTATCCAGTGAGTATATATTTTGTGCTGTTAAAAGAAATTCTGTTACAAGGTACAAAATGCATGGAAATTCATATAGATATTTATAGCAGGCACAGGCCATGGTATGTTCTTTGCAGAGGTTGTCATCTATTCCAGGGTGTCTGGCAGGATTTGCTTATAACTTCAAAACTTATAGCTGATGACTATATTGGACATGAAGAAATAAAGCAAAGAAAAAATAAATTATTGTCAATAAAAGTGAAAACAGATGAAACTTTAAAGGAAACATTTTAAAACAGAAATAGAAAAAAATATAAACAAGAAAACTTTTTGGGAGCAGACATTTCTAACCAGTTCTTAAAAGGTCAGATACATTGAATTGCACACCTGCAGCATATTTTTATAAATAAAATTCATTATTTAAAAATTCATTAAAAAAATATTGAAGGTGACTTTCTGTTAAATCTCTTCTCTAATGAATATATTTGCATATAATCACAGCTTTTCTCCTTTAGTGCTTTCTTACTCATTTCCGAAGTCCTCAGTCAGTAACCTGATCTGGTGGGATTTGCCAAGCTGAGGCCAAAGTCACCATGGAAATGTCATGACACTGCCATTTTCGGAAGTGCCTAGTCATTGTGAGTGGCTGACATGGTGCAGCTTCGTGGCTGGGCAGGTGTAGGAACACCAAATAAACCGTGCAAAACTTGTTTCATTGGCCATGGATTTTTGTGTAAACAGGAAGAAGTATAGGAATTGTTGCCTGTTTTGTCTATGTATTTTATTTAAGCATTTGAAGTGTGATTATAAAACCATTATTTGAGTTACTCTTCAAACACAGCTCTTCCCAAGGCTCAAAGGTTTTTTCATATTGTTACAGTCTTCCTTGGGAAAAAATTGAAAAAACGCAACAGCAACCCAATAGGAGGGAATGGAATGGAGTTCAGCACAATCTTTGCATCACTTTCTCCTTACAGATTTCCTGATTTGGCTGTGGTTTCAAGGCTTGGGGCTAATATTCCCTGGGAGGCATATTTCAGGAGTGTTTGGCTTTATAGCTGTGAAACACATCATATCACTCCACCTTCTAGACACCAGAAAAGATAAAAATTTTGTAGTGAATAAAATTATCTTGTTTGTATAATTTATAAAAGTGAATATGGTAGACAGAAGTAGTTAATTAAAAAAATGTATATACTAAAAGTAATTCTAACTAAAGGACTGAAGTTTTATTCAAACTATGATATTATTTCCTTTTAAAAAAAACCAGCAACCCAACACAAATTCTGTACAAAAATTCTGCTTTTCTGAGCATGTATATTGTTAACCTCCTTAAATTTATGAATTCTTAACCAATTTTTTTAACCAAAAAGCGCAGGAGTGACTTGTATCAAATTAGTACATTTTTATATTAATTTTGCTGTGAGGGACACAACCATAATATTAAATATTTCTAATATACCCTAAATCTTATAATAAAAAAAATATTTCAGTAATATATAGGAGAAATATGTAGCCAGGTTACAATTAATGATGATGGAAGAACAGAATACCTCGGGTTTTTTGAATATTTATTTCTCATCTTTATAACATTGAAACAAAAGGGTATTTCATGTTGGCTTGCAAAATTAAAAGAGTGTGGTATGAGTTTGCAGCACATTTTGCCATTATGGCTCTTGAGTTCATGTGTAGACATATCCTGTAGCTGGATCCATTATTTGCACATGGCTGTGAGCTGATGATTCCAAATAATTAAATGGGGATAAAAAGACAGCAGGAGGTTTTTTTTTCAGTTTACACCAGACTTGTTCTGGAGAAAAAATCGTCTTTAGGTAAATCAGCTAATGTAACTCGAATATTCTTCCTGTTGTAGTCAGTTTATCTTCCACAAAACCTTCTTTCCTACATTGGTCATAAATCAGTGGCTGTTAAAAAAAACAATAAAGAAAATACAAGCAAACAAGCAAAAACCCAAACCCTTCTCATTTTAAACAGTGTCAGTAGAAACAGACCCTTTTACTTACTGGAAAGAGTGATCATCACAAGAGCAGAAAGGCAAAGTGGCCAGTCATTTTTACAGAGCTCCAATTTTACCCTCTGCCTTGTATGAACAAGTATGAAGGATTTGTAACTACACTGGCAGTAACAGAACCTGCAGGTATTTGGTTTAATAAAGACCTCATTAATCCCATAAAATCTTAGTGTGAGGTAGAACTGCTCTTAACCATTCTCTCTCGGCTAGATGTGAAGAATCTTCAAAGCCTGTAAACATGCCAGCAGTAACTGACTATTCTTATACATTCCCTCCAGCCACCTTTCACTGCAAAAAGGTTTTTAATTTAGATCCTTCATATCTTTTAAAGGCTTTTAAAAAATTCTCCTTATCTTTTTTTTTCTTTCTCTATTTTTTTCTTTTCAGAACATGAATCTGTGAGGAGGAAAAAAAGACAACAAAAATCCTTGACATCTGGAGAGAATTTCAAATTGCTTTTTACCTTCTGAGATGAAACCTGGAAGGTTTTTAAAAAAGATGAGTAAAAGGACGAATCAGCAAGGGATAGACCTAACATATCTGAAAGGCCCATGTGAGTGTTCAGTGTTCTCCACTGGAGATTTTGTGCAGGAATATGGTTAGTCTGAAGGCGTTTTCCTAAGAACATCAGTTCAGAAAGGGCTGTTAGCCTCTGCATAAAGGCAGACACAATTGCTATCACATTGTCCAGGACTGCATTACACACACATGCCTCAAAATGACTGTGGAAGAAAAAAGAATATAGCATAAAACCCTTCAGAAAAATATACTGCTGGTGTTTCTGTTTGTTCTGTTTTCTATGAGGAGATGTCCCTAGTGTTTCTGCTTTGTGATAGATCTAAGGTATTGTGGGATGAGTTCTAGAGGTTTGGAATAAAATCAGTAGGGCACATGTTGATTTTTCTGCAGGAAGAGTTTTAATATTGTATTTTCTAATACCTTTGGAACTATGACTATTTCTATAACCCTGATGGAGTGTGACTTGTCTGTATGCAAAGGCATAGGTCATGTGCATAAACTGCACATAAAATAATGCTCTATTCTGCATCTCTGTTTTCATTCCGTCAGGATTATCCACACATCATATAGCCCTATTTAATTTGTACTGGCTAGGGTTTTCCTTTCTCAGCTCTTACATATGTTCTATTTGTGCCCTACTGTGACACCACAGGAAAAACAAAAGGTTGTTTGACCTCCCAAAATCCATTAGTCTTCCACCTGTTTCCATGAATCTAGATGTAATCATACCCATACTTGTATCATAAAACTCACACACATTCCTCATTTTGTTCTGGACAAATGGTCTGGATCAGTCCAGAAGTTTGTTTCACAGACACATCTAGTCACATGCACACTAGAAACTTCCCACACAAACATGTGGGCATGCAAACCCAATTCACAGACTTACTACATGTAATGGGTGTCAGACCCAGGTAAAGATTCAGGAAAAATTAGAAGGCCACAGCCCATGTTGACTTGTAATGCCTTTGACAGAGTAAGGTTCCATGCAAACAATGGAATGGGTGATCTGGCTGCCCTCAGCCTCCTTTCATAGAGAACTTTGTGATAATGGAAGACCAGCAGATCTTAGCACACTGCCAAGTGAATTGGACTATTTTTCTCAATAGGTCATGCACTTAGCATACATAATCCTATGGCCAGAGCCAGAGAAATGCTATGGTCTTCCCTGGGATGGTTTGATGTGATGCTGAATTAGTGCAGTCTGTGGGATGAGGTTTGGTACAGTTCTTCTGCTAAAACGTACCCCTGTAGATTTATGGGAAGAATTATGTTTCAGATCCTTATTTTGAATAGCAGAGAAAACTACTGTTTTGAACACTGATAGGGTTTGGCAAAGAACAGATAGAATTATAAGGAGACAAGTAATTTTTTGCCTCATTTATAATCTTGTTGCTAATGAATATTGCTTGCATGAACATGGCAGGTAATAGGGAAGTCATTTAACTGTCACTTTGATCCACTGTTTGAGAACGTAAAACTTATAAAACTTCTCTTTCTGGAAAAATACTTCTTAACTCATTTTAATTTGTGATTTTTGTTCAGAATTTTAGCTATTGGAAGTATACTGTTGCCTTATCCTTGTTGTTATTTTAAGCTTGGCAAAATCCACATAGGCATTTAGCAAAACTGAGAATAGTTATCTATCTCATTGCTAGTAACTATCAAAAATGTTAGCAGCCAAGTAGATTTTGTTATTAATAATGTATATATCTTTTTGGCAGGACAAGAATTACATGACACATTCCCTTGAAGTTGTTTGCTACAAGCAACTCTGATAATTTTTTGGAACAGGCTTTTAATAAAAAGGAGGAACATATCATTCCCTCAGGATGTCAACCAGGTTACTGGATAATTCTGGAAACAATGAGTTCCATATCTAAGCATAGTTCCACCGAGATCCAGCCTGCATTCTGAGATTCTGCTCAGATCTTTTATCACAGCATATGATGGAATGAGAAGGGATGCCTTATATATGTATCTATTTATATATAAATGACTGGAGTTTATTTACAGGTGAAAAGATAGGGATTAGATATTTTCATATATTTAAAAAGATTAGTTGATGCAAAATACTGGTGTGCTGTTCTGCTCAGGGGACTCTGGAAACTGGCTTGCTGCAGTGGGAACACAGGAATATTTTTCAGATAGGCTTAAGGGCCATCTGGGCTAGAGGTATTTAAATTACTAGCACAGCCATGGATCCCTACTGCCAAGTCCAGATTTGGCATTCATTTGGGAATTTGACCGTTCAGAGAAAGAGTAACAAAAAACTGTATCTATCAATTGCTTTTAACTGTGGGTGAGTAATACTGAATCCAGAGGAACCTGTTGTTCTGGCCTTCCTATGAAAGCTGGAGGATGAGTTGTTTCACTGAGGAGTCTGTCATTTCAACTAATTTCTGACAGTGTTGTTTTATGCTTATGAACCCCAAATCACCTCTTTTGTTTAGTATGAGAGCTATTTCTCTACACAATTCTCAGAGACAGAGGCTCAAGAGAGCAATACTGGAACACTCCTTCCTTAAGGGAAGACTGGACCTAGGTTTTGGAGGAGCTATGGCACAAAATAATAGCTTCCTTGTCACCCTGGCCAATATGCTGGAAGATTTTAGATGCCGTGTTTGCCACTGCTATCTAGCTTGTCTACCAGTTGTCTGTTCTCCTGTTTCTTTCCCTACAGTTTAACACAGAACCAGATACAGCTCTGAAGAATATGTGAGGAGAGATGGAATCATCTTAATTACTTTGATGGCTGTAGACAGCAAATAGTTGCAGCGTTTCAATTTTATACTCATCAACTCTCACCTAATTTAGTGGATACTCATTGATCTCCAGCAGAGAATTTTGAAATTATAATCAATATGAAGATGCCACAGAGGAATAATAATAAACTTCTTAGGAGCTGGAAATCCATTTAATGAATCAGGAGGTTGAGTAAATAATACCACATGTATGTGGTGAGAGCTGTCTGTATAACTGTGGTTACAGCTCCAAATAGCTCCTAAATATCCTACAAAATAAAAGTAGATTTAGTTATTATTATTGGAAGGTCTGCTCATGGGACTATATCAAATGCAGTTACAACAGCATAAAACATGAGAAACATGAAAGCTCTTCTTGTTTCTCTTTTTTAAAAAGAGATGTAGTTTTCTTTGATTTTCTGGCAAAGCATGTGTATATTTGTATATGTGAGGAGGGTAAAGACATGGGATGAAAGTGGATGAAAGAAAGCTGCAACAAAAAGTGAGGAATACTTATTTCAAAGGGAAGAGTGCTGCCTAGCTGAACAAGTGACAGAAAGGCTTGGGTGACTCTTGCTGGTATCTTGCAGTGGTTTTGGTGCTTCACCCAGCTTCCTGTCTGTGGGCCAGTGCCATACCTCATGAGCTAGCATGGCAGAGGCCACAGGAGTGAATAATCTGACCCCCAGAAGAGGTTAGAGCATTTAGACCAAGCTTGTTCTGTGTAATCCCAGCTCTGATACTGATATTCCTGTGTGGCCTTGATGACATTCTGCAACATTTTTGCCTCATTAGCTTCAGCAATAGAAGTGGGTGGTATTTACCTGAGGGCCCCATAGGAAATTTGCTACTAACCAAGCCATCTCTAAGGAACTGTAATGTGATTTTGTGTGCTGAATCTGATCAGACAACACTCTTACCCATCAAGTGGCTGGAGACTTAACAACCTACCCTCACCTAGATCTACAATACAGTTAAGCCGTCATGTGTGATGTCTCTACTGAGCCCTGTGTTGGGTGCTGTTTCTAAAGAAGAGAAGTGGTAATGGGCTAAAGGTTCCCATCTGTCTGACTTAGGTACAGCAAGTGAGTTGATGGTCCCACAGCTGTTTCTGCAGCTCTCTCTCCATGCTGCCTTTCTGTGGGAGAATGTGTAGAGCAGAGGCAGCAGGCTGCTGTCGGGGGATTGACTAGGTGACCTCTGAGGCCCTTCCAACCTGAGTGATTTTGTGATTGCATAATTTGAGGCATGTGTTAAAGTGGGCTGATCTTAGAGTGTAATTAGGAAACAAAGAAAGAAGCCAGAAATCTATGGCCATTTCTTCCATTCCTGCTACTTTATATTCTGTCAGTTTAAGAAGATTAGAGGACCATGTGTCTGTGTGTCTCTTGATTACAGAGCAGTACCTATAAGACCAGTATTTGGCCTTTTTACTGATTTCTTTTAACATTGGAGAAGGACTGTTTATGGCAGTTCTGCTTTTCTCACATCACAGAAACTACAGAAAGTTTGGTGCCTCCTGGGAGTGTACTGCTGACATGCTTAACTGTATACATGCACAGGTAAAATCCCTATATGCTACCACAAGCATAACAGCCATCAGCTGGTTCTGGCCACAAGAAGACCTCATGCTATGCCTGACAGCTGCCTTTCTCAGTGGCAGTTTTCATACAGCAGAAGCAAGGGTACAGGGCAAGTGATTTGCTCCACTTGTAGCAGAAGTTTATTCCCAGGTATCATCTTTCATGAAGACACCTTCGTCCACACTAAAAACAAGCCACTGATGATTCATCCAACCCTGATCCCCCTGCCTGCACCTGGCAGTCTCCCAAATTACCCCACAGGACAGATGAATTGCTGCCATGGACTGTATGTAGCCCATGGGCTGTAGATTGAGGAGACTGATGACTACACTGCCTCGATTACCAGAACTATTGCTGCTCAAAAGGCCCAAGAGGTGGTGAGAACAGATTCACTGAATGCTTGAACTCTTCGCAGTCCTGAGCTACGCGACAGGCAGTGTTTAAAAATAGAAAGCTCCCCTGTGCAGCCCCTTTCCCAATGATTCCTCTGGGTGGATGAAGTCATGCCCAAGCTTGCTGCCCCATGAGTGGGCAGCCTGTCTCCGGCAGTGTCAGCAGGAGCCAGCACGGCGAGCTTAAAAGACTGTCAGGGGTTGGCAGGTCATCCGCCCAAAGGCAGGAAAGAAGGGGGAGGGAGGGAGAAAAATTGAAAAATAACCACAAAGAGAACAAGCTCTTTTTTGAAATTGGAAACTTTAAAGAAAAGATTTATGAACCTTTGCGTTTATGAAACCACCTGGTGCTTTGGAGTTTGCTGCTGGTTAAATTTGGCAGTTCAAAGTTTGGTGGTTGTTTTCCTCCATTAAAAAAAAAAAGACATTTAGAATAGTCTAATTCCACATGTGCATTGATCTTTTAAAACTCACGCCCACTTAACTTTGAGCTCTACTTGTAAAAATCAGAAAGATTTAGGGGGGGAAGCCTGTTACTTTTTAAGGGCAGCTTTGCCATTTGTGGCGCGCGTTGAGCAGTGCGGCCCCTGAACTCCGGCTTTGCCGTCTGCTCAGTTTCCTCGCGGGTGCGCAGTGTGACTTGGGCTCTGTTTTGACAGTTGGTGACCTGCGACCCCCAACCCATAAAATGTTTAGGCTGAGGACGCCTGAGAGGAGCTCTCAGACGTGATGGTTGGCGGCTCTTTTGAGACAGGCCCATCATCTTTCCCCCCAGCCCATATATAGCAGCAACGTGGAGCCTGTGGGTTTTGCTCGCACAGCAATTTGAGTCAGTGACTTCCCCCCACGCCTCTGGTTCTGGGCTTCCAAAGAAAAGAGGGGTAAAAATGAGAGGAGGAGAGAATAGGCATCTCATTTTGCCTTTAGGGTCAGACTACATTTCACCTTGTGGGTCTCAGCCATGATGCACGGCAGCAAAACGCAGTTTAAATTCTGCTTTTGCAGGAGCGTCTGAAGCTAGAACAGATTGTTACAGAGTTATGAAGTTCGTCCTTCGGTACTGAAACAGCAGCAATACAGCTTAATTTTTTTGTGGCTCATTTCCTCCTGCTGTTTTTATACTGACTGATTATGCCTTATTACAATATTTGTAGAGACAGATAGTTATTAGATTTGGATGAATCATTCAGAATGAACAATTTATTCAGCACACTGCTTATTTTGCCTTCTTAAGTTTGCAATTAAAAACTGTGTTACTCTTAAATGCATTCATTATTTCAAAATTAGCTGCCAGTTATATGAGTGAATATTCTTATTCTGAGTTAATTTGCAGTCATTTTCATGAAAAATGTTGGTAATTTCCAGTGCTCTGGCTAGCTCTGTGACTCAGGTGAGGCTATATCTGTTGTCCTTTTGGAAATGCAAGTATTATAGCAGCAATAATGTTATTCTGGTACTTTGTGTTTAATTCTAAACAAATTTAATTTCAGGTTGTTAGGGCTTAATTGTAGACTTGAAAACATGGTGTAGAAGTGTTTATACATAACCAGGTATTTGAGATTAAAGTTACTGTCTTGCCAAGCTTTCACTAAATGTTTATAGAAAGTGAAGGATGCAGGCCTTTAAGGACTAATATAAGAATGTGTATGAAAGCCTCAGTTTTATAACTGGTGAAAAATAACATCTGTTTCTTCTTTCTTCTGTTAATTCTCCTTTGACACGGCCAACCTTGTAGCATAAATGAGAGTTTTCTTATCACATCTTAATATCTGTCTATGGCAGGAGTTGAAGCAGTCATCACAGCTTAAGCAAAACTGAAGATTTTTGTTTCCAGTCAAAACCACACATAACAGGTAGAGTTCACTCCTGTAACTTAGTAAGAAGATTTAAAGAGCTGGTCTGTTTCTAGGTTTGACCTGTGACTTCTGACCCTCCTGTCAAAGGTTACACTTGGCAGTATAGCTTGTCCTCTGGCCTATTAACTCCTACAATCACCTCATACACCTGGCTCTGCAGTTGGAATTTTACTAGTTTGGAGCTTATTAACTCAGCTCCTAATTGCCAAGATCCATCTGCAAGGGATAAAAAATATGCCTGGGAAAAAAGTTTTAAATGGCACAGGATTAATGTTTTTAGCACAGTGATAGCATTAATTCACATGCTAATTCTGCATTTTTGCTCTTCATTTGGCAGCTTACAGCTCTTGAAAGAGAGTTTATGTGCTCTGTCCTTCTTTTCCAGAACAAATGTGAGTTTTTCTGCTAGTTCAGTCTTATGTCAAGAGCATGCAATAAAGATAAAGGTTATTTCTCCACAGCAATATGCTCTATGGTAGAAGAACTAATTTCCTAGAGATCTAGGTTAAATTTCTGACTCCTCCTTTATGTTCCTATGCATGTTTCTGCTCACAAGTTTCTGCTCTTGTTCTCTATGTGCAGAGAAAGTGACCAATTGCTCTTCTGTGTCACCCTTTATATTGCTAGTTAAAACTGAAAAGTATTTAATCTGAGGATCACATGCACTGGGTGCTGGTGCAGAGCTCAGCACACAGAGATTATGACCTTGTTTGGGGTCACACACTTAATATTCCTAGGGGGTGGGAAGGATTATCCCCATTCTTCTGATAGGCCAGTTGGGGAAAAGTAAATGTAAGAGATTATTAGAAGTAAGAAAGTAGAAGGAACTCTATATATGTTCTCTTCCAGATTTTTGCTTTACTTGCATCTCAAGCCATCTTTAGGCACAGGCAAAAAGTGCACATTCATCTTGGAAATCTGAGTACAGGCAGATAGCCCTGTGAGCCTTCCTCTTATCATGAGGAAAGCAGAAGTTAATTTACCTATGGTGCTAATCCCTTGAACCAGTTCTGGTCACCTTTGCTCAAGAGCAAAGTTACCTGTCTCAGAAAAGTACATATTCCATATGGGCACACTTTCCTGCAGGAAAGGTTAGGTGGTTATACCTTTTCACATTCAGTTCCAGGACAGAATTACACATGCCAGCGCTTGGAAATGGAAATATTATGTGGATGCTTTTGGTGTAATATTTTCATGTATAAATCTTGGTGCCACAGAAGGAAATACCTCTGCTTCTTCCAATTTGAAACAATTTAAGTGGAAGAAAACTGGGAAAAGGGAAAGGGGAAAACTGGTGGTGGAGAAACTGCTCACATCTTCTGTGCTGTCTTGGAAGCCTAAACTATAGTTTCTAGCTCTTTGGAGCAATTAGAATTTTGTCATTTAGTTCCATTGGCCCAAGATATCATCCTCTGCTTATTCAGTTTCAGTTTCCTTGTGTTGGACTATCAGAATCCAACTATGGAAGCAAATCTCTCAGCTGCTGGAGCTATCAAGTAATCAAGGTATTTCTCAAGAGGTTAAAGCTCTTTTGACTTTCAACCTGGGGTCCATGAGAGTGATGTAAAAAGATGCTTGCCTCACCTGTGGCTAATAAACTAGAATTAGGTATAGCAGAACTCAAAAACTGTAATAATTTATTTCCATTGCAGTGGAAGGATACAATATCTCAAAAAAAAAGAAAAAGAAAAAGAAAAAATAAAAAAGACATAAGAACTGCACAAGGCAATAGCCTTGTTGGGAAACACAGTAACACAGTCACATCCTGGCATACAGTACGAATTCCACAAACACTGCTGGAGGCTCAGGTCAGAAGTGCAAGCATATGTGAAGAGCAGTGGGTGGAGAGAGGTTTAGAATGAAAAAAATGTGTGCATCCTGCCTCAATGTTAAGGTTTATGTGTTTCTCTTACCCACTCAAAGGCTGCTCCTGGGTGGTTCCTGGGTTCCCAGGCCCCTGACAGAACTATTTTTGAGATCTAGAAATGGTTTAGATGTACCCTAAAGGCACAAAGGTATGTACCACATAGCTGTAACATATTACAGGAGTAATGCAACCAGAATATAAAGGAAAATATTTGATATTATTTTTATTTAATTACCTTCTTAATTTTCTGTTAAATTGTTTTATAGAAACAAGTGCACCTTTAAAGTGTTTAATGCACTATGTGTACATAAAAAACTGATACAATAATATGGATTATAAAACTCTCCATGGCTTTACTTAGTGCACACATATACACACGGATATATGTGAAAACAAGTCAATGACAAGTCAAAGAGCTTTGCTCAGTATGATTCTGGTATATTGATCTAGTAATGACTCCTGCTAAATTGCAAATGAGTTAAAGGACAGATTTCATTGTCTCTTGGTATAACAGAGAGGAGAATGATATGAAACTATACTAAAAACACTGAGCTATGGGCTAAAGAAATTATGATGCCTATCTACCTGAATTTCCCAGGTTAATTTATCAGCTATGCTGATTAGCATCAGTTTGCGTTTCAATTATTTGAATTTCAAAATTGAATTATTTGCGTTTCAAAATTATTTCCACTGGGGTGTGGTTAGTCTCCTTGCCTTCTGGTCCTTTCACCTAAAGCTTACAGGGCACAGCAGGGTCAGTTTTGTGGAATCTTTGAACTCGAGGTCAGACAATATGACCTTGAATAGTGCAACTTCTTTTCTATTTTCAGCATTGATATCTCCTAGAAATTACCCTTGCCATGCACAGTGTCTGAGTTTTGGTTCTGTTCTTAATTCATTGTGGTGTCTATGGGCACCCACAGCTGATAAAAAATTAATGTATGTTTATATGCAATAAATGAAACATTTATTTAGGTATATCTAAAGGTATAATTGGTTAACAAAAGGGAATATTGGTTAGCAAAAAGCAATATTTATGAACATGTACTGTAGTGGGGCAACTAAACAGAAATTAGGCAATCATTTTAACTTTTTCTTTTGAGAATAACTTTTGCTAAACGGAGAGAAGGACCATTTATCTCTGACTTCACAGTCTCTACAGGACCTGGCTTGGCTGTTATAGTAGTGCAGTATACTCTTGGGCCAAACCATTTTGTAGGATGAGCAGGTACAAATCATAGCCAAGATGTGAGCTTTTTGAGGTATTGAGTGAGAATATGACACTTTTCGTTGGCTTTGTTCTCAGATTTGCCAAATTAAGAAAAATAGTTTATTTTCTTACAGCAGATATATTAGAGATCTTTGCAAAACAATACAGAGAAAAACTACCTCTTTATAGGTGGTACTTCAGGGATCATGAAAATTTATGCCTATACATCTTGACTCAACAAAGAATTGATCATATATGTCATTATGTTTTTGAAAAAAAGGCAGTGTCTATGTAACAAATGGCAATTACTCTTGCAGTTGAAAACATCCTCTTGCTTGATAATTGGTTTCTTTTGATCAGTTTAGTATGCTTTTACCCCACTGATACATACTAATAAAAAGAGCCAGTAAAATTTAACAGTGACTGGTATAAGCAAATAGTTATGTCCTATAAATCCTAATGCAGTCATAGTAAATATAGGATTTGCCATCTGCTTTTGTTTATATCAGGTAAGCAGAGCTGAAATTTTCAAACTGTGATTTGAAGCTGTAGGAGAAATTTTTGCTCACCTCATGCTGCCTCTTGTTCTGTTTCTCACTGAGAGAACCTGTGTGGAAAAGGAAGATGAAGTGTAGGGTAAAGTAAGCCATGTCAATCCTTTAGAAGAAAAAAAGAGAAAGTATTTAACTAGAAATTAAAAAAACCCCAATCAAACAGAACCTTCAACAAAACATCAGCAAACACATAAATACTTTCCAATCAAAAATTCTCTGGGAAAACTGTTGTGATAAACTGCAAGTATATTGTTGTTTGATTTGATATTATGAAAGGGAGAAGTGTTTGTGACAATAGTTTCTCAGAGTGATAGTGAAATGTGTTTGCCACCCATTTCTCCAAAGAATCCATTCTACTAAAAGCTTTGAAAGATCCTGAGCTGATTGATTTGAGCAAGAGCGTCTCTTCTGGGAGTGTTTTTTCTTGTAAAGTTTCATTCTGACTACAGAACTGATGGTAAATCACTGCAGTCAGCTGAGGCTTAGCCAGTCACCTCCAGAGCTGACAACAGTGTGGAGTTTGCTGCTGAGTTCTCCATGGCTGGGCCAAAAAGAGATCTGGGGTTTCTCTGGGCCATGTTATGGCAGAGGATATAAGCTTTGTAAGCTTTCATTGTACAAACTCAGACATGATGTGCTCTATTGGGAAATTATGACCGCTGCCTATTCTACATATTCATAGCCAGGGTCTGGAATTACCTTTGCACAGAAATTATTTCCTCTCTGAAGTGAAGTATCTCTTGCTGTACAAAGTACTGAGTCCCTTTCCTGGTTTTGTGTAGCAACTAAACTTTCTTATTTCATCACAGAAGAAAGTGGAGCACAAAACTTTCCTAGTTCACACTGAAATAAAGGAAAAGTTTTTGTTTTCTTCAACAGCCTGTGTGGTTACTTTTGCAGTAATCTTCATCTCTGTTAATTCAGCAATATAGTCTGAAAATTGCTTATATTTCCTTATGATTCTCTGGGGAATAAGTACTACTAAGTATGTGTGGTTGGTACCAGAATATCTTGACCTGATTTCAGGATAGTTGTCCCTGATCTGCATAATTTCAATTGAGAATATAATGAGAATGTCTGAATAATGATAAAATTTAAATATTCTCAAATGAGTCACTTGTATTTGAAAATTTGAATAACTAGATTTAAGTTCCTAAGCAGTTACCTGTACATTATGACAACTGTTTACCTGCTAAATGTAGTATTTTCTTCTCCCCTTTTTTTTCTTTGGCTCTGCTTTATCTGGAGAAGTATGCTGAGCAGTCATTGTAGCTGATGATATTGTTTCCTCAAATTTATAGAGTTGAAAATGAACATTTACTTACCTCTGAAGTACTCACACAAACCTGTTATTGGGAAACAGGTTATTTTGATGCTACTAGCTCTTCTTTCTGAATACAAATTATTGACCCAAAACTACTTAAAAGAAACAAAATCCTTCTAATCACTTACAAAAATACAGAACTCTGCTCTTAAATTAGAGGATTAACTGGCTAGGATTTACTTTGCATATGGAATGGCGGGAGGAAAGGGCAGCCTGAGTCATGTAACTGGCCTTGTTTATCTAAGTAAGAGAGAGAGAGGAAAATTTAATTTAGTGCATGCAATTTAGCATGCAAAAGGTCAAACTGGTGCATGCCTGCAGGTAGTTAATCAGAAAAACTGCTGTAATTTCCAACCCAAACAATGTTAAGCAATAGAAATGTAAATATTGGCACTTGCACTGTGAGGCTGATTTCAGCTGATATTCATAAATCCTGCTTCTGTCCTGAGCATTTTACATGGTACATATGGTTTCAATTAAAAAATAGTGTCTCTCCATTCTCAGTCCTTTTATTGTCTCCAGTATGGTTGGAACAGAGGGTACAACAGAGCAGAAGTGCAGCTAGGGGAGGATACCTCTTGGGTGGACCCAAGTTTGATTTAATTGAATCTTAAAAAAAATAAAATTCTGACACATGGCATGTGCCATCTGACAAGGGGTAAAAAGCCTCAGATCAGTGACAACTGAGATGGGAGGGAGACTGTAGCTGTATCACCAGAAAGCAGCTCTTAACTAGCTCCCTCACCTAGCTCCCAGGAGCTACTGAGAATTCTTTTGAAACAGAATTTTTTCTTTTTTTTTTTCCTTTTTTTTTTCCTAGTTTTCTCTTCCCCCTTTTATTTTACATTCTTTATAATTTTGAACTCAGCCCTTTCAACCCAGCAAAGACAATCATGGAGCTGTGCGGGGTCTGAGTTCATTTTTGTGCCTGCTTTTTTTTTAATAGGCTAGTAACCTGGGAAACATATTTCTTTGTTTTTTCAAGATGCTGAACATCTTTTAGTTCTTTTAAATTTCCCAGATGTATGCTGCAATTAGCCAAAGGAACCATTCTCCTGTCCCATTTTTCCTTCTGTAAATACACAGAGTAACTTTTTTCCCTGCACATAAGGTCTCATAGGAAAATTACTTTCCTTCTCACCATAATATACATATACATTTCCATACATCTTGTAGTGCTGCTGTCTGACATTCAGTTGTGTTTTTTTGAAAATAATAATTTATTCAAGTCCCAAATAAATTGGACTCAAATCAAGTATTGATGTTAGGACTGATTGGGACCCTATATGTGGCAAGTGTAGAATTCTCATTTCCCTCCCATATGTCAGAAAATGGTGTCTACATGCAAAACCCTAGAGATAGATGCACAAATGCAGCTGCTTTCTTATTTAGTGGAGCTACTCACAGTCAGCTTATTATTCTAATTTTCCAAAGTCTGTCCTGGCTTACAGAATTGCTTCAGGGCATAAAGTATTGATTTTTTTCTGAAAACTTATGTGTGGTTTAGGTGCTGACTATCTATGGGCATGATCTCTTCACATATTGAGTGCCTTGTAGGAAGTGCAGAGTTCCCTCTGCTCGTGTTGTATTCAAGGTAAGTGTGAGGTAAATGGAAAGAGTCAGCAGAGACCTTGAGAAAGCCTCACTTTTCCAAGGTACTTGAGCTTTGCTAGGTACTTGTAGTCTCCAAACCTTTGGCAATGTAACTAGTCAGACATAATCTAATGTAAGCCTCATTTATTTCTGCTCCCAGAAGGGAACAGATGAGGAGGCTGGAATAGTTTTAATGTTCTTGTGCTGTGTATGGATGTTGAGGAGACAATACTGTTGTTTGCTGTGGCATGTTTTTATTTTGAAACTGTGAAGCTGTACCCAGAGAGGGCAGGCCATGTGCCATGACTGTGGTGTGCCCTGGCTGGCAGAGGGCCAGCAGCAGTCCTGCTCTTCTGCTCCTGGAGCAGGGCTCAGCAGATTCAGCCTGATATCCCAGCTGAGCAGCAGGGCTGAGACACAGCACTGAAGGCAGCTCTGCCATGACTCAGGCTGAGCAGTGGGAGTCCTGGCTGGGACATGCAGCTGGCTGCTTCCTGCCTCACTGCTTGACTTTGCTTTCTGCTGTATGGAGCAGGGAGAGCTGTACGCCCACCTCTTCCTCTGCCATTCTTGACATTTCCTACTGCTAGAGTAACCAGTGAAAATAATGTGAAGGAGGGAGAGGGATAAATGCAACTTTCTATTTCCTTTTCATAAATGTAGAGGGAATCAATTGGATTTGATCCAAAAAAGGACTAGAAAGTTCAATTTATTTTAATTGAAAATAGAAGTGCAATTTCTTGATGGCATTTCCACTATTGTTTTTGTCTAGTTATCTGTCATTCCATAAACAAGTAAAGGCTCTGGTCCACTGTCAGAGGAGATCTGTTCCAAAATCCACAGAAGACAAAAAGAGAGTCCTGGACTAAGAGGGAAGCTGGAAAGGTAAAGTGACAGTATGAGACTCATTTGATCCTGTAAATAGTCTCTGAAAATAAGTGCTGAAACCACTGAGATCACAAGTATCTTCTTGGTTTAACTTAGGTGGAAAAACATCAATGAGAATGTGGGTATGTGTAAAATTAACCACACTTTTAAGCCTGAAGAACTAGGGCTTAAGCCACTCTCAATTGTATGTCACGATTTTTTATTTGCTTTTTCAGTGCCACTTTCTGTAGGCTTAAAGGCAAAATATGAACACTGAGTAAGAAAATGGTAACTTTGTCTAATGTTTCTCAGTTTACTTTTTTTTATGCTGTAGGTTTCATAAACAGAAGAGACCTTTTGAAGGTTCTAACAAGTTTCACTGATGAAAGCGGATTTCAGTCCACACAGCCAAATTTCCACATGAAGGTGCTCATTGTACTCCTAAATCCATAGCTCTCCTAACAGGCTTAAGTCACTCTGCCCAAGAAAGAAAAGATGAATTGTGTGTTACTTGCAAAGAGGTTATGAAGTCTTGATCTGTGAAGCACAGAATTGTCACTTAAGGGTGTCACCTTCTCCTGAAGAAAGTCAGGTTTGAGGGTGCACTGTGTTCCTTAGGTCCTAGACAATATAGCAAAGCAGTGACTGTTGGAAGATGCTGTAATGGGAATACGTGGATAACTCAAAAGATTGATCAGAAAGTTTACAAACAAGCACTTTTTTCCTAATATTTCTCATCTTGCCCAAGAATGATCAGTTCCATAGGGAGTAGCACTTAGGGTAGAGTGTAATGTATGGTTACAGTTTTGTTTATAGAAAATTGCAGACAAAGAGGGTAGTGAATTCATTCACAATGCATTTCTGTTCCCAGGAGTACTAAGGAGCTTGAAAAAACAAACAAATAAGCAAAACCCCACACAATTAAAAAAAAATTTAAACCCCCCACCTCTCCTTAAGCCAGGCACCAAGGATGTGATATTCTTGCTGCTCACTTGTCACTAAGGCCTGAAAAAATTCACATACACACATATACAAAATCTGCACCAGGACATTAACTTTGACTCCAACTGTGATTTTGATGACTGAATTACAGGATTAAATATGTTGGCAGTGAAGGCTGGAAAACTGGACTGAGTCCTGAGAAGCTGTGTGGTGGGAAGTAAGGAAGACACACTCCCCTGCAGGCCCAGGGAATGATTCCAGGTACCTGGTGGGACTTTAGACTGTCAGCTAAGGTAGCAATACACACATCAAAATCATGGGTGTTTGAATGGCAGGTGTGGTGGGAAGACCCACACCACTGTGCTTTATACCTTTGAAACTGATTATTACCATGTCTGCTTCTGATATAGTCTGGTGCCAAAAGTAATCCCAAAGTGACTTCTAAGGACTTTAGAAGTGTGAGAGATTCAAGTGGATTTGCTCATCATGGGAAATTCCACTTTTGAATGTGCACTGCTTAACTTCTAAAGATCTGGTCTCCTAGTATGTGTTTGCCTCAGTACATTCAGTGAAAGAAACCCATATTTAGGAAAAAAAAAAAAAGAAACAGCAAAATTGGTGAATATTGTGTGGCTATGATAGAGTGGACTAACATGCTTTTGCTAAATTTACGGCAGCAATCATCCCAGATTGAAGCTCTCACTAATTATAACAAATAGATAAGTAGCCTTTTACCAGGCCCCAGGAAAATGGTTCCCTGCTTCTCAGACCAGTTCTGTGGCTGATGGACGTATAAATGCCACAAGCAATCCATCTGAGATTTTTGAAACAGAATGCATTATGCTGGAGTTTGACTGATTGCCCAAAGAGATGTTTGTAAAATAGACGGTCTGTTTACCATCATTCTGATTATATTTTCAGTCATCTGACCAAATTCCTGGAAATCCTAGTGACTTGGAAAAAGGCTAAGCAAAAAGATAATTGGGTTAAATTATTAGGAAGTTTATTTTCCTATTTGTTTTGTTTTATTACTGCTGTGTTGCACAAGGTGCTTTATGCTCTCTGTCTCTACTGTAAGAACGCTAGAATTTTGATTCATTTGACAATATGACTCATTTAGCTGTGCCATAAACACTAGGATTAAAAATTGCTGAGAAGAAGGGCAGAGAATTTTTGTACTTTTACAACCTTTTGGCATAGCTTCCTTGGAAAATAGTTTGTTTTTATTAATAACACAAAACTGTAATAAAATTGTCAAAAAGAGATTAATATATTAGGACATCTCACACAACAGGCAGTTCACCAAAGGACCTTCTTGAAAGGAAATATTGAGGATGGTGGAAATTAATCTGTTATTCATAGCAGGTTTCTGTGTTTTAAAATATAAGAGTGATGGTAAAATAGCAGGGGTTTGAAGTTTAAACTCCATTTTGGTGAGCCTTGAAGCAAAAATCCAAATTCTGTCCTACAACTAATATAGAAATAGATCTTGTTGTGAATTGAGTTTCCTTAGCTGACTTAAGGTCAGTCAAAAACAAAGAGGAAAACAGAAACATAAATTCCCTGAAAGATTGAGAGAATGCAGTGGGTGTGCTCATGCAGCCATTCTGAGGTGAACATAATGGAAACCAGGATGATCTCAGTTTTTGTTGTTAGACTCATTGCTTATGTCGGTGGGAGATTTTTCTTTCTAATTCAGTAAGAACTTGTAGGATTTTATCTACAAACAAGGAGAAAGAATTAGCTATAGGGTACAGTTTCAAGTGAGGGGAAGATAGAACATTTCTCAAAAAACCTGAGGCTGAAATGTGATTATAAGAAATGAAGATAATCTGAGATAGAAGTAAGGTACACCTAACTGGAAAATAATGTTAATAATACCACAGAAGAATAAATATTTGAATGAGAATCCAGACATCAGTTGACTCTTATCCAGTGTTAAATGGAAACACATGCTTTGTAGTAGGAGCTAGCTCAGGGAGGGAGGAGGAGGAGGTGGCAAGAAGCCCCAAACTCCTTTTCATTTCAGTGTTGTACTCAATCACAGCTGCTGCCAAATTAGCCCATAAAAGTTGAGCCAACTCAAGACCATTCAGTTCAAGGCTGAAACATCTCTCTCTCTCTCTTTCTCCCTCCTTAACTTTGTTATAAACATGCTGCAGTCAGGTGTTAATTACAATCCCAAGGAAGGCCTCAGAGCCCTGCAGATTCTCCTGGGGAAAATGACTGGACTCAGCACTTTGCAGATCTGTTTATTTTACTTTACTGTACTTTAGTTACCCTGGCTGGCTTGTCACAGACAGAGGAGAGAGAGGAAAGCCTAGCCTACTGCAGAGTTCCGGGGAACCAAGGAGTATCCCTCTTCCCAACTGAGCAGTTTATGTGAGAATTGCTTGCCCAAAGTGTGTTGATTGTGTGTTGAAGTGCTCTTTCTCTGGGGACCTGACTTTTCAATACCCTGAAAAATCTGCTTCTTGCCCAGTTGTTCCAAGCCATCTCCTCCCATGCCATGAGTTGCAGGCAAAAGGCATGTGTGAGAACATCTTGCCACATATTATTTATTTTTACTAATAGTAAGAATTATTTGTTAATCTCTGATGATGTGATCAGTGCTGAACAAGACAGATAGAAGCAGAGAGCATACCCTGAGGAGTTTACAGTTTTGAAGACAAACACAGATGAGACAACATGCACTTGGAAGACCCTGAAGTAGATGTTGACCTACTAAGAATTTAAAATTAATTAACTGGGAGTGGGAGATGATTTTTTTTCCCTTGATGGACTCAGCTTTAAAGAATAGACTTTTTTACTTGTGCTCTAGCAAGAAAATGTTGTCATGAAAAGCATACATGTCTTACCTTACTATTCCCTCTCTGGGAAATAAATTAGGCCATAATCGTATGTATGAAAATTGGCAGGCTATTGTTGAAGCAGATGCGATACTGTTAAGTTACATCAGGTGGGCCCCTGATAAAAGAGGTACACAGGCACCTGCATGTTTTAAGATATGCTAAACAAGTTAATTGTTCTGAGCTCACAGAAGGCTGAATATGAATTTGAGATCCTGGGTATCAGCTTGCTATTTCTTGGAATATACACTTAGGCAGAGAAATGCTTTTGTTCAAGTGAGGAGAAATTCCAGATGTTTTTATACCACCTAAGTATGCAAACCAGAAGAATTGATTCTTAAGTAAAAGTTGTTTGGAAGACAAATTAATGTCATTCCTAAAAGTGGCACATATACGTGTACTCCTAGGTACACATATAACCACAAAAATTATAAGCTTTTATTTGGAAGCTGTAGTAGTTGAGACAGAGACAATATGAAGCGACACACTCCATACCCAAAGGCTTCAAATCCAGTTTTATTATAGCATGCATGCTTTTTATACATTCTTACAAAACTCATAAGTTTACACTTAGTGGTCAGGAGAGAAAAACAAAGTGCTTATTGGAATAGACAGTTGCAGGTTTCTCCTATTTATCCTTCTTTTTTTCTTCATTTCTATGTAAACAACCTTGGTAGAAAATTCTTTTAGGGGTAGAAATGGATCCTCTTATCAAACTTCTCTCTGGCTCACAGAAGTAACTGTAAAACCTCTTCCACAGGAAGCAATACCTTCTTTTGTGGAGCTTTATTTCTGTTGTGGTTTCACAAGAATTGTTTTGACTGTTGACCAACGCTTCTTGGAAATCAGACAAATTCACAGTACAAAGGTTTGCCCAAACTACCAGCTAAGATGTGAAATGACGTTGTGTTATGTGAAATGACTCTGCACTGAAACCTCCTGTGGACGCTGAGAGGGCACACTGAGGGTTCCTTTGTATGAAGTGCCTTCCTCAACTGCATGTAAAAGTACACATGCAGGGAGCAGCCAGCACGGTGTGAACTCATACAGTAGCTTGTAAATTCACACCCTACCTTCTTTGTATAAGCAAACCAATAGTCAAGGCTTTGCATTCATTCTGCTGGCATGAACCTGAATGAATAGATGAACCTTACACCTTGCCCTGAAGGCAAACACGTTTGGGCCAATATGATGCCTAATGGAGGGAATGCTGTCAGGAGCCAGGGCATCTCAGCAGATGATCTTGGGAGATTTAGTAAAAGTGCTTCAGTAAACGTACTTCAGAAATTCTGTATGGCCATGAGGAAAGAGTGCATTCTCACTGTCAGAAGGACAAGATCACCTAGCATTCTGGAAGAACGTGATCATGACTTGAAATAGTTTTTTGCCCCATTGGTCATTCCTTTCTGAATGGTTTTGAAGGGAATCTTGTTGAATAGCAGATTTCTCTAACATTTTAGGCAGAATGAATTCTAATTATTTATTATCTTTGGCAGTGAAAGTTATAGGAGTGCAGCTGAGCTCAGACATGCCAAGTCTCGTGTAGCTGAAAATGAGACTTTCTCACAGCAACTCCTGGACCTTTCCTTAAAAGTGTCCCTCTCTAATGAGTATTCCTCAAGGTTTTTAATGAGATATTTAAAATCCTTTTTCAGGTGCTTTGAACTGTCCTTCCAAAATGTCCCTCTGAGACACAGTCATCCAGTGCTGAGCTGATTCCCATCTGATGTATCAACAGTGAAATCATCTGCTCAGGTTTCACTGAAGGTCAAAAGCAGTCTAAAGATCAGGGGGACCCTGCCTGAGAGGGATGACCATCTCCCTTTTCTCCTGCCACTGCTACTTTTGTGGCAATATACACAGAGCTGTCTTTCACATTTTTATTAGAATCTTATGTGAAAAGAGTATGTTTTTACAAACACACATGAGCCATCAGGCTGTTTTTTCAACCTCTGTTATTTGATGGCCTCAGGAATCCATTTGCAGCAACATAAATATTTACTGTGAAACATTTACCTTTGTTTAACAGTCTAAGAAATTGCACGTGCTTAAAAAACCACTTAGTTTTCAATGACTGGGGCTACAGCAGTTTTATTAAAATTATTTTCTTGTGATTTGATCAGAAAGAGAGGTATGAAAAAAGCATAGTGACTAAAATCCTCTCCCTGCAGCCCTGAAAGTAAGCTTTCAAAAGGAAGTGGTGCTGCTTGCAGACTGGGGAGGTGACAAGCATGAGCTAGCTATGTTCATAGTGGATTCAGAGTGCCACTGTTGGTTTCAAAATGGGCAAAGCAGAAGAGCTGCTGAAGCCTGTCTGTACGGTTGCTTGCTCATACCAAAGGCCACATCTTCAATGTTGTAGTTGAGCCAGAGTAATTCTTGCACAAGTGTGTGCTTATCTATTCTGCAATCACAGCTTCATTTTGTGGTTTTTGTTTTCTAACTCTTGAACTGGATATCTCATCTGAGGAAGTTTCAGTTAACTTCTGCGCTCATGAGGTAAACCCAGTGGAAAATATATCATACTTTTCTGAGATATTGTTTGTGATGGATTGAGTTATGTGGAGACTTCTCTTGTTCCTCCTTCTGATAGACATGTATCTTTAATTGCTAACTAGATGGCTAGCAGTCATTTAGAAGACATCAAACCAGGACCAGAGAATGAGCACAGACTGCACCATCATGCACTTGCTGAACATGGTGTGCAAGAAAACACCATGGACTACCATTCTTATTCATCACTGAGCTGAGTTCTGCTCATTTTATGTACCTGAGAATTTATGGCTAATATTGGACTCTGACCTGTGTGCTGTGCAGAGAAAAGCCACACTATATTAGTAGATGCTAAACAAAACTGTCACATTGCTGATCGCTCGCCAGAACTGAAAGGCTTCCCTGATCCCCAGGTGGGCTTCTAAAGCCTCTGGTGTTACCTGCTCCAGAGATGTGTTTTATATGTTTCAAAGGACAGCCTAGGTATTGTGTCAGCATTTGTCAACATATGCTGGCAATGAAGTTATAGTTACAAAAGTCTGGGGTACTGACCCCCTAAGAGCTGCATTTCCACTATGGCCCAAGCATGGGATGTCAGAATTTATTACTGTCTGCAGAGATGCTTCTCCACAAGAATCTAAAAACAAAGCTGCTTTATTGTGTGAAGAGTGCAGGACAGAAGTTCTTTGCTCTTAGTAACTGCAGTATATGTGACAATTTCTTTTCTAACCATTTGACCTCTATCTCATGCCATCAAATTCATGAAACTATCCTGAAAAGAGAAAAAAAAAAAAAAAAAAAAAAGAGAGGAAGCTGTAGCTACTTGTGAAAGCACTTCTTTTTTTCCCCCCTAGATATGCAGGATAGCACAGTCCAAGCTTAGGTTCTGTCCTTGGGACATCTTTTCAGATCTGAATTGCTTAGGCACTGCCTGTGTTTCACAGCAACCTGCAGCCCAGTTCTTCTCCCTGTCCCTGCTTTGCATGCTTGCGTTGGGGAGGTCTGAGGTGGCTTTAAATCAGAGCACAAGCAGTAAGAAGCTGCTTCTTCTGTTGTGTTTTGGCATCTGGCAAATATGAGCTCTGGTATGCTGTGGACAGCCCTGGATATGACAACTGAGTCCAAGGGAACTCCAGTTATCCTTGCAATCACTTCTCTGTTTTTCACTTTGTGAAGGAGCAGGTTGTGCCTAACAGTTATATTAGCAAAGCACTTAAGATTTAAGGGGTTTGTATTCCAGGTTAGTTTTAGGTAATCACTACTACCTACTTAAAATTTCTTCTGTGCTATTAAATATTACTGTTTAATTGCTTAATATGGGAGTGAGTCAATAAAATAATTTACTACATCAAAACAGCCAGAGGCCAGCATAACATGGCTCAACACCTGGCCAGAGCCTTCACAAAGCCTGGCCTGTGGGACACATTTCACTGAGAAAAGAAGCACTTGCCTGAAGTGCCAGTATTATCCCCCAATCTTTCTGTGAATACCACAGCATTTGTAACTGGTAGCTGGATGACCATGGGGTACCTGAGAGGGGATATCTTTTTTAGCATGTGAGGTGCTCATGCTCTCTAAACATTGTATTGTTGAAATCTTCAGATGTAGCAACAGAGTGCAGACATATTGAACCCATTAGCTATGTGCAAATGGTTTGAACAGAAAATAGTCCACTTCATTATTATTTTTAAAGAAAAATGAAGTAATGTAATGCAATTATAAGAGCCTGAAGAATAACTGATTTATTGAGAGACACCATATTTTGCTTCAGTGATACAGCTGAAAAAATCTTGGAAGTAAGAAACAGCAGAGACACTTCTGGTTTGAAAAATCGCCTAATGTTTACTGCAGGTTTTGGAAATACTGGCACAATTTCTGTTTTATTTAAATATATGTGACTTAGTTAATTATCTATAGGCAGAATCTGGTCTTATGTTTTTCAGCCTAGTGCACAGTTCTCAATTATACTGCTGGAAGTGGGAATTACAATGTTTGTCTAAAGATTAAATTGGCCCAGATGGAAAGAGTTAAAAAGAGTGGGTTTGTTCTTCATCTTTTGTTCTCTTGAGCACTCTGGATTCTAACTAGAAAATAAATGAAAATGGTGTAATGCAACCTGAAAGAAAAGGTGCTCCTGTGACACCTCCCACCACAGAGGTTTAGACCATGTTTTTTGATCACTTCTGCAAACTCAAACTACATTGTGTGCAGTGTGCTCTCCCACAGAATTTTGAAGTCACCAAGAAATCATTTCAATGAACTAGATGGTCCTTGGGCTTATTAGCAACCTTCTGTTGTTGTAACTAATTCCTCCTGTCCATGCCTGTCAACTAAAATTTTTATTGACTTAGAAATTGCTGCTAAAAGTAGAGCTTTGCATTTTTCTTCTAGGCATTTTTGATAAGATTAAAAAGCTTCAAAACTAAAAAAGATGGTATTTTCATTTCTCTTCCTCTGAAGCCCAAGGGTTAAGAAAGCAAGTTGTATTTTGGGGATCTGGGCTAAGGACATTTGTGTCACTGGTTGAGAGTGTGAATTTGAAAGACTCTCCTGTACCATGATGGTAAGGCTGAATGATATGGCCATATTTGGAAGTTAAAATACATTTGAGGGGTAATACAATGTGTCTGCTCTGCTGGAAAATTATATACCATCACTGGTTAGTATTTTAGTGGGAATTTTAAAGTCCTCATAGAATGCTCTGTAACACAGTGTTTAGGGTGGTTTGGGTAGGATTGTGGATTTAGGAGTAAAGAACAGAATTTAGATATTTTGTTTCTTTGGAGACAATTCCAATTAACAAAAAACAGATATATATCATCACACCATCTGTTCACATTTTCCCCCTTCAGTTAAAACCTTTAAGCAAGTCACCTAGAAATCTTTAATCACATGTTTTTTCTCTTTGCTTACAAACCTGAAAATACAGTTGAATGTTTGAGATTTGTCCTTTTATTATATTTTAAATTTTTGCTCTGGAGAAATGAAATTGTGGATAGAATAAAGGAGGGAGTTTGTGAGTTGATCTCGTGTAAATCCTGTGAGTTCCCTACGCAATCTGATGTCAGATGCCCAAGACAGTTGTGAAGTTTTTTGATATGTCTGCAGTGCAATTAGAGAGATTAGCAGGTTTTCTGGGTACTTTCTGAAATGTCTGTTGTGAACTGAAATCTGTGCCACCAATATCCTGTCTAAGGCAACTGATCCAGAAATCACCCTGTCTGCTATGACAGAGCCATGCCTTCCTAGGCTGAAAAACATCAATTATTGCCAGATTTTTAAAGTATTCCATGGATGTCATTCAAGCCTACTACTTACTTCCTTTTTAAGGAGTCTTGCGTTGACTAAATATATTAGTAAAATTATCTAGTTGGATCACACCTCTTAGTTTCTATCCCTCCAGGTCAGCTAAGACAATGTGGTAAAGGCTCAGGTGCTCTGGACTCTTGCTATATTCAATGGAGAATGATAATCTCAAGAGCCCTTCTTTTGGGGGTATAAGTGTAGCTTCTGGCTTAGATGCCACTGTTTTTTGTCTGAAATAAGTAGGATGACCCTAAGGCTCCTTGTTTTGCTGTAAATAACACAGAAGTGATGCACAATCTCTCATTAAAGTCAGTTTAGATGTTTCTCACATCAAAAAAGTGTTGTCCAAGTGCCAACAGCTACAACCTGCCCTTCAGCTGAAGGGTGTAAGTGGGGCAGAATGTGGAGGCAGTGGGTTTTAAAATATTGTCAGGCCTCTTCTGCAAAAAATCTACAGCTGCCTGTAGAACCCACAGTCCATTTAATTCTGCCCTCTAATTATTTCTCTTCTCTCTAGTAATCTATTTCCCTTTTTACCACTTTTAAAATGTTTTAAAAATCCAAGTGGCCTCATTTTTCAAATTATAAAATCTGTGGGAAGAATTTCTTTGCTGCATTGTTCCCTTCTTAATGGCTGTTTTTCCACAACACCATACCCTGTTACTTGGGAAAGGTAGAAGAAGAGGGAAAAAGAAAACATGTGTGCAGAGGATATACCCAGAAATCAGAACCATGCCATGTAAAATTGTTACAGCTGTTTCTGTTTTTATTGACTGTTTCTTTTGGATCCATTTCTCTAACAACTGCTGCTCATGTGAGCAGGAAGGCATGCAGCATGACATTGCTGTGGACTGCAGGGTCCTAGGGCCAGGAGTAGGTGGAGAGGGGAGGGAAAGGAAGAGGGTGTGGTGGTGAGGACATTTATGTGGGACACATCAAAGCACATCCTTGTAATGTGTTACAGTAACCCAGGAAATTCAGTGCAGATGCACTGAATAACCTCATGGCAATCTGGGGTTTGCAGGAGTGTTACAGCAGCAGCAGCTGTCACGGCACTTGATTTTTCAAATTTCAGTGAGTCACTTCTCCCCCTGCTCCCTCATACAAATTCAGTGTCTTTATTTGAGTTTCCTCCTCTAAGCAGCCTCACTACACAGTTTGTCATGCAAACCAAAGTTAAGTGTGCTACAAATGAGTTGTGCTGGGCCTCTTATAAGCTGGGAAGGAGCAAAGAGTGATTGTTATAGCCTCTCTTGATTTGCTTGGATATGACATTACAGGGGCTGTTAAAACATGGAAATGGTGAATTAGGTAACTCTATATATGCAGGGAAATAGGAAGAGAGAGATTTTTCCATGTGAGTAGATATTATTCTTTTTTATGGGCAATACAAAGTATCTGCCTCCTTTGATATAATCATCGGGTGGAAGCTGGAAGATGGGCAATGTAATTTCAAATGCTCACCTCAGTTCATTGTCCAAAGAAGGAAAACATCTAAAAAGAACTCTCAAAAGCACAGATGCCTTTTTTTTTTTCTGCTTTCTCTTTATCCTTTGAAACATCTCTGCTTTAATCAAGCTCCTTTAGTAAATGGTCATTTTGAAAGACCTAGATCTTTATATTTTTTTGTTCCATATGCAAAATGCACATACATCCATTATGTTCAGATAAATGTCTTGGAATGTACACAGAACCTTAATATATCTTATGCAGCAATGATGATGTTAGATCTCATGGATGCATGTGTCAGTGACTTGGGTCAACTTTAAGCCTGTCTTTAAAAACAAAACAAAACAACAATGTTAAGCTGTTTTTTTACTAATCAATGTAAAAACCCAAAACTGTAAATGAAGAGAAAATTATAAACTGCATCTTGTGATGTATATTAATTTGAGATTAAAATTAAAAACTAGTATTATAAAGAAATGATTTTTTATTTTATTAGGCATTAAGCATTAGTTTTTGCCCAGCAATTTGTACTGAAACTCCTTCTCCCATCTGTCCTTGGTTTTCATCCATATGTGTAGCCTCGGTGTGTCCCTGATATTTGTCAATTTGTCAAAGCTTTGGCGCAAGGTAGAGGAAAATAGACCAAAAAACTGGAATCCTCAATCAGAACACACTGAAATAATGTGGATTGGATTCAGCTCCCAGAGTCAGTCATAACGTCTTCAGCTTTTGATTCGAAATTACACTCAGAACTGAAGGGCATGTAGCTTGAAGGATCACTGCAGCTTCAGCGAAAATGAAGACCAGAACCAGAGGCCTGTTTTGGAAGAAGTCATACTTGATACAAATGTGAAGTTTTGACAAAAGCCACTGCTAGCAAAAGCAGCATCTAAATGCAAAAATCAATTCAGTCACACTGTGACAGCACCAGTTGAGAGTGGTACAAAATTTATGGTTTTCATGTGCAGATCATACTAATTTTGCTTTAAACAGGCACTGATTTTGGAAAAGGGATCTACGTGTATAATGCTAGTTTTTCTGAACATACATTTGTGCGCACAAATTAAGTTTATGCCTAGCATAACACTCCATATTATGCAGCTGTGTGCTCTTACCTGTTTATCTGTGTTTCCTCCCTGTGACTTTTATTTGCAGAGGGTTTGTTACTAATGAGTCACTCTGAAAAACTGGTGCTTTATGAGCAAGACAGCTGCAAAGTGAGAGGCCTGCAAGTCCCTGTACTCAATGTAAGTGCCCAGAGCAAAACACTAAGACAACACATGCATTCCTTTAAAAACTGGGAGCAGAACTAAGCTGTAAAAGCAACTAGTGATGCATCTTTTGAGGCTATGCATTTCCAGGCCATTGCCTTATTTACTAAATGTTCTCCATATAGTTGATTGAAAAAAGTAGGTGGAGCATAATAGGAAAAAATATTTTTAAATGAGATTTCTAGCAATTCTTGGCAATAGATTATTCATAAATACTAGTATAATGGGGATTTTATCTGAATTTGGGGGATGTTAGTTTTAGGTTATGAAGAAATGTTTGAATAAACAAGTGAAAAGTTTGAATAAACAAATCAAATCCCCATCAGACATGAAATAACTACATCTTCTGAAGTTATTCTTGACAAAAAACTGCTTGACAGTCATTGAGCTAACTTTCAAGTTACCTTTATATAAACTGCATTTGATTGTTCATTCCTGGCAATAAATGCCTGTAGCTCTGGAGATACTCACAATGATAAGATAAAAATATTTGAACTATGAGGATAAAATATAAATGAGTATATATGAGAATCTGCTGTGTTTCCTTCATTCTCTTATGGACTTGTTGGGACAGAATGTTTTCCCATACACTTTGCAAATCCAAAGCCCATTGCCACAGGCCTGCAAGCACTTACAGTGTTTTCTGTTGATCAGCAAAAATCTGTCTCTGGATTCTTTTCTTGCCTGGTTTGTGACTAATGTTCAAAAGTGATAAAAAAAACATTAAAAGATGTTGTTTTGGTTTTTGGTGAGAAAAGATTTTCAAATAAAGAAAGCCTTTGATTACTCAATGATGCTGGAGCTCTCCTGATTGTTTTTTTTTCATTCTGAGTTTTCATTTCTTCTTTACAGAATATTCCAGGAAAATAATTTCTGCTGTACTTAAAAATTCTGGAATTTTATTAATTCAGCCAAGGATGTTCTTTTTTTAATTGATTTTTCAGTATTTCCTCTCAGATTCCTGACTTACCTTTTGGTCTTCAGAATATTATTATTTCCTTGCCTGATATTTTCTTCCAAAGTTCCTTATGTTTCTGTCTTGCAGTGAGTTACTTACAGCCTCTGCCTACCCTTGGCTGAGTCACTTGGAATGTTCCTATTTGACCCTTTGCTACTGTGGAGTATGTGACAGTTTTATGCCATTGGTGTGACTTATAAAACTAACTAAGCCCACCTTGTGTTCAATAAATTAGGAATGAGGCTATCACGAAGTGAGTGAGCATCTCGGACAGTCTCATCTTAATAGAAATGAAATTCTCATGCCCAAATACCTAGGAGAATCTCAGGTCTAATGCTTAGCTTGCACACTTCAGTTATTGTCTTCTCAAATCCTTTGCTGGAGGTCAATAAAAGACCTTCTGAGAAAGAGAAAAATTTACCTTTGATGCTTTCTGGGTCAGATGGCATTTTAAGGGAACTAAGGCAGCTTAATAGGTACATAACAACAGGCATTGTGGGCAGGGAACAATGACAGGATTCTATGAGAGTTTGTGGGAAGAGCCAAGGGGAAGATGTCAAATAAGCAGTCTATGTTCGACCGGGAAAACACCGATGCAGGATTTTTGAGAGATGAAAGCCAGTCTCTATACAGACTTTCCCTGAAATGATGTGGATCCCTGTTAGTGAAAGAAGTTGGCAATTCCTATCACAGAGGCAGAAAATCAGGGATCAGTGAGGGCAGGGACTGACTGTATGTGGCAGGCTGTTTTCTTTGATCCCTTAAGCTGCTGTCTCTGGTACACAAACTTCATAATCATATCTATTTGATGATTTCTTTATTAAATCAAAATTGACTATGGAGCAAAATATTTCTCAGTGCTTAATGGTTAAACATTCCTGATTTGCCATGATACATGGATGCCAACATTCAAATGTTGCTGTTTGTTCAAAGTCCATTCCCAACTGTACATTCTTTTCCATGGGAAAGAATTCCACAAATTGTCATAAATTTTCACAAATTCTGGAAGCTCTTACATTCTTGCTGCTTTCTTTTTCCCCCACAGGAATTGTCTGTTGCTGATATAAAGTTAAAAAGTCTGTATTTTGCTTCAACAGAAACTCTAGGCACCACCTACTTCACGAGCTTTGCAAAGTCACTGTAATTGTGACAAGATTGAACAAGGTTAACAATAAATATGACCTTCAGCAGATTTCTCTTTTACTTTCTTGAATCTCCATTGCCAAGAAAATTGCCTAAGCAACTCCTTGGTGAAAATTGCAAACAGAATATGTTAGATCTGGTTACTTCTCTGTGTCAGAAAAATAAGAGAAAAAAAATTCAGTTTGCCAGGGTTTTTATTTAATGGTTCAAACAACATAGCTGATATGCTCGTGGTTTAGTCTTGTGGGCTAAACATTTAAAAGTTGGCTTCAGATTAGCTGAGGAATAAACGTGATTGTTTTGATGGAAAAAGCACTTTGATAAAGCTGGAAGATCAGTGCCCAGAAGGTAAAAACCACAAAGAGAAGCAGAGAGAATTATAACTGATGCTATTCAATCAATAAAGTCCATATTTGGGATGAAATTAGCCAAACAAAGTTATAAATATGATGGTAAGGGTGTAATTTAATTAGAATAACATACTTGCATTCTAGAATCGAGGTCAGTTCTCCTTTAAGGTCTCTCTAAGTCTGTGATTCCACCCTATAGTGGTTTGTTTATTTATTTTTCACTCCCTTCTTAGTGCCACTCTCCTTTTGAACAGAGTCACATCTTTTACTGCTGCCTCTTATAGTGTGTTCCACAAGTTAACCCTTTCAAAGCATATATTTTTTCAGCCAGACTCAGGCTACAACACAATCTCAAAACTGCAGTGGGATTATTTGAATCAGAAAGACTTACAACCTCTCTAACAAATTAGGTAAAAGATGTCTGACATTTCATTTATTAAAATAAGGAATGGGGAATGATAATAGTGATTTATGTTAATTTTTTTTCTTCCTCAAGTTTGTTAATATAAATCAAGTTCTAAAATGGAATTAATTTCTGGCACTCCCCACACTCATGTTTCTCTCAATTTCTGTCAATATTCAACAATCTCACAGCCAGACAATGACAGGAGGATAAAATAATTCAGATGCCCTCAGTTCATAAAGAAGAGAGTGAATGTTCTCTCTCACATTTACAACTAACTGTACATGAATAAGACCAATTTTCTCTAAAAATAATGCAGGGAAGCTTTTTAGTTAAGGCTGCTTTTAAAATCAGAAGGTAATGACATGGGGCTTGACAATACCAGCAAGGATGCCAGTAAGTGGCTAGTAGGGACTCCATTTTTTGTTGGTATGCATTTTTGTGCAACTTTCAGGTGTGAAGACTGTTAAAGAAACATAAATGACATAAAAATCATCATTTTTCTTCACTTCAAATCAGTATGCACACATTTTTCCAAACTTCTGGGTAACAAAAATTATTTACCTGTGTTTACTGGTGTGCAATTAATGTGGGCCAGCTAATTTCTTTCTTCTAATGTTTCTCTTTAACATTAGTGTACAAGAGGAGGAAAATGAGAGTGGAGCTTATTTGAAACTTTGGTTTTTTTCTTTTTAAAATGATTTATTTTGGTTTTGTTTGTTTTTAGAGGGTTTTTTTTTCCTTCTTGTTTGGAGGTCTCAGAACAAGTGTTCGGTCTTCTCTGGCTGCCTCCAGAAAGTAAAGATGCTGGAGGACCCTCTGTCAGCTTGCAGTGGCCTTTGGTGCAGGGGCATGTTAAGGAATGCATTGCAGAGGTGCCTCCTTTGGCTGCACAGGGTAAGGTAATTTGTTGAATACACACTGTACCTGGGACTGCTTTTGCTGCTGTGTCAAAAATCTTCTTAGCCCAGACTTTCTACTGAGTCTTCTTCCTTCTACAGTGAGATGATTATGAGCTCTGCTCTGCTAGAGATCAAAAGCAATTCTATGAATCTTCCTTATTTAGCATGTGAGCAACATGTTAATTTGAGTATATTGACCTATTCAACATCCATGACACAGCATGCCAACGGGCCAATATCAAAATTTGCTCTGCATTGTGGTTTCTAGTACACAGAACACTTTCCATGACACTCCTGGATCAGCAGTTGTTTATCAGCCTGCCTGGTGCTGGAAGGACTGGCAGGTTTTGCTGATTTATTACAGCTGTCTGAAGCAGATCTCAACAGCACTTCTTCTGTGCTTGTGTGCACATGTAAGAAGTGGGCATAGAAGGCAAAGGTGACTACAGTAATCTTTTACCCATTTGTGCAGGAATGGAATATTTCCTGACAACTCCAGTTACCATCTGAATCAGTTTTATTCTTGCTGTTAGACTTTCTATATACGGTTTTATGCAGAAAACATATTGCTCTGCATTTCTAAATCAGGTTGGAGGTGTGATATAAAATTCTCTTGGGGGCATTTTAAGGTAAAAGTGTTTCCTTTTGTTGCAGGATTCAACTTGCAGTGAAAATAATGGGCAGTCATGCCACAGGAATAGCTGTGTTACAGAATTCCTTCATGACATTAGATTCTGCTGAATTCCCAACCATAGCTTATATCACACCTAAAGCCATTAAATGTAGAGACAAATTGCTTCATAGAGGCAAACCTTTTGTTACTGGATTTTTTGTCTTTCATCTTACTGTTCTCTTTGCCATATGTGGTCTGTGCAATAATATCTAGGATTGCTGTTTGAAAATGTTTCAGTTGGCTTGGTTCGAGAAACCTCCACTCTCATGTATTGTAACCAAATTTCTAAAATAAATTATAGCCCTGTGGAGCCACAAGTGGAGAAAACAGCAGGCTTCAGATGACATTTTGATAGTTAAAGGATCTATTGCTGTTGTATTACTTGGATCACTGATTATTTCTGTTTCTTTATTTACAACTATAAAATTGTTAGCTTTGCAAAGGAGAACCTGCCTCAGGTGAAAAAAATGATTCTTAGTTAAGACTGGACCCAGAGCAAGTGAGAAATTCTCAGAGGGAACATAACTGCATTTTGTGCTGTACTTCAGTGCCCCACAGATCCAATCTACCATGCAGACAAACAGAGCTAAATACAGTGCTTAAATGTGCATATTAAACCCTTGCCAGGAGCTACAGTTATTAAATAATACCAGAAGCTCCCCCAGTCTTCTACTAAAACAGTTGGAGCTGACTGCCAGGCTCATGCTTTCTGGGCAGATTATTTCAATCCTTTGGGAAAAGGAGAGCCACTCTAAGAAGTTAATACCTCTGGGGCAGTATATTGGAAAGCTTCATTTGATCTTCTGTGACATGTATGACAGTATCTCATTTTCAAGCTCCAAAAGTCCTGTCCATGGGTTATGCCACAACCAACATGCATAAATAAGGCTCAAAGTAAGAAAGGGAGAGTGGTAGGATATTGGAATGAGTGGCAAATGTTATCTGAAGCTCTTACTTGAATCCCACTATTAAAAACATGCTGACAAAGCTCCTGCTGTAACTGTGGTACATTAGTGGCTTATTTGCTCTGTTTGCCTGAGTGGATGATAATTGTCAGCACGGGGAAAGTGTCAGCAATCACAGTGTTTTAAACCTCTCTGGCCAGACCAGTTAAAGGACAGCTCACTGAAATCACAGTCCTCACCATTGATTAACCACGTCCCACAATCCATCAGCATGAACAGCTCTAATTTTGATGTGGCCCTTGTATGGAAAATAAACTGCTACCTTCAACCCCTGAAAAAGCTGTTGTATGATCCCAGTGATCTACAAAAAAAAAAAAAAAAAAAAGATGGAAATGTAGAAAGAAGCTTCTTCCACAATCCACATCAACCATTAGGAGTTTTTATTAACTATTGCTGCAGGTCTCCAGGTGCTAGAGCTATGCTGGAGAATGGCTGCTGCACAATAGGTTAGGCAAATTGAGATACAGAACCAGACTGGGGCAATGTCTTGCTAATCCTTGACTGCCTTGGACATCTGGTCCTTCTGGAGAAGGATATTACCACACATGTTTTGTATCAGTGAGACAGAATTGCTGGACTATACTGTTGATTCCAATTACAACACTGTGTTTGAAAAAGCATTTAAAAGCAGCACCTACTTCTCCCTGTTCCTTCAGCTCTCTAAATCTTTCTGATACTGTTGGCTCTGAAATATGTTGAACAGGACAATAAGAAATAGCATTTCAAAATGCTTCAATGTGCAAGTTTTCTGTATTGACTTTTTCTTTGAGTTTTATTTTTTTTTCCCTACTGTAGCTAATAGAGCTGTGATTCTATTTTCTTGGCAGTACAGCAGCTGATTTGAGCTGAAATGAGAAAATTGGGACGGCTAGGGCAAAAGTCAACAAGCATCTGCAATCCATGATGAAGATTTCTTATCAGTAATGAGGACTAGATACTCCTGGCCTGTTCTTCACTGAAACAAATACAATTCCAAGACAGACATTGCTTCTAATGTCTTTCCTAATCCTTAATCCAAAGAGAGGTTCCTGTTTTCAGGAAGGAAAATCTTTTCCACACTGCTTTCCTGCCTTTCCTTGTGCAGCGTGGAAGATAATTTCTGTATTTAAAGACTGGAAAGTGTGGGATAGTTGCCAGCTCTGTTATGGCCTCTTGGACCTTAGGAAGACCATTTTTCCTCAGTTATTCTTTTGTGAAGTAGATGCAATGGTACATCTGCTTTCCATGTTCCTTGGGAGATTTGATTGATGATTACAATAGGCTTTCTCAGCTAGAATGCAAGGAAGAACAGAGTTTATTACAGTAATACCAGTTCCAGGGTCGGTGTAACCCTCTCTTCTTCCAGGGTGGAAAAAAATATGTACTTCTGTATCTTAGCCCTTCTCTGACCAGTATGCTCATTGTGTGCTGATTTAAAATGTGCAGGCCTATTTTCATTGGAAAGGAGGAGAATTTTCATGAGAAAAAACCCTCTGTAGAATGGATTTTAGAAAGAACTAAACATCACTGGCTTTGTTTCTCACTGGGAAGAGGAGGGTTGACAGAGGTACTGGTAAGAAGTGGCAAAACTCCACTGCAATTAATGGTACAAGGGAAAATTTGGTGCAACTTGGTCCAAAGCTCTCAAGGGTTATATTGTCAGAATCAAACCAGGAACAGAGAATAGGCAAAATATATATAAAAATTATTAAAAAACTTCCAGAAAGAGATATGTATTTATTGGATAATATTATAACACCATAACATTGCTGACATAATAGCAAATCAATGAAAGGAACATTAAATATTTTTTAAAAATGAATAATGTAGTAACATATCCTGTAGCTTTAAAGTACTGGCCTGGATATATCAAGCCAAAGCAATCATTTCTTGGCTCTTGTGAGATCATTGCTTGACTCTGAAATTAGAATAATTTCATGAGTGTGTGGAAACAAGAATGAGGTCACCTCCATCTTAATTAGAAAAGGATAGATCAAACATCCAAGGCATACTTTCTTGTTTGCTGTTGACTCACTTAGATTGGTATGATATAGTCCTGGGGCAGTATTTTATGATAGCCTATTTTGCTGTCTTATGTATTATACTTCTTTTGCCCTTCTTTCTGACAATAATATAGGGTTAATCATGCTTACAAAACTGTTAAATTAATTCTGTTTCTAGCTGAAAAATGGAATGAGGTGAGCAAAACATTCAGATAAATAAATTTAATGCAGGCTTTATAAAAGCCAGAGGTCTCAATAAAATTTTAAATCCTTTTAGTCAGCTATTCTTCTAATTACTTTTTATTTCTCCTTTGCTGGAAGAGCTTTCAGGCAGTGTACAATGAACATGTGGGTCTTTATTTCACATTAATGTGTTCAATAAAATAAAATGATACAATTGAGTAATATGGATCACAAATTAATTTATATGGACATTGATTGTTTTAGAGCACTGGAAACTTCTTTGTCTTGGTCTGTATGACTGCATTTCAGTAGACGTGAAATATACTTATTTTTTATGGCCAGGTTTTTAATTTTAAAAAGCACAGATATGGAAGACATTGATTGACAATTGGTTCTGTTGTGTTCCTCCTTCCTGGAGTAATGAAATAATTGCCTCAAATGAGATATGTGACTTCTACCTTTCCCATTTTGTTTACCAACTTCCTGACTCGGTAGTGTGAAATCCAGTGATGATGCTTCAGTGACAACAGTAATGTTTGAGGAATTTTTTGAGATAAATATATATATATATATATATATATATATATATATATATATATATATATATACTCTTAAATTCACACACAAAACAGGAGTATTATTTATATTAAGTACAAGGCTGAGTCTTTGCACTTTGATGCCTTCTATGAACCTATAAGTCATGCTGAACATTCATGTCTCTATATCAGCCTAAAATATAAATAAAGTGAGGCCAAAAGCTGCAGTTACAGTTTGACATTGATGTATTGATGTCAGTGTGGTCAAGGTTTCTTGACAATTACTTATCAGTGTGATCTGAATTGTGCTTAGATTGGCAGTTGGGTCATTTGTCTTCAAAGATATGCCCACATCCATTATTTCATCTTTATTTAAAGACAGAAATTAGAAACGTTAATCCAGGGCCTCAAAACATGGAAATCAATCAGAATGTTGGACCTTCTGAATTTCCAAGTAGGGTGTATTATTTTGACAAGAGGACAATATTCAAGTTTTGTAGTCTTAGCAGAACTATGTTGAGAGCAAAACAACTACCTGGGCTTAAAATAAGAGACTCATCTCCTTAATAAGATGGTTAATAAGATCTCCTTAATATGGTTGTTGTCTCTGCTAAGCTAGAGTCCAGTGAAACATTCAGTTAAAAAGTTTTTTCTTTCTGCTGGAGGGAAAATACACAGTATGATAGGCAAGACCCTTATCATCCACAAGCAGCAATGCTTCCAGGTGAATTGCTGTGAGAGGAAATCTTTCAGGTGCTAGGGTAAGCTTTTCTTGAGTTCTCACCAAACTGAGTATCTGCACTTTGCAGATGGCGACACGGAAAGGAGCAAAAGGAGGCAGGAGCTAAATGCTGTGAGTGGCCACAGACTGGATAGCAGAGAGATGAGGAAGATAAGGAGAAAAAAATCTAGTCTAAAAAAAATCTAAGAGAAAAAAAAAATAAACCCAGTCTGTAGAAGCATGGATTTTTTGCTTTGGATCTGTCACTAATTAGTTCCTGTGTGTGGTATAGAAATTGACTGGCAGGAAGATAGCCATAGAAACAAGGTAACAGGTATGGTAGATTTTCAGGGGTTTTTTTAATGTGTTTCTTTCTTTGATTTTAATTATGTTTTTGTTTTGTATTGTTTTAGGGAAGGACTGCTGCCATGAGTGTGGGTGGGCAGATCTCAAGTGATTTGAGTAGATTCATTTTGTGTTTCTCTCATTTAAAGGGCATAAAATGGCAAGCAAGAGTCATAGGGTGTAAGTATGAAGAAAGAATGAAAGCTTTTATATATCTTTCTAGAAGCATAAATTGCCTTAAAATGGAATATAATATTTGATTCAGACTGGCAGTCACTTGGAATAGTAAGCTGGATTGCAGCAATGTACTTAACAATCTTAGAGGCTGGAATGATGTATTTGGGGAAGTGTTGAAACATAAATCAGGCAGAGAATGATTTTGAGGAAAAGGAGATCTGGACTGAGCAAACCTAAACTTGCACAAACCTGTCAAAAATATGTCTTATTGTCCAATGTATTATCCCCCTATGATTAATGTGAATTGGAAATATATTATTGTGTGTGATATTCATGCATGCTGCAAATCCATTAAGAACAAGCCTTATATGATTTATTTGTATTAATGTCATATTAAATGCTAAAAATTGAGTTGATGTTAAAGCAAAGGTGCAATCCAATAAAAACAAAGACAATTTGAGTTAAGACTGCCTTACATCAATTTTACTCACTCCCAGGATATTAACAAATGTAGCCCCTACATTGTGAATAACCCTACACATGGTAGTAGGTTGTTTTTCAGCTGTGCAGCCAAAACAGGTATGAACATTTTGGTATGGCAAAGTTCTCAGGGAATTTATCTTTCTGCAAATGCACAATCAGAAATTAAATCATATTTCCCCCATCTTTTTTTTGTTTAATCAGGTATTTTTACAGATGACCACACAAATTTGAAGCAGTGGATTTTTAAAGTTGTCTAGAAACCTTCTAAAATGTATCTTAATGACTGAGCATGTAAGACCACTTGTTTATGCAATATGCACTGCATTCCCAAGGGATCAAGCCTTCACTTTCATACTGAGCCTTCTTTTTAGATTACCAGCCAAACAAGGCAAAAGAAAAAGGCTGATCTGAAAACCTTGTGCAAATATTAATGAATTTGTTCTCACAAATCCCCTGAGAAATATTACTGTCATTTCAGGCATTATATTAAATACATATATGGGCCACACTGTATTTTTAAAGCTCCTTTTTTGTGGGATCTGACAAAATCTGTGAAGAGACTACTTTTTATGTAATGATCTTTGCTCATTTCAAAAGTCACTTTTTTATTCCCAGTACAGAGCAAAATGACCTTTTTTGCTGTGAATTGTGGAAGAAGAATCAAAACTGTTGAAGGACTGTATGAAAGTCTCAGCTAAAAGGGAAGCTAGAAAAGCAGGATATTAAATCAGTTGATAGCTCCACAAGGCTGTAATACAACAAAGTAAAAAGGTTTGTGTTTAAGCCAAAATGTAAAATCATTACTAAGCACTTTTGCTAAGCAGTTTAATTTACGAGGGAGCGTAACTTTACAAAGCCATACTCTGTAAGACTCAAAATATGACAGCAGTCTTAGAATGAACAAAAGAAGTACTAAACCAGTAAATCCCCAGCCCAAAATATTCTGAATCCCACAGCAACATGGCTTTAGTGTGACATCTCTGTGATTTATAGTGTATGATTATAATCCTTTGGAATAAATTGGCACTGACTGCTGTAACATCTTAAAGCTATTCGGGCAGTACATACAAATTGAGAAGTTAAATCACAGCCTGTGCTCAAGATTTCATCCAATATATATTTTTAAGTGGGGTATCTCTTTGGAGATAGGTCATTTAATTGAGAAAAAGTTCTTTTAGGACAAGATTTAGGAGCTCAAAGAAAAGATTGAAGCTTTTCTTTGGTTTTAATTCTAATTACCTGCAGAATCTCTCTGTGTCATCTCAGTCTTCATAAACACCTTTAAAGCATATCTGGATATCTTTTTCCCTAAAGTAAGAGTCCCTCACTGAAGCTTTATGGAGAGGAGCTGAGCCTAAATCATAGCCCATGGGGTGAATTAGAGAGCAATGAATGTGCATAGAAGTAGGGCTGAATGACATTTTATATCCCCTCAGAGGTCTATGCCTACTTGTCAGGGAAGGGACTCCTGAGCTTTATCCAACAGATTTACACAAGAGTCTCAGATATCCCATGACGCACAAGGGGCATTAGATGCCTGCATCTCAGCTGCTGAATACCAGCCTGGATGAACTGCTTATCAACATGATTAAAGGCAGTCTGCAAAGAAGACCTTCAAGACATAGAACTCTGGGCAAAAATATCAGTGGAGGCAGAGCTCCAGGTGTCTGGCAGTAGGTGTGCTCACTGCAAATGCTCTTGGGCCACTGTGATTTTGCTGTTCAGTGCTTCTGTGCATTCTGTTGCTTGTGGTGAGCTCCTAGGTACCAATAGTCACTTTACAGGGGATGTGAGTTGTTGATCCATGCATGGGGCAGCTAACAGCACTATTTATATATAACAAGCACTATTTATATAACACAGTCCGTTTGCCAGGCTACTTCAAGTCCAGAAACAATTTAAGCTGTTTTCTTATGGTCTGGAACACCATCTAGTACACACACCAAAGGAAAGCAGGGCAGAGCTTGCACTGCACTCCAGGAGCTGAGGTGCTGGGCAGTGCAGTGCAGGGCTATGACACTCCTCAGAAAAGAGGTCTTGGTACAGTGAATTCCTCATTTACTGAAGTCATGACCTTCCAATGGCTCAAAACTGCTTAAGATTTGGAATATTTCAAAGGGGAGGGCTAATAAATTATTGTAGTTTAATGAAAGCAAAGAAAAAAATGAAAGAAAAAACCTCCAACCCTGTAAAATAACACACCAAACCAAAATAATCTTCTATCAAAGGAGAAACAAACAGCTCAGGAATGAGTTTATATTAGCTGTAGTCATGCAGTAATCCTTCACAGTGTCCTGAGGCCACTTGAATGCTCCTTGCCCTAAAACTGATGACTAAGGCTTTCAAAATTTCTCAAGCAGCAATATATTTGTAACTTCAAATTTAGGGAAAGCTTTGGCTGTCCATCTTTGTAGAGAAGCATTCAGGAGTTTGCCACTTCTGACAGAAGGCTCTTTCCCTACTACCTCTGAGGAATAAAGGTCACATGCTCCTGGTGTGGAAGATAATACCATGTGTGCAGCAGCTTTACCACTGTGCCTTGCTCACAGGATAGGGCCCTCACTGCTTTTAAGTGCTGGAAAATTCCTGAGTGGCTGTTTCGGCCAGGCAGACTTGCCACTGCTCTAGTGCAAAAAGAGCTTGTCCTGGATGTAATTAACTGGCTGTTATGGCCTCAGACAGAAGGGAACTCCTTCCCTGATTATAAACACAGCGAAAACAACTCCTTTGCAGTAGAGAGAATGCAAAACAGAGTCATGCTCAGCCAAACCACCACTGCTGTAAAGTCCAGATTGTTGCATAAATGGCAGTAAATCCTGGGCTGCTCCAACTGTCTTTGAGGCTATGCTAGTTCATGATCTAGCTACAGACAATCCCTCCCTTTCCCACCCCTTTGGTGACTGAGCAGAGCCAGGCTGAAAATTGCTCTCTCTTCATTTGGGCACTTATGCAGTTGAAATTGCTGTTTGTTTGAAAATAACAAGCAGATTTTAACTTGAATATACTGCTTAAAATACTGCTTTCTGCATGTAGGAAAGCCACTGGGAAATGGGGTCTGGTTTTCAGTTTGGAAAAGAACAAGTGGGTTGCCCTGCTCCAATCACATCTCTTAAACAGAAAGTGTGGGAGTATGCTCCTACTCCTCTCTTTTCCTCTCCCTTTTTTTCTCCCTCTCCCTCTTTTGTACTGAATTTTTAAATTTTTTAAAATTATTATTTTATTCTATTTCTGACAAGGTGTTAACTGATCTGATTCACCCACTCTGCTGGACTCTGCTTCAGGTCACAAGTGGTCCAGAGAATTTTTGGGAGCACTTCTCATACAATTGGGGCCCGTCCAAAATCATCCTGTGGCAAGTGGAAAATGAAGCTGTCATCAGCCCAGGATCAGCTCAGCATAAGGGCAGAGGAGCTCCTTCCTCTCACTCTATATTTCCTTTTAGTCTGTTTTTATTGCTGAAGAAAGTTTCAAGGGTAGGGAAACCCTCATGCAGCACCCCTTGGCTCTGGATCTCAAATCTATAAAGGAAAGAAACTTCTTATATTTGTGTGTTGGCTTGAATTCATTCCTTCAAGGAAAGACAGTTATAAGCTTCTTGATGGTGATTTCACCTACACAAATGCTCTGGTGGTCACAGACATTTTATAGCAAAATTTTAGTGATAGAAGCGTCCAGCTGATGTGGGACTATTTTGGGAGATCCAGCCTTTACTTAAAGAGCTGTTCAAAGCTGCTCCAGTCTTTCTTGCTTGTATTTTATTCAAAGACCATATTAGGGTAGGATGTGGTAGACCCTAGTCAGACATCAATTGTGTTGCCTTTATTTCCTAATTAGTAGTCCAGCTGTGCAAATAATTTACTTTTTTTGTTTATGTTTTGCTAGTTTAATTAAGGGTGTGGGGGACTGTTCCAGGTTAAAAATTTGGTTTCATTTTAAATTGCTGTTGAATAAAAAATAAAATGTTTTCAAAACCTTTTGAGACTGAAATCTTAATATTCTGTTCTGAAAATCTCGAAATGTTTTGGCTTTTAGAGAATGTTTTTGATTGGGACAATCTGATGAGCTTGATGTGTTTGTGAAAAATTTTGGTAATGTGAATTTATATTTTTTGGCAGACAAAAAACAGCTGAAATGCTTTCTTTAGCTCTAATTGCTCTTTTACATTGTACAATACATTCAAATAAATCCATTCCCTGATGCCTTCTCTGAGAAATTGTATCAAATCTATACCTGTAATGGAATGCTTTTTAAACTTTTTCTCTCCTCCACCCTCCCACCCTCTTTTTTATTTTTTTTTTGCTTTTTTTCTGCTGAACTATTTGAAAATGCAACTGCTAATATTTTCCAGGTTGGTACTAAAGCTGAAACAGCTGGTTAGAAACACTCTGCTTGTTTTTGTGTTCATCCCTGCACTCTGTTACACAAGGCAGCTTGAGCAGCCAGTAGCTGAAAACCTGACCACTTGCTGAGATCCATCTTTCATTTATTTTATCTCCTTGCCCGCGTTTACGTCTGGTGACGTGGTAAGCTGAAGAAAGAAAGTTGAGAAGGTCAGTCTATTGTGTTGCCTCTGGAGCCTGTGTGTTTGCCCTTCCTGAGTCTGTTTATTCTCTGAATCATTTGACACGCTGCACGTTCTGCTCTGACCTTCAGCCTATTGCTAGCTTCAGTGCCTTGCCCCAAGGCTACGGTTCTGCAATGCAAGGAACAGACTCTGGGGTGTCTCATCCCAGATTAAAATCCCCATGACTCAAAGCTTCCATCCAGTTTAACCTCACATTACTGAATCAAAATTGCTCAAAAACTTTTCCCAGCTGAACTACATTCTGGCCAACTTCATGGTTGTCTTGCCTTGTGCCCCTACCAGCATCTGATTAAATCTGAACTGGCCACATCAGTGGAAAATGTGACAAGGCACTCAGCCCTGGTTGTGGTTGGTTCCACTCAGAGCTGACCTGGCAAAGACAGGCACGACCCACTGCCCCCACTGCACTGCAGTGAAGCCCCAGCTGAACTGTTACCTCCATTCCCTTTTCAAACAGTCCCAAACAGTACAGCCTCCTTAGAAAAATTCCAGTCACCACCCTGGAAGTGTTCAAAAGACATGTGGATGTGACACTTGGGGACATCAGCAAATTTGCAGATGACACCACACTGAGCAGTGAGGTTGATATACCTGATGGATGTGATGCCATACTCAGAGACCTGGGCAAACTCAAGGTACATACAGCAGCACTTCTCTAAGAAAAGACTAAGAGAATTGGGATTTTTCAGCCCACAAAAGGCTTCAGGGTGGCCTAATTTCAGCTGTCTAGAACCTGAATGGAGCCTACAACAAAGATGAAAAGAAATTTTACAAGGGCATGTAGTGATAGGACAAGGAGAATGGATTCAAACTGAAAGAGAATAGATTTAGATGAGATATTAGGAAGAAATTATTTACTGTGAGAGTGATGAGGCACTGGAACAGAGAATTGGTGGATGCCCCCTCACTGAAAGTGTTCAAGGTCAGGTTGGATGGGCTCTGAGCAATCTGATCTAATAAACGGTGTGTCCCTGTCCCCACGGCTGTGGCAGTGGAACTGGATGCTCTGTAAGGTCCTGTCCAACCCAAACCATTCTATGATTCTGTGATTCTGTGACATGGTGTAGTGGTGAAAACGGTAGTTTGAGGTCAACAGTTGGACTCAGTCTTGGAGGTCTTTCACAACCACAATGATTCTATGGCTTTGTGACTTAATGACTGCACAATATGGCTGTGAGTGCTGAGTGCTGTAACCAAGCTCATGTATAGTGGCATAGCTTTTTAAGGCGTTATTTTTGTTGGTTTCTTTCAAATATTTTTTCTGTGTCAGAGATCTGGAGTAGGGAAATTAATGTTTCTGGCAGATAGGTGAAAGAAGTCAGCTCTCTACAGTCTATATCTCAATTTACTAATTCTTAGAAATTAAATGGAATTGTTTCAAAATAACCTAAAATGCTATGCTAACACTATTATAGAGAGATGTTGTTTGGAGCTTTTATTGTAGAATGATCTTTTAATTTATTTTTTATTTTTATGAGAGAACTCTGTGAAGCAAGCATTTACACGTAAGAGATGGGACAAAGAAAAACTCTCCCTATTATAGCTCCCCATTTGACTGTAGGAAAGGTGTTCATTACAGTTACACACCTTAGTCTTTTAGACTGGGTAGGTTTTGTTCTCTCCTGAGTTTTCCATGATTAGTAAAGTGTGTTTCAACAACATCTACAGACCTGAAATTACTGTGGGGGAGTTTGGTCTGCTAGAGATATTGCACAGAAAAGCCCCAGAGATACATGTCTTCTGAAAACTGTGAAAAGTAGCAAGGATTGAGCAATAAACCCAGCAGCCTATTTTATGTGATCAGTCTTATATAATGACTATTGCATGGAATTACCTGTGCCTTATTATGATGAAAAAGTGAAATAAACATATCTGAAAGGGAAAAGAAGTGTAAAGATGTTGAAACCAAAAATATTTGTAAATAGACAAATGGTACTGTCTCAGAAATCTTTCCTGTCTTAGCATGGTAGGGCATTTTTTCTTCTACCCATCTATGGAAATGCAAGCCAATATTTAAAAAAAATACTTACAAGAACATTCAAAAGGAGAATTAAAAAAATATCATATAATCTTTTGATTTAAACCAGGCTTTAATTTGGCACATCTATATCACAATTTGCTATATTTTCCTTTTATACTTACAACTGGAAATGAACCTAAATGCCACACATTTCTAGTAACTACATGGGATTTCAGACTTGCTAGAATCTAGTCATTCATGAGCCTTTCCCTTGCAGGTTTGCTTGTTCCTGTGCCATGCTCCATCCTCTGCTCTATCCTCTGATGCAGAGAGAGCTGTGGGCACTGACCTGAACTGATGCCATTTTTATTAGAGGGTAGGGAGAGCTCCTTCCCAGGCAGCTGGCAGGAGTGCTGTGGCAGTGCCATCTGCTTCAGCGCTGCCTGCTAGAATTCTCCCCTCACTTGATGTGCCATTGCCATCTAATCAAGACAAGGAAGTGGTTAATGTCAAAGGGGCTGTCATGGAAAACACTCCCTCCAGCCTGAAGAGCTGTCAGAAGCTGCAGCTATGCCTATTCTTCAGCTGCTGGTGTTCTTGGTGTTTTTTTCCACACCTCCTTTTTGAAAGACTTTGCTGTCTGGCTGATCTATGAACCTCTGTGTCTAACTACAGATCCATATGCTCAGAGAAACTGTTGTGCAACACTTCAGATAGACACTCTTAATTTTTTTTAAGCCTTGTAACAGCTTCCTGAAGTATACACAGGAACTGATTACCTCATGCAAAGGAAAATGTCAACTCCCTCCCCCATCTCCCATAAATAATCTTCCACACAACTGTAGACACTGACATATTTATCTCTTGGCCCCAAAGGCTGAGGTCTTTGGCAGCAGCTAGGAGTGAAAAAATTGAAAGATGCAGAGTTCCTTTCTACCTCTTCCCCAGTTTACAAGGACTCATTTGGCTGCAGGCCACTGAGTGATGCTGAGCACGCCCTGCAGGCAATTAGTTCTTTCATATGAGTGAACTACAATTATATGGGCACACAGTAAATTCATTATTTTACTGTCTTCTCCAGGCTACAGGGCCCCCAGTTTGTGCTTAGTGTAAGTGATAGGATTAGCATTATAGTTTAGTGTATAATTATTAGTTTAGTATAGAAATGTACTACAGAAAAGTCAGCTTGTCTGAGGCAGTAGAAGTATCTTAAACAGCAGAGTCCCTTGGTCTCTGCAGCAGGGAAAAGATTACATGGTAAAGTAGAGATGATTGTCTAGACATCCTTATATTACCTGGATGTGAGGCTGAAAGTCAGCCTTTCCAACAGATCAATTCATTTGATATGTGGAGGTAGCACCACCTGCAAAATCATCAACACTGATCAATGGTTTTTTTGCAGCCCTGCACACTAAAGAAATCAGAATATAACCACCAATGGGAGAGCAGTATCTGTGAATTCTTAATATGTTAATCACCTAAAGTTTATATGTCTCCAGTTTCACTTATTGCCAAACAACTTAAGGAGGATCTGTGTGATGTGGCAGCACAGCCTGACATGATGATGGCAGTGTGGCTGCCATTGGCTAGTTACTGCTTTACAATCACCAGGAAAAAATCAGGTGAAAAATGTAAATTTTAAAAATGAAGCTTCCTTTCTAAGAATTAAAACAAAGAATTCATCACTGATTTGACTTGCTCTGTTGAAGTTTTGAACTATTTTGAAGTGTAAGGTACTAGGACCTATTAGAGCCTCATCTCACCCTTCTCACAACATTAAGCCTTTTCCCAAGATACCAAATGGGAGAACATCTGAAGCAAAATTCATTAGTTTGCTGTAGTGCATCTGATTTTCTAGAAAAGCCCCAACAATAAACAAAACAAACCCAAATCTTTTTTTACTGTCTCTGTGACCTGCCTGCAACTCTTGTTTTCAGCTTTTTACTGTTGGAACCATAAATGTAGGCTTCCTGCATCCTTTCATGATCTGGGCAGCAGGTGGACAGGAAGTCATCAGTGAGGAACAGGAAACAGAAGGATTAGGAAACAGCCAAGGTCTATTCAGGGACGATGTGAGGCACAGCTAGAAGTGCTCCCCAAAGTGAGAGAAACTTGCCTCTCAGTGGGACAATACCATGGCAGTTAATGTGTTCTGCAACTGCTCTGCAATTAGGCTGAGTCTCCAAGAAACTATACCCTAAAACTAGTGAAATTCTCTATAATCATCTACATTATCAGGGGTTACCTGACAGTGAGCCACATATGTGTGTGACAGATGCATGGCATGTAAGGTAGATTACATTGGAATGAATGGTACTTTATGTGGTGGAGAAATCTGAGGATGCAGGATAAGGATTTTGAGAGCTGTTGTTACAGATTGCAGATGTTACAGGGTCTTCCTTACGAAATACATCAAACCAATGCTAATATTTTTATCATGTGCTTAACATCGATCCGCTTGCAGTAGAAACCCTCTACAGAAAAAGGTCTTGGTCCTTCTCTGCTTCTGTTTCTGTAAACAGAGTCACTTCCCTGATGCTCTTGAGGTTTTGTATCAAATGGTGCGAGTATAGTTCAAAGCTGCTTTCCTGTTACATACTGTTAAATGTCAGAGAGTTAAAAGCATTGTAGCATCATCTAGAGGCCAGACATAAACTACAGTGCATTGTTAGTCCTTCAGTTAAGTAAAGCACATAGATGGATGTAAAAAGATAGGATTCCAAGCAGGATTTTCCAAAGAACATAAATACCAAAAAATAGCTTTCCCAATGAATTCCTTACAAGCAGTGTTACAGTGCATAAATATATCTATACTATATATTCATAATTTTGTGCAGACAAATTTTCATTTTTGTCTTGCATGTGTAAATATATAAACAAAGGTGGTAGAATAAATATATAATCAAAGGTGGTAGAAATCTAAGTTTCATCTGTTTACAAATTTGATGGAGAGCTGACAAGTTAAATGAAGAGACAAGTATATATGCCCTGTTGTGCAGCTGCAATATATGACAGATTCAATTTGGGTAACAGCTACCTGACCCAAGATTCTCATTTTATTTAATATATGAAGAATAAACTTGGTTGTTTCCATTTGCCAGTTGTAAACTTTGTCTTTTTCTGAGTGTATTTAATATCCAGAGTACAAATGGCCTGTTTGAGCTCAGTTTTATGAGAAATGTCTTGCCAGCAAAGTCCAGAGGTTTTAGAAATGTATGAGAAGTGTGTGCATATGTGTGGGCAAGGAAGATTGACTTCAATAAAGACAGGTAAAGGATTCAACTTCCACTGCTATGCAGTGGGATTTGGAAGATTTCCCAAGACTGACTAGAAATTTGTTTTAAAAACAAGTTTCTAAAGCTAGCCTCTCTTCATCCAAGTAGCTAAGAGGGCCTTGCAAATGTCAAGAAGTTATGTCATTTTCACTTTGTAGAATTGGAAACTGAGCACTTTGCTGATTTATTCAAACTGATTTACTCAAATTGATACAGTGAACAGGCAGCATTGAAAATGAAGCTTGCTCCCCTGTGCCTTATTCCTGTGTATGGAGTGAGGCCTGCTGGCCTCTCTAAGAGGAAGGTTCATGTGGCTGACCAAATTAATTGTCCACAGATGTATATCAGACTAGAAATACAGATGCAGCAGTACTGGACTGTTGTACAGATTTACTGCCCTTTAAATCCAGTGTTTCTTTCTGAGACATATCTTTCTCAAATCAGAAAATCTCCTGGGAAGTCAGCACTGCAGATTGTTTCATTGCACTGGCAAACTCCTGAGAAGATGGGCTTTTCCTTTTACAGTCTGAACAAACAAAACAGGCCAGCTGAGATAGGAACCAATGAGCAGCCCCCAGATACAAGGAACTAGGGAGAGCAGAGCCAGACCAGCTGAAATGTTCTCCCAAGCACTTTTTGCTCTTTGTTCTTTGCAGTTTTGGTGAATGTCTCTGAAAGAGTCAGTGGCAGGGGAGCTTCTTCTTCTGTCTAAACCTCAGCAGTCACCAGGCATGTCAGTGCAGGATAGGATTTTGGTTCTTTGGGAAGCAATAGACCATTCTCTGAAACATCCCCCTCTCTCTACATGCACAGCTTTCATTGAAACAAATCTCCTTAGCTAACACCCTTTCTGCATCTCCCCAAAATGCAAGATTTTGGGTTCAGATTTCATGTGCAAAAAAACATTTGGTTTGGACTTCTTTCCCACCAGGGATCTGTGGTTGTGGCTGTATGGATGTTAGTTGAGCAGCAGAGAGTTTGTTAACACCTTTTGTGATTTTAGTTTGCCTAAAACTATCCTGTCTCAAGTATTCATATAAAGTCTCTGAAAACACTTGAATCCAGGAAACTGAGATTATTAAACAAATAGCTACAGTTAAACTGTAGAGTTCAGGAGCCTGACTTTGGGAAAGACAAAGAGCTTTTTACATATAATTACATCTATTTGTACTTTAAATGACACATGGAATTCTTCAGATATTCATGTTTAATCAGGTGTGTAAATACATTGAACTAAATAAAAACTCGCTTAGGGTTCTTCTTTAATGCCTGGTCTATTTTTTGTACGTGGAATAATAGTCAGAACATTAAAAGCATAGTTTATTTTAGAGATATTTCTCTATATGTAGGGTTAATATGAGTACCATATGAAGTAAAATTAGAAGTAGAAATTAGATTCTAAAATTAGTATTTCACTGATTTTATCCCATATCTTTTTCTTTCCTTGGGACATTCCCTTGGAAAATTCCATAATTAACCCTTTGCCATTTCAAATTAGATTTTCAACTAAAAATAACAACATTAAATTAAAACAATTAAAATGATAAAGCTCATCCAATAATACTTCCTTGACTAAGAATAGTAAAGGATAATACAAAGAAGCTAGGTAATTAAAAATGTATGTGCTTTGGAAGTGAAATGGTAGGAAGTACAAAGAGAACTAAAATGGCTCTTGCTGTTTCATATATACATGCATTTAAATTATTGCTTTCAAACTTATTTGAGGCCTATTGGTTTAAATTCTTTAACCCACTGTTGTGAAACCTCTATGTGGAAAAAATAAGATGGTTCCATTTAATTTCTTATCTTGTACTTCTTCTATCACTTTTCCATTGGAGATGAACTGTGATTAGATCCTGGAGTAAAGTTCTGGTATTTTCCTATGAGGGCAGTTTGAGCCTGTTTTTATGATGGCCTTAATCCCACTGTGGTGCAATCAACTTGACCTTTGTGGAAATAATTGATTTGTATCTTAAATTTATACTCTGACAGTTTTAAGATGGATGAAGGATTTTGGTCTCAGTGTTGAGATTTCTGTGAAGAAGGATGCTGGAGCCCCATTGGCAATTGGTTTTAACCACAAATTTAAAATTGCAGTTGTATATTATTTAGATAAGTTATAGTTTCAGAAGTGCCTGAAGCACTGCTCAGGTTCAAGGGTTTCCTCTTGCTTGTTCCCTCTTGTGGTTTTCCTCATTAGCAGCTCCAGGAATGAGTCATTAGTGGTGTCTAAAAATTTGGATTTAACACCAGGCCATGATGTGACATTTCCTCAGTTAGCACAGTCCTTTCTGATGGTGCCTGTTAAAATTTTTCCTGCCACCCCAATGTATCTTGTATCTAGCAAAGTCAGTAACATTAACTTAGTTGGTGGTAGAAGGATTTCTCACTATTTAAACTAAAAGTTTGGACTAATAATATGTTTATGTGAAAATATTTTCACTGTTTTAAAAATAAATGAGAAAAGAAGCATGCACATGCACACACAAACACGTGCACATTCACATCTCCACACACACAAAGGAAGTCATGAGGTTATACATTCTGTACCTCAGGGTGCAGCTTTTGGAGAGCACAGTACTGGGGTGCATTCTAATAAAAGAGCTGACTTCAAGTTCAGTGAATGGCAGTGGCACTGGAACTAAATTATCTTTAACGTGTCTTCTAGCCCAAACTATCCTATGATTCTATGAATGTGAAATCACTGAAAAAGTGCTTTTCTACTTTAGTAATGAAACTGTAGTCAGCTGATGATTTTCCTTAGACTTTTCTGATTTTATTTTAAATATTAATGCCAGACATTATCACTGAGTGTGAGGTAGCACATTGCTGATGAGGTAAAAGCAAGTGCTACCACAGACAAGGACAGCAGCCTTCAAGAATAGAATCAGTGTAAACGCTCATTCTCAGTTCCTGCTGGCTTAAATGACTATTACATTTTTATTTGCCTAGTCTAATATTTTTGGCCATCTCATTTTTTAATACTATGAAATCTTTCTTCTCTACCATCCCCTAGGGTATTTTCTTTGCAGAAATCACATTCCTTAGTTTTACCACTTCAAATCCTACATGAGTTTAGCTAGAATGTGACTTCCTGGAGATGTTAATAATACCAGGAGGTCCTTGAATAGGTATGTATTTTGGTGGGTTTTTTTCTTAATATTAGTGCAAAAGGTTAAACCTCCTTAAACCTTCTTTAGGACCTCATTACCAAACAAGCTAGAACTGTAGAACATGTAAATATATATGTTAGTTCAGAACAAACTTTCCAATGTTGTTAAAACAATTAGATTAATATAGAACAACTGTAACATTGATGTGTAGAATGGCATTGATTCAAAAATGCTGTGCCAGACCTTAGATGGTTATAAATAATATTCCCTTTTATACACATACACAGAAAAATAAAAAAGTTCAAATTATTGGAGCATTTGGTTAAACAGCACAGGCATATGCTACTGTACTCAGGGTGTTCTGAACTCAAAGGACACATAAAACACTTTGAGTCTTGGGAACATTTTCAGCAAAAAAAAAAGATAATTACTTCACATTGAGAGCTTAGAATTTCTATGATTTCATCTTATTTTCTAGACATTTTATTTTTAGAAGTCCCTGATTACTTCTTAGTATAACTCTGCTGTCTCCATCTAAAAGTACTTGTGCAAGAAATGACTGTCCTGCTATCTAAAGTCCCTGTGCAACAAATTCAGTATAAATATTTCTCTTGCTGTGCTTTAAGAGCAATAAAACTTGGCTGATGAGACTATAAGCCAATCTTTAACTAGAATACATTTTCCCTTTGGGTGTAGTCACTTACTGGTAGCTGCTAACAAATGGCTAAAAAGATACATGCAGCTATGTGTAAGTGAATCTGAAATTGAAAATATTTTAAAATTTTCCTGGTTCTTCCTCTCTTTTTTTTCTTCCTAAACTTTAAGTCCTTTGAACAATATGTGGGAAGTGTACAACATACGTGAGCCTTGGTAACACTCCATACTCTGCACCCTTCACGGTGGCTCTAGCAAATAGGGAGAAGCAAATACAAAAGTGTGGCAGTATAGAAAGTAGAAAAAGCCTTGGTTTGTTGTTACAAAAACCACTCTATTATCATCAGTGTGTTCAGCACAAATCCAAAACATATCCCTATCCCAGCCACTGTGAAGAAAGTTAACTCTGTCCCAGCCAAAACCAGCACACTAGATTATTTGAATGAATATGGTTTTGAACGGAGCCTTGCATCTGGTGGAGGTGATAAAATGTGCTTGTTGGTTGTGATCAATATTTGTAGGTATTGTCTAAACAATGCTTCTTCCATGCTTAAGCAGAGCCTGTGCTTGGGACTCTGAAGAAAATAAAAGGTATTTCAAAGAAAGTTTTAGATATGGGCATTGTATGTGTCTTCTATTCCTTGCTACCTGATCTTGTGACAGAAATCAACAGCACTATTATCCATGAGAGCAGAAGTGGAAAGTTTTATCATAGTAGCACAGTACCATAGAGTAAGACTAATGCTGTGAAGGATCCATCATATTGCTCCTAAACAGTACCTGTGAACAGGTGATCTAACTTTTTAAATGGCACTTATAATTGAGATAAATGGATGAACTCATACTGTAAATTAAATATCAGTAATATTTGACAAAGTAAAAAGAATCAAAATCTTGGTGTACATTTGTTCCCTTATGACAAATTCTGAGTTAATAGAAAGTGAAACAGCACAGGAAAACTAGATTTTGTCTTATGGTAGAATAATATAACCTGAAGAATTGTACTTAAACTGTGATTTTTATAAGTTGCTAAACCTGACCAATACTATGTCTCGCAATATCTAGAGGCTGAAATAGAGGGTTGTCAATGTTTAAGATAAAATACATCTATTAGAACAAATCTTTAGCTGAAGATTCTAGGAAAAAAATAAAAGTGAAAGAGAATGGAACCAAAACTGTTAAATACATGAGTTGGCTTATGCAGTGGAAAACTACATAAAAACAGGGTCCTATTCTTATTGCTACATATCATTCCAAACATATGCTTTTTCCATTTCTGAGTTTTGTGTAATAAAATATTAATGGGGCAATGAAGTGACTCCTTGGAAAGGGAGGACGTTCCATATGAGAACTAACTTTAAAATGCTGTGAGACCTTGGGGGCAGTTTTGCCCTTGACTTCACATGAGTAGTAGGTCATGGACAAAGCCTTTCCAATAGCTGCTGAGTTCAGGAATCTGTTTGGTGTGAAACAATCTACAAGATCATGAATTTCCACTAGAAAAATAAGGAACAAGGTCTGCTAAAACTTATATGTATCAAGAGAGGTATAGGCTCTGATGCTTCTGGATATCGTGACAATGTATATTATTATAATTTTTGTTTTACTACAACCTCTTGACCTGGCTTATTCCAGCCATGGATTTGGAAGTAGCTTCCAAGTATTGGTGTTCTCCACGCAGTTGCTACAGTTTAATGAACGTTCTGCCCTGCAGAATGCCAGCAAACTTTGAGCTGTATCAGCATTCTTTGACCAAAGCCTCCAGCTCTACTTGAACATGCTTGCTGATAAAATAAAATAGCCTATTCCTCTGGAATTTCATGCTTCTACCTAGGGATTAAAGATATCTCTTTTTATTTTAGAGTAATTTAAATGTCCTTATTGAGATCTGCTAAAACAAAAGATGGTACTAGATGCTCATGTTTTACTGCTTGCATGCTGCTCTGCCTTGTCTCTACTGCAGAAGAAAAAAAGTCAAATAGTTGCCTCATGGGAAATAAGATGTAAATTAACAGGAGTGAACCATTAGAACAGATTATATAAATTTACAATCTTTTGGAATTTCTAATATGTTCCTAAAAGATAAAACGTCTATGGAGATGGCTGTAGTTCTAGTCAGTTGATCATAATTGCCTTGTTATCATAGTACTCCCTATAGGGCCCCGCAGTAGTCATAACCTGCACTTTCTCTAACACAAAAAACCTGCATCCCTCCAAGGGTGCCTTCTATGCAGAGCTGCCACTGAATCTAATCCTTCATCTCAGTGCATTATGGTATTGAAGAATGCTCCCAGACCTGCCATATAATGTAAAAGCCTTTGAAGTCTGAAAATGCCATTATCAAACTTTTAAATAGGAAAAGACATTCGGTATTCTTAAATACTTGAATTATGTGTTCTCATTATAGAAAGTAAGTATATGAATTGTACTTAACTGAGTGATTATTGTTTTAAAGAGATTATTCCTTCAGTAATGGCACCTTAAAAGTAATTTCTTAGGCTGGTTTTAACAACACTAGGTATAAATAGTAATCTAATTATACTTAGGAGAGATTTATAGCTCTTATTACTCTCGCTTTAAAATTTCAAAGGGACTGACATGAGTAATCAACATATCCCATACTGTGAATTCATCTTGCTATTGTAAAAAACACCTGCCAATTGCTTGTCTGCAGAATGATATGCAATGCTGCACATATTATTTCAGGAATTAGTGATACATGTGCATAATGTATGCATTTTTTTTTAATGCCGAGACATAAAATGGAATGCCCCTGATAGAAGAGCTTAGATTTCCAGTTCTTAGGTTGTTTCCTTAATACTGTTTCTTCGGATATATTTTTTTGTTTCTTTCTGGATTTTCCAGCCAAATTATTATGCAGGGCATGGTGTCTCTATATGAATTATGCAACACACAGACAAATGACACTAAAAGCATATTGTTGAAGTTTCAGAGACAAGTACATTTATTTGGAAACACCAGATCTAAAGATGCTGGCCTATGTACATTATGATGGTCTTCATTTACATGGTCTTCCTTTAGTTCTTGCATAGAATTGAAGTCTTATTGGCTACACCTCTACTAAATGAAACAGGGCAAGTAAGTATATGGGTTTATGTGTGGGATTACAAATCTCCATACCTGATGCTCTTGGTATGTTTTTTTTATTCAAGCCTGAGAACATCTGCACAGTCAATGCATGAACATGAGCTGGGAACCCAGGTCACTTTCTGATAGATTGTTTTGATGAAGCCAGCCTGTTTGTTGGGAGACAAGCAGAATTTATCTATGCAGATCTAGATTGTGCTGTTGCTTGCTCTCAGCCAAAGAACAGTCTTACTCATTCAGGCATAGGTGCACACATTATTTTGGGTGATTAAAGAAGACTGCTACAGGAAAATGCATTTGTTCACAGAAGTCTGCTCCTCCTCTGCATTTTCTGCAAGAATAGAAAGTAAATGGGTAAAAATAAAAGTAAGAAAAAGGACGGAACAGTCAACTGCAGGAAATCAGAAATCCAGGGAAAAAACGCCACAAAATATTAAAGAGTAGAGCGTTAGTTCAGAACTGACATATCCTGATTCTTGACTAAGCCAATCTGCAAAATTTATATGTTTATGTCTTAATGCATCAGCATGCAAGTCTTATATTAGACAACTATAGCCTTGATTCTAGCCTTTCCTTTTTTCTAGGTGTTTGATTCTGCAAATTTAGCAAACGAGTGTTCATCATGTACATGTATAATGTCTCATTGTTCTGAACATTGGATCAATTTTCTTCTAGAATGGCTAATCACAATGGTTTAGACAAACTGCTCAGATTTCTGATGCTTGAGTTTCAGATTAATTGATTGAAAGTTGTTGTCCTATGTGAATGATCATCACAAGGTGACCATAATATATGTTAATAATATCATTTCTAATACTCAGACAAAGTGGAATGTTGTGCCCAACTTCAGGCTCTGCATATACATGTTCTCTGCTGGGCACAAAGCTTTCTACCCATTGCAAGCTTGATGCCTTTTTCTCTTTCTCTGCTAAACTGTTTCTGTCTTCTTTTCCTTACCATCTTCTCCAATCTCAAACTCTATTGCCTCATAAGAGTAATTTCCTCCCTATTTTTCTTCCCAACATTCTCCCAGTTTGGAATATATTTGCCTAGGCATTTCTTTCTGCCTCTTTTTCTTGTGCACCACTCCCCTGGTTTTGCTATTCGGTTTTTCCTCCTATCCTTCCCACACTGAAATGAGATGATTTCTTGCCACATGCTGCTAGCAGGGGGATTACTGGGAAGGGTGGAGAGACAGGTTCTTGGTCACAGTTTCAGCCATTACAGCAAAATTCTGGCTCTGCCAGCCACAGCAGCCTTCGGCTGGAGTGTATCCGTTCTGGTTGCACACGTGCAGCCCGGCAAGCCAGGGGATCTCTGAGGGAATGGAATATTCTCACTCATCCTCGGGGAGAGCCACATGTGCAGCCTAGGAAGCTACTCAGAACAGTGAGACCCTCAAGTATATTTAATGCAGAGGAGATCTTCAGGGACTTTTATATGAGAGATTCTAAATTTTTTAATGACCCTGTATAAGCTGAGTTCTTTTTCCCCCTCCATCCCCAGGCCTGTATCTTTGTTGAGGCAACAAGAGTGAGTGCGGACTTTTAAAAAAGAAATTCAAAAAACCCCTGACACAAACCTACTGCAGGGTTTTTTTAATATTGCAAATACTTTTCTTCATTGCTGGAAGCAGCTAAATATTTTTAGGGTAAGTTCCCACTCCCTCCTTCCTGCGAGTAATGTGGGCTAGTATTTGCTGTGTTCCATTTGGGGAAAACTTTCTTTCCTGGCCTCCTCAGACCATCTCATAAACTTTTAAAGGGATTTAATTAAGTAACTTTCTTCTTGTAATAAAATTACCTAACTTCCTTCATGTGTTCCCATCTAACTTCAGCATGCTCTCAGGTTTCTTGTGTGCTGCCACTCTCTGGGCTGTGTGGTCATGAGTAGAGGTGATATATTGGTATGATTAAGTGAAATGTGCATAGTTGATTAGCTTTTCATTGGGCAGCCACCCAGAGCACTGAAACTGTAGAGTGGGAATGCAATACTGAGGAAAACTTAGTCTAGATATTCCAAAATGGAGAAAAGGTGCTGCCAAGTGTAAATTAAAACCATTTGGTCTGAATACTGAGGATAATTGTCTCCTTCATTCACCAGGTTTAGATATAGTCTGCACTGCTTGGATGTTTATTTTGTATCATATTCTGGTTCCACCATTAAGCTACTATGTGCAAGTCTCATCAGACACACTTGTTGAATAGTCTTACCCTTGTGGAACAAATCTCCAGATCAATAGCTCTTCATATATAACTATAATCATATAAGGATCTGTTTTTCTCTTCAAGTCAGTTTTATACTGCTGTCACTTTGCTGCATTCAGTGCTACACAAGGATGTAAATGAGACACAGACTTTGCCAACTGCCCTTTCAGATAGAAAACCCTCTTCATATCTACCTTTTCACCTCTCCAAACCTGCTCTGCTTTGGAAGAAAAGGGTGGGCAAGAAACCACCATCCCTAGATAACAGCCATCCTACATACTTCACCCTTTATATTGCTGAGGTTCAGGGGAGGGCAATCTTTGTTAAATGTTTTCAAAACTAAATTTCAGATATCAAGGACATTATGTTCACACAAGAATGAGCATGAACACAGGCTTGTACATGCACAGGCACACACATGTAGGAGGATACATATATGCTCACACAGAACATTGTGTGAGTGCACACACACACACGGTCAAAGACTCAGAAAAGCTGCCTGACAGTTTTTATCTTAGTGTCTTCTCAGATTAGCAGAGAAGCTCTTCTACAACTCTGTTCTTCTAGACCTAGAGATACAACATCAACAAAAGACCATAAGATCTTTTTTATCCCAAATTTTAAGTAAGGATCTTATAAAGTTCTCACCCTTATATCACTAGCCCTTTCTTTTTTATTATTTTTGGCACCCTATTGTTGGAAACATTTTCCTAATATTTATTCTGTATCTTCACAACTGGGATTTTAACCAATCATTTTTGTCCTAGCCATGGTGGATAAAGAGATTAGATGGTTCTTCATGGCAATCTTTTCCATATTTTAAGACAAACGTTCTTCACGAGGCCCTCTTCTCTAGACTAAAGAATCCTATTTTTTCTTTACAGTCTCTGTTCTCCTGTGGACATCCAGAAGCTGCTGCCCTCCTAGAAGACTGCTCCTACAACTGACACAATGCCCAGGAAAAGTGAGAGTATTCCTTATATAAAAGGATATGCTTCTTTTTTTACCTCTTCAATTGTGTATGTTATTTTTTTTTCAAACAGAGCAGTTAGTTGACTCATATGCAGTTTGAAATCCCTCAAATTCTTTTCTGCAAACCTTCTGATCAGCTGGATTTTTCCCCTATTAAATTTATAGAGATACTAATTCTGACTTAAGAACAGGAGTCTGCATTACTCCTTTCTGACCTCATCTGTTTATCAGAGTATTGCTCCAGTGGACAAAGACCTTTTCCATTCTAGTCTTACACTGTCAGAAGTGCCTGCTAACCACCCTGTTTGATGATGTTTTCAAAGGCCACTAAGGTTTTCTTTCTCTGTTTGCTAATGAAACTATAAAATACCGTGGAATTTGGGAGGTCATGTTAAAAAAAATATGTGCTGTTTAATTGTGAATGCTTATACCAACATTTTAAAAGCACTTTTCAGCCAACTGTGCACCCATCTCAGAATAACGTAATTCAGCTGTATTTCCTAGCACACTTTCAAGAGCCTCAGTCACTGGAGATATTCAAGAACTGCCCAGATGCAATCCTGTGCCATGTGCTCTAGGATGACCCTGCTTGAGCAGAGAGGCTGAAACAGATGACCCACTGTAGTCTCTTCCATCCTTGCACATTATCTGATTTTTTGATTCTGTGTGTGCTAAAAACAGTCAAAAATTCACATCAGTAGAGGGGGAAAAATTAATATTCTGCCCAGGCATAATGCCTCTTTTATTCTCTTTGAATTAACAACTGAAAAACTTAAGATACTTACAGGGGCCTATGAAAGTACAAAATGTAAGAAGAGTGATGCAGAAGATTGTTATTTCTTTTACCTGAGTCTTCGGTTTTACTACTTTTTTCACATTGAAGTTCATTGCTAAATTATCTTTTTTGTAATAAATATTTTTCTATACTGATATTAATTGTTGCAGGTCAGGTGACAATAAAACTTCTTTGGGCTCAATTTCTTGTGCAGGTATAAATGAGAAAAGAATACAACAGATTTCTTTTCTTTTTAAAAGCACTCACATTTGCTTCTGGGGTTATGAAATGCAGACCTGTTGTACTTACATGTACAAGTATGACCTGAAATTTCATGCTACAGATAACAGAAACCTCTTGTTTGTACTTCAGCCTCATTTGCTGCCAATTGGAAAGCCTGCTTCAGCCAACTGAGACCTTGATTTGGTGAAGTGCCTTAATTTGTGCATCATTTGATGTCTGTGAAAAGGCCAATCTTCTCCAGTGTGGTTATTTGTATTTTTAAAGGATGTACATGTTCCTTCATGCGCTTTTCTGGGGTCAACTTTTGTTCAAGTGAGGAAAGATGGGATATTAATTGAAATAAGCCATCTTGTTTATAAAGTGGGCACTTGACTGTAGAAGTATTCTCATATTTTTTATGACTTTTAAGTTTATTTGTGTCTCCATGGACAAAAGGCCAGTTCCTTTTGATGAAATGAGCTCTGGAAGCTAATGATGGAATAGTTTTAATTCTTTCGCTTTCTGATCCTCAAATTCTTTGAGTTGGTGCATAGTTCTTTCTTGGTTAGTTCTGTGGAGGCGTAATCTCTAGTGGGGAGGGTTAGTTTTCACATACTTTACTGTATGTCCTCACTTTGTAACTTACTGTACTCTGAGCCCATCACATGGCTGGGGGAATGGTATGTTTACATTTGTTGGTTCCTGGGACTGAATTTCAGTGTGACTCAGAAATGCTTTGTCTGCGGACATTGAGTCATGGATAAGGGCTTTCTTATGTCTGGCACGTTGTTAAATTCCATTCTTGACTGGTGGCTCAGTGTTTTTGGAGAGATAGAGCACTGAACATAAATTTTAAATGAGCTAAAGGTTTGGGATGCAAGGCCTAGGAGTTTACTTCCTGCTATTTGTAAGGTTAATGTGCACATAGAGATGATGTCATTATTTTAAATCTTGTTGGCTGTATTGTCTCATTCCATGGAAGCACTACTAAATTGGGGGGATTTTCAGATGCTGAGCTTTCCTTCTGTTCAGAGCTCTGAATTCATAGAATAGTTTGGGTTAAAAGGGACATTTAAAAGCCACCTACTCCAAAACCCCTGCAGTGAACAGGGATGTCTTCAACCAGATCAGGCTATTCAGAGCTTCATCCAGCCTGGCCTTGAATGTTCCCAGGAATGGACACCTACTACCTCTCTGGGCAACATTTCCAGTGTTTCACCACCCTCACCATAAAAAATTTCTTCCTTTTATCCAGTCTAAATCTATCTTCTTTTGATTTAAAACCATTTCCCTTTGTCCTGTCCCAACAAGCCCTGAAGATAAAAGGTTTGCTCTAGCTGCATATCAGATGCAGTACAACCCCAAGTGGAATTCAGCCAGGGAATAGTCCTTTTGGAAGTGTTGAACCATGTACATGGAAGAGTCATTTGTTTAATGAGATTGGTTCAAATCTGAAATAAACCCTGTGAACTGCATATGGGGTGGAGGTGTCAGCAGTGACTGCTGCAAATATCTACTCTGTCACACAACTTGCTAGCAGAGATATAAGTGATGACTGAAGTTTTCCTGTTCTTGGAAGCTCTTCTTTTGTTGGTTAAATCATGATCTTGTCCTGATACCTCTAAGAAACAATAAGCTTCTAGCAGCCACCATGTTTCCTTAACTAATAGCCAAGGGCAGCATACTTTGTAAAGTTCAGGTGATTTGAGACTGCTCATGTGTATCTAAAATGCTTCCAGCTAGGATCATGCAAGCCATAATATGTGAGTTAGCTTTAGCCGCTGTCTGTTAAATCTATTAAACTTTTAGGTGCTCAAATCAACTTTGTCAAGATTATTCACAGACTCTTCTTTAATCTTGTATTCTTGTCATTCTCTTTGGTCTCACTTGATTGATCTCTTTGAGGATTCTTCTTGAAGTTCTTAAATAGTTCATTATTCATGGGGTCAGACAGGCTTCTTCAAACATGGGAGATCCCACTTCCAGAACCGGGAATGCATGCAATCATTTTTAAGTCCTGCAGTGGTGGTCTTTTTTGTGCTGGAAATTAAACACCATTTTATAAGAAACTGCAATAGATGCTTTACTCTGTTTTAATAATGAAAGATGACAATGGTATGCTTTCTACCTTTGAGTTGTAATTAAGAAGATGTTACATGTCTGGACTAGGTAGTATAAAGGACAGAACTGGAGCTTATAAATTTGTGATAAGGCTCACACTGTGCTGGGGCTTAGGCAGGAGGATGTGTATCTAAAGTAGAACACTCATACAGCTTTCAAAGAAGAGGGAACTGGCTGCCCTACTTATGACCCTTCCCTGTTGGCTGGGCGAGAAGGAAAAGTAACTTATAAAGTCTACCTTTCTTACTTCAAAGGAGAAAGTAACTGGGAAAAGGACAGAAGAAGGAAAAAGAAACACAGGGATTAAAGGAAGCACCCAAATATATTCAAAGTGCTGATCCTTGCCTTCAGGAACTTGTTTTACTGCCTTGGTTAGCTGAATCATGAGGTTGTTTTTATATATTCCCCCAAGATATTCAAGCTCTTAAAAATTCTTGGAAAAATTCCAGTTTTTCTCCAGAAATATTTTCCACTCTGCCTCTAGGATTTCAGCATAGGATTTGCTGTCAGATTTTTAGGGCTTGATTCAGTCCAAATTTTCACATCTCTTTTGTGGGACATTTTGAGAGTTTGCACAGCAAGAAAGAGAGAGGGAGAGAGAAAGGAGAAAGAGAGAGTAATGTAGGGTAGCAGCAGGAGACAGAAATTTCTCCACTTTGATTAGAGAAGAGATGGAGAGGGCAATTTTCATAAGAAATCATTTCTCTAATTACTTCATGTATTGACTCCTCTGCTGCTCAATACCTGCACAAGTCTTCACTGCAGAGTGAGTGTGCAGTGCTTTAATTGCCTTGTTAAAGAGAGGAATCTCTCCACAGCACAGAACCATGAAGTCTTGCAGGCATCTCATACTGCACTAAAGGTATTCGATACCTTGGTACTGTAATTATTGGCCTTTCCTGCTTGAAGACTTATGAATGTCTTTTTCTTGGTTAACTCAATCACTCTGCACTTTAAACTTCATATAAAGTTCTGACATGGATGATCTTAACTTCCAGTCAAATATCTGCCCTGGAAAGCCACCGGTCTCATTCTCAAGGGTCTTAGCTGTAACTCTGACTGTCCTGTCACTGTTCAAAGGAGGACCACATGGGGTTTTACCCCTCTTGCTTTTGCCTCACTTAAAACTCATTCCTTATAATTGTATTTGAATTCTTGACTGTCTGACAGAGGTACCTGATATTTTCAGCACTGTCTTTCTCTCTACTGTATTTTCCAAAATAGATGAGAAAAGAAAACACAGAATATTAATTAAAATAAAAATAAAGCCAAAGTAGCTGTCTATGTGACTCCAGTCTATTGAATTTTATAAATGGTGACAGAAATATATAATAAATCTTAACTGAATGTCTGCACCTGTGATTCTGTGTTGAATGCTGGTTTGGTGGGTTTTTTTATTATTTTGTTTTGGGGTTTATTTTCTGTTTTGTTTGTCTTTTTCTGTGTAACTGTTTTGGGTTTTTTCTTTCCCAGTTACTGATTTTTGGAGGAACTATATGAAGCACACAGACAAACAAGGTGAACTGGGATTGAAAGAGGTGTGATAGCTCAAGGAATCCGTGTGCTCAAGAAAATTAATTATTCTTTGCTATGTGAAAATGTGTCTCTGCACGTGAAACCTTAGTAACAACTGAAAAGTGAAGAACGGGTGTCTGGGATTTTGCATTACGATGTAGGCTCATTCTCTGAGGACATTAAAAAATGCCTCAGCTTGAGGCAAAACATTCATATATCTTTGTTTCTTCTGTTTCTAGCTACCTGGTGAAGTACCCTTGAGTTTACTTTGATGTGCACAGAAAAAAATTTAAGAAGTTATGCCACACATTTAATCATCACTGTCCTTAGTAGACAGGGATGGTGTGTTTATTTTACTGGCAGAGAAGTTATACAGATCTCTCTCCACACACTGTTCCCATGTCCACACCTACACAAAATCTGCTGTCTTGCTTTGACTGGGAAATGTCAATTATCCAGTGGTTTAGGGCTGGCAGCTCATTTGAGTTGTCTGTAAATTACAGTCCTCTAGGATGATACCAGCAGAAAGCCTTGCCAAACCCCATCACAAACCACATACCCCATCACACTGAGCATGCAGAAATTAGGGGATAGGTGAGGGGTCACTGTGGAAGTTAACCAACATTTATCCCATTTCTACAGTAAAAAAAAACCCAAGAAATTGCTCAATATATCTAGTATGGTTTGAGTTACCTGATTTTTTTCCCCACTTGACACAGTGTCAGGTTGTTATAGATACCTTTCAGGTCCTGTGTAATATTTGATATTGCTATCTGGATGTCTTAGACACCTCAGGATGTCTTAAATATCCTAAGCACTATATGCCATGTGTGGACAACTGAGGTCCTCAGAGTTCAGATTACCGGAAATATAAGAAATAATTTGTTCAATACATTATAGGATGTATGATATATACCATTAAATAAACTCTGTAGACAGTTGGAGTCTTCTGGGAGTCAGTATGTTTTGTAGACAGCTCCAGATGGAAGCATGCAGACACATCAGGTGCCACCTGAGGCATCCTAGAATCTGAAACTTTCCCATGGGGCTGAATGCTCAGACCTACAGAAAACACTCCCTCCCCACCTCCCACAGACACATGTTTTGTGGGATGCCCTTGGGCATCTAAAATGGCATCATGTTTAGGTGGCTGGATCTCAGTGCACAGCTTAACCTCAGGAGAACTCAGGTGCCTGAACTGGGAATTGCCCAGAGGATCTCAACTGTGGTGTGCAGTTCAAAGGATGACACAGAGGGAGTATTCCACCATGCCCCTGAGATGCCCTCTACCTCTGCACCCTCAAGGAAGTGCTCTGTCTTCCTGGATTTCTAAGCAACAGTTCTGATTAGGACACAGGGAGTAGCTTGTCTCTGAGATCAGTGTCATGGAATCTGTTTCCAAAGCTGTGCAGTCCTTCTCATGGGCCAGAGGAGCATCATCTGTCTCTCTCCCCACTGCCCTGTTCAACTGCAGACCACTCTTTATCTTCCCACTCCATTCAACTTCCTGGACTCCTGCCCCAAAACATTTCCCCCTGGACTCTTTACCAGTTGAAGTCAGAAGAAGGTCAGCTCACAGTGTAAATGTTTACACAATAAACTTTACTCTTTCTATACTTGAAGATAACTCTCCATGTTTTAACCTCCCAGTGAACCTCATGATAGTGGTAGGAAGTCTGTTTTCTCAGCGAGCCTTAGGAAAAAAAAAAATAAAATAGAGGAATATGTAGGTCAGCCTGTTTTAGAGAGCCTGTGAGCTGAGGCGAACCACTACCTCAGGCATCAGTGTCAGACAGACTATTTTCCAATTCTCCTGTCCTAGGAAATCTGATTATTTGTGTCTTGAGGTTTGTGGTGTTTGATGCCTTTGTTTAAATTCTTCCTCCTGGAGTCCTGTGATGTTGTTTTTCATTGAAAAATAAATTAACTTAGCCTTTACTATAGTATAGGAAAACTGAAGACATGAAGCTCAGATGTTCAAGGGTTCAAAAGGAGACTGAAGATGCAAGTTGATTGTTAAGATTTTGTGAAGGGCAGAGAAGAAATGGAGAAGACTGAGTCAAAATTTTGAAATTGGCAAGGTATACCTTTTCCCAATGCATTTTTTATCACTAAGCCCATACAACTTCTCTCTTTTTTAGCTTATTTTATTTTTTTAAAAGTAGAAATATTCATTAAATATTGTAAATATTTTTATGTTCCATTTTCTGGACTTTTTTTCTTGTCTCTGAAACTGTCTTGCTTTTGTTTTGTTTTCAGTTTTCTTTTTTTCTTCTGTTTTGTTTTTCCCTTGAACATCATAGCAAAGAATATATTCAAGGTGAGATTTGAAAACAGATAATGTGTAAGTGCTGTTGGTGTTGACAGGAAGTCTCTTATATGTGAAGGGCAGCATAAGATAAAGCTTGTTTTTTCAGTTTCCAAACAAGTGGCTGATAGAGCTGGTATCTCATACTTAAGGGAAGTAGAAGTTGACACAATTTCAAAACAAAGATGAGGGATTTGGGGGTCAGGATGGAAGGCTACATTTAAGCACACTGAGATTCAGTATAACTGTTTACTGACTTGGTAATGCGAGAAGGAAAGCTTGAGAAACAAAAAAGAGGAGTCAGGTTCTCTCCAGAAGACTGATCTAAGTTAACAGCAATGAAAAATTACTGCAAGAACAAAAGAGCATCTGGAGGCACACTTGTGTACAGCTACGCTGCCAGGGGACTCGGGGTGGTTGGGAGAAGGCTCAGGGAAAACAGAGGGCACTCCCTGCTTGTGCACTGAGCTCATTCTCCAAAGGCACGCTTGGGGAAGTCTCTGTTCTGTTGACTGTGCAAATAAAATCAGGATTTGTGCTTCCAAGTCTGCCCTTCCAGCACTTCCCTTAAACAGTATTTTCCTGCAGACACAGGTGAAACAAAGACAAAGAAGCCCATGCATGTGTGTGTTTGCTTATGGGTACATCTATTTTGAGTTATCATGGGTAAGCCGGATGTCCAAGTTAGTTTTCTGTGATTTATAGTGGGATTTTTGCATAAAAAGAAACACTATTTCTGTAAAGTATTATACATTTCCTTTAGGGAAGGCTAAATCAGCCATATTAATTCAGCTAAATTCAGATTTTTGTGATAAATGATGGAAATACATTTTAGATAGTCATAGAAAATCTATCCAACAGTTTCATGATAGTCAAATGGACAAATAAAAAAGTTTTAGTTGAAGCTGAATAAAAGTCTGTCCATCATAACAGGATAATATAGTGGCAAACAAGGAAAACAAATGTGCCTATTTTGAGAAGTAACTATAAATCACCAGTAGAGCTAGAAATATTTCTCTGAGGAGGGTACTGAAAGAAGTTAGGTTGAATTGAAACATATGCCTAACAGGTTGAAACAAATCAAAGGCTTTAAACAAAAAAGAAGGAACTGTAGTAAGCCACAGGGGATTGCTGCCCTAGTCTACTCTCAATGGTTTCTTAGACACTATGGTTTTATACTAAATCATCTCTTCTCTATGTGTAATGTAAAACCTAGAGGAAAATGTGATTGTGAGAACATGAGAGCTCAGCTGTATGAACATGAACGCTCAGGACAGTAGGAAACATCAGTGTAAAACTACAACATACTTGTTAACTACTAATTAAAAAATGCCTATTTTTGTTGTTATCCAATTTAATTTTGTCTCATTACATGTAAAAACTTGTCCAGTTGTTGGAAAGTTGATTCACTGGCATGTATTAATTTTTTCTGAAGGTAATTTTCCTCCCCTGTGCCCCCTTTCGTCCAGCTAAACACCTCAATGAGGTGAAAGCAGAGCTTGTTTACTGGAGCTTTTGCTGTCTGAACTGATCTCCAGAATACAGTTTTGCCACAGTTATATTTTTAGTATCCTCTCTGTCGCAACAGCAGTCAGCAGTGACACGCTCATGTTATGAATCTTCAGTGGTTTGTCATTTCTTCAGCTACAGACTTTGGCAAAAACCTATTTGTGGTGTTTACAAGAGCTGCAGCAGCACCAGGGATTTGAGCACACTAACCAGAGTCATATAGAGTTTCTTAGGCCAGCTGGACTTTAGTTTCAAATAATGAACAAAAATGTTTGGTGTTTTTAATGGGTTGAATGAAGCAAAGTGTGTTTGGAAGAAGCTTGCACCAGCTTAAAAGAATAACTTCTGCAGTCTCCTTGATACAGTTTGGCTATGGCATACAAAAAATCCAGCATCCTATACTGAGTTATACATGGAAAGCAGAGCTGGAACACTAAAAGTAAAGATGGTGCCAAAATTCAATGTTGCTTCCTGGCAGCTCTGCAAGCTCCTCATGCTCTGTTCTCATTGGAATTTCCCTTTGCTCCCAGGTGGCTCTGTGCTGGAATCCTGTGGTGGATATTATGAGTTCATCAGCAAAGACACTAGGGGAATACAGTTGTATAACACAACAGCAGTGGGTTATAGTAATCCTGGGCTGCAGAAGTGCCCTAATATTGCTTTATTCTAATTCTTCTTATTTGCAACAGAAGTTGCTAGGCCCTAGGCCTAGAGTGTGTCAAAACCTATCAGAAAAGGAAGCTTGACTGTTCTTTCACCTGTGGGCACTTCTTTCCTAGATGCACTTTCCTAGAACAAATTCTCTAGAAACAATTTAGAATAACTGACCTTGGAAGTAAAAGTAAGATCCATTTCTCCTGCTTCTATCCCTTAGTCTCTCTAAGAAAAAGGTGTAAAGGAATGTTGATAGATATCTATGGCTTTCCTGCAAGTATTCAGATGCAATATAGCAAGATTCATTGTTTGGCTGTCCCATTATTAGATACATGACCAGTTGAAATATGTTGGTTTATACAGTGGGAGAGTTCATAGACGTGGAGCTGTGCAGAGGGGCTCCTTGAATCTACTATCAAAACAAACCACAGGAGATGAGTGAAATTAATGCCTTTCCCAAGGTATGACGTGCCCATTTACTCCTGCTACCCATCTGTCCTCAGCCTTGACACAAAACAGCAAATGTCTGCCTTTTTACCACTGTAGCAGACAGTGGACACAGTGGCAGAGAGGACACAGGCCTATTGAGACATGGAGTGCCAGGCTGTGTGTCAAAGGCTAGTTGCATAATTTTGACATGCAGGACTTGGCCTTTAGGTTAAGTACTCCCACTGTAAAATGTAGTGGGGAACTACAAGATTTTGAAACAGGAGGTTTCTATGTGAAGCCCGAAACTGGAAGTTAAATGGGTGCAAAAGATCAAGTTCTAGAACTCAGGAGCTAGAACAACATGAGAGGAACAGTTTCTTAATGTTGTTTCTGGAGTAAATAATTATTCCAAATTGCAACCCAGTCTCTTGGTAATGAATTTTTGTGAAGTATGGATGGCTGATAAATATCTTATATTGGCAATCTGCAAATTAATTGTTTATGAGAGTTGAAAACGAAAATTTATCCTGCTAAGTTTTTCAAACCTCAGAAGTTTCCTTGATGAACTTTGAAAGGCTAGAAAAAAAAAGCAGTGTCTAGGATGCTGCCTCAGCTATAAACTCCCACTCTGAATGAGGCAGAGATGCCATTTTCAGTGGGATGTTCCAGACAGCTTTCCTGAGCAGTGTGTGAAGGTCTGCTCTCACTGTGTGAAATGATCTTTACTTTGAGAAGATGATTTGTACATAGCTGGAAAGGTGTGGTCCATTCCCACAGAAAGTTTTGGTTATGATGAATAGAAATTAACCTCACAAAAAGCAATAAAGGCAAAAAAACCCAACCCCACTAAAAATAGTTTCCTAAGTGTTTTTCAAACTGCCTCTGTGGAGCAGTTTTAATTTCAACAGTCCCCAAAACTATTTTTTATTTCTGCCACCCAAGAAGGAGCACAGGATAAGGGAAATAGAAATGGGTGAGATGCATGTTAATGGCTAGAATATCAGAGACTTAAATGTGGAGTCTGAACAATCTGAGTACAGAGCAGCTAAACAAGAAGTTAGTTGTTATGTGCTCTGTATTGATGTAATTAATATTAGCCATAAGAAAAAGTGTTGGGAACCTACAGGAGTTAGGGAAAGTTTATGGCTGTGGCATGAGAAGGTGGTAACTTCCCACACAAACTGAACATGATGCAACTTACCTCTACATATTTAGACTTTGACCTATTTAGTTTCCACGGGTAGAGATTGTGTTTTCTTTTTGAATGCCCAAATATTTTGAGAAGAATGAAGCTTAATTGCAGAAAAATATTTTTGGAAAGAGACACTGTGGCTGAAATTCCACTGCCTTTGCCAAGCAGAGTTTCTTTGCATCATTAGCACTCATCTGGTGGGAGGTGAGGTGTCCTGTGAGAGCCACCATCTATTCCAGCCATGACTCTACTTGTTTGGTGGCAGACTACTCTAGTCGCTAGGTTCTCACATGTCCTTTAGTCCCCCACAGACCTATTGCTGCTGTTGAGGCTCTCCATGCACTTGCCATGTGCTGGGACTTTTGCTGTAGCTGTGTTGTCCTGGTAATCACTGAATTGGCCTTCACTGCCACTGAGGAGAGGGAAGTGACAGTCCTCGGGGTCGATGTATCTATGCATGGTGTTTGAGAAGTGTCAGTGCTACCAAGTCTTCTGGGTTCTTAGCTCAAATCAACTAGGAAAAAAAAATTGTGAAGGAAAGTTGCAAAAGCATGATCTGAGCTCACCCTGTATTAAAAGAGAAATAAACCTCACAAATGTATTAATTTATTTTTCAGTAACTCATGTTACATCTAATCTCATGATGTTTTGTGGCTTGACTTACAGTTTTCAAAAGCTTGAGGCTGGCAATAGTGAGTAATACATAGATTGCCACATACAAAGCAAAATCAGCTTTTTTTTCCTTTTTTTTTTTTTTTTAATTCAAGGGTTATATAATACCAAAACCAAATTCTGCTGTGGGCTCTCATCTGCTGTCATGGGAAGTGTGTTTGACAGTCCAAGTCTCTGTCTTTAGAAAGAAGAGTGGAATCTCAACAACTACATCACATACTTAAGTAAATGTTCTGTAAGCCATGAAACTAGTGAATTTTGTTTCCTTATGAATTTTTCTTGATTACCTCTGAGGATATTATCTTTGTTGTCTTTCAGACTTCTCTCCTCTTTAGATCTCACTAAAACTGACTGATAATTTCAAAACACTTGTTGCTAGTCTCTTGAGGTATATTTTAACTATAGTTTGAATCTGCTTTCCCTTCAGCATTTGCTGCTTTGGCACTGGGATTTTATAAGGGAAAATTGGTGAAAATATTTATATTTATAAATTTATATTTAGATCTAGATCTAGATTTATAGGTATATTTATATTTATGTTGTGAAATATTTAGAAATTATTGATTTTCCAGATCACCTATTATGACCTATTATTACCACTATTACTCCCTTTCTATAGCACAAATAAAAATTTTCAGTGTACAACAACGATTAGAGAGCACATTACTTGTCTTAGAAGACATTTTGGTTTACTTACTGCTACTCACTTTGATTTTCTTCAGAAGGATACTTTAACACTATGCTGTGATCACTGCTAGAGGATTCTCAATCTGGACACACAGAGGTGTAGAACATAACTGCATTGCCTCTGGTTATTGCAGTGTGTTGCCACTCATCATTTCAAAATTATTTACTCTGTGGGAGCACAGCACTGTTGTGAATCCCCATCTGTGCAGCCAGAGAAGGGCTGGTTGTCTTGTGCTGCATGGTGGGACCATAATTGCCTTTTCATCTGTTTGCAGGGATTAATCCCAAACCCGTATCCGTAACTGGTGAGATAATTAACTATTTAATTATTGATTCACATTTTATGCCATGCATACATATAATAATTACCTTCATGTTTTCTTCTATTCCATTGTCTCCTTGCTTCTTTTAGCAGGCCATTGTCTTTCTCAACACTTCAGGAGAAAGGAGTGAGTACTGAGATGTCTCTCTCCTCTGTACCCTACAGATGTAAAAATAATTTTCTCTTTTGTTTCCACCAGTAAGAATGGAACATTGCCTTGCTGAAAAGGGCCGGTTATGCAAAACTTCAGTACAGTTGCAAAGCAAAGCAAAAATAAAATAAATTAGTGTACCACTGGGAAAGTCCTTCCTTCAACCAAAATCTGACATTGAAAAAAATATGCTCACGCTTTTTAATTAAATATTTAGAAATCTCTTCATTTTCACTACCAAGAATAAAATTGTGCATTTTTTATTTTTAAAAAATCTAAGCTCCAATCCTAATTAGTGCTATCAAAAGACACAGACAGATTATTCTGATGTCTTTTTATCTCTGCATGATGAATGCCTTCAAATATCCTCCCTTCTCCCATTAACAGTTGGATGTCATTTGAAAACTAAGTAATAATAGTAACTATTCTCAGCAGAAGTGTTGAAGTCCTCCCTCTGGAGGCTACTGCACAATGAAATATGTATGCCACATTTCAACCATAGAGGCATAGATGGCTAGAAGTTTTTTTTTTTCCAACAGTAATTGAAAAGCTAGGGATTTGCAGGCAAAGGTATCTTCAGGATATCTTCTCATGTTGAAAACATTGTAGAGGTTGTTGGTCAGAAGTCAAGATCTCGTAGACCTTTCCATACTGGAATGATTTTATTGTTTCAATAAGAGCTTTACCTGGCATAATTTTTGCCCATTTCACAAAGCACTAATTCTTGAATTTCTTGTTTTAGCATCTGTGATTAAGCTTCCTTCCTTTCCCCCCTAATATACTGTTTTTTCTTTTTCCTGGCAGTGATAATGATATACAAAGTGTATTTCATTTTTGCAGAGTAAACATAAGGTAAGAAATCCACTTGTATTTGCAGCAAGCTGTGTCTGCTGTTTATTAGGTTGCTTCTCCAGTATTGTTTATGTAGTCTGCATGTCAGTGGTTCACTTGACTACAGATTTGTTCGCACTCATAGGAGACATATGTTGCACATCATTATGCATTTAACCATAAGTCTCCATACTTCCAATGGAAGAAGATAATAACAGTTTCATGTGTTACTTTGACTTTATAGTAGGATTTTAGTAGATAAAAAGATACCATCTGTGGGAATTAAGACTTTGCTCTTAATTTTGCTAGCATTTTGGATAGAATATTTTATAAGGAGCTCATGCACTATAGTACACTAATTGTCCTGTAAGGCTTGGCTTGAGATTTCTATTTCACCATCCCTGTGGGCACTTCTGTTAAGTAGCTGACTCCCCACCACTGAATTGGCACAAGATTTCTTATCCCTTTCAAAACAAGGAGCATCATTATCTTTCTGTTTTTACTGTTGTAGGAGATTTTAAAAAATCCATCTTGACAATAATCATTGTAGTTTATAAAATTAGTGGCAAAACAGTTTCCAACGGTCAATTTGCCTGTTGTCTGAGCAAAAATTTTCATTATTGCTGAACGCACAGTCCTTGTACTTGTTAGATAATTTACAGTAAACACACATCCTCTTAATTACATCATAGTAGCTTAAACAGATTTGTAGAGCCATTAAAAAATCAATACCTAGCTTTTAGGTGATGAATTAATTAACAGAGTGTGAATGCTGAAAGTTTGCTTTGTCCACCATGCACTATGCCTTCATAGCCTCATCATCAATAGGGGAAAGTGCAAAATTGCATATAGTTGATAGGATGAAAATGCTTATAAAATACACTACTTTCTTTTTGGCCTAATTTTGACCATTCCTGTAAACCTTTGTGATAGTCCAAAAAAGTGGCACAAAATGTTTTATGTATATGTTATATGTATCATGTGCAAAATATGTATAAATATATGTATAATGTGCAAAATACCAAATGTATTGCCCCCTTCTTTAAGGCCCATGTTTTTAATTTTCTCTTTGTGCTAAACCCCAGTTGAATTCAAGATGAATTTCACATAAGGGCTTGGTTTGTAAGGGTAGCTTAATCAGCTTTGCAGCAAGAAATTGCAAGCTCAAAGCAAGCTTAAATGTTATATCAAGTAAGAATTCACATATGTAAGGACATACACAGTGTAGTGGTTTTGGCTCCAAACAAAACCAAACCATGACAACAGGGATAAAGAAAGTTTTATTTTTTTTCCAATCTTCCTGTTCTAGAGCTAGATCTAGAAGCAGAACAGTCAAATGTTAGGAAGCATAAATATCTTCTCATATTGTTTATACAGAAATTCTGAATTGATTTCAAGCAACTCTCTAAAAACTTCTCACAGGATCATTTATAAGTTTGCGATTGATTATTTGTTCTAAATTAGGATGAGATAGACAATGCTGAGACTGGTAATACCTTTGGGATTTTTCTAAAACCATTCATCATTGCCTAAAGTGAATGGGTTACAGGATTGTACTAAACAAAAGTAATACAGCTGTCATTGCACCAACTAGCTTGTAATTCTGAGAAGTGTAAGTCTACATTTTCAGTCCTGCATATTAGGTAAGATCATTGCCTATCAATATGCTTATTCCCAACTTCTGTTGCTGCCATCTATTCATGCAGTAAACTTCCCTTAGAAATATTTTCTTAGTAAATATAACATTAATTTCATGTCCTTGATTTCTGGCAACACAGGAGAAGAAAGAGAAATGAAATTGTTCATCGTAAGGGAAGTGTTCAATTGATCCAAGTGGCTATATGTTGAACAAAAAGCTGGAAATACAGAAGCACTGAGTGTTTCTAAATTATGTCACTGAATTAATTCAAAACTTAGTTTTGATTCTGTAACAAAAAAATTCCACACTATCCAAATACATGGAACTGCTGAATGAACCAGCAACTGACAGTAGTATTTATTCCAGCATAGTCATTAAATTGCTTTCATTTGATGTTTATTATCTGGGATTTATGAACTGTCTTGTTATTTAACTTCATTGACCTTGATGCACAGAATATCTGCCCTTCAAAAGAGTTTCATTGTTTAATTATTAACTGCATTCTTCATTCTGTGTGTGTGTGTGATTAACATAAATGTAGTTAATTTTAAATATTATTAAAAAGTGTGTACTGTTCTACTACTTGTTTATATTTTGCTAATACATTTAGCATATTCATACCCATGTCACAATTTCAGCTTGGAACTTAAAAGAATACCAATGTGTCTTTCATGATTGGCCTCTTATCACTTAAAGCTTCTTGAGCAGAAGTGGGTCAACTGTGATGTAAAAGTGGATTTTTCAATTAGATTTCAGGTGTGAGAAAAATACATGCCAGCTTTAAAGTGTCCAGGTTTTCATTTGTGTCTTGGAAGGCAGGCAATGCTTTCCTCATTTGTTTGGAATTCATGCTTCTACTGTATGTCCAAATAAAATAGACAATATCTGAACTGGTTGGCTTGTTTTTTTTTTTAATGAGAAGCATTGGCAGAATGGGGGATGTGGCAGCTTTACCTAACTTTAAACCTGTGATGGTGATTGGCACTACATTGCATTTGAAATCTCTTCTCTCTACTACTGGCTGTGGGGCATGTATCCTCCCTGTTGTTTTATTCCTAGTTTTTATCTTCTGTTTTGTGTTTAGAGACATTCTTCAGAAATAGGCAAGCCCATTCTGATAGAATATGAACTGCCACATCCTGAGAGTGGCATTCTCTGAAATTCAAACTTAGCCTTAAATAAATTCATTCGGGGTTTTATTTCATGTTTTGGTCCAAGCAGGAAGAAAGAGCAGAAGCAAAATATACTTTGAGATATTTAGTTCTGCATATAAATGAGGAAAGCATAAAAACACGCTTTTATTTTTTCTTTCTGGATGTTCCATGCAAATTTTCACACTTACAGATTCAGTTAAGAATTTGTTAAAAAACTAGGCTTTAGAATAAATATTCATTATGGGAGCAGTGTTTCATTTTCCAAAGGGCTGCAACTTATTTTATCTCTTCTTGCTCCTCATTGATCAAATACAGTGGAATAAACTATCTTGTTTCTTCCATCAATTTCTTCTCTCTCTGCCTTCTCTTTACACCAATTTTGAATGTTTTGTCATATTTAAGACCTTGTACAAATTGGCAATAGCCTTCATCTCCAGCATACTTTTTATACAAGCATCTTAAAAGAGAAGCCAACATAATTAAGGTTTCATACAGGTATCCATAATTAGGTGTCACCTGACAGCTAATATTTTGCAGTGAAAACCTTCTAATATTTTTAATTTGTGGTGTTTGCCTGCCATCTACATGTTAATCCCCTTTTCATTGTGTTGGTGTTAGTCACAGAATATGCTGAGTTGGAAGAGATGCGTCTGTTCATTGAGTTTAACTCCTGGCCTTGTGCAGGATACTGTTATCACATCATGTGCCTGAGAGCATTGTCCAAGTGGTTCTCCAACTCAGACAGGCTTGGTGCTGTGGACATTTCCCTGGGTGAAGAATCTTTTCCTAATATCCAACCTAAACTTCTCCTGACTCAGTGTCATTTCAAGTCCTGTCACTGGTCACCACAGAGAGAGAGATCACTGCCTGCCCCTCCTCTTCCCCTCACTAGGAAGCTGTTACTGCAATGAGGGCTCCCCTCTGTCTCCTCCAAGCTGAACAGACCAAGTGCTCCCAGCTGCTCCTCACACAGCTTCCCCTCAAGGTCCTTCACCATCCCCATGGCCCTCCTTTGGACACTCTCTAACAATTTAATGTCCTTTTTACATTGTGGCACCAAAACTGCCCCCAGCACTTGAGGTGAGGCTGCCCCAGCCCAGAGCAGAGCAGGACAATGCCCTCCCCTGCCTGGCTGGCCATGCTGTGCCTGATGCCCCCCAGGACACAGGGGGCCCTCCTGGCTGCCAGGGCACTGCTGGCTCAGATTCACCTTCACATCGACCAGGACCCTCTCATCGCTTTCTACAGTGCTGCTCTCCAGCCTCTCGTTCCCCAGTCTATACACACAAACTTGTTTCTTTCCAGCTGCAATTTTTTTTTCACCTGCAATTCTACCTCTTCTACCAACCTTCTTTCATAGTGTCCTCTCTTTCAGTGACCCATCAGCCCTCTCACAGTACAGCTTTTTTGTAACTTCTCTGCTTTGTTGTTGGTGATGGAGAGAGATGGGGGAGACTAACTCAGTGATCAGAATCCAATTTTATTGTGGGATACAAACACTTATATACTATTTCAGGGAGACTAGTAATATGTGCTACAATGGTTAGGTTACAATCACGTACACAAACTTATGCATATAACAACATCTCTTGCTTGCAGAGTTTAGGGGATTTTCTTTTTCCGGTAAACCTGTTTGATTTAATCTTCTTACAATCTAGGTCTAGTTTTCAAAGTTGCATTTGCCTTTGCCAAGGCATCCTGTTATCAAATCTCTTATGTTACTAGTTCCAAAGTCCATCATGTGTCTTGTGTACCCCAACATACCAACACTTTGGTATCTATCCTGTAGGCTCAAGCCTTTACAAACCCCATTTCAAACCCACACTTTCACTCCAGTGTTTTATAGGAGGAAGATAAGATAATTTCTCCGTTTTCAGTTTTTCTCACTAATAGCTCTGAAACAATAAGAAATATATAGTGTCTTTTACATCAAATTTCACATCAGTCCTGAACACAAAAGTATTGTTCTCAGCAGAAATAATAGTAGCAGTGACCTGTCTAACCTCTGGTTTTGGAGAGTATCTTTCCACATTCTGTGAAGCATTTTTCTTCTTAATAATGTAGTAATTTTTCTAGTATGAAGAATTTTTTCTCAGCTCCCTTGATAGCAAGAATCCCACTGCCATGTAGGGAGTTCCAGATGCATGAGACCATACTCTCCAAAGCAGTAAAGGGCTATGCACACACCACCTCATTGAAGGATCAATTCCTTCAGCTGACACTCTATTGTTGTGGATTCACATTTTTCCAAGACAGGATTTTTCTTTTTGATAACTGGTTCATCCTTTCTCAAATATCTGCAACATACATGGGGGGTTTTTTCTAAGGTATCAGTATAATGGATTATAATAATAATCAAATTCCCATATTTCTGTGGCAAAATATTTAAGGTCATTTAATTAAGTTAAAAATAATAAAGAAGTTAAACAGTGATACTTTTATGCCACTTCTATGTTATTTTTAAGCAGTTATATTGGTTTATCATTGAAATATTAATCCCTTTTGCAGGGAGGTTTCAAGATACATTGTCCACTTTTGATAGGAAAGTTGGAAGTTGTTTTGACACAGTTCTATTCTGATGGTACTGAAAGGATGAAAAAAAAAAAAAGATGAAGCTCTATCCAGCTCTCCAAATATAGTTTGGAATTTGCTGTTGGACATGTGAAAAAATAATTTGGTAATAGTTTTCAGAACTTTGTTTGAGTATACTTGTACATTCTTTCAATATGCAGGAACCATTTCATGCTCAATATGGGAATTAATGAGAAATGTTATTACATATTTCACATTCAGGACAGGACCCTCCAGATTTTTGATTACTTGGGTTTTGGGGCTTTTTTGCCTTTTTTCTTCTTTTCTTTCCTGGTCATGATGCAGAAGGAAGAATTTCAGTGTAAACTTCTTTTAAAAGGCCATATCATTTTCATTTTGCACCTCTTTTTCACTGCAAGGACATAGGTTTCTATTTATTTTTCAACTTCAGACTTACTAGCAAATGCTTCCTCAAATCCACTGTAAAACCAGTCTTAAAAATACTGGTGAGGTTGGGATCGATGTCCCTTAATTCACTGAAGCCAACATCAACAGAGGCCAGGTTCTCAGCAGATTGACTATGTGCTTTAATGGAATTTTTTTTTTTTTTCCCACCGAATGTCTGGCAAATTTATCCGTTGAAGAGAAACACACCTCGTGATTGAAACTGTAGCCTCACAGCAGGCTGAGCAGGACTTGAGAATAATTTGAGATTCTGAACACACATTTATTTTTATGCTCTGTGTGATTAAGTTGCTCCTAAATAAAGCACATGGCAATTCATCTCACAGAAAGGAAACAATTTACAGTACCTGTTTCTAATAGCCACACATGTACACAGCTACCCACTACAGATCTTCCCCTAGGAAGGCCAGGTCACAGGGAACAACCTTGACCTCGACATTCACTGCTTTTTTTTGGGTTTTTTATATTTTTCCTGACATAGCACTACTGACTTCAGCAGAGAGCCATTTCCCATCCATCTTGTTTGCTCTTCTGCTGCCATCTCTTTGCTGTTTCAGCTGCAGAGAAGTCAGGGCAGGCAGCTGATGCTGTTTCTGACATGTGTTAGGAGAGGTGAGTGACACTGTGGATTTTACATTAGTAAAGAGTTGCTAGAAGTTTCTGTAAATTCAAGCATGAGGTGAGGTAAAAGAAGGCTGGATAATTTATCATTTGAAGAAAATAAATGAAGGGAGAGGAGTAGAATGTTACTCCCATTTCTTTTTCTTCCAGCACCACACTCCAATTTATCTATGAAAGCTTGAGCTATTTTATTGTCATGAGAAAGGCCACTTCTCTGATGATTTTTTTTCATTGACATATTACCATGTGCACTTGATCTAGGAAAAAAATATTTAGAAAATGAAAATTGTGATTGTTCTAGCTGGACTTTGTTTAGAAAGTAGGAGAACCACTTAAGACTTCCCTTCCAGAGAGCCATGGAGGTGTCATATCCACAGTGTTTTGTCTAGGCCTGGTTTTGGTGGTCTGGAGAGGGCCCTTTGGCTTACCTGACTCACTGATGCAGGGATTAGAATTGAGGAATATTCAAGAGAATTTTTTTGCTATTACTGACTCTCTATAGGGTTGTCTGGGCTGGGGTGAGTAGGACTGGCATACAAATAATAATTTAGTCACTATATCTGGATCACTAAGATGACAGCAGCCTGGAACGGGAAAAACAAGACTGGTCAAGGATGCCTGCTCCTAATATTTAATAACTGCTTCTAATAACTGTTTTTAACATTTTCTGGAGTTTAATATTGTAACTGATGGAAAGGAAAAGGATATTCTAGCTCTACTTCTGCTCCCTGTATATACTGGCAGGACTGCTTTTATTGTATCAAAACCTGTTTCCTTGTGTTGAATAATTTTTTAAGCAAGTGAAAACACAGAAAGTGTCTTATCTCCCCTGGTAGGTGTTTGTAACTTTAATTGTGCAAGATGCTCTCGATGTTACATCTTTATACTTTATTACATGTCTTTCTTTCATACCACACCTTCATGTTTCTGTTTTTTCTGTAGTTCTGAAATAAACAATGTCTTTGATACTGCTGGGTTCTACTGTTTCACAGCTTTGGTCAATAGCAATTTCATGTCCCTGTGCTAGTTAGCTTGTAGCTCTTTTCACATCTTTTCCTGCTTCAGTGGCTGTTGCTTTGTGATCGCCTCTGTACTCTGCTTTGATCTAACTTAGTTGCTGTCAGATATGTGCATAACAGTTTTAAGAACAATGGCAAGCTCAGTTTTTCTACTTGCCTTTCATCACAGGTGGCCCATCTGCTGGTCTTTGAGTCTTGATTAAGAGCAGCTAAAAAAACGCCACTAAAACTCTTGACTATTGCTAAACTACTGCACCTCATTATCTATTTAATGCTTCAATCTCCTCTGGCCACAGAATGTTCTGGTGATTGTATGGCATAATAGTAAAATAAAACACATATATTTTTCAGGTGGGCCATAAAAACATGCTTCCTGGGAAAACATTCAGTATTTTTATTTGAAATGGAAATTGAAAACTTCTGTTGTTTCTTTGTTGTTTGGTTTGTTTTGTTATTTCTTTTTCTTTCTTTTCCTTAGCATCTCCCTCTTCTTCCTCTGCTCTTCCTGTTTTCTGAATTTGTTGATTCTTTTGCATACCACCTGAGCCAGAGTGAGCATTGCTGGGCTGGGGCTCCAGATGATATGGAAAAACCTGTGTCAGGACACAGAGCAGGAAAGTCTCCTTTTGAAAGCTTTAATAGTCTGTAATTGCCAAGAAGGATGTAGCAGAGAAAAAACAACAAAACTTGGTCTGCTCATACTGCTAATTCCCCAGCTCTCTGTGCTTTCTTTCTACACTGGACAGCTGTAAAACTAGATCTGAACTGTGCTGTCATTCCCACCCCGATCTATACCTGTCCATCTACCCTACTTCTCTCCTTTGAGATTATCTTGCATTTTAAATCAATGCCAATTGATTAAATGGAGCTGTGATGCTCAAGATAAACAAACAGTTAAGGGTAGACTGTCTGTGTTTGAGTTTCTGTATGGGTTTCACTGCCAAATCACTTGAAACAAGGACCATTGGATTCTTACCTGAAAAATAACACTCAGGAGTCTGACTTTAAAAGAACTGTAGTCAGAAATGGATGATCTGCTGAATTAAAAATCCAGCAGCTTGATGAATTAAAACCTCACTGCACCAGGTAATGAATGGAATGTAGAGAGTTCTGACTATCAGCTGGTCACCCATGATAGAAAGCAAAGGATGAAATCAGATGGTCATAACCCTCTCAGTAGTTTTACATCACAGCATGGATTTCCATGCCTAGTTGTTGTGTAACAGCTCATGTACATTTTTTCCTATAGTGATATCCTTTATATGATATAACTCACAGGCCATGAAACTTTACAATTTTGAATTGAAACTTCTTATTCAGCCTTAAGTTTGGTGTGATGTAGGTTGTCATGCCAGCAGTATCTCAAACTCTACTTAAATGAAAATTTTGCCTTGCATATTTATCAGCCCTTTCTTCAAATTTTGTGGCAGCAGAAATTTGGTGACATTCTCAGAACTTGGAGCCATCCTGATTTCCATCTCAGGAAAAAAATGACAAGTCTGAAACCCTATTACTTCTCTTCATCTCTTATAAGCAGATAGAGTCAGCTACAGTTGCACTGAATTTAATAGCACATTTATTCCATAAAATACAAGTTATGTTTTGTAATACTTTTTCATCATGGATCACCGGTTCTTTGGTTTATGTTTATGTGCAAATAAAACTTCAGTTTGTAAGGGTAGCTTTTATGTATTTTTGCACATTTGCCCAGCAAAGCCACGGGGAAGTGGTATAAAATCTCTTTTTGCTGTCTTCCGTGTGAATGGGGGCCCATGTCTTTTCCCCCTCTTTTATACTGCATCCTGACCTTCTGCAGATACTGTTGATGAGGTGTCTTTCATCTCTGCTGCACCTTGGAGTTTATATTTAGCATCTCTGCACATAAACATATCCTGTTCCTTGCCATCCCTGAACACCCACCACAAACTTCCTCTGCCTTTGTCACTGTCATGTTCCTTCAAACAACTGCTATCTATTTTAGACTTTTTCTTTTTTTTTTTTGTACACTCTGACAATTCTGCTGCTTGCTCTTTTTCTCATGAAAGTGTTCCCACAGAGTTATTTTCTTTTCTTTCTTTTTTTTCAGTTCTGATACTCAGTGAAGCAAGTCCTGCTTGTTCTTTTTGCTCTTCTTGACCTGCTCCATTGACATGGTGCTCTAATGTGGTACTGCCTTGGTGGTAGACCCACCTTGGTGGTGCCCCAGTTTTCCAGAGGGACACCACAGTTATGGACATAGAGTGGAATGGTAATGTGTAGGAAAGAAAAAGTGCACTTTCATAAGTTTTCTCTGGGAGTGAGGGAGTTTCTATAAAGTAGAATTTTTCCTCTCTAAATTTGTGCTTGCTTTTTTAAAAAATGTGTTGCCTTAACGACATGCCAAGTCCTTGCAACCCTAGCATCACTTGAAGTTCTCTGAGTGGCAGAAGTACTTCACCTTTTTTCTCAGAAGCTATCTCATGTTTCAGTGCTCTCCTGAGTTTCCCAAATGTCATGTTATTTGGCTTTTTTCACATCCCTGACCAACTCATCAGCATGGTCATTATCCAACCTCTAGAGCTGAGCTACTTAACACCTCATTAAAAAAAAAAATCTTCAGCTCATCTCCTCTCACTGCTCTTCACTTGTCAACAAGTTCTGCTTTTTTCCCCTTTATATACAGTCCTTTTGGTGCTCAGTATTTGTCAATCATTATTTTTCACCCTGTGGTGCAGATTTTTCATGCTGCTCTTATTAACCATCTCAAGGATGTTATGTACCACAATTTTTTTAGCTTACAGTATATATCTATATATGGAAATTTTGTTCTTGTTTATCCTTGAGGTTGAATGCTAAAGCCAAGACATAATAGCATATTCAAATATATCATCTCCCATTGTTTGGTTGGGTTTTTTTTGTTTTGTTTCTGAATATATTATAATAAACATGCTGTTATCATTTTGTAATAGTTCTCTGAAACTTTTTGGTTGCACTTTTTCTGTAGAAATTATTTTCTTGCTTGCCTAGATGATTCAATGTTTCTTTAGAGAATCTATAATCATATCTAAATTAAAAAATTGTTAACATTAAGCTTTCAAATAAAGAGACAATGTTTTTTGGTGTTTTTTTTTTTTTAAGTGGGTTTACTTTTATGCTGTGAAGCAGTTAAAATAAAAAAAAATAGGAGATAATTTTCCTAAGTTTTTTCCTCAACCAAAAAATGATGTAGATTCATTATGGAACATGCCATCCTTGTAATTTATTTTAAATATACAAGTAGCATTTTTAGCTGTCCTTTACTGCATTTCATTATGCCTTTATTGTACTCTGCAAAGAGATGTGTGACCAGAATGGTTCTTGAAACTGATGATAAGTTGGCCTGATTATAGGAGTAGGTGCTTAATGATGTTTGGACCATTAGGGAACAATGGGTAAGTGAGTAAAAAAAGATTTTTAAAAATATTTAACAGTTCATGATTTCTTATGTAGCACAATTGTTTGGCTTTTTTCCCTATGCATAAAACATGTGGTTGCAGTTTGGGGGAACATCAGAGCCAACTATTAAATGCTGACTATGAGAACTTGACTATTGTGTGTTCAAGTAGCCAGAAAATCAGTGGTGATGTTTGTGGCTGTCACCTGAACATAAGACCAATAAGGTTTCTGAAAAACTGGAGTTTCTTGGTACCTGACAAGGTTCAATAATTTTGGATAAAAATTTGTCTTACCACTAGCAGCTGGAAATCTACTTTTCAGCCCCTAAATATAAATTATAGATTTTGAAGACTGCAAGGGCATTGAGAACAAAGCTGAGCATCCCAGGACTAGATAAGAAAAATTACAAAGCATTTTCAAAGAGATCCAAAGTTCTGTGATCTTGGTGTTCTGGTGGCTTTGGTTCCTCCAATATCGTGAGGTACTTTTATGCAGGAATCCTTTTTTTCAAGGAAGTACCTCAAACATTTCTGTATTTAGCACTGAAAGCCGTGAGATTCTAGACACAGGCTACAGAACTGGATCAAACTGTTGAATTACTAGGAAAATTTTCCTGTGGAATCAGTTTAGCTGAGCTCAGTTATAACTAGAATGCAGTTATTCTCATACTGATGTGTGTGTGAACCTCAATTTTAAGTTCAGGCTTGTATTTTCCCCTTTAGCCTAAGCAAGACAGAGCTGTTTTTGACTATACAGAGGAATGAGAAATGAGGGTGAAGAAATATTATGATATACTCTATGCCCCTGCTACAGCCTTCTCATTTTCTGTTTGAATATTGGCTAAAACTGAAAGTCTGGTCTTCATTTTTAACATTCTGGATTAAAAGGACACCAGAGACACTTTCTCCCAAAGTAATACATTCTTTCACTATTTTCTACCTCACAGACTGTTGTCTGTACAGGTGCTGTACAGGAAAATGTGCTCAGAGGACAGTGCTTGAAGGAAAAAACACACTTATCTCATCCTAGTCAAACCAACATTCTTGGAACCCCTATAAAATCTCCACATCAGAATATGATAATTTGATTTTAACAGGAGTCTGCCTTTATATAATTCCTGTCATAGTTAAAAAGTGAAAAATAATGAAGAAGGGGAGTGGAAATGATGGAGGACAATATTCTGACTACATCCATCACCTCTTAACTATACCTGTGTATTTAGGAATGCAATCAATGTCATAACAGCAATGGTCTTCGTAGAAACTGTGCATAATGAATCATTTAGGTTGGCAATTTATTGAAGGCAACTGTTTGTTTCACTTCCTCATTTTTTTCTCCTAATGCTCTAAATACTGCTGATGTTTTGAGTTTTATGTCTGGGAGACTGCTAGCTGCACCAGAATAAATAGTTCATTGCTATAACTATGCTGGGTCTCTGAAAAAGAAGAGAAAAAAATATTAGCCCAGCAAATGTCTTGGGGGCTGAATTATTTTCTTCCTTCCCTTCCTTGTTCAAGAGTGGGAGCTACAAAGTGCTATATTGCTAGGTTTTGCTATCACCTCACTGCAGGAGCTCCCATTATTCATAGGAGAGCAGCTGAGGTCAATTCCATGTGCTTTGTGGAAGGAACCCTACTATTCATCCCTTACAGTATTCTAGACTGTGAGCTGTAGCAAATGGATTAGGGAATCAGTCTATTCCATCTCCAGGAGGTATAGCTTGGACTTTGAGTTGACCTTGTGTTTCTTAGTGCAATCTCATGTATACCATGAGTAAGATTTTTGAGAAGTCTTAAATTATAGGGTGAAACAGTTTTGTTTGTTTGGTTTGTATGTTTGTTTGTTTTTTAATCAGATTAATCAAAATAGAAGGACAAAATACCAGGTGGATTCTGGAAAAGTTCAAATACATTTGTAGATGACAAAAGCCTGAGGGCTTTCACTGAAATTGCAACATAGTTTATTCTTAGCAATTAGAGGGAAATTGGCCATACTTCAGAGATGACATAAAAATGAAATGTCCTCCACATCAAACTGACATCTTAGTCTTGGAATACCTAGTGTGTTGCCTGCAATGTTGTTTTCTAATCCCTGTCTTTTCAGCCTCAATACTCAATAAATGCACATCTAGGCAGCTGTGGTGACAAAGAACCACCAACATCTTTCCTTCAGATGTTTGATGCTGAATAGACAGCATGAAGCATCAGCTATATTTATGCATCTCCCATTCAGTGCTGGGTATTTGTGAGTTCTGCCTCACCTTAGCATCAACTTAATAAAGGATTTTCAGGGCAGATGCAGAGAATGCTTTGCAAACCAAAGAAAATGTCCCTGAATTGCAATTAATTTGATTAGTTATGAAAAAGTTGTGAAGTATCTTTAGCCCCTTAATTAAAAATCAGTAATAATTTCATGCTGTATAGAACTGAGTAGACTTCATGTTCTTTTTTGATGGGATGATCCAGAATCCTTAATAAATGCAGTGAAACCATAGACAAGGAATATTAGGTTTTCTTTTCTATTTTATTCAAGACTGCAAAACATCTCATTCAGTCAACAAAGTGAAATGGCTGATGGAGAACATGAAAACATATTTTAACAGTGACAGCTCAGGAGAGAATTTCATAGTACTAGTAAAGCTTGCTGAATTGTTAATTTTCCTGGAGCTGTTTAACTTCCACAGGGGCACTGTTTCTTCCCTTTGGCCACATCTACTTGGCTTTTCATCAGTAATGCACTATCCTATATCCATTACACCTACCTACTTTAAGCTCTGCTCCTGCATTGCATTAAAACCCATATGAAATATTCATTAGAAGAATGTGGAAAACTGACACACAGTCCCTTCTTAAAGCAAATGGAATTTTACTACCTCAACTGGAATTATATGGTCATATTAATCCTTCAGATATGTCTCTGCATCTCACAGAACCTAAAGGTTTACCTAGAGGATTACCCTTTATTTTTAAAATCTTGTAAATAATTTGCCATTGAAAAAATTAATTGTTAAATTTATTTTTAACATGCAGGTTTCATAGGGAAAAAGAAGAAAAAGTCTCAGGCTGAAAATCCAGACCTTTTGGAGAGTGAATGTAAAAAATATGGATTAGCACTCTGACACTGTAAATATTTTAGAAAGGTAGAAAAGGGAACTATCAGAAATTAATACTCCAGGTATGATCTGTGATTTTATTCATTTGAGAAGAGGAAATGTATTACCTTTCAAATGCACATCCTGTTTCCACTCTCTGCCTTGGTGGTTGAAATGGGTTCTTTTAAAGTAAATATCATTTGCTCTTGAGTTAAACCCCCTCCACCTAAGTCCTTCACAGTGTAGGCAGTTTAATTTGCCTTGTAGTGGCTACATCACATTTCACTGAGCACAAGGCTAAGATCTTCCATGTAGTGCAGATCTGTACCACCATATATTGCAGAGCAGCCATACAGGCTGACCAGCATGAATATGGGAGCATTGTGCCATGCTCTCAAGTGTGTCTATTTTATTCCTCTGTCATGTCTAATCAGCATCAGTGTCCCTGCAGTGACTCCTCAGGAGTTCAGGCTCTGGATTTAATGTGGGTGGAAGTGACTTGGTGTTGTCTGGTTCCATGGCATTCATGTATTTTCTATTGTCCTTGATATATATAGAACAATTCAGATCAAATTCTTCACCAGACCAGGTGTGTGATGTTGTATTAAGTGGTAGAGGAGGTGGCATTTCCCTTAGCAAAAATTGCTGTATACTTTTGCTTTTCAGAATTTGGTGACTAAAGTCTAAGACGTTCTAGTGCAATGCTGGATGTGTTTCAAGTCCATCAGTAGCTGACTTCATGTGCGTATGGCAAATTTACTTTTGGCAGCACAGTGGAAAGCCACATTTGTAATTTTCTCATAAAACCATGGACAAGTCTATGTAGTATATTTCTTTTTGTCAGTTATTTACAATATGTAATTGACGTGATACCTTTTGAATTTGAGAAAGGTATGTTTTAAGTACTGTTCATACCAAGAGAACTGGGTCTTGTCAGAAACTTTCCCATGGGGGAAGAAAGATAACATATACACTTGCTATGAAGAAGTATTAGTATGTTAAAAGAAGTATGAGCATCCACTGAAGTATCCTTTAATGATGATGAGAATGATAATGATCCAACAACGGATTCATTTTTATCATAACCTTGTTACCAGCTCCCGATGATGAAGTTTAATGACATAAGACTTTTTATTTGGATGCTCATAGACCTTATTCTTATAAGCATTCAATATCAGGCTGTGTTTCATTAACCTGCAATCACTGATGTAAGAATGTGGCAATACGTGGGTGTATTGGGTTTGAGTGACAAGGTTTGGATAGCTGGAGGGCTACAGGGGTGGCTTCTGTGAGAATCTGCCAGAAGTTTTCCCCTTGTCTGACAGAGCCAACGACAGCTGTCTCCAACACAGACCCACTGCTGGCCATGCCCAAATCTATCAGTGATGGTAGCAGCACCTCCGTGATAACATATTTTAGAAGGGGAAAGAATTACTGTGCAGGAGTAATTTCAACCAAAGAGAGGAGTGAGAACACGTGAGAGGAACAGCTCTGCAGACCCTCAGGTCTGTGCAGAAGGAGGGAGAGGAGGTTCTCCTGGCACCAGAGCTGCAGCCCCTGATGCAGACCATGGTTAGGCCCCTGTGCCCTTGCAGCCCACTGAGGTCCATGGGGGAGCAGAGAACCCATGGAGAGAGGATCCCATGCTAGAGCAGGTTTCCTGGTAGGACTTGTGACCCTGTGGGGGACCCATGCTGGAGCAGCCTGTTCTTGAGTTACTGTGCCCTGTGGAAACACCAGAGCAGTTCATGAACTTCCCACTTCCTGTGGGAAGGACTCACCTTGGAGCAGTTCATGGAGTACCCTCTCCCATGGGAGGGTCCCCACACTAGGCCAGCAGAAGGACTTCTCTCTCTGAGGAGGAAATAGAGGCAGAAACTCCTGGGATAAACTGACCCTAACCCCTATTCCCCATCTCCCTGCATCACTTGGAGGTATGACATAGAGAATCAGGAATTAAGTAAAGCCCAAAAGGGAAGGAGGAATGGTGAAAAGTTGTTACTTTTGAATTTACTTTACTTCTCATTGCTCTGATTTTGGTAATAAACTAATGTCTCCAAGCAGAGTCTGTTTTGTCCATGATGGTAACTGGTGAGTGATGTCTCCCCATTGTTACCTCAACTCATGATCCATTCATTATATTCTCTGTCTCCTGTCTCTCCAGTTGAAGGGAGGAGTGACAGAGCAGTTTTTGTGGGCACCTGGCATCCAGCCAGGGTCAAGCCACTACAGTGGGAATCTTCAAAATAGCTGCTGTGAAATAAATGCTGCAAAGTAGTATTAGGATTTTCTTTTCCCCCAGGGATGCATGTGAGTTGTAGTAAACCTCTGTGACAATATTCTTACTCCAGAAAGAGTGTCCACACAGGGACTTGTTCTAGAAGAAGACACTAGCAGCTAGCCACTCTAAGAAGAGTCATGAGTCAGGTTGTGGCTTACTTCTGGCAGCTGAAAAAGACTTCATTTATTGTTCTTAAAGTCTTCCTTACTATGCATGGCAACATATCAACTACTTGCTTTGTTACGGAGTCTAGAAATTTATGTAATCTGTTAAGGCCAATCTTGATTCAGAAAACAGGGAATATGAGGGTAGTGTAAACGTTTTCTGTAGTGGCTCTCAACAGCTATGTTATATATGTCACTGTGTTATATATGTCACATTAATAAATGGCTTTTGTACTATGCAAATAATAAAGTACATACACACACAGACCTCCACAAATTGTGTAACATTCACTTGGACCTGGCAATGAGTTACAAAGTGTACTGTCCAAGTGGTGATGCTGAAGGATGGTTTTGGATGTTAAAATAAAATGCTTTTATTTTCTATTGGCTCGTAGATAATTCCATCATTCATGTTACTCTTTATCCTAGGTTACCATATTAAGATATGTATTATTATTATATAATATATTATATTCCCATCCTCAAGAGCTGCTGAAGCCAGGAGGAGCATTGTTTTTTTCTTATCTCCTGTTAATGGGCCCATCAATGCCTTGCCACATGACTCAAAGATAACTCCCTCCAGGAGCCATTTCTGTTTAATGGACCCACCACATGACTCAGAACGATATCAGCCCATTGTGAGATGCTCCCCCCAGGGGGAGGAACTAAGATTTCCCACCTGGATGTAATTTGGGGTTTAGGACAGAAAAAGAATTCTTTCCACTGGATTCCCAGAGGAATGGCCATCTTTTCTGCTGGATCTTCAGAGGAAGACTACACCCTTTCTACAGGATCCCTCCTCCAACAGAACTATACCTGACACTCCAGGAGGACTGCAGCCACCAACTGGCTTGCTACCAACACCCTGACCAACAGGGTGTCAGGTTGTCTTCTTTGTCAATGGATTTTCTTTTGTATTATTGCATGTATTTTGGTTCTCTTTTCCCTTTTCCTAATAAATTGTATTTCTGACTTGGAGTCTCTCACTGGTTTTGCTTTCAAACCAGAAAACTCTTTTTGCTTTATGACGTGGTCCCTATTAATATCAAACTAAATACTGTAAAAGAACTAACTTGTCTCATAACAATGGACAGTTTTTGTCTCCCTCTGTGTCATAGTTGGGCTTACCACTGAAAATTGTACTGGATCTTTGGTGTTCAACACTTAATTGAAATTTATAAAACGTTACTAACTTCAGCATGCAGTGTCCTCATGTTTGCCACTTGCTCTTCTGCCTCTGAGTCTTAACTAAGAGCCAACTCTTGCTCCTCTTTTCCTTAGTTATATGTCAACCATGGTAGTAGATCCCAGGTGCAAATTTGCTTCAACTATTACCCCACTCTTACCTGAGTGGGGTAATCAGATTCAGCTTTAAAAGGGTAAGTGGTACTTTTGTACATAAATCCCTCTACTAACACAATCTCTGAGTAAAGCTAGAAGAGAATCCAAAATTTCATTCATTATTGACTGAGAAGTACTTTGGTCAGTCTTTAATTTTGGAAGGGATAATAAGAGCAATAGTAGTGTGCAATGATTGTTCCTCACTGACAAGAGCATTGTGCATTTTAATGTTTCGCTTGTTTCAGAGCAGTTGATAAAGCACTTTAGGAAGCAAAGTGCCAGACAAGGGTGGTCCCATTGGTCAGAGAAGTTTGACTCCTTAGATCCTTCTGAAAGCTCTAGAAATAGCTTGAGTGACATCTCAGTTTACTTCCACGTGACACAGAGACCATAACACACTTCCTGCTGGAACATGAAATCATCTGAAACTGAAATCTACAGTAACGTAATTGCAAGATATTTTTATCGGAGCTTTCTTGGGCTCCTGAGCACAAGACCTTGTTATTTTTCTTTTTTAAAAAAGGAAAATTCATTTTTCTGGTTAAAAATTTTCATTTTTTGAATAATAAATATATTTGATATTTATGGATATTTTTTTTGATATTTCTTGCACTACTGGGTTTAATGCTTAGGCAGGTGATTTTCTTGGAGTACAGGCCCTAAAATATCTTAAATGCTCTCCTGTTTAATATAATGAACATTTCTGCATAGGACATAGTCATATCTTCATGCTGAATATTAAGGAATGAAAAATTATTAGGTGGCCTGTAGAGCTGAATACCCTACTGAGTTCAATCCTGTAGCTACCATTCTTCCATCCCTCAAAACAAACAAACAAACAAAACAAAAACAAATCCAAAACAAAATACAAAACAAACAAAAAGGCAAACAAAAACCTTTGAAAAACCCCAAAACCAACAACAAAAAAACTCAAACCACTCGAGAGAAAGTCTGATGAATACAGCAGATGCCATACATATTTTGATAATATTTATATTTCTTTCTGAGCCTGGTGAAGACTTGTCCAAGAAGGTAGAAGCCTAGAGGTTTGGGAAATCCAATACCTGGAAGAAGCAGCAATCTATTATTGTAGAGGGTAAACCTGTCCTACTGTAAGTTCTTACTTCAGCTAACTCCTTGTACTCTGGTTTTGGTGGGTTAGAGCTGTGAGTGATGAAGGCACAGAAGTAATAATTATTTTTATTACTTCTATCCTGAGCCTGGCATTCTAATTTCAAATAGCTAGAAGTTCTTGTTCAAAATAGCACACATAACAAAGTAAACAACTGATCCTAGCAAAGGCAGGTTTTCTTTAAACTATGGAATCTCCTAATTTCCAAGGTACAGCACTGGATATTGGAGGTTATGCTGAAGGACAGCAAATAATTTGTGAGCCAGTGTATACTGCTTGTGCTATCTGTAGGATGTCTGAAAGAATTAAAAATTCATGATCTTTTAACAAGGAGCTACAGCAGTAACAACATCAAGCTCCAGCAATAGTTTTCAGGTTAGGGCTTTGAAATATTTATTTTGTCTGATTTTAAAATGTTTAGTCTGGAACATTCTAAATTATACTTTCCCACTGTATATATTTGGCTTGTGGAGCCTGTCTCTCGGACTCTGGACAAGTATGGACTGCAAGTTACTCTATTTTATTGTTTAGAAAACCAGTCTGTGGTAGAAGCCTAATGTAAAAAACAAAGTGTCCTTTTGAGAAAGCCAGGGTCAAAGTGCAAGGCCAAAAAAAAAAAAAAGGGAAAATGAGATAATAGGAATCTTGTGAGAATTCTTTGGTGGGAATAGAGACCTCTGAAATCCAAGCATAGTGGAAATTTATAAAACAGTGTCTGAATGCATGTGCTAACAGAAGAAAATCTGTGAAGAATCATGATTGAGTTTTTGAATTAATGAAATGCAATAAGACAATACCAATCTTTTTGCTACTTAACTGACTTGCCCTTTGTTATGATCAATGGTAGTATAAAAGTCAGTTTTTTTATTATTTTATTGAGGATTTGCTATTTCAAAAAAATTGTCACAATTTGCAAGGAAACTGAGGCAACAGAATTGTTCAGAACCAAGTTAAAAGGAACATTGAAATGTCACAGTAAAATACGTGGAAATTGAGCAATTAGAGCTGCCTACTTTGGTTAGGGCCAGATATTTAAATGAGGTATAAATATGTGCATTGATATATACACCTGACACCTGGCTAGTACATTATATGGGAGTGGAATTAAATATTTCAATATGTGGGGATGGGTTCCTAATTCAACCACAGTCAAGTCAGTAGGAATGGGAAAAACTTCCTGATTAGGCATCGTCAACTGGAGAACAAATGAGACAAGTTTTTCTGTGTCCCATTTTTCCCTTTTCCTTATCTGCTTGCTTTTCTCAGATTTTTTTTGCCTTGCCTTTTTTTCCTATTAAGGGCTAACTCTGTTTTCACTTATAAAAGAAAGGTACAGCCCTTGGAGTGAGAGCAGATATTGGTTTTTGTTCTCAGGAGATATGTTTATGTCCCTAGAGATATTTTCACTTGTGACAAAAACAAGTGATGTGGCTAGTCTTACACATAGAAGGGTGGTTTTAGCCAAAGAAACATTAAAATCTTTTAGTAAAAGAATTTAAAATATTTTTGTCTTTTTTTTTTTTCCTGTAGAACTTAATACAAACTCTCCTGGGTACATCACAATAAAACTTACTCTAGTCACAGACCTGCTCTAATCCAAAACTATGTCCAGCTACAACCAGTTCTCATGAATATTTGTTTTTAAAAATTAAGATGACTTTCACCAGTATTTTTGGTACTCTTGAGATATGATGACATTTAATCATTAAAAAAGATTTAGACACAGCATGGGAAAGTGCTCTATTTTCTATCACCATTTCCCTTCAATTATCATATAAGTGAAACCAGATAGACTGCAAAATAAAATCCACTCCACTGAAATATTTGCAGCCTTCCTATACACATATTCTCCCACATTCTGGTAAAAGTCTCAGTCTCCTTGTATTCTTTCCCAACTTTAATATGACCTTTGGAGCTAACCATATCTCTGTAAGCTTTTTTGTGTGTTTTTGTTTTTTGGGTGTTTTTTTAGTTTGTTTTGTGTGTGTGTGTTGTTTTTTGGGTTTTTTTGTTTGTTTTTTTTTTTCAGGTAAATAGATAACTAAATAACTGCATTATTGAAAACATTTTTTGTGTGTGTGTGGTTTTTTTTTTATTTTGTTTTGGTTTTTTCTTTGTTTTTTGAGGTAAATAGATAACTAAATAACTGCATTATAGAAAACAACTTGAAATGTTGAATAGACAGTAACTATTGCAAAAAAGAAGGAAATTAGTAGATACTGCATTGGACATGGAAGAAGAGTCCATGTTAAAAGCACAGAGTTTAACAGCATATCTATGGTTTGGTGATCAGCTTCTGACTGTCTGTTTAATGAGGAGACAAAGTTTGGGCTGTACCCCTACATCGATGCTATTACAGTTTTCCAGTGAAGTGAACCTTCCATATTCTCTCTTGTGTCCACGCAGTCTGTCCCAGGTGACACCAGCAGTGCTTGTCCAGAAGACCTGGATGTCCCTCTCATTTATAGCTGTGAGAAAAGAAGAAACAAAGTGGATCCATGGGAATGGTTCAGGATCCCTCCCTAAAGAAAACAAGGCCCTGACTAAAGAAACCATTCAGGGATGTGTATTTACACAACCTATTAAGCATGGCAGTAAATAGAGCTTATTCATGAGCTTAAAGACGGGTTATTCTTTCTGAAGATTAATGTCCCTAATCAGAGTCTCCTGAATCAAAGTTGGGGTACTTGCTAGCTGTAGTCACAAAAATTCAACAGTGCAGCTGTGATCAAGACTCACCAAGTTGTTCAAGTGTACAAACATATTTTTAGTTCTAAGCAAGTTAGGGTATTGTAACAAATGTGGCTATAAGCTGTGTTGTGAGGAATAAAAGTTTCTGATACATGTGTTCTATTCCTTCATGTCTGAAATACCTTAGGAAGTCTTAAAATACATTGGGAAACCTGGACCCCCATTTTATGGCCTACAAAGTATATGGATAAGAGAAGTTTGGTGTTTTTTATTACTCAGCAATGCTATTATGTATTTATATATTTTATTCGTGAAAGAACAATCTGAAAGGAAGTATATTTGTGACAAGAGGACTGTATTTCCTTTATAATAGGTATATGTTTGGCTTCTCTCACTTCTCTCATCAAGTATTGTTCAGCCTTTTTGATGTATATATTTATCGACTACACTTCTTCCGTGTTCCTTCCCTGCTTTGTCTGATGTATTACTTGATTTTTTTTTCCCAGTACAAAACATTTTTACTTGCACCAGATTTGGGATGGTTTTTAATGGAAGCACAGCAGACAAAATGGGTATATCTGTGGGGATAAATTTAGCATGACAACAGGACTCTTGGTAGCCATAAAAAGAGATACAAGACTCACCCATGAAGTATATGAGCAATGTAAGGACCTATGCAATGGGGCTTTAACCAGCCTGGTCTAGTGGAAGTTGTCCCTGCTACAGGTTGAGAAGGATTGGAATTAGGTGATCTTTAAGGTCTCTTCCAACACAAACTGTTCTGTGATTCCACAATTCTATGAGTCTGTGGAGAGGAAAACTGAGTTTTGGGGAAGACATCTGGAAGGCACCAAGATGCTCGAGAGTTTTAAATGTATTTGGGTACATTTGGTGAGTTGAGGCCAGCCTAAGCTCATTGCAACCAGAAGGGTGATGCAGAATACAGCATTTTTACAGACTGTGTGAGGGAGAGAGCTGAAGAGCTCACTGGGAAAAGGAGGAGTCACCGCAGCAGAAACAGAGCTGTCAGATAGCCTTTAGCCCCCAGCATATTGGTGAGTCACACTGGACAGAAGGTAATTGGTGGTAGCTGTGCTTTATTTAGTGACTTTAGTCACTGGGTGGAAACCACCACTTGTTTCTATTAAGAACATGTTGTTTAAGTGGGATTAAGAATTTAAAAGAAAGCTGCCTGGGCACCCAGCCAAACAGAATATATCCATCTATAGTTTAGCAGTGATAAGCCAACACTGGAATTACTAGGCCAAGTTCCTCCATGGTGTAAGCTAATATAAACAAGCCCGAGACCCTGGTGCATGATATGAGGCTGTGTTTCCCCAAAATGTAACTGATACAAGAAAAACTCCTTGTTGTCTGCTTGTAGAGGTTCAGTATTAGCATAAGAAATTAGGGAATTCTGCCTGGATGGACACTGCCTGCTGAAAATAAGGTTCACGCAAGGAAGGAAAGCTGCCAAAGAGGCTGGTTTTTTGTTGCCTAGAAAATGAGAACTTTTAGCAACTTTCATTTTTCTAAAACCTTGAAGCTCTGCTGTGTGAGAAAAGGCAAGGAAGTATCCCCTACTCTCTTGTGTTACTGAGCTCATCAGGGAAGGGACTTGATTATGAAAATGTGTTATTTCTTTTTAAAATAACAAAAACAGCTGGATGTCACTAGATGAAGCTATGCAATACAAAGAATACCTACAGCAGAAAAAGTTTTAACATAGAAAAATGTAGATATTTTTTTCTCCCTATTCTTATCACAGTTGATTCCCAGGCTTAAATATTTAAATAGTTGCACTAGTTATTCACTAACTTATTTTATATTGGCATTTGCTTTGCATGTTGCCTCATCCAAAATTAGCTTTAGTTTCTTGCCCACTGATTTCCTAGTATACTGGGAAATCATAACACACTCAAAAAATAGAGTGTTTTCTTTCTCAGCTGTAAGCTGATGATATTATCCTGAATTAATTCTCTGAAAGCTTGAGAGCTGTGCAGTGGCTTGCCTAAAATTATATAAATAGTCCCAGACGTTGTCTGGCAACTGTCTGATGTCCCTACCAATCAGAGGATGATTTATATCTATAAAGTTCTGGATTGCTCTCAGCTTACAGGAACTTCAAATACCTTTGTGGTCTCTGGGGACAGAGTTGCATCTTTGTGACTTGATGCACCAGCTGAAGAAAAATTGATATAGCATGGAAATATATTGTCAAAGACCTATCCATTATTTACTGTTGATCAATACTGAAAGTTGAAGTTTAAAAGTTGAGGTCAACAGTTCTTTGTCTCAGATATTTAATGGAAAACAATTGAAAGGAGTTGGAGCTGGGAGGACAAGAGGTCCATTTGATGAAGCACCAATTGATCACTCTGTGACTTCTCCCTTTGGGAGTGGTTGTGTGACAGAAGTTTGATTCATCATCTGTCCTGTGCAGATGGGGAGTAGTGAACGCTTTGTTGTGTTCACCTTTATTTGATTGAGCACTGGGGACTACTAGGTCAGATGGAAGGAGCAGACAGGAGTGTAAACAATTGAGAAGATGCATGGGGTTGTGGCTACTCTCTCAGATGGGCCTGAATATTTAGGTCTAATTCTGATTACATGGGGTTTAATGCAGTGTCATGAACAGAATAATCTCTATGTGTGAAAGAGAAAGCACCCTCTGTATTATGGGGAATGCACTGACAGGAATAACAACAGGTCACTTACCATCCCTCAAATGAGTACCAGCCTCCACAATAGCCTCATGCACTGGGGATGTTTAGTTTGCTGACCTGCTTTCTATAAAGTACTTCCTCAAAAGTAAAGTGACTCTGTAAGGACAAGTGAAAGAGGAACTGGGGACAGAATGTCTAATGTTATGACAAAAAAAACCCTAATCAACCAGCATCTGCGATTACACTGTGCTTGTAATGGAAGTCTTTGGAAAAAGTGCTTGAGCTAGATTGTGGAGAACCTCTACTAGCTGACAACAAGAATACCAAGAGCAGCTCAGGGGTGCTGAGGCTCTTTGGCAGCATCTGTAGAGAGTGAGAGATGGGTATTGCTGAGCTAAGTGCAGTGGGGTACCTGCTGGCTGCCTGGGAGAAACGCTGCCTTGCTTGAGGGCTTTCCTGCTGGGCACCACACATACTTGCTCTGCCAACTGCTGCAGTAATTGCAAGAGAGATTCAATGGAGCAGCGAAGCAACAACCTGCCAAAAGCTGGAACAGCGTAGTTTTCTGTTTTTCAGGCTCTTGATGGTATTTTAGGTATCAAGACTAATTAAATGACTGAAATTTTCGGAAGGAAAGGAAACATCTAATTGCATTTTTAAAAATTGCTCTCTGCACAAAAAGGACGTTGTTCTTCATACACCTTTGTAAAAAAGATTTCAGCACCATCAGTAGGACTTTTGCAGTATTTGAAGGTTCACTGTTATATTTAAGAAGGGTCCACTTGATGTGATACAATTCTCTTTCAGATAACTTACCTTAGAATATATGAATTGTGGATGAAAATGTGGTATTTTAAACCATTGCCCATTTGTGTCTTCAATCCCACAAGGATATTGGTGTAAAATGCATGAGGTTCTTTTTAGGCTGGTCTAGACCTGCACATGAAATCATAAACAAAATGACACTTTTAATACTATAACAGTTGATACACTTGTGCTTGCTAGTTTTTGCAAAATTATGCCCTGGAGGACAAGTGAAGTTAATCATATTTGGTTTGAGAGACAACAGAAATTCATGTCTGGTATTGGAGATATTAATGATGTCTAATTAATATACCCATTAAAAGTTTGCAAGATCAATCTAGCAAGTAAACTGTAACCAAGTTTAAATTAATTTTTTTTTCTAAAATTGGTTTTCCAGACTTCAGGAAAGGGTTTTAAATAGAATGCAGTTAATAAGAAATCCCAGGAAGTATTATTTGTATGAAGTAGCAAACTGAGGGATTGGTAACAGGATCCTAAATCTTTTTTCTTTACCTTACCAGTGTGGCTGTAATCCTTCAAGGATTTAATGAATAATCCTTATAATATATTGACTAAATGCTAAGATACATTAAATTTCTAGGTCCTGGACTGGTTCAGCTGAGCAGCTTCCCATGCTGTAGAAAGAGCTGCTGTTCTCTGACAGGAATCACTCACAGAAGGAATGCCAGATCCCCTGAAGATCATGGGGGAGAGAGCAAGGATTGAAGGGAAGGAGAACAGGAAATATCACCGAGATTGTGGCCGAGCTCCTCAATAAAAACCAGAGCCAGGTGGCATGGAGTGGGTTGTGTGCACACTGTTTGGGAAGAGCTTACTGCAGTTATATAGCATTTTCTTCTCTCTTTTGGACATCACAGGGGTCATGACAACATTGTTATTTTGGTGTGTAATTTTTTTCTATTTAAAGATTCTGGAAAAGCTGGGAGAGCTTTGCTGTTTCCAGTTGCTGAAAAGTTTTGCAGCATGAAATTGAAGTTATTTGTTACACGTATGGATGTAGCTTGTGGGCATGCTGGAGTGTTTGAGGGACCAACATCCAAAGTGGTTAAAGACTTAGGATAACCTGTTCACAAAGAGATATGTCAATTCAGACACTGAGATTCTTTGTATAGGGAAGAGTGAGTACATTTTACATCTGGAGATGGAAGAAGGGAGAAGCTGCTTAAGCCAGAAAGAAACTCCAAGGATAGGAGTTGTGTTTGTTTTTTTTCACTTTTAGACATTTTCTTGTGGGTGAGGCAAAGACCTATGTATTGATGAAGCTGGGATTTTATGATTGAATCAAATTTTTGGACTGAATTACTCGAATTGTTTCTGTGAATATGAACTCCTGACTTATTTTTTAGCTTTAACAATGACAGGGCAGTTAGTTTTACCTCTTTGACAAAAACAAGAATTACAAATTAAAATGCTTGTTTGTACATAAACACATGGCACGTACATAAAGAAGTGTCATGAGACTAATTTGCAAAGTCTCAGGCATGGGGAGGAGATGGATTGTGAGATTTGCAGCTTGGTTAGATTGGCCTGTGGGCACACACAAAGTGATGTGATTTACTTTGGTGGCTACAGTGCAAAAGCCTGCAGCCTCTAAAGAGTTCAGATGCTTTTCCAAGGGAAAGCTTATTTGTGCTTAAGTACCAGATTTGGTTTCTGTTGGGGTTTTTTTGACAAATGTAAATTTTGTGTATGTAGTAATGTAGTAAAATGTAAGTTTTGCTTATGTGATATGGTTATGGTTGCACAGTGAGTCTGTCAGGAAACCTGAATCCCTTGCTAGAGGTGTAATTACTGAGCTGTAACTTAATCATCAGCAAACTCACTGAAATCAGAGGGACCTCTTTTTTTGTTAGACAATTGAGTAGCTGAGGTGAATGACTCCAATACCAATGTGATCCATCGTGGGCTGCTCTTGACTCCAGTACTAATGTGATCCATAGTGGGCTGCTCTTGACTCCAGTACCAATGTGATCCATAGTGGGCTGCCCAAGGTGCACAGGATGGATTCACAAACTATGGAAACAGAAGGATCTGGACAGACTGGACCAATGGACAAAGGCAAATAGGATGACATTCAACAAGGCCAAGCTCTCTGTGCTGCACTTGGGTCACAACAGCCCCATGCATTGCCACAGGCTGGGAAAGAGTGGCTGGAAAGCTGCCCAGCAGAAAAGGACCTGGGGATGCTGGTTGGAGGTTGCTCAACCTGAGCCAGCAGTGTCAAGGTGGCCAAGAAAGCAAATGGCACCCTGGCCTGTATCAGCAATAGTATGGCCAGCAGGACCAGGGCAGTGATTCTCTCCCTGTACTTGGGACTGGTGAGGCCACATCTCAAATCCAGTTCTGGGTCTCTCACTTGAAGAAGGACATTGAGGTGCTGGAGTGTTTCCAGAGAAGGGCAGTGGAGCTGGAGGAGGGTCTGGAGCACAAGTCCTGTGAGGAGTAGCTGAGGGAGCTGGAGATGTTTAGTCTGGAAAAAAGGAGGCTCAGGGGAATCTTATCATTCTCTATTGCATGAAAGAAGGGTGTAGCCAAGTGGGGGTCAGGCTCTTCTGCCTAGTGGAAGGTAAGAGGACAAGAGGGAATGGCCACAAGTTGTGCCAGGAAAGGTTTAGATTTTAGAAAAGATCTCTTCACCAGCAGGGTTGTCAAGCATTGGAACAGGCTGCCTAGGGAAGTGATTGAGTGACCATCCCTGGAGGTATTTTAAAGATGTGTGGATGTGGCACTGAGGTAAGTGATTTAATGTTAGACAGTGCTGGGTTAATGGCTGGGCTTGATGATCTTAAAGGTCTTTTCCAAGATAAGCTTGCTATGCTTCTATGAATTTGTGTTATACAATTGAAAGTAACTAAAACTTGTGGTCTAAGCAATTATTTAACCTCCTGCTGCACGTTAATAATTGAGTGAAAAAGCTCATACAATGGGCATACTCAGAGTCTAACTAAAGGAGCTGAAAATTTTTCATTGCAGTAATTTTATTTATCATTGCTTTGGAGACTATCAGTGCAAGCCCACATCACAGAAGAACTAGTGGTACCATGACAGCTTTCAGGAGAAACTATTTCTTACCATAGCCTGGCTGCCTGAAATGGTCTTTATAATGTGTCAAGACAAAGTTAGAGACTTAAGGAAATCTTGCCAAAATTACAACATTACAAAACTTCAGAAACTTCTTGGTTTGTAGATGTACAAGTGGGTGAAATGAAATATGAGGAAATCCTATGAAGATACTCATATATTTAATAAAACAATTACATTAGCTAGGGGCTGCCAGGGTGTAACAGGCCTTTTTTTAAAATGCAGCATGGCCCAGGTGATGTGGTTATGGTTCCCCAGGTATTTGGGGGAGATTGAGAAGATTACCATGATTTCTAGCAATCTATATTTTCTCTTCCTCAGGTCCCTACTAACACATGCATTTTGTTTCAATCAGTGCACCATCCATGTCACATGTTGATAAAATTATATCAATTATGTAGGACTGCCTTTATGAAATTCCAGATTTTCAGCTATTATGTTATACTGTAACAGTACCTGGGGCAGAAAGCGATTCATGCTTATGGAAATAATCCTTTTTGTTCCCCCCCCAGCTACGTGTTTCCAAACTTCCTCAAAAAATATGGAGTTTGTTTTGACCACCTAAAATTCTCCTTCAAAACTCTGTATATTTACATCTCTGTGTACTTAGAGATATCTATTTTCTGTATTTATGATTATACTAACAAAAAGGTTTTTTAGAATTAGTTAAAACTCAAGAGGAATTAGAAAGGAAAATCCTTGCATGGAGCCATTCTTTGTGTAATCTAATTCTGTCATTTAAAAATATCAGCCAAATTTAGCTTTACAGTGGCTGAAAACTGGAGTATATCCATGTATTTTGGAAATAATTTATTTGGAAAACTTTAAGCCAATTATCATTAATATCAGTCTAAAGACTTCAGTATGAATTATCTGTAGGAAGTCCAAAAGTTGATGAGTTGCATCTGCTTTTCATTCCATTGTTTTAGTATAAATTATTTAATACTAATTTGAAGGTGAGCGAAGTAAGGTAGAAAGTAGGGGGTGTCAGAAATTTTCAGAAGTGTTTTGATTTTTTTTTTTTTGGCAGCATCTCCCTCAGAGAACATAAAGCTCCCTGTGATCTATATTGCACCTGAACTTTGACTACATCATGTTAAACTGGGTTTACTTAATTAAAGAAGATGACAAAAATAACTAACTGTGTTCATCTTATGTAAAACCAAATCAAAGATTTTCTTATAGTTTCAATGTATCTGACACTGGACTAAGTGGAAGGAAAGACAATAATTTGCATATTTTAATCTGGAGGTTAGGGCCCCCTGTCAGAGTAACAGCCTGGTCTGGGTCAGCCAGAAGAAATAGAGAGGAGAAAAATAATTGAAGAAGCAGTTACTACAAAATGAAATTTGTCTCATTGTCACTTAAGGTTGTCTTCACGTTCATCTCTGGGCAAAAGGTCAGCCTGGAAGTGAAGGATGGGAGAGAGAAAATATATCTCACTAAGGACTAAAAGACCATTTTCTTTCCTTAGTAACAGGAGCAATTGTAATATATATTTATAAAGATTTCACATGGCATATCCCCCATTACAAAGTACCAGGTGTCCTTTTACTACCAGCACTGCAGGCAGCAGGTATATCTAAAGGTTGTCCTCAAAGACAAGCTGTGTACAGAGCACGAGGAGCACTTCATGAAATAACTAACTACCACATATTGATTTTGAAGGCAAGGGGGCTGGAAAGGATTTTCAGCAAAATTAAGTCCTCTCAGTAGAAACAGCTGCAGTGGTGGGGTTCATGTAAGCTCTTTGTCAGGCACAAGGGTAAGCTGTAAGTTTTTCCTTTTCTGAGCTTACTAAGATGTCAAATGTAAAACAGCAATGTGAACTTTTGTGCTTGGACCAGCTATAAATTCCACTGTCCCACAATATTGCTGAGGGGACAGTAACCTTGTGAAAGACCTCCATGTGAACTGTGGTTACTGTGTTTACATGCATATGTTTAAATCCTACTCAATATCATGTGTTTTCAGTTGAGTTTTCAATTAACCAGACCACGACAACAGTAAGAGATGACAGCAGGGCAGTGTTAGTTTAAACTGGGTGGGGTTTAGGGAAGATTCTCATCCTGGCCCAACATCTTTCACAAGAAATGGGAAAGCTCCTGTTTTCTGCATGAGTCAGCCATGGACACAGCCTCTGAGTGTTGCAGGATCCTGCCCCGCATAAAAGACTGGATATGATAAAATGATAAAATGATATGCCTCTCATCAGAGGGATTTGCCTCCCTTTTTGATTCCTCTGCTAGTCGTGGTAGCTGAGTGTGCTTGTTCATGAACAATGAGGCAGACCAGAAATTAGCAAATGTATCAGTGTATGGTCTTTTAATCATAAAGACTTCTGAATTATTATAAAATGCACTTTGTTTTCTGTTTTTAGGGCCTCTGTTCATTTTGGTCCTCAGAAAAGAAAGTCTAATCATATTTTACCACAGATTGGTTTGAAAAGATGAAGTGGATCCTCAAAAGTTGTGTGATTAAACAGTACTATTAGCAGAACAAGCAGTTTTAGTGTTCTTTTCCACATGAACTAATGAAATTACTTTATATCAACATGGAAGACAGAAAGAGTAAATCCTGAACTAATATGCTGAACTAAAGAAAAGTCTTGGGGAAAAAAGGCAGGAAGGCTTCTAATTCCATAGAAGAGGAAAGTGAAGGTGTTGTTATTTTGGAAAACTGTTTTGGACATGTAATTGCAGAAAAATGTCTGGTGAAAAGGCAGCATTTCAGCTGAGCATCCAGTTCTCCTGTGAGATTTATTTCATTTTGTGTATGAGATAGTTCTGGGAAGCAGAACTTTATTTGCCTCAGAAAAAGTGTTGTTATAGTAAAAGCAATGATAATACATTGTGTGGCAGAATGAGACAAGTGAGATCAGAATGACATTGTGTCAACCATGACAGAAGTGCACAGTATTGGGTCTGGCCCCAAATTTCAATGGCTGAAATATGATTGATTGCACACTAAGCTGGCAGTGTGTCTTTAACAGCTTGACCTATCTGTATGTATGAGCAGCTGACAACTTTTACTCTTCCTTTCCTTGCCTTGGTAGAGGGGGAGAAATTTTATTCCCCTTTTGCTCACCCATGCCCAGGTAATGAGTGAGATCACTATTCAGTGGCAAAGCAAGAACTGTAGTCCTGGTTTCAGAGAAACAGTTCCTTTAAATGTTGGGCCAGTCATCCTCAGTGTGTGCACATGGGCCTATTGGCAGCTTAAGAATAAAGCACAGTTGGTAGGATTCCTCTCTGGACAATGTGAACTGATCTAATAAGCTGGAAAGCAGGATCCTAGTCAGATGGAACAGCAGCATCATGAGAGTACACATAATGTGCTCTGCTTGCCTCTTGCAGTACTATAAATTAGGATCATAGAGAGAACTGCATTGCTGATGCAGTTACCTTCTTCCCTTACCTCCCTCCCCCAGAACCCTTGTTCCATTTTGTTACACTATGAATAAATGCTGGACTGGCTCACATGGATGGCACTGGGACACTCAGCTCAGCCTAGGCAGGCTGCTCTGCTTCAGTTTTACTTGGTAGTGTGGCAACTGTTGCTCTCTTCTCTCTTGTTCATCAGCCTGTTGCAAAATGAATTTGCATAATTTTCCATGTTGCACAGATTGTCCCTGGTAAGTGCTGTGGCAGATTATGTGCACCCATGAATCACCAAATGTCTCCTGTATGTGTCTAATATCTTCCTGTCTTGCTAAGCTGCACTGGTGTTTAGTTCCATTTCAGGACAAACCTGTACTAAGCCTGAACAGTTTGCCAGTATGTTACAATGGCAAATGCCTTCATGATTGCAGCTTTTACATAGGCAAAGTTGCAGCACTACCAAGACTTATTCAGACTTCCCCAGCATTCCCCTGAGTACATTTAGCTGTGTTAGCCAAAGCATGCTTTTAATAGCATATCTTCTTATGAACTTTTTTTTGATACGGTTTTGTTTTGTTGATATGAAGTCAAGAAACCTTTGACCAACTGATCTTTGCCAGCGAAATATGTACTGTGACTCTTGTCTTCATCTGCAGGAATCATAAGTGAAACAAAGATTTTTACTGTATAGTGTAAATAATGGCTTGTGTAGCTTTTAAAAACAGTGGCAAGATACTGTATTCATAAAAGTGTTACTGTGGTGCACAAAGAATACTTCTGTCTTTTTATAGTTTCAAAATATATATTATAGACCTTTAACTGTTTTTCATTGCTTTACCTCAGTTCTCCAGCAAAACACATACCAAACCTCACACTTTCAAAGAAGCAAATACTAATCCAGAGGATAACCTTCAACTACCTTTACAGATCTTTGCCTTAGGCAAAGACTACAGGTTTTCGCTGATGGCAACCTTCACTGTAGAAGATGAGCTAAGCAAATGAGTGAAATCTGGTTTAATTATAATGACACAAATCTACTGGAAACGCAGAGTGCTTACATTTACCCTAAACTGCTATGGGCAGCAGGCAACATTCTAAGACATTTATGCTTTATTTATTTACCAGCCAAATGTTCATATTGCACAACTTTCTTCAGCTAGTAATGCGGCTAGTGACGCTCAGCTTCAGAATATTTATGTCCAGTGAATGTGGCAATAGAGCATCTCCAGGCACTTCACCACTTCAGATGACGTATTTATAAATGGGGCTGATGCGGTTCAAAGGGAATGTGTTACAATAGAGAAAGATCTGACATATGTTCTAAAATGGAAATTAAAAAAATGCCTGCATGCAGAGAGTAGCAAGAGATTTGCTGTTTATAGCAGAACATTACTTCAGGGTTAAAATTTCCACATTATATGTTGGCTACACTTCTTCTGGTAGGAATTCCTAGCACAGCTGCAAATTCCTGCCCACCTCCCCAGCTGTCTCTGCCAGTACTGTTTGTGTCATTTGGATAAAATGACTACCTGACTCATTTGTTTTCATACTATGCTGTCACAATACCCCATCTATAATGCCCCTCCCATGACAGGCTTTACAGCAGGTATTCATACCTCTGAGGTTTGCAGGATTTGATGTGAGTTCTTGGAGTGGAAGACTAGAAGTCAGCACTGTGCATTGCTGGGAGGAGCTCATGCTACCTCGTGTGCTCTAATTATCCAGCAGGTAAGGGAGGAAACCAGTTTATGGTGAAGGCATGAACTGAAGGCTGGTGAGATAGCTGATGAAGTTCAAGCCCTTTCATTATTCTGATTTTTATGTATTTCAATAAGCAGAGCACTTCAGAAATTATCAGTGTATTGAGTAAACATAACTATACCAGATCAGCACATTCAGATGATACTTGGCTCAGTATCACCTGAACTAAGGCTACAGAAAGATAAACTGCTGAGAAAAATCAGAAATTCTTTGTGACAGAATGCTTTTCATTAGAAAAGACCAGCTAGTCACAAACAAAACTGTACCTCTCTCTTTTCCCCCAGTAACCCCTGAGTTTTAATATAAGCCTTTACTGGAGGAATGGTTGCCTATAGAATAAAATCTTGACCCAAACTAATGAGTCAAGGATGAAAAACCTTATGGTTGGTAGATTTTCTGCTTTCATGCCTCATGGACTGATCTCAAAACTGCTTATTAGCTGGTTCTGCTTTGACTCCACAACAAATGAGGGGGAGCTGTTTCTATAAGAGAGGGAATAAACAGGTTCTTGTACTCAGACACCCTAAATGGTACTCAAACTCATGGCAGCATATGCAAAGGAAAACATGGGTTGAAAAAGGCAAGAACTCTCCTGGTAATGTACTTTATAGAAGCAAATCTCTAGAAAAGCCATGCAATGCTAATTAAATTTGTGGTGAAAACTGGATCTAAGAAGATGGGATGGACAGAACATTTATAGGGGTAGATGAAGGCAATAGCCTCTCCATATGATTTTTTAAATGTCATTTCCTCTGTAGCACTCCATAATCCTTCCCCTTGCATCTTCACAGAGAATGAAGGAAATGAATGGATTATGATGTGAGGAAAATTAAGGATATGGACACTGAGGTAGGGTAAAAATTGGTTGAATTGATGGACTCAGTGTTTTGTGATCAGTGACAGCTAGAGCCTAGTCACTATATTGTATCACAGAAATCAGTCCAGCAGCTAGTATTTCATATCTTCATTAATCACCTGCTTGATAAGACACAGCATGCTTTCAGCAAGATTGCAGATGACAAAAGATGGAAGAAGTGGCTGATATGCCTGGTGCCATCCACAGGGACAGAAACAGGCTAGAGAAATAAGTGACCAGAACCTCCTGGAGTTCAAGAAAGGGAAATGTCCAGTCCTACCCATGCACCACACCAGGCTGGGGCCAAACTATTGCAAAATAGCCTGGCAAAAAAGGCCCTGGAGCTTTTGGAAGGTCCCAAGTTGACATCACTTGGCAATGGGCTCCTGAAGCAAAGAAAGCCGACAGTGTCCTGCAGTGCCTTGGGAAGAACACTGTCAGCACATCCAGTGAGGTGACCCTTTCCCTCTAGTTTGAGCTGATGAAATGTGACTGGAGTGCTGGGTCCAGATCTGGGGTCCCTTGTGCAAAGGTCCAGCAAAATTCCACAAAGATGATTAAGGGTTTGGAGCATCTGACGTAGGAGGAGAGGCTGAGACAACTGGGACTGTTCAGCCCAAATGTGGGAAGGCTCTGGGAGATCTTTGTGTGTAAACACCTGATAGGGATGAATTTTCATGGTGATGCACAGTGGCAGGGAAAGGGGCAATTGGCATAAACTGATGTAAAAATTTTCCATTTAAATGTTAAAAAAGCACGCTTATTTTTTAACAGCAAGGATGTTCAAATGTTTGCTCAGAAAGATTGTGCAGTCTTCATCCATGAGAATATTCAAAGCCAGACAAAATCCTGAGCTACCTGCTCTTGCTGACAATCATCAGGTGTACCAACCACTTCTAGTTTTGTGTCATCTGTGATCCTGATCAAAGCAGGGGCTTGGACTAGACAGTTTCCAGAGGTGCCTTCTCACCTCAGCCACTCTGTCATTCTGTGCCAAAACTCTTCACTTGACATTGCCAGCCATTAATTTCCCAGATGTAGTTAGGAGATGAGTGAGGGACTGTGGCAGAGACAGTTTTTGAGAAGACAAGAAATCTTGTCATTCATAGAAATCATTTGCACATACTCTTCTTTTATTGGGGACCCCTTCCCCTCCTACCCTCCACACATGTGTGCATGCCGGAGTCTGCATGTGTGCACACCCCTTCCCTCTTCCCCTTACACAGAGAAATACACAGTTGAAGAGATGTGAGAGAGAGTGTGTGTGTGTGTGTGTGTGTGTGTGTGTGTGTGTGTGTGTGTGTGTTTTCAGTGTGGTCTATGTCCAGGTTTTGGCTTTTGGCTTTTCTTTACTGAAAGTAAAATAAACTGAGAGGGTGGTGCTTTTTTTCCCCTCTCATCTCCAATTCAATTGCACTCTACACTGTTGGCAGTTTAATCTGACAGTGGAGCAGACAATAGTTGTAAGGAGAAATGGAATTACATTTTGCTCCTTTTTAGTTTAGGCAAATTTTCAAAATTAGATGTTAAAATGCAAAAACACTGTAAGAATGAATTAAAATGCAGAAATTGCCACTCACAGGAAGCCTGCACAATTCTAATTCTAAACATCATTAAAAAAAAAAAACATTTTGTGTCTAACGATCTTTTTTTCCGAGAGGGGGGTGGAATGCTTAATTTGAATTACAAAAAAGCCTTGATAACCCCCCACACATCAATTTACCTGTGAACAAAAAGATTCACACAGAGAAAATGGGACTTGGGACTATTTGATAAATTACTGCAGACTGCTTGAATATTCCATTAGCAAAATAATAGCTCGTTATGGAACCCAGAAGAATGTGGTATAATTATGATAGTACCATCCCCCCCACACACTATGGGGTAAGAGGAATGCAAATGTTAGAAATGATAGCTACTTAACCACAGTTTGGAGATAGGCCTGAAAACAAATCGAAGGGTTATATGATCTCAGGCATTCATAAGGATTTCTCCAATGTCAATGCCCTAAATTGCTGAATACATTCCAGCTAGCTGAAAGTCATATTATTAATAGTCATCTTTATTGTGGTAGAATACAAGAGCCAGTGAAGAAGGAGGAGGCCCTTTTGCAGATGAGATGTAAACAAAGAGCAATTGAGAGCCTCTGCCCCAAAGTTCTTACAAACTAGAGCTAAACAAACGAGGCAAAACAAAAGGCTGCTGCAGTGACACAAAATAGCATTTTAGTCTCACATCTGGTTTTGTTTGTTTGGGCTTGGGGGGTCACTATGGAAGTAAATGGAATGGGAAACCAAGCAGAGTGAGAGACCACACCAGGGGAGTGGGGTGAGGGGGTAATCTGTGGCTAACAAAAATCATTGCAGGTTTAGAAATTTTTCTAAGTCCTAATTGCTTCTGCACTTGTGGCAATGGCCACAGCTCTTGGCACATGCATATGAACATGGTGTGCTGCTATTGCCCTGTGCCCAGCGTGCAGGATGCTTGGCATATGGTGCAAAGAATGAAAGGGGGTCTCTGTCTCGTTTACTCAGTGTGACCTGGCTGCTTTCAGCTTTGCAGTTTGAGCTCCTCCAGCCGGCAAGCTCCATGCAGTGCCCTCACCCCTGTGCTCTGTTGTGATGCAGATATAGCCCCACCTCTGTGGGCACTTATATGTGGATGCGAATGCAAATTAGAAGAAATAAAAGGTCTGCTTTTTAAGATCAGGTGCCTCAGAATTCAAAGAAACTATTATAAAAATTGGCCCAAGTGAGCTGGCATTGACTCCATTTGCACAGGAACAGTTTTCAGTGGTTATGTAGGACCTGTGTCCAGCCATGGGCTGAAATCTCTGTTAAGCCTTTACTTCTTACTGTATTCTGCTATTAACAGTCAGAGTCTACAAAGTCTATTCTCTCTTCAGAGTAAGTAGCTGATCGATCATTGTTGTGTTTTCTTGGAAGTAGAAAACACATGAAAATAAATGTTAGAACATTTTCTAAAAAGTACTTAAAATGTTAGAATCTGAAAAGATGTTGAAGAACATGGGTTCAATTGATCAAAATGATGTTTTTAGAAAGCACTTTCAGCTAGCTAGGCAGCTACCCATGTTAATCCTAGACTTTAAGGGTGGTAGGGAGAAGAGAGAAAGCTGTTTGCAAACACTTTAACTCACAGCCTGTGAAATAAAAAGGCAGCTTTTTATTTCACAGCAATCCCACACCAGCCTTCTGGCTTTAGATACTAGTCCAATGCAAACATTGGGATGGCCATCATCTGATGGCTGGCTCAAGGTTCAGTTGAGTAGAGAGCTTTAGGATTTGGGTCTTAGGCGACTTGAAAGAAGAAATCTTGGCACTATCTTAACCAGCCACTAATGGAGCAGCATCAAAGGTGTCTCATGGTGAATTATTGATTCTTTCTCAGGAGCACAGGTACAGCTATATAAGCTGCACCAGGATGAAAAATTGAATGTTCGTTATCTGCTAAAGAATTGTTTAATTATGTTCTTTTCTATAGGCTTTCAGCAGGTAGAAAGGTTAGAAAAATCATGTCAGGATATTTTGTTGACTCCAAGGTTTCTACAAATCTCTGTAAGCCTTCCAGTCACTATTTTATGAAAATTTTTCCAAGAGGCTTTTCCAAAAGTACTGAGTGTCAACATTTATAAATAATATACTGCCTAGGACAGGCTGTGTGTTTGTGAGAGCGTGTTAAAGAATAAATAGAAATGTCCAATGTGATGTGTTCATAAATATGTAACAAATGCCCTTCTCTTGATCTCTGGTAAAAAAAAAATTAGTCATATTTCTTCAAGGCTGCAAGAATTTAGTTTCATCTGTGAGGTGCCAGAATGTTAAATGTGACATTCAATAAACCACCTAGGAAAAGCCAAACAGTGCTAATCAAGCCATTTAATCTTTTGGAGTTAAGAGCTGCAGTAGGAGAATAAAAGGTATAATTAATAACTCCAGCTGGGAAAGTAAGGCAGAGTAAAAACAGGAGCTAAGACAAACATCTGGTCTTTGTTTTATGAAACATTTACCATGAAATCAAACTTTTTTCCACCCTTGTGAAATGTGCAAAATTTCCTGACTTGCAAGCCTCACCACTGGAAAAAGTTTTCACCTGCATAGAAAAATGAGCTTTGCACGTGCACCTGAAGCTGAACTTGCAAATAAATGCACGTATGTGTGTGAATGTGTGGGCCTGTCTTTCAGCCCCTATGAGTTTGGTCTAAGGTAAACTCACAAATGATATAAAATTTTTAAATTCTTACCAGGTTGTCCCTCTTTTTTTTTCTTTTTTTCTTCTTTTTTTTAATTCATAGTACATCTGCCTTCATGAACAATTAAAATTTACAGTGCAACAAAACATTTATTTACCTTGTTTAGTTGCCTTGTGCTTAGCTGCTTTTCCTGCCTGATTTGTCCAGATGGTAGCATGGTGACTTCTGAGGGCTTTGCTCTGTCTTGGGTATGCCCTTCACAGAACTTAAAAAATAGAATTATGCTTACCATTTTTGTAGATGAGGATCTGTGGTAGGGCTAAAATGAAATATCTTGTCAAAGGTCACAGAGGAAATCTTAGTTGAGAGAAGGATGAAGCAGGCTTTAGGATTCTGGCACGTGATTTATGAGTCATTAAAGCCCTAATGAAAGACTATAAGGTGAGTTACGCAGTCTTACAGCTGGAACAGGCTGAGCTGACACTGCTGCAGTTGCCAGTGGTTACTGGCATAGTTTGAGCAGTCAGGATTTGGCCAGTGGTATGAGCTCCCATCCAAACAGTCTATGCATTGGATTATCCCTCCCTCTCCTCACTGTTACCATGTGAAATTTACTCATTAAATAGCTCAATGGTATAAAGTTTGACCCATCATTAGTAATTCTAATATTTGTAGCTCTCATCACTGAAATATTTTCTGGTAGTCTAATAGAGAGATGGAATTCTATGCCCACCCCAGTTTACAAGTGCAGGCCTTCTCATGAAATTCTGTGGTCAACAGGGCCCTGCAATTTATGTAAATTCTGAACATGCTTTTCTTGCTCTCTCAGATTGTTGAGAAAGCTGTCAATATATTTGTCACACTTGCACAGCAGGGAATGATACTTTGGCACTCCCTCTATGGGCTTTGAATATTCTTAAGTGAAGAAGAAATGCAGCATTCCCACTGTAATCCAGGCTTTGCCTGTCTGTGAAACTGTGGGGTGTGACAGCAAAAACATCATGCATGGCAGTGGCTGTGGAAAGATGAATGTCCAAGGACATCCATGTTCTTGAAGCCAAATGTACATCTGATGGACAGTGCAGACCTGGTTTTTAATTACGTCTCTGGGAATAAGGGGGAACCGAGGCTAGACAAATTATCAAAAAAAATTACTTCTGCATTTTAATAGGGAGGAACTGGAATGTATTTCTGTGATGTGTTAAAAATTCAATCATTTCAGGACCCTAAAAATGGCCATGGTTTGTTTTCCCATCCTAGAAGTCCTACTACAAACGTAACTGGGATAAGATGTTGCAGAAGGAATGAATATTCAGAGTGAAAAATTACTCTGATCATTGCTAAGACCTGTGAGGAGCCTTGAAAGGCTCTTTATTAGATTCTTGAAAAGATGCAAAAATCAGAAATGTATCAACAATAGTGTGGCCAGCAGGACCAAGGCAAAGATTACCCCACTATCCTGGCCAACGGTGAGGCTGCACCTTGAATCCTGGAAGCAGTTTTGTGTTTCTCACTACAAGAAGGAGATTGAGGTGCTGGAGCCTCTCCAGAGAAGGGCAATGGAGCTGGTGAAGGGTCTGGAGCACAAGTCTGATGAGGAGCAGGTGAGAGAGGTATTTCGTCTGGAGGAAAGGAGGCTCAGAGGGGGCCTTATCACTCTCTACATTTGCCTGAAATGAAGGGTGTAACCAGGTGGGTGTCAGTCTCTTCTGCCAGGTGACAACGGACAGGACAAGAGGAAATGTCCACAAGCTGGGGGAGGTTTAGGTTGAATCCTGGGAAGAATTTCTTCACCAGCAGGGTTGTCAAGCACAGGACTAGTCTGCCCAAGGTAGTGGTTGAGTCCCCATCCCTGGGGGTATGTTAAAAGCTGCACAGATGTAGCAGTCAAGTACACAGTTTACTGGTGGGCTTGGCAGTGCTGGGTAAATGGTTAGACTCAATGATCTCAAAGGCCTTTTTCAACCTAAATGGTTCTATGATTCTATGAAAAGCATAATGAATTTATCAGAGAAATCAGGAAAACTCAGTGGCAGCTAGGTTTTTCAATTTGTTGTGTTTCTCAAGTTTATTTATACTATAAGAGAGTAAAACCAAAAGCATCAACATTTTTTTAAATTTAAAATTCTTAAAACAATTAACTGGGGCTTTCATGGCTTACTAAGTAATATTTAAAAAAAACCCCTCTAACAAATAAATATATTACTTTTCTGGGTTTCTTGTTTATTTGTTTTTGTTTGTTTTAATGAAGGAACTGCCAAACAAATTAATTTCAAAAGAAAAGAAAGTAAATTGCCATTCTGGATCAGTTGGGTTGGAACATTTTGGTTTTATCTGAAGCTTTAAAAACGCCGTTTTCCTTCTGACAGGATCTTTCCCAAAAACAAAATAGGCCTTTTTAAGTGACCCTACTCTGGAAAGGGTGAGAGCTGGGAATTGGTGGAATATGGCCATTATCATGCACTGGTCAGATAACTCTGATCCCATGTCACTGTCATGTCCAGCTACCACAGACAAACAGGTTGAGTGAAGTCCTGCAGGCTGATAGGAAAGGTGAGTATGAAATTCCCCCACAAAACATCATACAGGCTTCCGTATCTCTTCAGAACTCTTCTAAAGAGTTCATCCCTTCTTTCCTCAGTCCCATGGAATTCAAATCCAGCTTCACAGCTACACTTTCCAACTACGCCTCCCAGGGCCTTCCTTTTTCCACCCAGGTACAAGATTTGATGGTGTCCCAGAAGTGAGATTTTTCCTCTTTTGGGGCAACATAGTTAAATTTTCCTTACACTGATGAGAAGCCTAAAATTGTCTCTGTACCTTTTTTTTGCAGTTGTCCTTGGGTTGCTTGACAATCTTTTTATATTATACCAGCCTCAGGTTTTATAAGAGCCCAAACATAATTTCTGCAGATATCCATGATCTCGGAAAAAAAGTATCTTCCCCAATTCGTCACATCAGTGGCAGATATCAGTCACAAAACTGATGTTACCAGACAATTAATGAATGACAGTATTCCACAAAGAGTTTCTTTTACAATAAAAATTATTCAGGAGACCAAGTCAGGCAGAAGGTGATCCATAACCAAGTCACGAGTCCTTCACTCATCATTAATTGTACATCCTCTAGTGTCACAGAAGAAGAAAGGCAGAATGTGCTTGGATCCTGAAAGTCTCAACTTAGTTTTTGCAAGTCTTTGATTTGGCCCAAATATTTAGCCTCAGCTGGATTTGTCTGTGTGATTCTTTTATGTTAACAAAGTTATTCCTACTCTTAATGAAATAGGGTGGTTTGCTTTGTTTGTCACAGCTCCTAGCAAACACCCAGAAAACAGCCTCTGTTGACGGGAAGACCAAAACAAATGGTTATATAGAAAAATAAACAGCTATTTTTAGCTTTTAAGAATTATTTGTGATGAACTAAGAGCAGATTCACTTGGGCAAATTGATGAAACCTGCTCTTCCCTTGACTCAGACATGCAGTCTGTTGATCTGAGCAGGACTGTGTACCTCCAGGTTTCACTTGGATTGGCATGGACTGAAATACTGCAGGGAAGGTGACCCTCTCTGTCCTTGCTGCCAGGATATACTACTTCTTTTTTCCCCCCTCCTCATCTATTCAAAGTGATTCATCTTCTTCTTTGAGGGGTGTGTACAAGAGCCTTTTTTTGGGCTGAGGTGCACCCTCTAGAAGCCAATCTGCAGATGCACCCTTGTACATCATGTGTTGGACTTTACACTGAACAGAGGTCTCAGGCTCTGCAACTGGATCCTGTTCAAACCAAACTAAATCTAAAGACATATTCCATTCCATGACCACACACAGCCTCCTTCCATCACTAGTTCAGTTAATAAGAAGAGTAAGTATTCAAGACAAAACTCCCTGAAATGTGTATACTGATGGTTCTCATCTCTGTGATCTCCTATTGACCTCCATTACATCCTAATATAGACATAACTTGTAGACATGGCTGAGAAAGAAGCACTCTACAAGCACTGACAATACCAAGACTATCATTTTCCTTAGCAGGTTTGGGAAACTTCTAATTTCCCCTGTAAGTGCTGGGAATTCTCGTAATTTTCAGTTATAAAACTCATGGGATACCAGCTTTCTTCAAGAGCTGCAAGTTTCAGGGTGTTTTCATTTATGGAAGATTGTCTTACTTTTGATGTCTTTCAAATAAAAACTAGATCATGAAAGAAAAGAGGCCTTTTTTTCCCTGTGTAGTAGCCATACTGTTTTTTGGGCAAGCTATCTGATTATTAGTTTGGAATCTGCAACCTGAGGTAGAGCCATTTTCCTCCTCTCTCATAAGTAAAGAGAGACCATATATTGTGAACAGTATAGTATGGAAATGTTGCTTTTTTACCTTGGGGCACAAGAGCATTTATAATTTTGTAATTTGCCTTAAATTGAGAATCTCTAAAGGGAAAGGACAGGGTGTTTTACTTTGAGCCCTGATAGAATGTGTAGCACTGATGGAGCTGAAAGATTTTGTCACCAGTAGAAAAGCCTTTTCATACTTAATGTTTGAAGAACAGATCAAAAACTCCTATGTTTTTCCACAATAATTCTTGAGTGTAAGATGTTGAGCAAGGCTTACACGGCCAAGACTTTCCTCAGCCTAGGATATATCAGCTAAGTACAGCTGAGGTACAGCCTCTTAGGCTGGAAGGTTGTCTCTTTTCTGTGTCCATTAAATCCTCAGCTTCTTTGTTGCCAACACAAATGCTGATTAGTTTTAATCATTATGAGAGAGGCCCCATTTCTTTATAGACACTTCACTGAGTGGGTCACTGATTCTTTTCTAAGACTGCAAGAGATCCAGAGGGGCTGAATGCTTTAGCTCTTACCAACCCCAGGACATCAATTAAACTTATATATTAGCAGAAGGAGTCCTCATTTCTTCCATGCATCTTTTCCTATTTTATTCATTGAATCTTCTCTCAATAGTGGGGCAGTAGTTAAATATTGGGATGTAAAAATAAAATTACAAAAAAACTCTTTTGTTTTATACTTAGAGACCTCTGTCTGAAAGTAGTTCAAAAGGGAATACTCAGGATGCCCCTATCTTCCCTGCCTTGTCTCTACAGACTTGTGAGGATGGTGCATCAACTTTTTAGTGACCCTTGGTTTCTCTGGGATGTCAGTGCCCCACGTAATCTCAAGGGAAGAGAAATACATTATGCTAAGTTTCCTTCTAGACAAAAAAATCCACAAATCTACCTAACTGCTTCTTTAAAACTGTGCTTACTTTGTGCTTTCTTCTAGAATGTGTGCCAGTAGTCATGACTCACAATAACTCCACTAGAAGTGATTTTGGGCTTTCACTGCAGGTTATAACTATCAGTCCCTCTTGAGTTAAGGGTCAAAGGCAACACAAAAAATAAATTTGCACTTTTTGGGGGAATGGCGAGGGGAGAGACTTTTTGAAGTGCTTGGATACTGTCAGAGCTTTGCAAGAAGGACTGAAATGGATTGAACTGCTGCCAGGCTGCAAGAGATCTCTCAAGAGCTGCCTCCCTTCCCATCTATCTGGACTCACGATGAGTGAGGTGAACCACCTGCTCTGCACACTTGCCTCGTTGTGCCACAGTCTGAGGTGCAAAGTCCCATTGTGGAGATGGAAGAAACCTAAATTCCTTTAATCTCCTTGTCAGAGCAAAGTAGCTCCTGTAAAACAACATGCCATGTAGTCCCCTAGCCTGCCTCCAAGGCATTTGACTCCCAAACTTCTCAGAGAAAACTGTGTTCTGCATCAGGCACAGTACTCTGATTCTCTTACAATGGCAGCATTTTTATGGCAGGAGTTTTTCATATCTCCCAGCAAGGAGAATGATAAAACATTCATTCAGTGGTGAGCTGCTCTTTTTGTTCATTTGTGCAAAGTACAAAGTGAGTTTCTCTTCCAGCTTTACAGAATCACACCCCTTTCATGTACGGCATATGAGTTTTCTTGAATATTTGCACCACTTCTGGGCTTTTATGTTAATGCCTTGAGAGGCTGTCTAGAACAGCAATAAAAAAGGAATAAAATAGGTATTTATTAAAAGGCCTTCAAAGGATGCACCTTGGGCAGCACAAGAGCCCAACCATGGCTACACCCAAGATGGACGGTGTACCATGAGTTTTCACACTTTTATAAGTTTTGGTCCATTTACATATTGGGGTTAATTGTCCAATTACAGTTTCAGGTTATGAAGTCCTATCCTCCTGTGCTCTCCTCAATTCACTGTTGTTTATTTACACTTTTTGGGCCTGATGCTGCAATGGTATCCCTGGTTCTTGGGCTGGAAAAGGATTCTTTTGTCTAACTAAACTGTGAAGAGAACTTGCTAATACTTTATATGAAGTTCAGAGTTATATACTAATGCAGCACAGAATCTGGAACATATGACAGCTAAAACTTAAGGCATCAATGTCATTCAGAAAATAATATAAGTTGCAATTACATTTGGGGAGAAAAGCCATAGAAAATATTGGTCATTGTCAGCATCACTTATTGCAGGCAGAGGTAAAAATGGAATTAGGCTGGGATCTCTCTTTTAAGCTGAAAGAGAGATGATAACTGTGTGGTAAATCCTTTGTCAGTGGAGATGAGGCCCAGTCCAAAGCTCACTATAGCTGCAGAAATAGTCTTTAGCTGCCATTTAGTGTTTCATGCCCTTTTAGGCTGTACCTGCTCCTTGCTATCATGTCCCTGTAAGTAAAGAATAATGTGGCAAAAGAAGGTGTTTTTTAGCAGAATTTTCTCTCTCCAGATCAATATGCAGTTATGTAGGTGGCATCAGGAAGAAGCGAAGGGCATCACCAGCAGCAGAGAGTGGGACAGAGACTGCTTCAGTGGAAACAAATCTGTGTAGCCATGGCTCCACCAGCATCAGCAGTCTTTGAACTTCTCTCATAGTGGTTTCTCTCATGTCAGGTGTTATGTCTACATACTGAATAGCTGATGCTGTAATTTGCTTTAATTATTTGTAATTTGTGTCTGTGCCAATAAGGATTTAAAGAAATATTTAATTCTTAAGACTATTGATTAGGGAGCTCAGTGAGTGTAGATTGCAATTTGCTATGGCTATTGTTATCTGAGAGTAGTGTTTTAGGCTGTTTTGTTTTGCTTGGACAGTCTGTTTGCTAAGTGTGTTTTTTGAGTTGTTTAGATACACAAAGCTGTGATTTTTAGTGTGGCTAATTCTCTAGATATTCTCTAGGATTCATGGGTAGCTTCAGCAAGCTTTTTGCTACCCTCTCTTACATATTCATATATTGGATATGAGACAAGGAACAACATGTGTTATATGTTCACAAGGAGTAGATTCTATATTTGAAACTTCTGACCTGATAGACACTATTGAGCGGCAGATGTTTCAGAATACTTTAATCCCTTACCTTAAAAGTTCACAGAGGTACTTTGGTCTAAATCTTCAATGTTTCATTGAATTATTTGTTGTCTATTTTTATTTGATGACAGTTCATTAAGGAGCAGAACCAAAACTACAGATTTTCAAAAAACTAAGATAATTACTTCCCCAGTTATTATTATGTTTAAAAATTACCCCCATATTTTTAAAAAATGGACAATATGTGAAATATGACAACCTTTACATGCCAGCTCTGTTATAAAATAATTTTTAAAAAAGCTTTGGTTTTGTTATGGATCATGTTGCACTTTCTCATTAAGGTGTGCACTGAGGTAGAAGTTCGAAAATTTCTCTGGTGGACGAATGAAAGAGAATTAAAAAGTTACTTTTAACCTCACCTCAGTTTTTCATGAGAGCAGTTCCTTTGACTGAAATATACTTGTATTATGTTGCTGTGTGTAGATGCAGCCTGCCTGCCCAAAGCAATATGAAATTAATGTGATCAAAACTGAGAAGTGGAGCTGGTCCTAAGACAAAATCTCAGTGTCCCTGAAAATGTATGAAGCTTAAATCCCAAACCTGGCCTATTTTTCTGCAATTACTTCAGTCCAGACCCCTGATCCAAACTCTGCTGAACTTTGGGAGTATTTGGATGTGGTTCCAGAGTCTGTAGTTTGAATCCAGCTATATCTAGGAGGACAGATTTGTAAAACAGATGTTTTCCCACTGGAAGTATGTGCATAAGCCCTATTAGTAAAACAAAAGGGTTTGTCCTGCAAAACATGTCTGAAACATTCCCTAATGTGCTCAGCAAACAGAAGAGAAAAGTTTATTCTCTGGGCAGCAAGTTAATGTCTCACTCAGAGTCAGTTTGAAATGCTTCCAGTATGGCTGGCATCTGTCACCATGTTGAAACAAAAACAAGGGCTTTGAGGAGAGTTGTAGAAATATGTTATGTCCTGATTGACTTGAGGGAATGTTTAGGACAGATGAAGTATTGAGTGGTTATTCTCTCATCCAAAAGGTGAAATCCAAGCCATACTGAAGTTTGTGCAGTAAATCTCATTCATTTCAGTAGGGTTAGGATTTTATGCCAAGTCTTCAACATTGCAACCGGACATTACCTATTTCATTTCTCAGAAGATCTGGAAAATCTGTATGGATACACATTGGACAGCATTTCTTGAAGAAGACAACTTTATGCACCTGTTATAGCCAAAAGCTGTATGGTACAAAAGGTATTTGCTGAAACTAAGTCATCACCACAATTGTGTTCTTTGCTGATGGAAAGGCGCTGCTACTTTGAGCTTCTGACAGTTGTTTGAATGTCAAAGAACAATTTAATATTACCAGTGTAGATATTTGAATCTGTGTTTAGCTTCCTTTATTTTTTTTGGTGGCGCAAACCCAAGTAATTACGTATCTAAATGTGATCCTTCATTTACTTTGGCAATGAATCTTCATCTGTCATCATTTTAATCCATCTACTGAGAGAAACGATAGAGGCTGCCATACCTGAGAAAGAAAGAATGCTATCTCGGGTTTCTCTGGGCTAGAAGTATTTCAACAGATGCTGTTTTTTGTCATGCCTTAGAACAGCCTCTTTATCTGAACTCTGAATACTGCTGTTTGTCTCATAAATATTTTCTAGTATTTAACCACTGTGTATTTGACTTTTTGAATGACAGACTGTAATTCTTCTTGAGCCGTAGTAGCCTATCAAGTTGACATCTATTTCAATTTTACACTGTGTTTCCTTTATCATTCCTTTAATGATTTGTGTGTTTACAGTCTGAAGTATTCAATGCACTAAAGAAAACAATTATTTTGCACTTAGATGAAATAACTTAAAAATTCTTCAAATTATAGCAACAGATGCTCTAAACCATGTTACCACTAAAGGGCTCTGCACTGGGCATGAGAAAAGAAATAAAAGCAACATCACAATAAGGGCCAGTACCCCCACTAAACCCTCTAGCAGTCAATACAAAATGGATGAGGGAAAGGAGAAATGGAAATGTTAAAAGGAGTTGCTTATTGTTACCCCATGGCTTTACCATAAAATGTGGGCTACAATCCAGACCATTATTTTGAGTACCTTTACCCTATTTTGTTGAACAAGGATTTCCCTGTGACAGGTGGATATTAAGTTCCTTTCCAGATCTATCCAAGTAGACAAGCTCTCTTCTTATTCATTCTAGAAGTGGGAAATCTGAGCTACTGGGAGGTGAAGACATGTGGATCAGATTAATATTGAGAAAGGTCAGAGTCTTTTTAATAAGAGAATGAAGTCCCATCCATATTCTGAATCCTGCTGAGTGTATTCCCTTTCCAGCTATGCTGTAGAGCATGGAGAAGCTGTCAGTCATGGAGCAACCCTGAACATCCTGGTATTCAATTTTGAATGCATAGTACATACATGCCATGCAAAAAAGTTTAACACAGTCTCTGGTGTTTCCATCTGAATGAGCAAGAAAAGGGAAAAAAAAAAAAAAGCACCATCTTGGCAGTCTTAACTTACGCATTAACATGTAATATTGGGTATATGCACAGGCAGCTGCCTGAATACTATTTAGGCTGGGTGCTGAACTAGGTGCATGCACTGACAGGCAGTAGTTAAGCTGATCTTATCTTTTTTTCTTCATGTCATTGATAATGATATTCTAATTCTTTTCAAACCATGTTCCTTTGGCTATGTTTTGATAACATGGTTGTTATTCCAGTGGTCTATGCCATCCTGTGACAGTGTCATTTCTGCCAAAGGATTATCCCTTAAATTTTGGTCTTGAGTACCTTTAGATATTTTTAAAGAATCACTTCTACTCTAAACCACAAGGCTGTACTTAAGCACAGTGATGTAAATTTATGTAATTTTTTTGAGAGTTCACGAGTATGTTTGCAGTTTATAGCACCTGGAAATTGGCTTTGCCACTACTTGACATATGACATGTCAAGTTTGTTGCTGTTTTTGAAAGCACAATTGTTATTTTAGCAGAAATGGAAGAACTTTTCAGAATGTTCTACAAGGTAATAACTGACCTGGATTTGAAAGAATTTTTTTTTGTTTTTTTAATCTACAGTAACATATAGCAAATTCAGAAATTCCTGCCTTGTTCAAAAAATTTACAGTATTCTTGTCAAATTTATGTAACAGACAAATGTATTGTAAATTGTGAATGACTAAAGGGACCTAGTGTATGCTGCTATGGCTTGAAGACTGGACTACAGGAATCAAGGATTAGATTTTGATAATGTTTCTTATATAATATGTTCCTTTTCAACTTTCAGTGGGAGGACACCTGAGGTAAGACAATATGAAATGTAAGAAAATTAAAATCTATTTCATAAGCAGTAACTAGGTTTTTTAAAAAATACCAAAAAAACCCCACCAAACTACAAAAAACTATCCCCAAAAAACAACAAAAGTCCCCAAACTTGTTCTTTGAACTTTGTACTTTGCTAAAGAAAATGCCATTGTTAAAACCACACAGGCAATTTACCAAGAAAATTATTGCTTTTCCAGTGTCTCATTTGCAGACAACTACTGGTCAAACCAAATTATATGAAAAAAAATTAAAAATCCATAAATTACAGTGACAAAAGTAGATTGGCTCAATCCAAAAAGCCTGATATGAAGGAAATTAGACACTTCTATTCTTTGGAGAAGTCATGTAAAATGTGAAAATTTGTCCTAATTTTTCAAGGTGTTCAGCCTAAAGAATTGCAATTTCTACAAGGCTGAAAATCAATAATCCTTAGGTTCTTTATTAACTGCAATTATCCTTTCAGCTTTGAGGCTAGAGGAGCAGGGAATAAAGAATAGAGAAGAATGGGACAGTGATCAAACTCAGGTCTATAAGGATGATTTTGGGTAATTTACATGTGTGGGAAACAGAAATGCCGAGATCCATGGGAGGGAGCAGCCTGGAGCTTTTAAACCACATTTCCACTCAGATTTGGAAAACCACATCAGGTTTATGTTTTGCGACATTAGTCCCATCTTTGAAGCAAGTAATTGCAAAATATAGCGTCAAACTTTGTCCTTCATCCACTGCTAAGGGCAGATTACTGAAGATAACAGACTCCTGCTTCCTACTGCTACTGGTTACTCTATTTAATCAGTAGAAGACAATGTGACAGAAGCAAAGATTGAGGTTCCATTGTGCTTCCCCTTGATGCAGTTTTATATATTAGTTTTTAACATAATTCTCTTCTACATTTATTTTTTTTAATTTGTGTTGCATGATCATGTGGTTAGAAGCCTGGGATACCAGCCCTCAATTTGTCAATGCAATTTGAATTTGAGTCTCTTTACGGGTTCATGTTGCTTATGCACGCGACCATGAATTTTCTTAGATTGGTTCATTATCATTCAGTAGGACTGAGTAAATCTACCCAAGGAACAAGTTGACACTGACAAGTAAATAAAGATATTACTTGAACATTTGTGCCTCTCTGATAGCAGGATTTGGACAGTGTGCAATGGGTAAGGTAAGATGAGAGGAGGGGATTGCACGATTTTGTGGCAAAGGCAGCATAATCCTTTCCATCAAAATGCAATTCTACCCTTTGTAGCAGGATTTAATTTCTGCATAATTCTAGGATATCCATGGACATAAACACACATTTGGGCAGCTGCTCTTCTGTGTCCCACTGTGGTGAGTTTCAGGCACCCAGTGGCAGCTCTCTGGTATGTTCAGCACTTACAATTGAATTTTAACTTTTCTGAAGTTGTCAATGCACAGAACAATACAACAAGCAAAGGAACCTAAAAAACTGGATCTTAGGTTTTTCAACTGAGAAATGAAGAACTCCTCTAAACTCATGTATATGCCTTAGCTCTTCATTTATTACATAGGGAAAATCCTCCTTCCATACAAAAGTCTGATAGACCACTAATAGTTTGGAATAAAAAAAACCCCACAAACATTAAAATGCTGGGCATCAATGAGGAAATTGATATCTATGCAGAACAAGACCTGTATTCTGTATCTGCACTGAGGTTAGTCTGTGAGGCACTATGGAAAGAATATTGATTCCCATTCTGGAAGTGTTTTCTTTCCTGTAGCCTGGGTAAGGCAGGGAGCAAGAAAAAAATACGGTGTGACTGAGTGGTTAAATACCCACAACTCAGATAAATATCCACAGACTTGACTTTGTGGTCAAAATTTTCTACAGCACCTGATATTTTGGAACAGTAAAGGTCTAGACAATTTCTTCTGAGTTGCCTGTAACCCTGTGTAAGATGTTTTGCCTGTAAGATGGTTTTAACAGCCATTAGTTGAGAGACTAACATTTAATAAGCCCTCTGTAAGTAGATCTTTAAGGTGACAGGCTGTGTGAGAATATCTCCTGAATTTTGTTCAACCAAACCTGCCAATCCAAGGGATTTCTCAGGCCCAATAACAGTATTTAGCAGCTTTTGGTCTCAAAACACAGGCATTGCTGCATACATTATAGAATTACAATGTGCTGAAGGCAGTTTTGGCATAATTCATCCAAATGGTCAAAAGTCACTTCCAAGTCTCTTTGCTCATTTCCAGGTTCAGAAAAGTTCATCCCATGGGAATGAATTTCCTGACCTTTTTTTTGCTGTGAATAGCTAGCACACCCACTCAAAGCCACATCCAGCCAATCGATGATGATGTAGAACCTCCTGAAATAATCCATACAATCTTAAAATAGTAGTCTTTATTTATACAGAAATGACATATAGTTTTTCCTTTCCATTCCTTTCTTTTCTCAAGATAAGCTGAATATCTTCTGTGAGTTTTGCACTTTAGCTACTTTTAGAATCCCAGGCTGAATCTCTTGACCCATGCATCTGAAACCCACTCTAGCTGGGTTTTCCAAGCCAGTACTTCATTAATTACTATTACAGGGAGATGAGGTTTCTGAAAACTGCAAAAAAAGCTATCCAAATAAAAGCAGGGATCGGTTTCAACGTTAAGTTTTATTGTAAAAGTATGTAAAACTTGTTACTGCTGTACTCTGCCTGGATAAAAGTCTTCCTTTAAGACAGTGCTTTTTAATTTATGTCTCAGCCTCCATAATGTTAGTGAGATATTAATATATGCATGAAGAGCAGCAGTCAATGTAATTAAAGTGGCAAAGTGATAAATGCATAGCCATTTTGCCTGGTAATATTGTGTATTTAACAGGTTTATTTGTTCAACAGTTCTTACTTTAATTATATTTTGCCATTTGGGAATTTCAGGCATATAACAATCATAGCTCTTCCATGAATATTATTCTTAAAATAAGTGTTCATGCATTATTAAAAATGCACGTGTGTTTGCTCATTTATTCATTTACAGTGATTTTTTTCCCTCTTTTTTAAAAACACTGAATTTTTTATATTTCCAACAAACCTGGAAAGAAAAAAAACTCATCTGTTACAAGAAAAGATACAAGGCAGATTTCTTGCTGTGGATGAGCTCTAATTAGGACTTAAGCCATATTTTATGACAGAGAATTCAGAGGCTTATGTCACTTGTTTTGAAGGGATGGCCCCAGAACTTTCCATGGATCCTGTGAACGTACAAAAACAGTGAAAGAAAATAAACAAGGAATTTGTATAATAAACAGCAACACACAAAGGAGTAGTGTCAGAAATTAATGTTGGTGTTATTTAGTTGGGTCTCAATTGTGACAAAATAGTCTCTTGGAATATTTGCATATTTAGACAAGGTAAATTTTGGGTTAAACCCACCTGGGATACAATTCAGCTAGCATAAAGAGACCTATCAGGCAGACTGCACAAACTAGAATACACTTTTATCCCTTTGCACTGAGTAGTTGAGTATAGTCTGATTCTTGAAGAACACAGACAAATACCAATTTACAGGTAACTTGTACAGTAGTAGCATGTGTACTGTTGAAATTAGAGACCAAACTAGATTCTCAGTTGATGTAAGTAGATAAAGCTGAACAAAGCATTTAAACTTGCATTAGAAAGATCTCATTTGGACTGTGACCTTTTCAGAATGATCTTTTGTGATTTTTGTCGTAAGTCTCGCAGTCTGCTTTCTAAATCTCTATCTCCTTGAATGATGGGATTTCAAAGGAATTGTAGCCTTTTCTCAGGGTACTGGAAATCCAGGTTCTGGCCTTGATAGTAAAGAAGCTTCAAAACACATATCCTAATGATTTAAAGTAGCAAGGACAGAAATAGGAATAACATTGCACCCCAAAAAAGTGTTACTATTTTTAAGTAAATGCTTTTATTTCTTCATTCTTATTATGCTTGTTGTTTTTGAATGGTGATGGCTGGAAATAGAGTCACCCTGAGTTTTCTAGAGAGATTGCTTCACTGCTTCCTAAGCTTCACTGCTTGGGATAGCTTTTTCAAGCCCAGCAGATGAGTTTCAGAATGTTTCCTCCCTGAAATCTGATGGATGGGAAGGTAACAAGCTTTAGACTGATGGTGATGAGGTTTTGTTTGCTGGAGCACAAAAGCTTAGTGAACAGTCCACTCCAGCTCTAATTAAAAAAACATTACAGCTCCAACAGTTGCTGGCCATGAATTATTCTGAAAATGTTTAACCTGCAGATAAGAAACCACTATCAACCTGTCACATTTCCCCCACTAACGAGTTCAGCATCAGTTTAAAAGGAAGTTCAATTCACGAAGCAATGGCTCTGTGTCATAAATTATAGGGATCCAGCATACATTACAAGGACAGAAACAGCAAAATAGCAAGGGACTCTCTCTTTGCTGTACACTGACAGTGACAGAAAAACAGCACTCCATGGGGTTTAATCTACCATGGCTTGTTTACTCCCTTTCACATCCATGCCAGTCCTGAAACACGTGATGCTGTATTCCGCTGCTACCTGCAATTAGCAGAAGTGTTTATTTAAAGCTTTAGGGGAGAGAAAGATGTTGTCTGATATAAATCACTGGACTCTCTAATCACTCAGGCAGTGGAAAATGGTGTTGTCACTAAATCCTTCCTCTCATTTGTTTCCTTATTTGTGCATATGAGTGCATGCACGTGGGTTACTTTGGATAAGTTGCTTTTTTTGTTTTTAATGAAGTACACAATCCATCTCTGAATCAAAATCTTATAAAAACATCTGATGATTAAAAAAATCATGGTGTACACATTCAGGAAAAAAAGAAACTGAATAAAACACCTGTGATAGTACCTTCATGAAACACCTAATGAAATGAAGAAGAGCTTTACACTAAAAAAACCCCAGAGAGATATTTTCCCAAATAGTAACAGCTACATGAAGTGGATTAATCATGTTTGCTCATATGAATGAGTGTGGTATGGTAGCAGGAGCATAGGAGAATATTCCTAAAATCCTTCCCCACTTCTGTCATTATGCTTGGGCTTGTCTTTCATATCTCTCTCTTCCCTCCTTTGAAAACTAGGTAAGTAGAAAACATGTTTGGCTTTATCACAATAGTATTTAACACCTTATAGAGACAGATTAGGATATTTCGCTTGTAAATTTGCACAAAAGGATGAGGGGAAGAAGCCTGTTCTGTGAAAGCAATGGCTGCAAGCAGAGTGAGAAGCTATGGGTGCACAGAGAAGAGAACACAGAAGAAGGGGGAAACATGTCAGTGGTTACAAAGAAATGCTGAAGTATGAGAAGGTGGTCCTATTGTCATGTTTCAGGAAGGAGAGGAAGAAACTGTAACCTGGTATATCTTTCCTGTGTGATACAGGCCTTCCTCACGGAGCAATTAAACTTTTTGTTTTGCATTCAAACTTAAAAAAAAACCCCAAATAATCAACAAACCAAAAAAAAGTACAAACCCTAAAAATTTCTCTTCTTGTGTTTTAGTGAACAAAGCCACAGCAACACATCTTCATTCCCTCAGACTGGACTCTTGTTCCCTCGGGCTTTACCTCTGACTGGAATCTGAAGAGAAACACCAGCTATTTACATCCTTGTGCTTTGAAACATTATGAGGCCTTACTCTGGTTGCAAGCATTTGCCACAGGGTCATTAGAGCTTGGTCTTTGTACAAAGACTCAAGGCATGAGGAATCACAGAATGAAGGCTTTGGGGTGCTTATCTGTTCATCATGTGTTTCCAGAGTTTTGGCAGGTAACCCAAATTCTCCAGCTCTTATAACCAGTGGCACAGTCCAAAATTCCTTAAAACCAAAAAGCTGGAGGGATTGCTATGGAGATTGGGTCTTGGAAACAGTTCCTTGTGGCTTGGAGGAACAGGAGGTATGCATTAGGTGCAGAGATTTAAACTTTGTCAGCAAAATCAAAAGCCTGAACACTGCTGCAGTAATCCTGCTTAAATTTGCTATGATTTCAGGATATGTTTGGATGGATTCATGATGTTCAAAATGTTTATTTCTGGTAGACATTGAAATCTTTTAGGGAAAAAGCGATTTATATTATCACCAAATTATTAAACATACACAATATTTTGTTACTTGATCTTTTAGATTATTTGTAAAGAAGGAAAAATTATTTTGTTTCATGGTGTTTTTATTTTTCTGTCTTTGAGAAAATTATAATGTACAGAACTAAGACTAGAAGTGGAAACACTGTTATGTACTGGTAGACCAGCTGTTTGACATTGGTCTTTTTTGGTACACTAAGGAATATCATACTATGAATACTTTAAGCCTTTTAGTTCCATAGCACTTGAATTGCAGCTAACTTGTGATTTCACTATCCAGGCCTCTAAACTGCTTTCTAAGCCTTATTCCAGTTTATCTTACTGTTCTCATTTTTGGCTTTAGTCTTTGATTTTTTGGCACTTTACTGGATTAATTCAAATCTACACTGGAGAGTCTATTTGTCTCCACAGAAAGGAGTTAATCAATATCCCCAAAACACTGTGAAGGCATATCATCAGTGCCTAACATTGCCAGAAGAGGGTCAGCAAAGGGCTGTTCCCTTACGCCTGTTAAAAGCACAAAATCTGCAGGCATCACTGAGCAAAAATCATCCTGCTTTGCTTCTTACTGGCCTTGTCAGTTAACCTAAGGAAATGAAGAGCTTCTCTTAAGGAATATATCTGCAGCAACACCCAGCTCTTTCCTACTTTTTGAGCTTCTTTTTCATCTCAGTGACAATTTGCTTGCCTCAGGTAAGTTGGCAAACACATCCTGCTTCCAGGGCTGATAAAGACTCTCTGCCTTCCACGTCCCCTCCAGGGGTGTCTGGACTGTCCATAGATTCAGATTCAAAGTTTTGCTTGACAGTGACATGAGACTGCTGAAACACTTGAGCTGTGGTTGCACCCATGTCAGCAAAAACATGCTTTATCCTGCACACAGGAACTGCCTGCCCACTGCAGTCAAACAATCTCCTCTGCTGAAAGGATAATCTGTTGCTTCTAAATACTAATCTGACTTTAGGTCTGCTGAAACTTTATGGGCTTGCCAAGTCTTAGATGTGGGTTATGCCACAGTTTGACTGCATCTGGGTGTTACTGTGGTGATATATGGACACATGCCCTCTACTTAAACTGTTAATGCTTCCACAAAGACTAAACATGTCTTCCTCTCTATCCACCTTTCTAGCCTGATATGTGATATTCCTTCTGAGGTTTCATTCCTCTTTAGCAAGGGTACCTCTCCTGCATCCTGACGCAGGGAAGAAAATGAAGGAGTGGGACATGGAGGCTGGCCAAAGAGGTCTACCAATTGATAGTCCTGAGGCACAAAGTAAGAAAACTTCTTAAGTTAGGAGATATTGTAGCAGCACATCTCAAATAATTGTTTTGCATTTTGGCCAAAAAATTTCCCTTTTTTAAAGCACCTGATTCTTTCAGCCCCAGCAGAAAAACAAAGCAAATAGCAAAACACCAAGTGAACAGACCAAATAACTGAAAATCACAGAGAACATCTGCTTCTAGGTACAATTTTAACATGTTGAAGCCTGACACATTTGTTGATGGGTTTATGAATGTTTTTGAGCATTTGAAGAACCAGTAGATGGTGCTTAAGAATATGCTGCAGTTTCTTAACTTTTTAGCAACAATAACTCTTATGGTAATTTAAGTTCCCTGGGAGTAGTTTATCTGGTACTGTTTTAACAATATTTTTATACACTAGGGGAATGGGCCTCCTACACAGAAACTCTCCTGCACAGAAACTGTATAAAACAATTCAGTACCTTATTTGCAGTAACTAAGTCTCATAATATTACTATGATGTAGCTTAAAGGCCTTATCCTTTATGTGATCCTTTATGGATCACCCAAGGAGCAGATTTTCTATGACTTGCTCAGTCTTACACTGAAAAATCACAAAATGGCCAGGAGTGGATACTTGAATTTGTTTGAATTTTGTTCTAATCCTCAAAATCCACAAATACTTTTGTGCTACTGTAACACTTCAAGGAGAAACATCTTTAATTTTATAGTGTACATTTGTCAAGGCGTGGAAGGAATACAGATGAGACAGGTACTTAGGAATAATAGTGTTCCTTCCTTCTTTATCAATTAGTGAATTAAGAATGTGCAATGCATATCGAACAGAGAAATAATTACATGATTTTTTCTTCTAAATCTGGAAGCACACACTCACTATGGCTGAAGACTATTCTCCTGTATTAAGGATGAAAACTATGATATTAAAGAATTTCAAGATGAGCAGAATTGTCTTAATGAATACCTCAAGCAAAATTTGCTGTCTATGAGTAAGAGCTCCTATTGTTTTTATTCAGTTTATGTAAGTGGCTTTCTCTACATGACTTCTGCATATGACAGTCTGTGGAAGGGGAAAAATGTCATTGTACGTTCAGTTGTGACTTTATGCATATTCAGTATTTATGGTGGCACTGCTTGAACAAACCTGTGATTAATGATCAGTGCCATCCATCTTTCCATAAAAAAGGCTTCCTCAGTGGTAGAAATGCAATGGTGCAAATCTCAGATAACATAAAATCGAGCCCTAGTCTGGTTTTTTTGTTTTTGTTTTGTTTTGGTTTTTTTTTACTTTTATGTTACTTGTCTCATGCAACAGCTCCAGTCACTATCAAAAAGGTTTAGTTTTAGGTGTTGTGTAGGAAATATTCACCTAATGTTTTCCTAGTTAATGCTTTACACCCTATTTAAAAGTTTTGCAGGTCTCTTTTGAAATCTTGCTAAATCTTGCTATTTTCTGAAGTTTTGGCACAATGCTTTATCTCCATCCACATTCCTGTTTACAGCTCCATAACTATTCCTTAAAATGTGGGATGAAGCTATTTGAAGAATGGGATGTGCTCTGGCATATGATAAAATTTAAATATAGTTACACTTGGAACACATAGTTAATGGAGTTCTCATAACAGTTGCTGTAGGAAATAATGTTGCAAATACTGTGTTGGCAGACATTTAGGCTTTGTCTAATCTTTGATTTAAAGTACATTGAGGCTTCCTTTAGTCTGTTGCACTACCTAATCTTTCAAAAAATTTGAATCAAACATAATTTGATCATAGCAGACTTAGAAGCCTTAATTGATGATTTCAAGTCAACAGTACATCAGTGAATTAGGAAGTAGTAAGTTTACCCCGGGTAGAACTTTGAATATTGGGATTTTACTTGTTTTTACTGGAATAGAGTTGCTTCATCAAATTTTGCCACAACTACTTCCCTATTCATTCTTCAAAGGAAGCCCTGTCTCTGTAACTGTACAGGAAATAAAGTAATGCCCATCATCAAAATAGCAATGTTTTTAAAAGGAAAAATAGTGTCTTTTTCTTCTTCCTAGCTGGAACATGTCCACTAGCCATGTATGAGTCCTGCTGACAAAGAATCAAAAGATTAGCTTTGTCTTTACACCTAAATATGAAGATGCACATGGACAATTTTTCTTTGACATGCCAGAATCTAGGCCAGTTCCTTATCAAATAATGTCTCAGGAAGGTGGATTTGGTAATCTGGAGACTGTACTATCAGGACAGACACATCACAGGTTACTGGGGTTATTTGTACCTGTGCAAAAGGGTGAAAAATAATCCTCACATCAACTCAAAATGGCATCACGCTCTTTCTCCTCTTCTCAGAAATCTTTCACAAAAAATTGGTGTCATAAAATGAGATTTGAGGAGTCCAAAATACATCATCTGAGGCTCTTCTTTTAAATCAAAGCATGCCTTGATGAGTTCCACAGTGCATGCCTAACATGATTAGCTCCTGGATGTTTGTCCACACTTTCCCACTTGTACATCAGACTTCCAGGGGCTGTGTTTGGGCTGAAATTCAGAGAACCTAGAAGCAATAACTCTAAACTGAATGCATCCATGATGCCACTTCACACCCAGACTAAAAACCCTGTCTAGCGGTGTGCTTACCAAAGTCTGGGATTCAAGTCCCTTCTAAGGATACAGGCAGGTTTTGGAAATTAAATTTCAATTTGGGTAGAAACCTGTTAGTGTTTTAAAAATATTTTTTTCTTTTGAAATTTGTGTTTTAATATTGGATAGATTTCTAAGTTCTTTAATTCCAAACATCTCTCAACCCCCAATTGCAATGGCAGTTTTTACTAGCTCCATAAATTAGTCTGTAAACAACAAAGCTGTAGATGTTCTAGCATCTAAACTAGGTGTTTATGGGATCCTGTATCTCACTCCTGTAGAACCTGGGGCACCTGGATGCAAGTCCTCTGTCTATCTATCTAATATTAGTATTGGCTGCATACTGCCAGTGTGAACCCAAACGTAAAGAAACCTCCCTCTGGCTAAGCCATTAAATGCTCTGCCAAGTGTATCTCAGCTGGAAGTGGCTTTTTCCATATCTTCCCAATCTCATATGAGTTGTTTTCCCTTCCAAAGGTTGTGAAATATCTGGGTCAGCAGGTATAATAGAAAGGCAAATGGAAAAAAAAAATCTATTTTTGTGACTCCTAAGCCCCTTTTCCAACAATTTATTGAAATAAGATGTCATGCATGCATATGTATAATTGATTTCAGATGTGTGATAAAATTGCCAGAGATATACTCAGCAGAAATAACTGTAATTTTTTCAGATGTGCTCTTTTCCCATCAACTTGGCCTCCAGAAGAAAAACTCAGCCCACAAAGAAATGTATTCATACTGCTGGGCACCTGCTGCTGTGTCTCCTGTCCTCAGCTGGGAGAGGAGGGAAGGCTGGATGCAATCATGGCATCTGCTATAACTGGACTTGCTCTCTTTGCACCTTAACGTTTTTGCAATTCTGATTTCTTTTGTAATCATTGTTTGAGCCCTGCTCTCTCTCTGATATTGAACTCTCGTGACAGTGCTTCAGGAGCAGCAAACAACATGCTGCAGTGAGAGGAAAGACTCTTTTTCAGTGCTTTTAGCAATGTGACCTTAAGTATTGATTTATAGCCTGCTGCAGTGCTCTAGTGCAAAAGGGAACTGTGGTAATTAAGTTAGTATCTGTGCTTTCTAAAATAGTGCTGAGCTGTAACAAAAAGGGACCCTTTATTTTTCCTCTCTGCCTCTCCGTGAATGCAGATGCAGGCACTGCCCTTTGACCCTGCTCAGCTTTCCCCAGCTGCAGATTATTTTTCTCTCTCTGTGCCTTTAGGTGCTGATAGACAGAATAGAACCCATTAATTCTTGTGTCAGACTTTCTTTTTTAGTGCAGGCAATGGAGCAAGTCTCTACACTTGTACCTGACTTTTAAAACATTTTTTTTGTCCTTATGGGGGTAAAAAAAGAGTAGTGGCTAAGGAGATATAGGAAGAATTAGAGAATTCAGCAGAGTGGGTGGTCATGATGGGGCTCAAACTAGAAAGCAAAATCTTTTACATGAAAATTCCCATTTCTCAGCATGACACATTATTCTGAAACTCATGTATAAGGTAACAGGGTAAACACAATGAGAAATCTCTTTTGTATTCCATTATAGTCATTAGAGAAATAGGCCACAAAAGGTAATGGCAATAAAACTGAATACTTTGCAGTGAGCATGTAAATTACATGTTAATGTATGCAAATTAGAACATCATGTTCAATGTCCATAAAACTACAAAATACAGCTAATTAATGGTAGGTAAGATGCTTCATTTTATATTCACAGAGTTGCAGGGGAGGTAGTATATTTTTATAATTGTGGAACATTGGCCTTGGGGAACACATCAAACATTCAGTTTCCCTCCTCCGGCAAATTTGCCCAGCACACTGGAAGTAATTGCCTTTCTGCTTCCTCACCCAAGGTCCTACTCTGAGATCAGTCTCTGAAATTAGAAGTAAAAAAAAAAAGGATTCCCAGTTTTACAATTACTTTCTTGTGGAACTAGTTCTTATTAGTGTTAATATTGTCTCTCTTCAGCAAAATGCCTAAACACATTTGGTACCCTTGGCATATCTGAATGGATTCTGTAACTGAATCCCCAAATGGATATAGGCTTCATAAAACCCAGATTTTTAGGTAGCATGTTGCCAGAAGAATTCACAATTCAAGTTCCCAATACAATGTGAAAACAGAGCACCTGAGAATAGATTTACAAAAAGTGATTCATCCAGGAAAAGGGGTGAAGGGAGCATGGGGGTCAAGCCCCACTGCTGGAAGATACAAACAGCACCAACAGGGAAAATTTGTCTGCCCACATTCTTGAATTCTGTCTGGGACACAGCTCTGGTTTTAAGGCCATATCTATCCTGTGCCTGAAATTAATACCCCCATCTTTTCAACTCTCCATCTGACAAAGTGAAGGGGCCCAGGTCACGACGGAACAAAGCCCTGTTAAAGCCATGTGTAGGTATGTGGGTGCCTATGTGCATGTCTGTGTGCAGCCTGGGAGAGTGCTGCAATAGGAGTGGAATGAAAAAAATGAATATTTGAGGCTACACATATACATTAACACAAGCAATGAATATCAGTGAAAGGTCTTCTGAGCTCCCTTTTGCTGTAAATGTGCTTGCACTCTAATTTGGGTCACCGAATCACAGGATCACAGAATGGTTTTTATTGGAAGGTATCCTAAAGATCATCTTGTTCCAACCCCCCTGCCATGGACAGGGACAATTTGCAGTGTACCAGATTGCTCAAAGCCCCATCAAGCCTGGCCTTGGTCACTTCCAGGGATGGGGCATCCACAGATTCTTTGGGTGTCACTGTTCCAGTGCTTCAAGAATTCCAGTGAGTCAAGAATTTCTTTGTAATATCTAATTTAAATCTGCTTGGTTTTAGTTTGAAGCCATTATCCGTCATCCTGTCACGAGAAGGCCTTGTGGAAAGTCCTCTGCAGCTGTCTTGTAGCCCCCTTAGGTACCTAAAGATTCTATAAGGTCTCCCCAGAGCCTTCTGTTCTTCAGGCTGGACAACCCCAAGTCTCTCAGCCTACCTTCATGGGGAAGGTGCTCCATCCCTCTGATCATATTTGTGGCCCCCCTTTGTACCTGCCCTAATGTGTCAACATCTTTATTATGTAAGGGGCCCAGAGCTGGGGCACTGGGGCAGCACTCTGGGTGGTGCCCACAAGAGTGGAGTAGAGGGACCTGCTGGTCACAAGAGAGGTCTCTGGATGTCCATCTGTGTGCCATGGGTCTGTGGCCATGCCAGACTCCTCTAAGGTCCCTGGTGAGAAGCTCTGTGGAGCCCATGCAAAGGCAGATCAGCTCGGCTGCTTGGCAGAGCTTCCTGCACACTCCAAGCTGGGGGCAGCTTCCCAGACATAGCACATGTGTCCCTGCACCAGAGCAGCTCCAGGATGTGCTGCTCCTCCTCAATGTCACTCAACCACAGTGGCTGCTTCTCTCTGCAGAGGTCCAGTGCAGCAGAGGAATGACCAGTTTGGAAAGAAATCCCAGTTACATGCCACAGATGAGGAGCGGATGTGTTTTGTGCAGGGTCTTATTTAATAGGCATTGAGTTGTGTGGTGATGAATGTAATATGTCTTAGGTACCCGAGACAGAGGTTATAATTTGCCAAATACTTTTCATGAGCCAGCAGTTCTCTTTCTGGAAAGCTGTTCAGTTTCAAACAAAACATTTATCTTATGTGCATGTATGTGTGGGTATATATACATAAATATATATCAAATCTGCACCTGTTTGGCAAAGCAGTTGAACTTTGATCAACTTCAGGTAAATGCTTACCTTGCAGTTCATGTAAAAATTAACCCCATTGCTAAACATGTGTCTAAGTGTTTTCTGATTTAAGATGTTTTTCAGGATCAAGGCCCTAAAGAGGACAAATGAGTGCAGCTGCTTCAGACAAGAAAATGGAGGCTGACATAAAAGAGACACAAAGACCCAAAAGTACATGAAATATTGTAAGGGCTTTTAAGCAGAAGAAGGAAAAAGATGTATGATAAAAGTTATGTGCTTACAGAGAGAAACCACATAGAAAGCAAATGTTAGACTAGGAGGAAAAAAAGGGAAAGAGAAAGTGGAAATAGGGGTTACTGGAATCTCAATTTAAGGCAGAACACCTCCTCTTATGTTAAGAACTTAAACATGCTTGACTGACCCTCACAAATTCTGTCTCTATTCTGACTTGTACCCATATTGCCTCACATTTTGTCATGCTTCCCTCTGCTAAGGAATTTAGAGAAAATGTGCTTGGAAGCCTCTTATTGCAGGGACTCTTAGTTACAGGATGGAAGCAAAAAATGAGTGTAGAACTTTATTTCCTAAGGATTAAAGAAATAATTGGGGCGGCTGGAGGGAATTCTGCTGAATGGGGTATCTAAGCAATAATCCTGCACAAGAGCAGAAGTTTAACTGTATGTAAGGCATCTTTCAGACTATCAAGGAACTAAAACTGCCTCGCCACCACTGCACAGCAGTGCCTGTCACAGACAGTGCTCTTTGGAGAACTGCTGATTCAGCATGTGATATGCAGAGAGCTTGAGCTGATGCAAACTCGTGATGGCTATGAAAGGTCTTTGATTACAATGATGCTGTATTTTGATAGAATGCTGTATTTTGATAGATGGATAGAGAGAAGGATCTGACCAAAACCTCCTCCAATAGAATATTCTGGTACTAAATCTTTTCTAATGTCTTCACAGAGCTTCAGGCTAATCAGATACTCCAAGTTATTTGCATTAATTATTTACATCAGAGGCAATTGGGAATAAAACTTTTTTTTTCTTCATCCCTGTCACCTTTTAATTCTGAATTAAAACTATTGGAAAAGTCAAAGGTCTTTACTCAGGCTGTGACCATTAGCACAGTTCTTTTCTCCCCTCTCTCTTGCTTTCTCTTGCTGCCATGTGCTATATATCTTGGACAGAGCACAGCAAATCTAAAACTGATGGCCTTGTTTCTTTTGCTTTTTTGGCCCAGCACAAACTCAATACCTGCACAAGAGGGGAGCAGGATTAGCTTGGGAAAGAAAACAAAAAAGCCTCTGCCAAAATAATAATCATAATATTAGCACACAGCTGTAGGGAGTAATTTTTTGGCATCTAAAGCCAAATGCTCCCTGCTCTCTCCCTCACTCTGTAACCCTACTTCTGCTTTTTAACCCTACTTCAGTTTTTCACTGGCTACCAGATTCTCTATTTTGTTGTCTCATTCTAGAGTCCTGTGGTTGCTCCTTGGTGGTGACAGCAGCAGAAGCAACTAAAGGGACTCTTGTGTGTGAGTGTGTGTATGTGTGTGGTAGTGACTCACATGAATGTGATATTCCTGCAGACTTGAAACGTGCTTCAAGGACTTGATGCAGTTTTTTTGATCTTGATCTTGTTCATTTGGAGGGAGGAGGAGGGGAAAAGTGAGAGGGGGAGAGAGAGAGAAAGAGGGAATGCTGCTCTTGGCAGAAGATACAGGCAATTGGCTGCTTTATGGCTTTGCCTTGATGTGTGTTTAAAAAACAGCTCAAAATTTGGCACAGAGATATTTTTCCCACTTGTTTTACTTCTAAATATTCTTCAAAAGCTTCCATGGGATATAGAATATTGCTTTGATCAAATGAATATACTTTATGCTGAAGTTTCTAGTTAATACTGACTTCAACTAATATTGTGCCAATTTTTTAATTTCAGATTTGATTTCAGATTTTCTGTAGCCTGTAGACAATAGAAAAATAGGACAATTTGCCCTGTGGGCCATGTTATTTTTCTGATGTGCATTGGAGTTTCGGAAGATAAGGAAGAGTGAGAGAAGAAAATAAACTTGCAACTTGCTTCTTCAGCAAAATATTAATGTGACCAAAAGGCTGAATGTACACAGGGAGTGTACCCCAGACAAAAATGTTTTGGGAAAGATTCATAGCTTGAATTATCTTCCTGTAAAGCCCCCATATTTGCATTCTTACCTAATCCTTGTCTAAGCTGTTTGAACTACTCATATTTGAGAAATTTTCTGGAAATATCCAGGTATGGGCCATGATGTGTGAGTCACCAGGCTTCTTGCTCCTGCTCAGTCATAAACCATTTCCTGACAGCAGCCTTTTTCACACTGTTTGGGACATTTATGATCTCATTTGGAACCTATAATGTAAAGACATTGATTTCTTCCTTCCATTAAGGCTTTTTCTTTGAGTATTTCCATGAGCCAATGTTGATTAAACATCACTGATAAAAACAAAAACCCCATCACCCAAAAAAAATTTTTGTTATGATGCAGCCCTCACCCTCCAGGCTGTGTTACTGTTGTGTCTCTCGTTTTAGCTGCTTTGGGAGATGAAAATTTGCCCTTGCAGTATGGTTCTGCTCACTTATTAGACAACACCAGTGCTGCAGTTTGTGTGTCACCTGCTGCTTTCAATCCATCTCTAATTTCAAGTAGCTGTCTTTTCATGGGCTGCCACAGTCAAGATGTTGTTTCTTCCTGGTGCAGTTGCGGGATCTAGTAAATTAGATGGACAGACTTTTAGTGAAGGATTTTGGATTCTGGACCTCATGTCACTAACCCAGGGCTGATGATCCTTAAGTAAAGAAAGAATTTTATTCATTTATATTGCCTGAGACAGTTATATATGGGATGATTTATTTAGTTGTGAGTAAATAAAAGTGCTTAGTAGGTCATGTAAAGCCGCAGCTGCCTCTCATCACTTGTATCCTACAGACTCACGCTGATGCCCTTACCCTGTGCAGCCTGCACAGAGGGGAGGGCAACACAGGGAACATGGGGCTGCCAGGTGCTCTGCTGGGGGAAAAATGAACCCACAGACAGCCAGGGATAAGGGGATTCCCATAGGCCATGCTAATTCAGGGGCTGTGAATCAAGAGTAATGCCCTCAGTTAACATCCCATGACAGAAAACAGATTTACCTTATGTTGTATGTTACAGGCTCCCACAGGAGGAAGCATGCTGTCCTCCAAACGTGGAAAAATAGAGAGCAAAAATCAAATTCCAGAGAGAAAAGGCCACTTTTGTGGCACTTTGCAGCAGCTTTTACAAAAGGCAGGAGAGAGAAGTGCATCTAATCCTTAGCTGCCATGCTGACTGATGCCAGAGAAGTTCAGCAATGACAAGTATGCCATTATTTTCGTCCTGGAGGTCTGCAATGTCATGTGCTTGTGATCTGTCTTCAGCTGCTAGACTCAGACAAGTTGAATTGTCCAGGCAGCACTGGAGCAGCGGAGAAGCCCAGCTGTGCCAGGGCCATAAACAGAACAGTGTTTTCTGTTTAGTGCCCACCAGCAGGGAATTCATGTTATTTACTAATACTCCACCATATGCCAGGACTTCACTTGCCAGTTCATGAGCACCACCTTGTGCTTTCTGATGTAGATGGGTGGCCCATAGATGATGGGTGTGAAGGGCACTCCACTTAACTAAACCCATCCTAAAAATTATATATTTTTTAATATATTTCTACTTGGGAGTGTGAGTAGTAGGGGCATTGCATGGTGGGATACATGTGGCAATGGAGGATACTCCAGGAGGTGCCTGACAAGGTGGTTCAACCAGCTGGTATATGGAGGACACTTTGATTGGTGCTGTGAGTGCTCCTGGTGTTTCCCATGTGGTGTTGGCAGTCAGGGGAAGTCAGGCAAGCTGGGAATAGAAATCAGAGATCAAAACAGCATGGATGCTCAGTCCCCAAAACTGCTGCCTGAGGTGCAGTAGGTGGTAGCACAAGACAGGGTGGTGTAGACACAGGCAGCTGATCCCCCCAGAGGGCTTTGCATGCTGCTTTTAACTCTACTTGCACTTGGCCTTTCTGCTGTGGCAGCACAATACATATTCCAGAGCCAAAGATATGTCACAGAAAGGTCCTGGTTCCTCCCCCCTCACCCCAGTTTTAAGCCATGGTGACCTCAGAGAGCACGAGACTGTCTCTTTTATTTTTTTTTTATCTTTGTGAAAGGAGTCTTGTTTGCTTGCTGGCCCTTGCACACCAAGGCACTGTTGTGTTACTTAAAATTGTAAATTATGTCTGTTTAAGAAAATGTCAGTGTTTTTTAAAATAGAATAACAGAACTTGAAAAGACTTGGCTGTGCTGTTTGTTACACGAGTTGCAGGCAGGCAGAATGATGCATTCACCATTATGAGCAGATTCAAGGAGACTAATGACTGCTGCACAATATAGCTTCAGTTCTTCCAAGTAACATGATAGTTGTTTCTTTGCTTGCCAGCAAGATTATCTGAGCAATGTTAATGCTGGTGTGCTGACGTATAGGGGACACATCAATATGGGGCTGTGCCTACCAACAATAACTTAAATGACCTTTCTATTAGGGAAAAAAAAAGGAAAAAAAAAGAGGCCTGTAACATAAATGTAGCTTTGATGGAGGGATTTGATTTCTCTGGCACCTATCATTGTACATATGGGTATTTCTTGTATATTCCTCAGGAGTTTTGTAAAACAGTTACTCAGCTGTTGAATAGGACTAAGTTATAATGAGTATTTTTGTTGACAGCTTCTAAAAGCATGCTAGGAGAATCTCTCCTACTATATAATACTGATAAATGCTTGACAACCATGTTGCTTCCAACTTGGATACTCACTGCAAACCTCAGATCCTTTGAGAAAGAGATTGAATTCAGAGAAGAAAAAATATTCTGCTTCACCAATGACACCTGCCCTCGGAGAAATTCCTCTTTTTCCACCCCAAATGAAGACTTACTGTTCCTCAATATAAGAATAGGAAAAAACTCTAAACCAAACAAAAACAAACAAAAAACAAACAAAAAACCCCCAACCAACCAAACAAGCAAAAAACATTAAACAAACAAACAAACAACAACAACAAAAAACAAAGCCCAAACAAACAAACAAAAATAAAGAAATAAAAAATAAAGAAAAAACAGCACCTGGATCTTTGCTGTCACTGTTAATTTTATGTGGAACAATATACAAATACAAAGGAACTTAGAGCAAGAACTGTAGTGCTTTGCAGTTTTTCATGAGGAAATGCCATGAGAAAATGGCCTAAACACGTGGACTGTTTCCCTCTAGTTGCATAAGAGCCTGGCTTGGCTTTGATTCACCTTAGATACCCAGAAGAAATTAGAAGGGACTTTGACTGCACTGACTTTGTAGTAGCTGCTTGGTATATTTTTGTTTGTCCACTTGTTTTGAAATATTGCTCAATACTTCTACTCCCTTCCTCAGCAGAGGCGCTCTTTCCTGTGTTTTTTTACCAAACATTGAGGTTAAGCTTTGCTCTTCAGTGGTATCATTTTGAGAGCCCACAAGTGAGGCTTCAGCCACAAGAAAATGGAAATGATTATATTGACATATATGTTTTCTTACTAAATAAGGAGAAAAAACTAACAGCGGGCTTCAAACTGGATTTGTCTGTGTGGACATACCATGCTTGACTTGAAACATGTTTACCAAAATTTTTTCCCGTGAGAATCAGTTTTCCTCATCTGACACACAGGTTTCTCATCAGAGGAACTGGGATAATATGGTATTTCAGCCACTACCATGGTGACTCAGAGCTCTGGCACCTCAAAGGTAACAAGTCTGAACTCTGATTGCCCTTTTGCCTTTCGCACCTGGGCCACCAAGGACTAAATTTTTCGGTTTTCTTTCTGTAGGTCTAATTTTTGAAAACTTAAGATTTTCAGAAGAGATTAAAGGTCCAATGCAAAGGATATTGAAGTCAAAAAGGGCCTGATTTTCATTGAGTGACTAGTAGTTATTCCTCTTGAAACTCAGACCAACTTCGAAGCCTGAGATTCAGACTAGTTATCACTAAATAGAGCTAAAAACTGACCACATATTTCTATTAAACTGACATTAATGGGTACAATGATATGATACATATTTCCTTAATGTTCTTCCAAGCCAGAACAAATTAATCTCTTTGTCTGAGTTGTCAGCTTCTAGTTCACAGGTGAATGGGAGGATCTATGTCTTTTCTCCAATGTGTGACAGGTTTATAGAAACTCCTGAAAGTGCAGTTTTTGGATGCATTGCAAAAGAGGGGAAAATATTTTTTTTCTCTGGCTAGCAGCCACCATCTAATTTTAGCTGCAATCTTCAAAGGCTGTGGAATAGGCAGTGCCTCTTCCCCAAAATGTGATTTCCCTGGCCTTGACACACACTGGACTCAGTTGCTATTCACTGCTAAATTTGCTCGCGTGCAGCTAAAGCCTGATAATCTTGGGTCTCAACTAAGCCAAAGCTCTTTAACTTGTTTTATTCTGCTAGGCCATATTAAAGAACAAAGCAAAACAAAAAAATCCAAATGAAATAAACAAACAAAACCCAACAAACCAAGCCAAACCAACAAGCCATCTTACTACACCTTACTATTTAAAAAGAATTGGGTTAAGTTGGTAGCAGTCCAGATGCAGAAGGAAAAGCTGTTAATGTTTAAAGAGAAGATGGCGCTCATGGATCCCTACAGAGCCAACACTTAAGCATGGAGTTCATGATGAAAAAGGGAAAAATAAGGTGCTACTTGTCTTTATTCATATTTTGGGTGACAGTTTCAGACATAATTGTATCTATTGTAATAATAATAATTATATCTATTGTATCTATTACATAATTGTATCTATTTCTCCAAGTCCACTTTCCTGCACTATTTGGGTATATGCTAAGTGCCTGCAATGTGTAAGGTGCTCATATTAGTAACATCACACTGCTAAACAGCTGCTTCCCTCCCAGACAAGAGTGTATTGACAAACAGAAAAAAGTCCTGATACTGCTCCATTGTTGTATCTGAATATCATCCCCTCTTCCACACCTCTATGTGCATGTCTGTATATACATATACATATACACTCTCACATATTTATCTATACCATCTCTATCTCTATCTCTATATCATCTATATCTATCTATATCTATATCTATCTATATGTATACATATATAAACTCTCACATATATAGTTTTCAGTAGGATTCCTGGATTCCTGACAGATTCAAGGTTATTTTATAGGCATATTTATACTGCTTCTTATGTACAAACAAGTTTTCTTAAACTCATGTTAGCAATCCTCTAAATAAAACTGAAGAATATAATGGAGACTGTGAATTTAATACATATTTAGAATTGCTTTTAGACATAGCTGCATTTTTTTCCATCTCACTTACTTTTTCAACTTGCAGCTCTTCAAAGTGTGCTGAACAAGCCAGTCTACAAATGCTAAACCATATTTCTCAGAGTAAGAGTGTCTTCTGAAATGTAAAAAATAAAAAAAAAAAAAAGGAAAGAAGAGAAAAGAGTTGTGCCTCCTGTTTAGCATAGCCCTACTTCTCCCCATTTTTATTCTACTTCAATTTCTCACAGAGATCAAGGAGGGCATTTAGGTCTTTCATTTTAAATGCAGGAAGCAAATGGCTCATATTCCAGTAGCTGTCTTTTAGAGCCTCATTTCTGCTCTGACCTTGCTTTCTTGCCTCTGTTATTGGAATCAATTGTTGTTTAACAGAATGAGAAAGTTCCATAGTTAATTATTCTGCTGCCCAGTCCCCCTCTAAGTCTGTCTTCTAATAACAAAACATAGGATCAGACATTCATGTGAATGCAAACTTCATTCTTCAGCTAAAATACCATGGTTTATCTGGCTGCGGGTGGGATTTCCAAGGAATCCTAAGAGGGTTAGGTGGCTGAATCTCATTGAGATTCAACAGCCAGCCCACATTAAAAAAAAAAAAAAGCCAAAACTCAAACAATTTTAAAAATCACATTTTAAACCTCAAATAAAGTGGAAATATTATGCTTTAGAAAAAAAAAATTTTAAAGACTAAGTCTGATTTAAGTTCTTGACTAAACTCATGGACCACTGGGGCCCTATTCAAAGGATTATAGTGCATATAGACAGCCCAAGACTGCAAAAAGCCAATAAATGGAATAAATAGGACACAAGGGCTGGAGAAAAGGTTCATACTTGTTTTTCTAACCGTTCCATTAAAAGCAATGAAAGTCTGTTTCTTTTCTCTTCACCTCCACTAATAACTCTTCCAAATAGCTCTTGGAGACTTTTAGGAAGGTTTCATAGGAAAAGGAGAACCTGTATGGCAAATGTTGGAGCAAAAATTGATTTCCTCACTCCATCTGCCTGATGTCTGGTAGGCATCCCTATAAGGAGATCACAGGGAATGCTTGTGTCAAAACTTTTGAAAAACAGGGTTCAGATAAATAAATATCAATTGAGTCAAGTCAGGCGATCAGATGCTCACAGCACTCACATGTGTTTGTGGTTTACTTTTATTTTTTGAGATGTGTTGGCCTCAGCTCTAAGGGTGGAAAGTACATAAGGAATTTTAATTGCCACTCCTAAAAAATCACATTTTTGAGCCAACCTGGCTTACTGGAGAGATTAATTTAAAGTATAGACATAAAAACAAAACATAGATTTCTCTTTGGAATATGCTTGTCAAGCAGATTTCAAAATTTTCATTGTTTCCATGTCAGCATCCCACAGCTACCCCAGCAATCACACCACACCTGAAGAAAACTAAACATAAAAAACAGGCATAAGGCCAGAGAGTGATATTTACCCACTAGACTGAATAGGAGGCAATGCAAAGTCATCCTGTCTGGTGAGAGTATTGGAGAGGGCTAAGAGTTTAAGCAGGATGTGTGTTGTTCTTTAGTGACATAGGGGGAATGGCTAGGGATGAAGGGCAAAAAAGCTGGTTCCTCCTCATGTTCCTTGACACTACTCTTGATCCCAGAGGAACTGGGGAACCAGGACTGAAGTGACTCCTGGAGGTGGTGAGTCAGCAGCACACAGGGCTGGAAACAGGAACTGCACTTGTGCTCCTGATCCTCTGAAAGACACCTTGCTGAACTCAGGAGCATTTAAAGCAGCTTTCTCCTCCTTTTATCCTGATATTCATATTTCTCCTGATCAACAGAAGACTTGCCTATATGCTTGTCTGGTCTATTTTCATGTCTGAACTAAGAATATTTTTATATCATGAGCTGTTCTAAAGAGGAAACATAGCTCCTAATACTGTACGTTTTAAGATTAATGCCAGCCAACAGAAGCAGGGGAAGATTGTGAGTCTTAAGAAGGTGGAAAGAAATCCTGCTCAGAAAGAAATTGCCTTGGTTTGGCTTGCTAGAAATGTCTCAAAAAGCTGAGCTGGTAAAAGAGGAATTTTACCAACCCTTGCATCCAAGCAAGCAGCAGCAGCAGCTAACTTCTCCACTTTCTGGAGCAGTGACAGCTGTGTGCAAGTTAAGATCCGTGAAGCCCTTGGGGTGCTTTGGAGAAACACAATCACCCAGACTAAGCACATGTAAAAGCATTTGTCAGCACTGCCATTTCGCTGGGCCCCAGCTCTACTGCCATTGTGTGGGGTAGAGAGACAGGAGAAAGAGTGAGAAGTTTGAGGAAGGACAGGGAAAGACCATTCAGAGCTGGAAGCAGGGGAGTATCACAGAGCCACGTTCATCCATCTGCCCATCCAGCTCGACCTGGACCATGGAGGAGTCGGTGCCCCTGCATCTCATAGTGAGCAGGTGTTTCCCTTTAAAGCTGCTCCCAGTTGGCAGGTGGGGTTTTTATGAAGAGATTATGAGCAGTTGTTTCACAGAAAGAGAGAAAACACTGTGCAGAGGCACAGGCACTGCCCTTGATGTTATCATTACCCTGCTGGCCCACCACATCCTCTGGTCTAAATCGCAGAGGCAGATGTGCACAACACTGACCTCTTTGTCCTGCCACCGGCACCTGACAGAGTGCTGGCAAACCTGAGCCTTATCCCTTCCTCAGGGTTGAAAATGATTCCTAGGCCCCTCATAACCTCTTCTCCAGCTGGGATTTCCCTCTCTTGCCTTGTTTCCCGATGACTGCATGTCAGCCCCTTGTCCTACCTGTCTGTATGCACAGCTGAGAAACAGCTGCAGAGGTGGAAACACTGCAGCCAGATGTTGCTGACAGAGCAAGGAGAGGGAAAAGAGAACTGCTGAGCATCTGCCAAGACAGAAGCAACTCAGAACAGCTTTATCGAAATGCCACAGTGAGAGCTATGTGAAAAAAAAATGTCATTTTATACTTTTAGAAATGAGTCCTGTTAGCATGGGTGTGTGACATTTTTGAAGCTCTGCTCTCTATAATTTCTTCTTTCATCTGGAGTTATCTTTTCATTCATACCCATGCAACTATATTTTTGGGCAAATTTGCATTTTCTGGAGAACTCACTGGTCTTTAGCTGCAATTGAATCTTGGGATGTTGGCCCCCGCTCTTGTTCCCTGGGACAGGAGTCTGGAAAATGTGAGGCCATCTTTCCAGATCCAGAGTTTTTGTCTGCTCTGTGGTCATGAAGTGATTCCACCAGTCTGCCTGGCTGCCCATTGGGAGCAAATGTGTGGCAATGTGAGCAAATAGGAGCTTGTATGCATTGTACCATCTTACACAACTGCATTTGCCTCAGGTAGGTATTGCAATCAGGGAAGCAAGCAGAGAGAACTGTCACCCTTCCTTTTAGCATGCCATTAAGGTGGGATTTTTTCCATCCAGGTAGCATGGTGAGTCAGACAAATGTAAGTAGGAAAGGTTTAAGTTCAAGGGAGTAGGAGCTGGCACACATGAGGTTTACACTCAGCTTTGTCAGTCACCTGCAAGGCCACTTCACGAGAACAGTGTCATGTAAACAAAGACAATTATTTGCTATAGAATATGTGATAATACTACAAATGAGCTCAGCTGAGGCACTTTAGGAATTAAATTAACAGAAATCAATGTTAACATGAGGACCAGGAGACAGGATGAAAAAGAGACAGCGCAGAGACCCTGACTGGGTGTTTTGAGTGAATTCTTAGTGCATCTACTTGTTTTGCAAAAATTATAGCTAACCATTGTCTTTACTCATGGTCTTGGTGCTGTCACTGCTCCTTTAGTCCATTTTTTTTCTAAGACTGTACATATCATCAGTTTTTTCAATGATAAATACACAGACACACATCTCTGTTTCCTGCATTTCACTAGGATATGCCATATATTGTTTGGCTGTATTCATTTGGTCATGAATTCTATAATTCCTAGGACAAAAAGTGTTGATGGAGCTTTTATTCCAGCCTGGTAGACACCTGGTGGTGTTCCATGGTGAGGCAAGCTCCAACACCAAGCTTGGTGTCCAGGTTGCAGAGAAAGGCTCAGCAATGCACAGGAAGGCTGGGAAACTGCTGGCAGGTTCTTGGCTCCTGTTGGTTTTACACCTCAGTCTTCCAGGATGCTGTGCACTTCTTCTCTATAGATTTATAGATTCAAAGACTCACAGAACGGCTTGAGTTGGAAGGGACCCTAAAGATCATCCAGTTCCACCTCCCCTGCCATAGGCAGGGATATCTTCTCCTAGATCATGTTGCTCAGAGTCCCATCCAATCTGGCTTTTAAAACTTCAAGCTTTGAGATCCAGCATACTTCGTTTGTCTGGCTGAATAAACATGAAACAGCTTTTTAAAAAATGAAGATAAAACACTTGTGATTCAGAGTTAAATTCCTGTTCAGTACAGAGATATTTATTATTATTTTTGCTACTGTTATTTGCATTTTAGATTACACTACCCAATAACTCCATTTATCTGGCTAGACATTTACAAATATCTTGGGCTAGCTATTTTACAAATGCATAAAGATAGCTGCTGTTCCAAATAGCTTACATAAATTTCACACCCCTAGCTCATTCAACAAATTCTCTGAAATCTTTCTGAACAAAAACACTCTTGCTGTTATAGGATCAATAATTTTCTAGGAGTTGATCTCAGTATGGAAGCTGTATATTTTTAAAAGGTAGGGAACGTAATGCACATTTTCTTCCTTTTCCTAGGTTTTTTTCTCATCTTTGCATTGTTTTTAAAATTTGTTTCTGATGGTCTGTTTCCATTATGCTTATATCCTCTTCTCCATGACCACTATGTTTTCTTTCATACTCAGAGAAAAGACAGAGTATTTATGACAGGTGCAAAATGAGATGAAAACTGACAACATATGAAACACTTTACTCATAGGAGTGAAAAGTAAATCTTCTTACCTTTCAAGAAGTCACCCTCTTTCCCTTTCATTCAAAAGCTGCTGTGTGTCCTAGGCAGCAGGATTCATAGCTCTGTCTTCTCAGTTTTGTCATGTGGTTTTGGAAAGGAGATAGTTTTTATAAATCATCCAATGGGCCTGGAGGGGAGGCAGCAAGAAACGTTGTCTTGCTCCCAGAATTTTCTCCTTTCCTCACTTTGACCTCTTGTTTTCTGGATTTGGCTTCTTAATTGGTGGCTACCAGCTTTGTAGGACTTCCTACACCGTCTTGCTTCTGTGGGTTGCTTCTACAGAGAAGTCTGGTAAGGACAGAAAGGGACAAGCAATCTGTAGGGCTCTCTTCAGATAGCAGCCCCCTGAAAAGGCTTTCTAGACTCTAATATAAAATTGGCCCTGAGAAAGAGTAAGACTGAATAGTACAAAGTTTTTATAGCCTTTGCTGAGGAGGCAATTCAGATTCTAGTAAGATTCTTATCCAAGGAGAGAGCACCAAACTGTGTTCTGAGTAGATTAAACAGAAGAGAATATTTCACAGAAAAGTGATAGTCTAAGCATGCAATTTTTTTATCTCTATACATAAGGAAAGCACCACCCTGGTAATTAAAGCTAACTAATTTTATGGGGAAAAGAAAGTCCCCCTTTCACATTCAGCTCCCCTTGCACTGTCCTCCCATCCAAAACCACAACAGAAGATGAGGGAATAAAAGGCCCACATTTTTATACGGTTTTATACTCTTTTGTGGTTCTAATGAATATTTAGATTATTATAATAGTATATATCCTCGTGTGTAGCTACAGAAATACTTATAATAAGTTACATAAATATATAGATAATTTATACAAATTATACCAACAGTTGCTATCCAGGCTCAAAACCTAGGGAAGACTTTGAAGATAACAAGAACAAGGCTATGTCTGTGCAAGGGTTTTTGCTTTATGGATACCCAAAAAGAAAGCAAAGGTAAAAGAAAAAGGAGACATGCAAAAATCAGAATCAAGTCAGAATTAAATAGGTTTTAAAGGATTCCATAAATTTAGATATGAAGCACTCAAGGGAAGACATTTTTCTCCTGAACAGCTCTGCAAAATACCACTTGTCATCCCACCTCCCTTTCAAAATTACATCAATGAATTAACTTAGCCTAAAGCAAGACATGTTAAATCGAATACTTCAATATTTAGGATTTTAAAGAAAAAGAGTGACTCTTCCACACATTTGCCTACCAGCCTTCAGTTCAGCTCCTGGATTTCTGGGTGAGTCCACTCAGGATTCAGGGATTCAGATAGGAGGGGAATTTTCGAGGCTAATGTTGTTTACTGTTGAGCTCTACCTGTGGAAAAGTACTGATGGATTTTGAAACATGACTGAAGACTACAACCTTGAAGACATTTTAAGTTTTACATTCTTAAATTGAAATGGTTTGTCTTCCAGCAATGCTGGCAATCCGCAGCCCCTATAGATGTGATTGTCTTCTTCCCTTCCTTCCCTCACATCAGGTTTTTCCTCCTCAGACTAACCAATTGTTATAGCTTAAAGGTAAATATACATCTACACCTAATCTTCCCACTTATGCTCATCACCATTAAGAGCTTGCAGTGTCTTTTTCTTGAGTATCTGCTGACAGTAGGTTAAGAACTTACAGTAAATGCTGACTTTGTAGTACCAGCCAATTCATGTATCCATCACAGCGTAAAAGACTTGGCCTTCTGAATAACTCAGCCAGTGTATGCCAGACCCATCTAACTGATACAAAAATCATGAGTAATAACAATGTATGATTTTTTGCTTATTCTCAATAAAAGTGTTAACCACTACCTGTTGACATTATTGTTTGACTTAGTTTTATTTTGAAGCCTGTAACAAAAGTTGGCAAAGGTTGAAGTGGACAAACACCAGTTTTACTGTTTCAAGTACAATGCTAGGTAGAGTCCCCAAAATCATATATGAAATCATACTCTTTAAAACCAGTTGAAACTACTTGCACTTGAACTACGCAGGAAATTTGTGAACATCTGCTGTTTAATGAAAGAAAACATCTAGTGATTTCTGACCCCTAGTGCTCAGTCTTCACTTGAAGAGCCCTGTTGAAGCAGAGAAAATTGCACATCACTTTTAAGTGCAGAAGTAGGGAATTACAATACATTAGTATACCAGGGCTTTATGTACCTATAAGCCTAGACATATGTTCAGCACATCCTAAGCAAAGTTTCATTGTTTTTTTTTTCTGTTTTGAGACCTGACTGTTTCAAAGGACAATTTTATCTAATTGTTCATTTCTCTGCAAACTTTAATGGAGCTGACTATGTTTTCTCTCTTTTCCCTTGCACAACACTGCATATGCACAATACATGCTTTTTAGGCCATTCTGTAGAAAGAAATATTCAAATAGATACTGATGTGACATATATGACTTTTAGTTCTGAAGATTTTTCCAGAAAAAGGAAAACAAAAATCAAACTCTCTAATAGTCTTCACACAGCTCACATTTGTAGGCCAACAGTAATCTTCAGATCTAAACAATGCAGACTTAAACCTCTGGTTCCTATTTGCATTAGAGACATTGAAATGGAAAAAGGGTAGGGTAAAGAAAAAAAGAAGGCATGAAATGTGTCTGTCTCAGAATGATGAGATAAAATTCAAGGACCTCACTCTTGTTTAAAAATAATTTTATAGAGAAAATGTTTCTCTGGCTTTTGTCACAGTATGAAGAAGAATGTGTTATTCATCAGAAGCCTTTTGCAAACTACTTTGCTATTGAATATGTGGCTTCAGTGTCATAAGACTAGGACTTTAGGATCAGGACAACCTAGGAATCCAGAGGAGGATTTCTAATCCAACCAGCTGAAACCAGAAAATGGTAAGTTCAAGAGTGTTTCATCTTCCTTTCTTTTTTTTCCTTACCACCAACTTTTTCTTTCTCTGTCCTGAATCAAAAGTGCTATTCAGCCTGCAGCCATATGTGAGCAATCACAGCTTGACATGGGGTACTAATAACACCTACTCCAGCCATCTACTCTTAAATTGGAGTGTTGCCATTGATGTGTGCTGGTGATGGCTCTGGCTTATGTAAGCTGCACTTGGGAAGCAGTGGGCACCACGGGAGAAGGAGAAGAAGCAGGAGCCCAGCACTTAAGGCCAGCAGCAGCACCAGGGCTCAGCAAATGGACCACAGCCATCTGAAAAAGGAGTGGGGTCAGAGATCACCCCTCAGCCTCATTTGGTAAGTGGCCCTAATGTGCTCCATAAGTATAGATCAGCAGAGTCTGAGTCAGGCTTCAGATTAACATTTGTTTTCATTTTTTGGTGGCTTCAGAACACACAGGGGTCACTGAATTGTTCATGCTGGCGCTATTTTGCATTCATGGTCTGGAGGAAAATAAAGCCCTAACCTCTGGCCTTTCATTAGAGTAGAGCACACAGGAGGTTAGAGGTGAAAAGGAAAAAAAGGGGAGGAAAAAAGTGTTATTCTCCCTCAAAAAATAAGTGGCTCCTGTTCATGTTGAAGGTCTGGCTTGTCATTAGCACACTATTTGCCAATAGGTAAAGTTATAATGTACTGTGGTACAGTGAAGTACCACAGAAGATTAATTTTCTTCAAGCATAGCTGCAGTTGCCCTTTCCTCTGAGTTTTAAATTCTTTGAGAAGAACAGCAGCATGGACTGTCAGGATGAGGGTCCCTGCTGAGATGAGTCTCAAGTCTAAGACATTAAAGCTGTTAGTTTTGCTAATGACTCCAGTATCCCTCAATATTTCATTCTCAAATTATTTTCACTTTATTTATATTAACCACTTCCTAAGATTTTTTCTTTTTCTATATTTTTTTCTCCCCAAGAAAAGTAGGTTGTTTTTGCAACTCAGAAGCACATGCTTCCTCTGAGGAAACATGTATTTTTCCTGGTTTTCACCCAGCATTATTAAAATAAATACCATCTATAAAGTCCAGTTGATGCTATGTGTCGTTCACTGACATACTGAAATGAGGGAGTGGGCTTGTGACAGACAGACAAGCCAGCAGACAGACAGAAGCAGTTTCAGAACACTTCATGTACACTACCCACACCACCTGAGCATTTCAACGAAAGGCCTGATTTTCCACTGCTCTTCCCAGTCTAGTAATTGGTACTGATGTAAACTGCTGATAAACTGCAGCTCCTGGCTCAAGCCTAGTGAAATACTTGCTCTTTCCATGGTTTAAAGGGATGCAGACGGTGCCAGGCAGTGGGAAGGACAGGAGCAAGCCAATGAAACAGTTGTGTGTCTCAGACCTCTCCTATGAACGAGCAGCAAAACTAAACCCACATCCCAAAAATATTTCAGCGCCTGAGGCTGGCAAGGCTAGCCCTGGAAAGGACTCTGCTTCTGAGACTACCCCTGGGGCTCACCAGCTCCCTGCTCCTCCCTTCCCCAGTGAGAGCCTTCTGGGCCAGAAAAAGCAAATTCATTCTCCTCTGTACCTGGCCGTAGCTAGACATTTAGGCACAGCTCCAAGGAGACCAGGGCAGATATCCAGGGAAATTTAAACCTGCAGCATGCTGCTAGAAATCTTTTGCCAAAATGAATCTTGACTAAAACCCATCAGGATACCATTCCTGATGGCTTCTGTAATATTTCAGAGTTGTTTCGTAAAGAGCAGGAGTGGGTTTGTGAGGTTGGTTTGGTTTAGTGGGAGTTCAAGACCCCTATGAATTAGGTAGAAACACATAAGTTGTGTTTGACAAAAGGATATTTGGATGGATCCAGAGCTGTAACCTCCTGCGAAGCTCTTTGGAGGTACAGATATCCGTGCATGTCTGCCTGGACTCAGTTGTGCCTCCCTTCCTCTACTGATGCAGTTATACTGAGTAATCAATAAGTATCACCCTTGGTACATATTTTCAAGCAGCCATTCAGCATAGTTTAAACACACAGTCTATTTTTATATACATTTCCTGTTGTTACATTATGATATTCCAATTTTAAAATGTTTTGGTTGGGTTTTGTTGGGTTTTTTTTTCAGTTAAATATGTACATTGTGTTTTTAACTGTACAATATTGTTTCCTTCCCTCTTTTGGTGGCCAAAGTAATAAACCAATAGAGAAGAAATTTTGAAATCCATATCTGGGTGTAACATGAAAATTTCACTCTGCTATGGTCACACTGCTAAATTGTGCAATAAGGAATGAAAGAAAACAAGTGTGATTTATGTAACCATTCCCACTGAGAACTGTGAATTATAAACTCAGAGATTAAATTTTTTGTGGGAATTGATAATGTCTGCAGTCAGGTTACAGCACAGCTCAAATTTGTTGAGGGTGAATGAGGTAGGAAGTATTTTATTCTGTGGATTTTTTGGGGAACTTGAACCTGCATGGATTTGTATGAAATAATCATGAAATTTTTGTAGAAACCTTGACTGAGAAATTAGCTTTGTATTAGTACAAATATTTGAAATGAAGTTTCCTCTCCCAGCTATTTCCTGAGCTGTAATGGAAAACAGAGGAGAACTGGTGAAGGCTGAGATGTGTTTGCAGAGGTATTTTGAGCAGATAATCCACAGCACAATTCCAATACCTAAGGAAATAATGGGGAAATTTTTAAGTATTGTAATTGTGTGCCAATTTTAAAATTGTTTGTGTGCACCAAGGAGTTATTCTTAGCCTTTCCCTGAGTTACCTGAGGGTGTAACTGAGATACTGCTCAGCTCAGTGCCAACATGGGACTTCCCAGAGCCCATTTCTGGGTCTGCAAGGATATTAACAGAGTTTAACTTATTGTTGTCAAATCTTTCTAAATACTCTGGAGCCACAGACCTGTAGGTATGAAGAGGTATAAGAAGCTGATATTCATGAAAAATGCATGGCGCAAAGTGAAAAGCAAACTATGCTGTGCTGTAAGGAGGAGCATTGTATCATTTTGCCTCTGGAGGACGAAATGTGTGAGGAAGCTACAGATAAATGCTCTGCAATAAGCACTGTCACTGGCTAATTCCTACCCTCAGTACATTTATTCTGTGCCAGCTTTTCCTTCCTGCTTTCAACTTGTGATTGTCATCTAGATAAACCTAAGAAGCAACACAATTGTTACACTATATAAAATTATGCAGTCTTGGTGTAAAATCACATTAATACAATTTTTTCCAAGGTCTGACCTCACTATTAAAACATGAGACATGCTCTTAATTGAGTTTCCAAAAACACTTTCTTGAAGTCAGCTGGGTCCTTAGAGGGAGTTATGTTAGGAAAGGCTTTTCTGAATCACACCTGGTAGTGAACCATAATTAGCCTTCTAGTTATTTACAGAGGGCAAATAGGCACCTAACAAATTTGGATCTGTGGCTGAAAGGAGCTGGATGTGGGATCATAGCTTGGGCTAAAGAGCCCTCTGTTGCTTTGAGACATTATATTTACTGTGAGAACACAGACAGCTATCACAGGTCAACTTGAGTTATGCAAATATGGCTGTAAGAAAGGCAGAGCACCTACTTCTCTTTTTAAGGAGAAAAGAAATATCAGAGGGTTTTCTTTTTCCCTAGAGGAAAGGAAACCCCAGAAATCTGAGGCAAATTTGTCTTTATGAAAATGAAGCTTCATTTCTTTAAGAACAAAAATGTGTGCTGATTTAGCTAGATAAAAACACCTAGTAATTTAGAATGTATTAATATATAAAATAAATGTATGTAGGTACCTTGCTTTTGAATAATAGTGGTTGTACAAAATCCTGAAGATGGTGTTTTCCTACACACTTGAGTGTATTTTCTACCCGTTGATACATCCCTGTGACAGGAAGTAACAATTAAATCTTGAAAAGAGAAAGCAAGACTGGTGGTGGCTTCTACATGAAACAAGAGCTCATGGCTTTCAAAGAGAAACCCAGTGAGATCACAGCTCTATTATACAGTTAAGGAAAGCTCAATTCCAGAAGCAAAGATGAACGTGGGTATCCTTTCTCAAGAAAGAATTTCTCTCTGCCTGAGCCCAGACACTGCATCCTCTGGTCATTGTCTGGGTCCAGCAACCTTTTGACACACTCTGGCCTAATTTTAAAACTACAACCTATTTTAGTCCTTTTCTCTGAATGATAAGGAGCCACTAGACTCTCAGTTACAGAAAGATGCTTGTGAGCTTCAGGATTAGTCAGGTCATCCACACTTGCACAGGCTGTCACCTCACAGGGTTTCCAGGAATAAACCATTCCTCAAGTCTAGTCAGGATCTCATGTCTGTAAAAGCCAGAAACTTAGACTCAAGCTTCTATTTTATAAACTGCATTTTACAACATGTCTGCCATATTTTATCCTACCTTACTGGCCCAGATCTTTGCCCCAGTCCTATCCCCAGCCCTAACTTCACTACAGACGTAAAAATTTTGGAAACATTGCAAGTTTGAAAAGCAAATATTTTCCTTGGAAGTTATGAAGGGTGAGGGGATGGAAGGAGATGTTCAGAAAAAAAATATCCATTTAGGGAAAAATTCCAGTATCATTGTAAACATTACTTTAAACATTTTTTCACTGTGCATTCTGAGACAGAGTATTTCACATGAAAGTCTCCCTTTTTTTCCTCCTCCAACTTTTCCCTACCAGACTCAAGGAAAGAAAAAGCCCTTCCAACATTAACTTTTTCTGTATGCATTTCCAGGATTTTTTTTCCCAGGCCCTGAAGTTTCTAAACATGTTTTAGACCCTGAACTTGAAAACATGTAGGTTTTATGACACGTGAAAGTCTGAGTCACTTGAGGGAGTGGTTGTATTCACAGCATACTAAATCTGCTGGAATAAAACCCTTTTTTCCTGTGGAAATGTGGGAAGAGCTCTCCCAGACAGTTTCAGACCTGGAAAAAGTCTGGCATGACCAAAAAAGTCTGGTGTGTTCCTGCTTTTCCACACCCAATTCTTCCAGTTTTTATCTTGGTAGATACTGTTCCATCCTACCTACTTTCTTGCTCTTAGGCTTAGACCATCTCAGCTCTAAGATCTGAGTGAAGCTTCAGATGTGATAGGGAGTTGTTTGTCACAGGGCCCTTGGCTTGTTTTTCAATAACAAGGCTCTGCAGCTGGGAGGTATTTGGGAAACATGGAGGTGTATCATGGTCAGGATCCATGCATGCTTTCATACCTACACCCAGCTTAATCTATCCAGGGAGCACAGCTCACACAGCCCAGCCCTGTCAACTTTTTCTTTACCTGCTATTTAGGGCTCAGCTGTATTTTCCTCAACATCTCCCCAAGTTGCCAGTCTAAGCCTTTACCTGATGAGTGATAGCCCTGATTTATGCAGCTGGGATGTGGACTCCTGTGGCTGCTCCTGCTGCCTGAATGTTTCTCAGTGCTGTCAGGGGTTCATTATAATGAAGAGATACAGGATGGAACCTGTCAGCCTGTGGGCATGGTCTGTGCTGCAAGCCATAATGCATGTGGCACGCTGGAAGCTGCCACACCGGCAGAGTGAAGGCTGCTCTTCCCTACTCTGACATGCTTGCACACAAATACACACAGAGACATTTATAGGAACTCATAGTCAGCTCTACGGATAAGGGAGAAGAAATAGGAGTAAAAATAAATATTCTGTATGTGGCAGAGCGCAGCTTGAACTACTTCATACTTAAATATTTCAAGCTTTCTAATAACACCTCCTGCAAAACAAGGAAAGTGTAGAATCTGAAAGTGGTTTCTATGTCTGTCTTTATTTCATGTATTACTTTGAGTTTTGCTAAGTCAACGTTTCTATTCCTCCAAAGCAAAACTGGTTTGTTGGTTCATGATTTCTAAAAGCCCAGTATTCTAACAACTGCATTAGAGAAGAGTGAAAAAATAATGACAAACTACCTTCAAAACCTTGTGTGATGTTTTGAATGAGTACAGATCTATCTTTCTTGCCTACTTTCCTTCCCTACTGGGTTACCCATTTTGCTGGGAGACGTGTGGGCTGGTAAGGCAGCATGACCAAGCTTTGATGTGCAGCCTGGCCATCAGGACAGCTGTCTGGGGAAGTGCACCCACAGCTGGGCAGCAGCAGCATGCTCTGAGGGGTGGGTGATGGGTCAGCTCAGAGCTTCAGGGTGCCTCTTGGGCTCTCGCCAGCACCTGGTAGCCAGAGGATGCTCTAATTGGCTATAGTATTTCATTAGGATGACAAACAAACCATTTGACCAGCAATGAAGCTCTTTGTTGCCCTCTGCAGGGACAGGAATCAGGTTCATCAGATATTGAGAAGAAAAAAGGGGAAAATGAGAAGGAAAAAAAAAAAAGGTTGTTCAAAGAGTTTTGAAAAAAGACATATCCTTGGCAGCAAATGTTGATACATTTCAGGTTCTTTAAGAGCCCTTCCCTTGTTCAGTGATTTATAAATCTGGCTGTATTTTAAAGAGATGACATGTTTAATGCTTTAAGAAGATAAGGGTTTTCTTCTCAAGAAAAAGGCATGTGCATGTCTTTTTCATCATTACTTTTTTGTTTTATCTGGAGGAGATAGTGTGGTGTTTGCTGAAAGTTGGTTACATGTATGTGTCCAAAATATATGTTTTCCATCATTAAGTTTTTCACAATTGCTTAATTTCTGCTGCCCAAATAAAGATACTTGTTCTTGTGAAACCAGAGCAGACAGGAAAAAACAACCATGACTTCTTAAAAAGGCAATAGTGTCTGGAGGGAGGCTATAAGGAAGGTTCTGATCAATTTTTCTCAAAGGATCACTAGTAACACAAAATATTTTATTCTGCTACATTATACTTATTTTTAAATTGCAAAGCAGCTGAATTAACTAAAAGGTAGAAGGAAAATCATTAAGTACAAAGCAAAAATAGAACCAGACCTCCATTAGCAAAGTACCTTTCTCTGCTGTCTCAGCTTTTCAAGGGTGATGAGATGACAGCTTCTTGTTTAAGTTTTCACAGATTTCTTTACAGGCATGTAACCCATGAACTTGTGACTGAGATATATACATTATACATGCATTCATAAATGAACATCGATCAGGTTTTGGAATACTTGATGACGAACTCACCCTTCTTAGGTTCCTTGAATATTAACATCATCCTACAAAATTCTATATATTCCAATGTACTTTATGCTTCACAGGGTATTTCTGGCTTTTGCCTTTTGAAGACCTCACAATCATAGATTCTATGCTGAATAAGGAGATCATGTGGCTACATTTGGGAGCTGGAGTAGAGCTTTTATTTTGATTAATACAGCAGCTTAATACATATTTTCCAAGTAATTCTGCCCTGAAACATAAGGAGGAAAAAATATAATAAATAGAGGGGAAGAAACCTTTACCTGGTGGCAAAGGTTTACTTCTACCTGCCTTTCATTTTTTGTCTCATCCTATGCCCTGGCAGCTAACAACAGAGCTCCCATTGCCTTCAGTGGATTTCCCAGGAGAGTAGAAAAGAGATGCCAAGGGTTTTAGGTCTATATTTTGGTTTTATGACATCTTTCATTGCATGATGAGGCTGAAAATGCTGCAGTGTTCACTGTAGCTAAGTTTAGGCTGTAGGGACACCTGTCCCCTGTGCTCTCTCACACTATAAGTGCTCAACTGGACTGCCCAAAGTATCTCTCCTTTCCCACACACACTAGATGCTTCTCCCAGTCCTGCCTTGAGCAAACCCTTCGAGGTGCTCCCTTTTGCCCTGAAGGAGCTGGAGATGGGATGGGAGCTTGGCAGGCTGTTGCTTTGAGGGAGCTGGGGGATCTGTGTGTCTGCCGGGCAGAGACTGCACTGCCAGCAGCCACCACCCTTTATCTCTGTGCTGGGCTGCTAGTGAGAGTAGCTGAGCCATCTGGGTGGCACCTGCTTCCTGAGCAGCTTTCCCTGGACTCTCCTGGGAAAAGAGAACAGGCCAGGTGGAAGTGCTTTCCTGGCTGGATCTGGCATTTTGGCTGATGGTCAATGCTGGTGTGTAAGAGTGGCTGGCTGGCTCAGACCACAGTGCCCCACAGAGCAGTGTCCTGTCTCTGGAGGTTGCTGAGGACAGACCTGTGAGGAAGGATACAAGGGCAGGCATGGGACAGCCATGTATTTCTGTTCCCCCCACCTCCCATGGTGAGGGAGCTCCTGCAACTATGCCTCTGTGCTCCAAATTCTTTTGTTAACTTTTCTCATGTTATCTTGTCTAATCACTTCTTGGAACTCTACAAGCCTTTGGCAACAGCAACATCCTGTGGTAATCAATTTCCATAGTGTAATGGGTTAAAAAAAGGTACTTCCTATTTTTTTGTTTTAAACCTACCACCTGCTAATTTCATTTGAGTCTCCTAGCTCTGTTGTTGTGACAGGCTCAATCCCTCTGCACCTTCTCTGTGATGTTCTTGATTACACAGACCTCTGCATGGGTCTCATCTGATAATTAACTCTTCCTTTTAGGAAAGCTGTCCCTTGCCAGGTTCTACAGGCCTTGCAAATGGTTTTAGCCTCACTGATACAGAGTATGATTGATGCTTTAAATATTCATCAGGTGTTGCAACATGCCTCCTTAAATACTGCCTTCTTTTTCTCTTTAGCAATTTAATCTCATTGTATTCCAGGTGGCATCAGTTGCAAGTCTTTTCCTGTCTTGAATTTACTCTTGGCAGATTACAAATACATAACAATCGCACAGAATATTTTACAGATATGACTCAATATGAACATCTATGTGATCTGTCACTATGATAGTTAATTTCTCTTACATTTAGCTGATCCTTGGTCAAAATAACTCTCAATTAACATGAGAAAATAACCTTTTTTGGTATTTTTAATATGTGAAATAGCTTCAAAATGAACATGCAGAAAGATGTGATTTCATGCAGTATCTGCTGCAAGGGAACCGTCTAAGTTTAGTGTCTTCTGTGTTTTAAATCAATAAAATATACAGGCCTGCAAGCAATAGGGAGAGGTAGACTTGATAAATTACTGGTTATGAAAGGTGAATAAAAATACAGGCCTACAGAACTGTAGCAGAGGCTTACTTGGTGGGGGAAGGGAGCTGAGCATTTGACTGGCTCCTTCTCTTCTGCTTGAAACTGCTGCTCAGTCCCTAAAGTTGCCAGCTTGTCTGTTTGATGGCTTGGCAGGGCTCTGCCGGGAAATGTGCAAATTGCAGCTTGTGGGAACAGGGGAAAAACACAGAAACAGGACTAATGTGGAAGAAGAGCATCTAACCTCACAAAATCAGTTTTTAACCTGGAACTGCCAGGCCTGGTTAAGGAGAAAGATTGGTTTCTTGTAACTTTAATCACATTTGAAGTAGTTAGCCTATTAAGCCTTGTTTATTCCATGATTCTATTAGCAGCTTTGATCCCTGTCTGCAGCTCTTCCCCACATTAGGGGATGTATAATGTGTGGCTGCACAAAAAGGAATGGAAGGAAACCTTTTGCCCATCCTTGCAATAAAATAGCTGCCTTGTGTGTGGTTCAGGGAGGCTGATGAAGCACTGCCCTACCCTGAGCATACATGCCCCTGGGAAAATGACAGCAATCTCTGGGAAAGAGGATTGACAGAGGAAGTAAACACTGCATGACTGGATATGGCAGTCACACCTCTTAAATAACCATCCTGGAAGAGTAAATCTCAGTAAGCCAGTGGTCAGTAAAGCAGTAGTATTCTCGGTTTGGTTGGGCTAGAAATACTGCAAGAACAGGAATACATGAGATATTTTGATACTTCTGCTGTCCCTTTCAGTCAAAGCCTGGCAGGGCAGAGGCATGGGAATCTGCAAAAGAAACCAGACTGAACTTTTGATCTAAAAAAAAAAAAAAAAAAAAATCATGTCACTTTCTCAATCCAAACCCACAGGCTTCAACTTTATTAGGACACTCATGTTTTTCCTTTTTTCTGTGGTTAGACACCCGTGATAGAATTGAAGAGCTATGCTTATGCTAGACAAGCTACAATTTTATACCCATTAAGTACTCTGTAGATGGTTATAAAAAGTACTCTGGATTCAAATTGCCTTGTTTCAGGGTGAATATATTTATTTTGATTTTTCCTTCAATCACTCAACAGTCTGAAGTCTTTTACAGCTATGCAAATGACTGTTTTACTGTTCCCCTCAAAGTTTTGCCAGAGACAGGCAATTCAACTGCCAGCCATTCCTCCTGCAAGTACTGAGACATAAGCACAGGTCTGGAGTAGTTACAGTTCCTTTACCAGAGTCCACTCTAACTTGCAGATCAGATTCTGTTGTGCCACCCTGAACACCCCCTTGACACTGGAGATCAAGAAGAGGGTTTTGTGTGGTAACAGCAGTGGCAGAACCAGGATTGTCTTTCATGTGTCCTTCTGACAAAGAGCTAATGTACAATTTCATAGTTAATGAAGAAACATTTTGCTATTGGGCTTCAAAGTGGGTAGGAGCTGGTTCTGATACCCAGGAGTCTACAATTCTGTTTCTCAGTTACCTTACCTGTAATGGGGCTGAATAATACTTATTATCCAAAGGTGCAAAGTCTTTATAATTATAGCCCTTGCCAGCCTGAGGCTGTTACTCTGCCTCTGGGGTTCTGTCCCATCCACTGCTCTTCCATGAAATTTTGTGTCTCCTGACAAGAGAAATCAAGTCATGTCTTGGGAAGCAGGCCACAGTACTGTCTACCTCTTCTGTCAACAAATTCAAGAATGGCCTTAAAGCTCCAGGCGTTCATCTCTCTGTTGTCCTTCAGTTTCTTTGCCTTGCTTACTCCTTGCTCTCCTTTTTGTCCTTGTGCCATTCCCATAATGTTTCTAAATTTTTATCTTCAGCAGCCAATTCTTGTTTTTGTTGTTGTTGGGTTGTTGTGGGGTTTTTTTTTGGTTTTGTTTTATTTTTATTTTGGTGGGTTTTTTTGGGGGGGTGGTAGTGGTTCCTTTTGTTTTTTCTTTGTTTATTTAATTACTCCTGAACTCTGGATTCACATGTGACATTAAAAGCCTGGGAGCTAGCACATCAAGATGACAAAGAAAAGCTGGATCCATGAGACCAGAGTGGATATAATAATATCAGAATATAAGACAGAAAGCCTACTTCATCTAAATCTTTCCTTAAAGCAAGAATTAACCCAAGGTAGACTCTTCAACTCCAGCAGATGTTAATTTGTTCTTAAAAGGCTCTACTGAGCCTACTCTACTCACAGAATTCCTGTGTGGTCCAGCCCTCCCTGCCCTCATGACTGGAATTTTTTGGTAGTACTGTTTGTACAAAGAAAATTGTGCTTCATTTTAGTTGACTTGAACAACTGATCACCATCTGCTTTACAACACTTCTTTTCTACATCTATGATGATTTTCCATCTGCTGTACTCCTACCTAGATCATGTCTGTATTCAAAAGATGTTGTAGGGAATTTTGATGTACTTTTCCTTGTAAAAGAAGCACTATAAAAAATCTTTACCAAGCAGCTGCCACTGTGTGCATTGGTGAGGATGTTGGGTGTGTAGATGGTAGATGTGCCCATGAAAGTGTCTAATATTTGGAGAGTTTATGTGTATGTATTTATCTCTGAGAACTCAACAGAAAAATAATTTTTTTAATAATGTTTCCTTTAAAAAAAAAAAAAACTAATTCAAAGAAGTAGTTGTCTAGATCTGAATTTGATAAATGTTTCATCTCTTGAAAGATTTTGTCCCTATATTCTATCAGAATTGGTCAATTTTGCTATGGCTGTATTGACATGTAACACCCCACCTTCAGAAAATAAGTCTACTGTCATAAAGTTGATGACATGCTCATACTAAATCTGATTGTAAAAAAACATCACATTGCTTTGGGAATACACCTGGAGCAGCCTGGTCTACCCCTACACTTGACTTCAATTTGGGTAGAAGGTTGGATTAGAGACACCCAAAGTCTCTTCCAGCCCAAACAAGTCTGATCTTGTGACTCTCAGACATGAAACCAGGACATAGACAAATAAGACATAGAAGTAAAGTTTTATAGCAAGTTTAGTAAACCTCCTGAGTCAGAACGCTTCACTCCTAGCACTCATTTTCTTCTGTAGAATTAATCAGAAGAACAATCCACTACAGTTTTTCCCCCAAACACAAATCTGATTGATACTCATGATATTATTCTTGAAATAACATTTAATTTGTCTCAAGTTTCTAAAATAAGTCCTTGTGTCTTCTTGGGTGTTCTTGGCTCCTGGTGTTCTTTGGCTTCCTCAGAAGTAGAACAGATCATCTGCCTTCCTGCCTAAGTTTCTGGTTCTCTCAGAGTCTACATTTCCAGTTGTTGTGTGGGTGCAAAGGTATAGGAACTGAAGTGCAACCATTTGATATATCCTAACAGACACAACTCTGTTTATTGGCAGAAGGGTGGGGGTCTGGAGGAGCTGAGAGGACCATTCACTGCATTCTGTCTCACATCACTATGATTTTCTCTATGTGTCATTGATTTCGGGGAGGGGGCATCAGAAAATGAAGCCAACTTGCAGGGCAAATACCTGAAATGGGTTAACAAGGAAATTCTTTTGCTTGGTGCAGGTTTTGCTTCAGATTTTCCATTCACTACCCAATCTCTCAAAAGGCTGGTTGCTGCTGAGCACCTCTCACATTGGCTTGCGGGCTCCCTCCCCAGTGATACATTTACCAGGAGGGCAGCTGGGTGCTTTCTCACCCCCAAAGGAGTCAGACAGACATGGTTCCAGTTAGGATGCACCATTTTGTAGAGAGCACCAAGCAGAGTCATGCTTGGTTATCAAGCTTCTGTTTCAGCTCAATGGTAAAAGCTTCTGGACTCTCTTTTGCTCAATTTGGTTCTACTTCAAAAAGCTGAATTGTGTCTGTGTGTGCCCATACAGGCATATAAAACTTATTCTGTAACCACTCTGTGCTGGATGCAAACATTTGTCATTCTGTTTTTTGTATATGTGGGCCAGTTGGCAAGTTTGTCACAGCAATTTAACAATCAACAGTGGCAATGGCTAAACATTGGTCTGTTTTCAGAAGCATACTTAAAATGAATGTGTCTTCCAGGGCCAGGTGCTGACTCCCATAAGGAGTGCTCAAGCAGTTCTTTACTCCTCTTGAAAGTCTGTTTTAGGCAAAGGTAGAGTTGACACATTTTGAATAAAGGCATCATCATCTGGCCTCAAGTGAGCATTAAATAGATGTAAAAGATAATTATCAGCTGTTATGTTCCCTACATGTATATGCTTGTTTATATTTTTTAAAAAAGAAAATTATTACTTATCTAGTTTTGGATTTTTTTTTAATTATCTTTTATTTTTCCCCAGCATTAAAAAGAAACTTTGTCTATAATGCACATGAAAAATGCCTAAGATTTGTTAGATTTGAAATATGAAAGAATGATTTTGCAATCTTGTGATAGAAAACTGCCTCCTGCAACACAAAATCTGAGGCTTGGGGAATGATTTTCCTTAAATTCTAACCAAAATTTCCCTCTGCAACTTTGGCTTATTAATTCTGCAACTGTATCCCTTCCTCCTCCTCAGCAATTCTTTCCTCTCCATGTGGAAGCCATGAGCTGTTATGGATGATGACAAAGTGGAATATAGAGGTGGGTTTGCCAAATACTAGGTTGAATGTTTCCCTTTAATTCATAGTTTAACCTTTATAGAGAGCAGGAGAACCCTGAAGTCTTGCAGCCTGTAGTTTTCTGTTGTTAGCAACACTGAGCGAAATTTATTTTCTTATCTGTCTGCAGTCTGGAATGTAATCCTTTAAATGTATGAAGAATTTTTCCTTCTGTCTTGCTTTAGAAGTGTAGCTTTCCTTATAAATCTTACCCACCGTACAATTAAGTGCTCTCTGTTTATGGTGTGTGTGCAAGGCAAAAGATTAATTTTCTAATGGACCATAGAAAATCTTCACAGAAAGCATCTCCCTTGTTTACAAAAGAATGTAATGTGCAGGACCAAACCTGTCAGCTCTCACTTATTTCAGTTGAGACTTGTTCACTTTCAAACAGCTTTTTACAGCACACTGTCACTCTCCAGAAAGGAGAAAATTTCTCAGTGTGATTCAGTGAGACTTCTCACTCATTTAGCTGTCAGCACATGAGAATTCCTGTCTCGTGAACAGAGGTAACAAGAAGGTGCTGTTTGTGAGTCCTCTCAGCTTTGTGAGCTTTTCTACATCAGGGAATGTCAGAGAAAGTTCTTTTCCAAGAGAAAGAGTCTCTGCTCTGAGCCAGCAGGACCTTCTCCATTTTCTGCTATGGAGATAAACATTGTGTTCCAGCTGTAAAATAAGTTCACTTGTAAGAAAACATCCCTGCAGTAGTGAAGGTCAGTAGCAGGATAAGGTCAGAAAAAAGATGGAAGATTTTGCCTTTGTTAGTCCTGCATATTCTTTGCTGTCAATGAATGATGTCTTTCAAGCAAAATGTACTGAACTCTTTAAGCCTGCACTTAAGTATTTAACAGGAAAGAAAATATTTAACTGTATAGCCCCTATTATGTCTAGAAGAATTGGGGTTGGGTCAAATTCACCACCCCAAAAACCAATCAATGAAATAAAAAATTGGTCTAGGATAATAATGTACATAATATGATATAAAGTACTGCAGAAGTTTGTTCAATAATGATAATAGTAAAAGAAAGCATTAAAGAGAAGGCAAAAGCAAGCTAGTTTTACAGAGCAATGCAACCAGAGGCCAGGAAGCCTTTTATGGCTCCTAGTATCTCAGTCAAATATCCTCAGCGTTACTGGCAACTCAGAAATGTGGCCTGTGTTACTCAAACATAATACCCTACAGTGGCTGCGACCTGAGGCAGACAGTTTTACAACAGAGCTCTTACTCAACAAAGTCAGGCTCAGGAGTTTGTGCAGACTACAATTTTGTCAATAACCATCTGTCCTGGTTTTGGCTGGGGTAGAGTTAACTTTCTTCACAGTGGCTGGCATTTTGGATTTGTGCAGAACAAAGTCTTGATAATATAGAGATATTTTTGTTACTGCTGAGCAAGGCTTGCACAGAGCCAAGGCCTTTTCTGCTTTCCATAGTGCCATGGTATTGAGGAAGTTCGAGGTACTTGGGAGGCTGGGAGGAGACATAGCCAGAACAGGTGACACAAACTGGCCAAAGAGATATTCCAGACCATGTGACACCATGCTCAATGGATAAACTGAGAAGGAAAGAAAGAGGAAGGGGAGGATCTTTAGAGTGATGGCATTTTTCACATTGACACACATGATGGGACCCTGCTCTCTTGGAGATGGCTGAACACCTGCCTGCCCATGGGAAGTAGTGAATTAATTCTTCAGTTTTGCTTTTTTTCTGTGCATGACTTTTGTCTTCCCTGTAAATTGCCTGTATCTCAACCCATGGATTTTCCATCTATTACCCATTCAATTCTCTCCCCCAGTCCCACCGGTGAGAGAGTGAGTGAACAACTGCATGGGACTTGGCTGCTGGCTGGGGTACAATCACAATGCCATCTCAGGACTGCAAGCTGTGGAAGTGTACAAAATTTCAAACAGTTTGGGAAAGTGTCCTCACCTGCTATCCACTGCGTAAAGGTTGGACCTCTCTTCCACACAGATAGCAATTGCAATTTGCAATAGCTCTTGTTTCTACTCTTGCCCTTTTTCTCACCCTTCTGTTATCTACAAAGAAATGCACATGTATTCCTCAGCTCTGTGCTTCTCTGACAGAGAAGTAAGTCAACATGCTTTCTTCTCTCACCCTACTGCTTCGATACTGAACTGGTCAGAATTTAGTCTGTAGCAAGACCAGTCAAGCAGTGGCTGGATCAAACCCCTTTTTTCCAGTTTCACCAGTTAACTGGCTGTCTATGCTTCCCATTCCAGTGAGAACTGTGATTATGTTGGCTGTTTTTAACTGACAACTGCAAGCTTTACTGAGGAGAATAAAGTCTGAAAGCATTTAAAGAACTGTGTGTATGGTCACAAATACAACAGGCACACACCCATAAACGTGCCTGCATTGGGCAGCATGCTGTCATCTTCCCAGTGAGAAGGACTCTTATGCACTGATACAGGAGCTGGGAATTTGTTCCATCATATTGAGAAATTACACAAACAAAAACTTCAGCCATCTGTACTACCAGAAACATAATCAATCCTAGCCAGTAAATCATAGCACCTCGATGTTTTGAGGAACACAGACTCTTCAGTATGTTCAAACTATTGAATATTTACAGTGGGACAGGATTTGTAAGGCCTCTCATGATTAATCTCTTTCTATTTAAATAGCTGATAAACTGCAGTGTGAGGGGTTATGATGTCTGTGGATTAAGCGTAGTTAGGTTTTAAACAGAATTCCTACACTTTTTTCTGTTGGAGCTTTTATGTCTGAGCTATAACCCACACAGGGGCAGAAATATAAACTCTTGTACTCTTGTTTCAAAGATCAGATATGATGGATACCTGTACTCATACCTTTCTTTTATTTTTGATCATGTTGCAGACCACCTGTTTGGGTGATTTTTCTGAGCAACAACTAGGTATTTTTCTTCACAGCAGATTTTTCTCACTTTTATCCAATTCTTAGTTTTCCATTTGTCAAATAACAACTTCGTAGATAAATAGGCATGGTGGGTTTTTTTTCTAGTTTGCCTGCTAATCTCTGTTAGGTAACAATAAAATGCAGAAGTTACAAAAACCAGACACTGATAGGTGTGCAGCATCCCAGATCAGAAAGACTACGTTCTTTTTGCTGGCTGCAAAATACAAGTTCAAAGCCCTCCATGTTCTCTCCATTATTCTGACTTCTACATCCCAAAATAAAGGTAAAGGAATAGCTTGGCCCATCCCAGGGCTGCTCACTGTAGCATCAGCTTTCTGTGATGCTGCAAATGCAGGGCATCCACTCTTCCTCCATGCAAGACTGACAGACATCAAAGGGCATACCCCATGAATCCCTCAGCTGTGTGTCTTCACCTCTAGATATGTCATCTTGATGATGTTCACTGCCAGGACAAGTTAGAGCAATTTTACCCTGCTTCAGAAGAAAAAAACACTCCTTACCTCTGAAGAAAACCATTTCAGGAAAGGCAGTGTATAACTTCTATTGGAAGAATCAAACTGTGGTCCTCTGCAGAAGAGTTAACCTGAATCTAGGCATGGCTTACCAACGATAATTTACTAGTTTGGCTTTTGGTAGAAAAAAGGAAATATCATTGCAGGGCCGTCTTCTGTTGGACAAGGCTCAGATGGTTTACAGGCCCCACAATGAGAGCTTTGGGAAGTGTGCATGCCAAAGTGGAGCACAGCACTCCTGATAAGCTCAGTGTCTGGTCAGCAGCAGCTTGCCTTGGGTGTACTGGTGAACTTAATTCAGCCTATTGAGTCGAAAGTGCAATGCAGTGTGATAGTCTCTTTCAACAGGTGAAGGACTGAAAACCCAGCAGATTTAACTCTCCTGCAGCCATACATGTAGGATTTTCTGCTGTGCAGTTGCTGATGTATGTGCTGACAAACAGGTCTTGGTAGGACTTGCCTCCACAGTAAGATTTTAAATTTCTTCTCCAGTACTGTGCAGAATTGTCTTTGACAGCTGAATCAGTCTTACAGAAAGGTTAGAAAGCTTCATGAGACAAATTCCTAAATGAGTGCAAAAAGAAAGAGCAAAGCCACACTCTGGGACTGGGGAATTGAGGAAAAACACAATTGTAGAAGGCTGTTTAAGAGGATGGCTTAGTTCCAAACAAAAAAGACAAACATGACAATATTTTGGTGTCTTTTGGTTTTGGTACAGTAACTCAAATTTAAACTGTAATAGTACTACATTGTAAGAAGGGTGCTTGGCTTTGTTGTGCTCCTTGGAAATCTCAAACTGCTCAAAGCAGATTTGAGCACAGAATGAATGACGTGAGGCTGCTCAGCTCAGTCTTCTGCTCTTGTAGGAAGCCACACTCTGTGGTCCCCTTCCAAAACACATTTGGTTCTGTGTTGAAGATACTGAAAATCTTGCTACTGTTCTGTTTACTGAGAGCTGCATCTCTGGACACTGGTGACTAGAAACCTTTCTGTACTTCCCAGTGTGGTCACATCCATGGCTCCTTCTGCCTGTTTTTTCTACTGCCAGGATTGTCTGATAACTTCAGTGGTTCTCCTTCAGCTGTGCACGTTTATCCTGAGCACTTGTATTTCCTTAAAGCTTGTATTAAGCTAGGCTAGCAGGCCTAGGTCTTTTAATCTTGCATGATATTTCTTCTGTTCTCATGGTTGGTTGTGTGGACTTTTTGCATTTCCAATTTTATGTCTCATAAACGTGAATTGTAAGAATACAGTGCACGATGTTCCTGTGGGCATGCTATCAACACCTTCACACAGAGTATAAATGCTGTCTTTGTACTGCTGGAGGTAGTCTAATGCTAGCTACAACCACACTGTATGTGACTAATCTGGACATGAGTCTACTACCCCCTCTGATTTTTCAGTTGATTCCATCTCTTAACAGATATTAATTAAATATTCATTATTAGCTTATAAAATGTACAATTTTAAACTTTTTTTTCTATGTCTTCAATGTGGCATTCATATACTTCACCCAGGATTTTTCTCCTGGGAAGCTGAGAAGCCCAGAGAAAAGGAAAACAATTCTTATTCTCATTTGCTTCTCCTCTGTTTTGCTCACGTGGAATGTGTTTGGAGATTGTTTCCCCACAGGTGATTGTTTCATTGGATTCTGGTGTGAGTTGTTTTGACTCACTGGCTAATCAGGGCCAAGCTGTGTTGAGACTCTGGAAAGAGTCACGACTTTTCACTATTAGCTTTTTAGCATTCTATAAGTATCCTTTCTGTATTCTTTAGTATAGCATAGTATAGCATTCTTTAATATAATATAGTATTATAAAGCAATAAATTAGCCTTCTGAGAGCATGGAGTCAGATGCATCATTCCTGCCTTCAATGGCAGCAAATCAGTTTCCCAGCAAATACAATACTTCAATCTGAAAGGGCATCAATGTCTTATTTCCTGCCGTCTTCTATGTCAGCTGTGTTACGTAATGCCTAATTTTCATGTATTCATGGTCCTCCTTAATTTATTGGTAAATAATAAGAGATCAGTCCTTGAGAAATTTCCCTTGACTAACTAGTTCTCCTGCACGGGAGCTGTGCTTTCTGCCTGCAACCTGTGCAACTCAAAGTAGCCAAACTCAGTTTGCAAGAGGACTGGGGATCTAGGGCAAGAGTAGGAAGTAGCCTGATGTGGGTCTGCTCTGGGAGGTTTGTGTGTGATGAGCTGGAGGTGGGGGAGGCTGTCCAGAGCTTCTCTCAGAGAAGTGCACGGATGCAGAACCAGCATCTCCATAGCAGTTTCCTCCTGTCAAGTAAAGCTCTTTCAACAGCTCTAAATCCCTTGGTCACAGGGGCATTGACCACCTCACAGGAGAGATTGTTCCATGTGCTGGGGACTGCAGGAACACCAGGAGCACTGCTGGAGGGCATATACTTCACACCACAGGAATGTCTGGCATTTTTATATGTTTCCACAGAGGCAGGTAATCAGAACATATGCTGCTTTCTGCTGTTTGAGACCAAACATTGCTACACTGTACTTTCACACAAGAACCAAAACACAACAGGGGGCAAATATGCATGTTCGCCCTATTCTCATTTTCTGAGAACAGAATAGTGCTAAAATAAACAAATAGCAAGCAGGTAGCAAGACTTAGAAATATTTTTTTTAATCATCTGTGTGTTTTAAAGTATCAGTGATAAAGTTTTCATGTGCATATAGGCTCATGCTCCCTTCCTATTTTATTCTGTTTTTTATAACAGTTGTCTTTGAAGGAAGCTACCACTATTATATATGCATGAATAATTTTTTTACTCTGACTAAAGATTTTTTATCTGTGTTAAAAACAAAGGAGGTGAGCATATCATATATCAAAATGAGGTCTCTCTGATTCATATATTGTTTAATCTCACATTTAATCCCTCAGACCTGTTGGAGTTTGCTGTTAACCAAAGTTGTCCCATTTACAATCCAGGACAAATTTGTTTGCAATACAGCCCTAAACTTCATCCCCGACTCACAGAAAACATCCATCCACATCTGAAGAGGATTAAATGCAAGCTCTCCAAAGCCCTGTCTATCCATCAGCAACCCTAAAAAGCCTATCACTATAGTGTCTAGACACTGAGATAACCCTCCTGATGGAAGCAGATGGTAAAGACCTCCACATCATGGATTTCCATGAAAGATATAATGACACAAGGTTAAATTAACAGTCGCTTGGCACACATTTTCATAGGAGAAAGACACTACCACAAAACAGGAGGAAGTAAATAATGATTTTTTTAAATTCACTTAGGCTGAAAATTCATGAACCTGATCATGGATTTTAGCAATAAATGAAGACCAGAAAAAGAAAAAAAAAAAAAAGAGGAAGAAAAAAGCCATGGCAGGGATTCCACAGCAAATTTACCTCTCAGGAAAAGAAATCAAGGAAGCCAAACAATCAAAAATGGATTAATAATCCTTGAAATAAACACTATGGGAAAGTTTTTATTCTGGTGAAATAAGTCTTCCTCAACAGTGGATGTAAGAAAATTAAAATGCTTATTTAAGACTTTGTAAGAATAAAAAGCCAAGATGTGCACATGGAATGATTAACAGATCTAAATCCTAAATATTCTGAAACTGCCTACTCAGTCAAGGTCTTGTTGACTCAAACAGTCTGACAGAGCACAGCTCTTGGGTCTTCCATGTCCCCAGGTGAGCACAGTGCTCCAATCAGAATCCTCTCTAAATACAGAAAGATCAGCAAAAAATTTATCTTTTACTTTTTCATGTTCTCAAACCACCCCTTTTTCCACTGATCCTGGGTACCTTGCTGGCTTCATCCTCACCAATTTAAATGTGCCATTTCTCAATGGGACGCCCAAAGCAGCTTTGAATACAAAAAGTATCTGTGCAGTTGTACTGTGAGTGGGGGAGAGTTTTCTAGAATGAGGAAAACTGCATCTGATGCCCTTCAGACCCTCCTAAGACTTCATTTTTAAGTAGGAGAGATCCAGGTCAAAATGAAGAGTGGAGAAGAGCTTCTAGAGAATGGGCTGCGCTAACAGTGAGAAAGCCTGAATGAAAAAGTGTGATCTTTTTCTAGCCTTGCAAAATAAAGGTACATAGAGTGATGTGACTGCTTACTTAAATGTCCTAGGAGATGAGACTGTTACTAATTTTAAAATTAGTGACTACATTGACAATGATAACAAGTAGAATGTAATTGTGGATGCATGTAGACTCGAGAAGTCTACCATATTTAAAAAATCCTTATATTTACCAGAGAGCATGTGAGTGTTGGAACAGATTTCTACAAGGAATAAAATGACCTGAAAGACCCAGACTTGCTTTATTTATTGATGAGAGACTTGCTGCTATTGTGCCAACATTGTTAACTGGCATATCACACTGAAATAATTATTGTAATTTATTTTAAATTCATCTAAAAGTCAGTTGTAGAATGCAATATATAAATTAAATAAAATTAATTTCCCTGGAGATCCTCCCTTTGAACAACAGGGTATATAAAAACTGAGTGTCAGGCATTATTAATTTGATGTAATGTATTTTCAGGATAGTTTGCTACATAACAGAAAAGATGTTTTTGCTGCAGGTGGTACCTCTAAACTTAAAAGAGCCTCCTTGTCTAATAGCAGAGCATCAGCCTGTTGGAAGAATGACTTCAGAGACACAGACCCACAAAACAATTGCTCTCACACCTTTTTCCTGTCTAGACTGACCTCCCCTACCCCTTCCTCTCAGCCAGCACAATTCAGCTACGTTTTGTTTTTTTTCTCACCAATGCAAACACATGCTTGGCTCCTCCAAGGTTAAAGACAGTCTCATACCTTATACCAGCCAGCCATGAAATCTTTGTGGGACAAAATCAGATGGCTCAAATTCTTCCTTTGAGTGATATTTACATAGAAATTAGTCAGAGGTTTACCTGAGCTCAGAGCCATGGTGCATTAAGCACTGTATGAACAACACACAACCTCACTCCAGTGAGTAAATAAGCTGAAAAAATCTCAGATGGACAAAATGTGTAAAATGAAACAAAAAGAGGAAATTTACTCAAGCCATGTGCTAGATGAAAAAAATATCTGTGAAAGGAAGCAAGGGAAACAACTCCCATATCTCAGCCTTATATTTTATGAAATAAATAATATTGCTTTGGATGTGCAATGACCTATGGACTGTGATTAAACAATCTATTACTACATGCATAGACTCCTCAACAACCTGTATATACAGGGACTGAAATAGTTTATTTCCCTTGCTAGCCAAACAAATACCAGTAATTTATTAATTTATTTTAATTTTCATATTAGATTTTTAGAAAGCTGAAGTTCAACAAATTAGGTCCATCAATGTAAAAGATTAGTTTAAAAGCCTCTTTTAAATGATGCTGTCTCAGCACTCTTTTAGTTTGCAAATTGCATCACAAGCACCATTACAAAAAAAAAGAAAATAAGTAACAAATTCTTTTTCTTTATGATATAGACTGTAAAAGGTGAAAAGACAGTCAGTGGTTTTGGAGCTTTAAGATAAATTTAGGGAATAAAATGAAGATACTAGATTCTCCATAAAAGTGAATGCATTGGTACAAGAGCCTCTGTCTCTTAATTTGTGGAATAACTAAGGTGTCTATTACTAACACAGAAAAAGTATGGAAATAGAGCTAGCTTAGGCCAAATGAGATAGAGTACAAATGAAAAAAAAACCCTCCATATTATATCTGGTGTCACATTCAGAAAAGTCCAAATCAAAATAAACTTAGAAAAGACCTCATGGGGCACTAGTGGAATGACTGAAGGTGTTTTCTGGATTCTTGTGTGCAAGACAGGAGTTTTTTCTGTGTTGAGAATCTGGATGGTTACATCTTCTGCAATCTTACTGTCACATGGATTTAGCCCTTTTGGTGCAATAGAAACAGCAAATTTTTGCCTTTTTGTGGTTTTGAGGAAGATATTTCATGATCTTGTAAGATGAAATAATGTGTGTAGAGAGGAATCCAACAGCACTTATGTGCACTAATGTGTGACAGTTTCCTGAAAAGGAAGACAACAGCCTGGTACATTTTTTTCTCTCAGAGGTAAAAAAGACAGTTACAAAGATCTGGGGATAGCAGAAGAAATGTCAAGATAATCAAGGGAACACCCCTTCAAAGCATGCCAAATAGAAATGTGCTATTTCAAAAGAGACATGTGGAAGGGAGGAGAGGAAGCATCAGCGAGATGGGTCACAAATCAACAAAGGACAGACTTTTGAAATTTATTGCTTTCCCTAATGGCAGACACTCGCCAGTAGTGGATTGGAAAGGGCAGTAACTCACATCAGGAAACCATCTCTCCATCTGCGCAGTTAACACCAGCATGTAAGGATGCAGGTACGTGACAGGAGACTAATGGGTGGGACCAGCACCAGCTGGGGGTTGGAACAAAGAAAGACCTTATCATCTCTGGGGCTACTGAGACCACGCTTCTGTAATTGCTGCAGAAATAGTCAAGTTCAGCATGTTCCTCACAGATGACTGTGACAGACACCCAGGGAAAAAGGATGTGCAAACACATGGTTTTGTGTTATGGGAGAGCTGAGACACCAAGGGTGAGGAATACCATATGCAAGAGGACACACTGGAGTGATATTCTGTCCTTTCCCTTTTCAAGGGAACTGACGACACTGCATAAAATGGACTACAGCGTTTCTTAGTTTGTTGCCCTCTGGTCAACCTCCAACCAAACCATTTTTTCACATAATTATGATTATGTGATGCTTTCCTTAAGCAAGTTGCCCCTGGTAGAAGCAGAAGAGCTTGCTTGCTCACACTTTCCTTCAGAGGTTGTGGCCTTGTAATGTTTGATGGCAACATCTGGCTCTGGGACAGATGCTGGAAGCTGAACATGAGGGAGAATATTGGGTGAAAGTGGTGGGAAGAAAAGTGACCATGTCACCATTGGCCTGATAAGAAGGAAAAAAACCCCTGTCTATATCCACAGCAAACCAAATTTTTCTTTAGGTGGGAAGGAGGAGGGGAGACTGTGGGACCCTGAGCAAGCTGTGCTGACTGCCTTAGCACATGGTGTTAGCTCTGCTATCATCTTTAGAAACATTCTTCGTGGAAGATATAATGAGATTCACATCTCTACTTCTCTGCTTATGGTGTACTAAGAAGATGGCAATATCAGAGAGGGCTGAAACGGAAATGTGCTTCCCTAGCATATTGTTGGAAAGGAGGGTGAGTAAAAAGGGGGGTGGGTGGTGGTGGAGAAGTAGAAGAGAAATCTTGTAAATGCTCTCTCAAAACTGTAAAATTTGTACATAATGTGATTCTTTCTGAAGATTTTTCTAATATCTAAAGAAAGGGATAATCTTCAGCTCAGCATAAAATGTTTGAGGGGATTAGCTATCCTTCCCGGTCAGACAGATAGCGATAATTCACACTTCACAAGTCTCCCAGTAGCTAGTCTTTAATAACTTCAGTAAGGTTAATAATTATCCTATAAAATTACCTGGCACTTGAACTGGCAACCGGTTTTACTGCCTGGAGGTGACTGTTAAACAATCTGTGTCTATTGGCAAGCAGCACCGCACATACACCCTTGCAAACCCCTTCCCCCATGATGGCTCTGTGAAATTGCATGGCACATTCGACATGCTGATTAGTTACTTTTTGTACCCTGCCTGTGCTCATCACCTCAGATACCGGCAGATATGTGAAGAGTGTCCTTGCAGGCAACATCCACTCCAGCCTTGCACCATAAGCAGAAATAGGCCATTGATACCTGTGACTTTGCCAAAGGCAGATGAGGTCAAATGCCATAAACCTGGGCTTTAAACCACAGCCATAAGGAAGACATCACTGCTGCTTTAGGTATCTCTACGCTAAGCCCTGATTCAAAAAATGCTTTTGACATGTTGCAGCTGTGAGCATATGGTGTATGTTGTTCAATCTTGATCACGTTGTCTCAGAAGCCAATGGCAGGAGTGTGGGATGTGCAAGAGGCAAAGATATTAACTAGACAATTGTTTTATTTGAGAGGTTTGGACGTATTCCAAAAGAGGCAATAATTATTTGTGGTGGTGTGACTGACACTGGTTTGCTTTATTAGCTGGGAAGACCATGATTTGATTTTGAATAAATTGGCCAATAACTGTTGCTCAAGCATCTGTGAAATTCCCCACCCCTCCAGTGGCAAAACCACAAATGCTGATAGCTCACACATTCCATAGGCTGAAATCTGAGCATGTTGATTTCCGATCTTCACTCTGGCATGGTTATTTCAGTTCACCACAGGCTCTTTCCACATTTGGCTTAACTTTGCAACATGAGATCTCTCAGCATCAGGGAATGCTTGGGGTTGACCTTGCAAAATAGGAATCAAGTTGATAAGCCATCTCAGTTTTGGTGTTTGTGGCTTCCTTGCCACATTCAAGATTTAGGGTCATCATTTCAATGAATTTCAAAGGGCAGAAAAGAAGAAAGAATAATTCCAGTCAACCTCATAATTTCTGAGCACCCAGTGGGAAAAATATGCCTGCAGGGAATATTATCTGATAGCAGTACAGACCCTTGTAAATTGTGACAAGAGGAAAGAATGAACTAGTTCTCGGAATATTTGTTATATTTTATTGTTTTTGCTGTGGATTTATGAAGGGCCTATTTTATAATTTTATTTTCAAACCTGCAAGCAAAGAAATGTTGACATATGGAAAAAACATGTGGCCCTATCCCTGTGGTCATGTAAACACAGGTCCAGGATTATAGACAAGGGATGAGCTATATCCTTAAGGTGTTGGCTGACTGGTGTTAAGATATTCCTCTGAGAAGACTTAAATATGAACAAGGCTCAAAACACATTTTAATCTGGAGCTGCATATCAAAAGACAGTGATTTTACGGAGTTTGAATTCAAACTTTTTATTTTGATTTAGTCTTAATTTTTAATATCAGATCATAAAAAGGACCCTGTCACCATGTGACACCACACCCTGTCTTGGTGACATGAATAAGTAGGAATTAAACAATATTAGTCTACAAATTTGGCTAGCCTACAAACCCTCTACAGGATTTCAATGTTCAAGGACCCTAAAATTCAACCGGTATAACTAAGCATTTAAGTATTTCCACTGTAATTCTTTACATATGTGAAGACAAGTTCCTAGTTCAAGACTGGCCAAACCTGAGTCAGCAAAATAGTATATACTTGCCTCTGTGTGTAGAGATAGTTCTTGTTGAGAAAATATGCATCTGAAATTATTTTCCCTTTTTTATTCATTTAAATTGGAGATTTTTTTGTGTCAGCTGAAGATGCCTTTTAGTGCTTCTCCTGACTACTACATTCTTGGTAGGAACATTAACTCACAAAAGAGGTTTTTTTTCTTTTTGGGCAGAAGTGCTTGAGGGAGAGTTTCAATGGTAAATTTGCAGTGTAAATGTGTATGGACATCATCAGACTTCAAAGGATCTACTTCAGTTTTCTGTAGGATTATGGGAACATGTAGGGTGGCCACTCTTTGTAGCTTTCTAAGGTAGTTGTGTGATCAAAGGAAAGCCCAAACTCTGTTCCTCTGCTGAGTTGTAACAGATGCAGAAGGATGTGCAAGCAAGCAACCAGAAAACTAATTACAAAACCTCCAGTTTGGAAAGACTCTTGCCTGGGTTTTTTCTGGGTCTTCATCAGAAACCTCAGAATTTACCAGTTTTGAGCCCTCCAAGACCTAAATATTATTCTGGCCTTATGGAAGAAAGGATGGTGCAAACCAAGCCTTAAGGAAGTTTCACATTTTGGCTTTGTACCAAAGAATAGGTCAAGGCAGAAGTTGTAATCACTGATATTTCCTTCCAAGGGAACAAACCAACAGAGAATTTGGCCCCGAAGCTGAAAGCACACCCAATGCATTCAGCAATCTTTAAAAAATGTATTGCTTGTTGCCCTTCACTACTTAATTAAAATGAATGTCAGGCAGGCATTTCTGAAAAGACAGTGGGTGAGTTGTCAAATGTAACAAAGAGAAAAAATAATTTCCAAAAGAAAGGAAGTCTATGTAAATTTTATTACCCATCCTCTTCTATACTAAACCACAGCTATGATAATTTTAAATGATTTTTCTATGGCATTTTAAAATAAAATGTGATTCTCTTGTTCATTCTCTGGCAAAATGCCCTGAAATATTCCATTAAGTGTTTTCAATTACATGCCAGTCCCAATAGGATCTCAGTAAGAGGTTTTAAAATGATATCATATCTAATACATTATCTAATGTAGTTTGAATTCTATCAATGTTGCAATAAATAAAAATAAATTAAGTAAGACAAAAAGGGTCTTGTAGCTTTGAATCAATAGACTGGCTAGAAGCTGAGGAGATACGCATATGTTCTCTTCTCCTTAAATAAAGGTTTCAGAACTTGGCACCAGAGCAAGTTTTTTTATCTCATTTTATCTCATTTCCACCACCTTGTATCAAAGTCTATTTCAGGAATAAAACAAAAATGAAGCCTAAACTACATTATTATTATTTCTGAAAGCATAGATGAGTGTATTTTTGAAACATATGGAGGTACATTATCTTCATTATGACACGAATTACTGCTCAAAGGCTGAGCTGGTAGTGGCTGCTGAGACATGCAACTAAAAGCATGCTTGAGTGCTTGGCCTGTCCTTGCATCACCACAGTAGAAGGGGGTGCACATGCCAACGTGCTGGCCACTGTTGTGCCACCAAGGCAAGCTGGTCATGTTGCTTGTTCCAGAAAACTCATTGAACAAGTTTATCCCATTCCAGTAAACACTCAGGCATCTTCATCTTACTGACATGAAGTCTCATATTTCAGCAAAGGAAACCTCTGTATCAATCTAAACTGCTTTTTCTTCTTATTCCAAACTGCTCATGATAACCACAGTGTTTAGCTTGTCCTGGTGTTTGGTTACACAGATGTCTGGAATGGAGGTGTGGAAGGGCTCATACAATATCATGTGGCATTACTTCTGTTCTCTCACTTGATGGCTTGAACATTAAGCATCAGTAGACATTCCCTTTAGGATTCTTATTTTTAAATTCCCATAGTACTCTTGCATAGGAATGGTGGGAGCAATCAAGCCAATTCATTTTGAAATGGGACTTAATTGCTTGTAAATATAATTGTGTGATGTGGTATGTTGACTATACTGTCATTTCCTGGACCCATGACTTATGTTTGTATCAGAATCTTAGGATCAATTTTCTCTCCTCTGTCTTTCTCATGGACTGACTGTGATCCTTCAAAGTCTATCCTCATAACCCTCTGTCCTGGAAGCCCCTTAGCCTTCCCACTGAGAAGCTGTGAAAAATCATCATTGTTTTCATATTTGATGACAGCCTAGCTGTTGGGAAATGAAGGTAAAGAAAGGAGAGCTCCATCACTGTCCAATTTGCTTTGTTGCAAGCTTCTTAGCTTTGTGTCGTATTTTAACAAAGATTTATAATACGCTGACTGGCTAAGGCCCCAGGATTGCTGGAAGGGTGGGAGGAGGGAACAAAAGCTGCTAATAAAAATGTAACATTACATTATGGTAATTAGCATGAAATGTGAAGATTTTTATAAATTGCTTATCTGTTTTAATTATTCTTCAGACATCTGTAATATTAATGCACAGATAAAGAACAGTTAATTGGAAAATAAATGAGAGATCTAAATGTATTTTTCCACTCTGTGTATATAAAGGGGAGCCTGGATATTAAATCTTGAACTTTCAAATTCTTTTTGTTATATTGCAGAAATGTACAAATTAATCAAACATTTAGTATATAAAACAAGCCTTGACAAATCCCAATTTTGATGGATTAACCAGTGAAGGAGTCCTAATACTGAGGAACCAGGACAGTTTCAACTTTTTTAAACAATTCGTTTGTCACCACCATCACCAGCAAAATCTATCTCTAAGTAAGTTTTCCCTATGTGACATTTCCTTTATTTTTTTATACCTTCCAGAGTTCTGTCTCTGTTCCATACGGACAACAGCTCATGTCAAGCATGAACAAAATGACTATAGGATGACAGTGATTTCCCATTAAGTTTTCCTGGGAGCTACTACAAAGCCAAACTATAGGTGTGTCCCTGCTGTTTGCATATATTAATATTATGTACATACATGCATACCTCATCTTTGAGGAATAAATGCAAAAACAATTAACCTTGTGGGCAACCAAAGAGATAAAATTGAAAAGATATGAGGAGAATAAAACCCGAGAAATGTCGGAGATAGAGAGATAAACATCTTTAAATCAAAAGTAGGACTTAGAGTTTCTGCTCTGCTGCAGTTTCATGTTTATTAAAAGGATTTATCCTGGAATCATCAAGACTGAGGCGACTAGCTGTTCATTTCTCCTCCATTTATCTTATTGATTTCCAAGTTATGGGTATTACAAAATCCAGTCATGCAAACCCCACTCCAAAGTGTTTTGCAGACTCCCTGAAAAATACATTCAGCAAACAACACAGAGTCCACTCTTCCTTCTTTCCTACTTCCAACCCTCCCTCTCTCTAATTTTTTTTGCACTACAATGAGCCTACAGATAATGTTAATCAGGCAATACCTCTCTCACATAAATATGATTTGTGATTATTTCTATTTTTATTTATTTATTTATTTATTTGGTTTGGTTTGGTTTGGTTTGGTTTGGTTTGGATTTTTGGGGTTTTTTTGTTTTCTTTTTCCTGGTCAGGATTGGGAGGGTAATATAGAGAAAATCCTCAGAAAAACAGAGAGATTAACACCTAGATGAATGTATATGTTGGCATATGTGGGGCCCACTAACTGCAGGACACATAATTGCCAATCGCTCAACCGCAAATTCTGCTTTTGGACTGACATATTCCTAAATTTCCTATGAGAAAATCGTTATCTTTCATGGGTCATTTTCAAAAAGCAGCCCAGTCACTGGTCTTAAACAACCAGTTATACATACTATATGTGTATAGATACTGTATTTTGAACTAGTAATTTGACACTGGTTAATGTTAAAACGTGTTTCTCTTTCATTTCCCTATTTATGTGCCAGCTATAACAGAAACAGTTGTCTTCAGTGAGACTAAGTCAGACTGCCTTCAACATGCCTTGCTTATATGAGGCCCAATACACCAACACAGATGTTTCCCTCCTGACACCAGCATGAGGTTACAATGGTTTCACCCCCTGATTCACAGCTTGCTGGGTAGAGACATGTGAGAGTACCAGCCAGAGTAGAGTGAGTTGGATGAGTTCAGAGATCCAGGGATCATGCCTGGATTTGGTGGAGACAGAGTAGCTTGGTCTTGTGAGGTAGAACAGGAACATGTGGAGAAGAATGAACTTGGGAAAGACTCACTCCTTTACTGCAAAATCAGGAGCTGCCAGATGACAAACATAATCTCTGGTGCTTGAGCCTAGAGTTTATGGCATGGTGCCAATTTTATGTAGCAGATATTTTGGATTTTATTGGTCAAGCACCAAGTTCTTTTTATTCACCATGTTCTTTTTATTTACTTAACCACCAAGGTTATTTTTATTACCATTTTCTTTTTTGCTTGACCCAGTCACTTATGTTGTAAACTAATCTGAGATGGGTTGAATAAGAGGTGCTGGCCATGCCTTTAATTTCAAAATAATGAAAGATTTACAATGGATACTAAACTAGAATAATAAAGCCAAATTTACAGGTTTTATGTAGTGGGCTTTCTTATTTCTATTCTCCCTATTAAATCCTATTGGATGTGTTTTATATATGTTATTTGTGTAGCAACTTTTTCCCTGTAACAAATTGCAAACTCCTTACAGGGATGATTCCCCCAAAATGAAATCTGGTAAAAAGAGTTACTAGTACTAAGCCCATTACCTTAAAGGATCCTCACTTTACCTTCATTTTCCAGTGTCGTATGAAATGGGACACTTTATATTCCAGGTAAGTATAATAAATCTCCACATCTTATAGGGGACTTGGAAATTATATGAAGGAGTATAATAACCTCCTTCCAGCTTTCTGTTACTTGTCTGCTTGGATACCTCCTGAGGGTGAGATGCAAGTGTGACTGGAGCCCCACGACAGAAATGTAGTTTGATTCATGGCAAGGGGCTGCTTCAGACACTTAGGAATCTATTTGTAAGTTCCCTGTCTGTAGGTGAAAAGACATTATATGGGACCTTCTGTTTGAACTTCTCCCTTGTAGTGAGTTTTGCATAGGAAGAAACCAGACCAATAAAAGATGCCCACAAAAATCCCACGTGCATCTTGTTTCAGCCTGTGGATGAATCCAACACATGGAGGCAATCTGGCTTCTCCCAGTCAACTTGACACTAAGATTGGAAAGTGGGCAGTGATCAAGGCAGCAGGGTAGAAGGAGAACCCCTCATCTGTGGTAGATTTGTATGCTGAACGCATCCTTAGGCATCATTTCTCTGACAGATGAATGTGGTTTAATAGACAGGGCAAAATGGAAGATGCTGTATGTACAGACCTATGCAGTAGGGGAGACACATTTTATATATTGCTAATAATTTATATCCAAAGCATCTGAGCAAGAAAACAAAATTAAGGTTGCAATTTAATGAAATAAAATTGTTTATTCAAAGATATTTGAATAAAAAATGCAAATAAGTGGGAGATTTGAGCAGCAGCTTATGAAAGTCTATTCTCATTTTTCCATGTGGCTACTTTTGGTTTGCCTGTCTGCTTTTTTGCAGGTTTAGTCTAATTATTTTTATCCCCTAGTGTAAAATATTGTAAATGCACACAGTTTGCAGCACAAGCCATGTGTGTATGCTTGCTTGCGCATAGAAATGTACATGAATCCACTCATGTATACATATGTATGAACTCTTTATTTTTGTGTTTATGTGGATACATATACACATGCACTCAGTATATCCAATATCTTAAGCCACTCAAGATTTAATTTAAGCACACATATTTTCCAGAATGATTCCTTCAGCTATCAGCCACAGCAGTAAGCCTTCTTCTCCCTGCACTGTTCTGATAAAGCTGCCCTGCCATCACTGACATGAAATCTCAGCAAGCTGATGGGTAGATCTTGTTTCAGATATGCATTTTGATGAGCCTTCAGTACAAATCCAATCTGGGTTGCAAGCTAGCTGATGCATGGCTGGCCTTCTGTTCCTTATTTAACAGAACCATATTTTCCTCATTCCATATACTGAATTCTGTTTAAGGATCTCTGTTCAGACTAAATTTGAAAACAAAATATACTTCAGCTGATATGAGGAATCTGTACACAAGAGCAAGTGAAAAGAGAGAGCGGCACACGTTTTCGGCCATAATTTAGTACACAGATGGTAACGATAGGAGGTGTTGGTTGCAAGAAATGAGTTGTTCAGGAAGATTCGCTCAGCTGAATTTTGATTTTCTTTCCAGCAGACCTCCTCACTTGGTATTGTTTATGCAAATATACCCTCTTTTCAAAAAGCGTCTGGCTTCAGAAAAGGCCTGGCAGTGGAGCACAAAAGCGAAGTTGTACGGCAGCTACCAGACCTGAAAAGACAGGCTGAATGGAGCAATGGATGCAATATGCAGTCGGCCAGACAAACAGAAGAACCATTCTTTTCTGGGTACTAGTGTTGTGTGGAGAAGGCAGCCTATCCCAGAGGGAGGAAGAAAAGGCCTTGAGATGGGGGTAACTGCCCGATCCTATAGAAAAAAATAAAAGGCTAAAGGGACCAGAGCCAAGCATTATAGATGCAACTACAGTTAAGACATAAAACTGCTTTAACCCACTTTTAGGACCTCTTGTGGCACTGTTAACTTTGCCAAGACAAATTAATTGGAAATGTATGTTGCTTATAGGTAGGAAACATGACAATGAAAAAAGTAGAACAAATTTTTGCAATACAGTTATTTTCCAACCCCTAGGAAAGAATGAAGACATTTTCTTTTTGCTGTTAGCTTTAGCAGATAAGTGCACTGGAAATTGTTTTTCTAACAGCAAAAATTTAGCTGAGATGAATTCTCTGTACAGCACTGCAAATACATGCTGTCACATATGGGCAGAGAGAGCAAGGGAGCACCAGTACAAGGATGTTGCATTGCACAATATTCACATAATAGGAAATACTGGTTTCTTAATGCAATATAAACATATATATGCACTTCTCATCCATGTTTTATTTCTCTTGTAATGTAAAAGCTTGCTATAAACCAACTATTATACAGTGAAAAACCATTTAGTTATATATCACACTATACTGTAACTTCAGCATTACCTCCTTATTTGATAAAAATACTATTGTCAGTGTCCACTGTCTCTGTAAATCTCCTTAAATACTTGAGATAATGCTTTAGAACACATACCTTCCACCAAGATTTTAAGCAAAAAGATGTTAGTTTTCTAATAGATTCACATTTTGTATATTTTTTTTTCAAGTGCTGCATATAAGTCCAGCAGGTATGTTTAGCAGACAAAACATATACGACCTCAGAAACTTCCAATGTCATGTTGTATGCCAACTGCAAATTCATCTGCAGATGCACTTACCTATTTTGTTTGCTGTATTCAAAGGGTTTCATATGTTATGAAGAAACCATCATCTCTGTTAGGTGAAATTTTTGTGTCATGTCATTTGTATACTTAATATATTAATAATGTATTTTTAATTTCAGTATTTTTGGATGCTTGTCTTTTAAATGAAAGAGAGAGTCTGGAATAGTTGTTTTAAAGGCCAGAGATAGCATGAACAGCACAGAGAAAGCATCTTGAACTGCAGTTTTGCAAAATCTGGTCATTAATTCAACCTTATATCTTATTCTTTTTATGCCAGCAAATCTGAAAACAGAGTACAAGAGAGAATGGCATCATCTGCATTTCAGTGGCCTGCCTTCCATATAAAAGCTATCTTCTTATCACTCCTTTTTGTCCCCCTACAAGAAGTGTAGCAGAGACAAGGCTTTTTTTGGAGGATTTTGGTGTTGAAGTGAGGGGTTATTTGCCATCTGCCATCACCTTGTAGTTTGCATATCAATAAAAAAATTAATAAACTAATTTCAAGCATATATGATACAGTTAATGTGGTAGGTCCATTGTTAGGAGAGAAATAGTATATTCTTATCAGTGGCTTTAAACAGCTATTCATCATTTCTAAAGGGCAATTATTTGGAATCTATTAAGCTAGAATTCATAATACCCCTGCATACTGAATTTTAAATAGAAATCTGTATTTAGATGAAGGAATACATTAGTATAAGTCATTAGAACACTAAAAATCCATGACTTGTTCATTTTTCACTTCTTTTTTTTCCTTTTCTTTTTCAGAGAATATGAAGTATCAATGATCTGAACATTTAAAGAGAACTCCCCAGTGTGTCCTTTTATGGGAAAGTTTGGATAACAGCATGTTTAACCCTATATTCACTTTGTCTCAGATGTTGCAAATTACTGCCAAGAAAATAAACTATCCAAGGAAAAATATTTCAGTGAGCATACAGAAGAGAAAAAGCTGGCAAGCCAGACAGATAGATAGATGGGTGCATCTGGATCTAGCTGATGGGCAGCTAGGATAAAGGACTTGGTTTAGAAATGTTTCCTTGAGATAGGGAGAAAACCCATCAAAGGGCAGGGAACGTATATTTCTTGTTATTTTTTTTCTAGTGGGTATCTCATTTTATTGTGCTGGTTATGCAAAATTGGTTTCATGAAGCTGATTATCAATGTAAAAAATAATTGACTAAAAATAGAATAGAAATTGATAACAGGACTGGAGAATAGAAACTGTTTATCATCTCAGTGAATGGTAATGAATCTTCTACCAGGGAGGCCCACAACCAAGTACAGCAAGGCAAAAAAATCCATATTCCAGTAGAGATAAATAGATAAGCTAAAAATCACCATCTCATACTGCACATATTTTTACAGTACATCTGGCTTAAAGACAAGAAAGCACAGCATATGGGTAACTTACATCTGCTTTGGAACTGTGTGAACACCATTTACTCCAGCAAATACACTGTTAAACATCCCAGGGAGCTGTGCAACACACACGTGCACACCTTATACTGGTGCACAAGCACACGTGAGTGTGCACACACATCTTTACACCAAGAAATCCTCTGTCAACAGGCTCAGTCTACTGGATTGGATATATAATAAGCAATTAACTAATAGCATGAGAATATGAATGTCCTATCTGCTGCTTTTTATGATCCTTTGACTGGTAAATGTGGAGCCTCAATAAAATGACTGGATGGAGGGGAATGTCATGCTTCAGCCCGATGCTTTCTTATATTTGCAAGGATGATGTTAACTTTCTGTTTCTGTAGAAATAGAAAGAAATTGCACGCAAACACAGAGGTATTACATAGGATTTCTGGGCTCCTTGTTGCAACACTGTGGATGGGTGGAGAGGACAGACGATGCATATTTCATGCCATGGGTGGCACCATCCTCTGCAGACCTCCCACAAGGACAGCTCAGCTTCCCCACAGGACCAAGCAACTGAGAGCCCTTGGGACCATTTCAGAGGGTGGAATGGGCTGAAACTGAGGATAACATTTTATTTTCCCTGAGAAAAACAAGCAGTTAATTTATTACAAACTTGTTTTTTTATTGCCTTGTTAATATAGCTCTTCATTACGGCTTTAGAGAGGGAGACTTGTCACTTGGCCTCTGTGGTTTTGGGTTGGGCAGAGGATGCTAGACACTCCTAACTAAGAATGCATTTTTGTTGCAAAGAACGTTCCTAAACTGATTTTCTGTGCTGTGGTCTATGTTCCTTTTCAACATAGGAGGCAGAAGGCCACAGATGTATGACTTGTATGTGCAGAACTCTGCTAGCAGTCTTGCCAGAGCACTCATAAACTAGACTTCAGATAAAGTAGATCTCACTAGGTCCAACTCCCACAGCTGAGTTTGTGCTAAATTTGGCCACCTGCTCCCCTGTTTGTGATGTCATTAGTGATGCTTACATGATCACATGCTGAAAGATATGACTTGTATGCATGAGAAACTGGCATGAATGTGGCAGAAATGGGTCCTAGAAGTATTTTACGAGATGTGAACTAGCTGCCACACTTTGGCAACATTGCAGCTTTTTTTGGCCACTGTAATGGGCAGATGTGGGTTAATAATCATGGGAAACTCAAAATAATCTGACTACACCTAAATTACAACAAAATAAATTTAGGTTTAAATTTATTACATAATGTATGTCCCATATTTAAGAGAAAACACACAGTAACAGTGGGCCTGTGATTCCTTTCTCCTTGTGAGATGCTACTTCAGAACAGACATGGTTGAGGTGATGTGTAATAACAGGGAAACTCAGGAAGCTTTTTTTGGATATATGTGTATAATTTAAATCTGATGCAAAATCCCTACTTAGTTTTCAGCATGGCTTCTTTGGGCGTCTCCTAACTTGCTGAAAGAAAGTCAATTTTAAATAATGTCAAGTTAATCCAGAACATATTTTTTGCCACAGCAGCAGTTGCAGCAGTTTTAAAAAATGAGGTTTTAGTTAAACAGACAGAAAGAGAAAGAAGCTTTAGAGGGGCCTTTGGTCTAACTGACATCTCTAAGAGCCAAGCAACAAAATATTGAATAAGATGATTAAATTGTTGTGGGTGGAAATCTACTGAAAGAGCTGCTTGCTCCTGCAAAAGCAGCAAAGTACATGTTCAACCTGAGAACACAAGAAAGATCTTTGTCTAAATGGAATTATTTGTGTGGCTTAAAGTCACGCCTGTGCACAAGAAGAACTTGCTGAATTTGGTGCAGAGTGCTCATCCTTTTACAAAATCAAACCTGGCATGAGTGACTTGATATCAGGTCATTATCATTAGTAACTCTCAGTCCCAATTAGGAAACTTATACAGAGAACAGTTTGGATTGCAAAAGGATTTATACTCATGTTTTAAATGTAAGCTTGAAACACATCCAAAAAGCTATTAATGTTCTCCATTAATTGTCATCTTGTTAAGTTTTATACATAAATGATTTCTCTGTGCTGTGCTCTGCATATCGGAGAGAATATCAGCACAGAACCATCTTACTGTCAGTGATACAAGCTGAGGAATGAATTGTTACTGACTCTAAATTTAGGTATCAAGAGAGGATATGCTGAGCAAGTGAAAACACAGAAGTAAAATGACATGCCATGGCTTTGTGGATATGCAGCAGCAAGCAATCACAGCTTAACAGACACAAGTTAGCTGTTGAATAGACAGAGGTCTTGCACTCACTCATGATTTGCCTGAAGGTCAAGGATCTAAATACATCTGAACTAACACAACAAATGATCGAATAGTCAACAAAATTTGAAAACCGGAAAAAAATTTGAGAAATCTCTCTGTAGCAAAAAGGTGTTTCAGAAGGTAAAAGGCACATCCACTTGGACTCTAAGTGTTAAAGAGGCAAAGGAATGGCTTTCCAGTAGCAGAATAAAATAGGAGTATTATTTCTCCCTTCCCATGCATTTTTATTCCAGCTCCAGCTAAATTTTTGCATATACGCTTTTTTTTTTAACCCAGAGAAATAAGTCATCTTAGTTTTGACACAGTTGAGAGATACTGGTTTTCTCTGCACTTTACCTGATTTCATGCAAGAGTGCCTGCTCATACAAGATCACACAATGCAGGAGGCTGGTGAGTGACAGAGGCTGTTCCCTACCAACAGCAGAATCTGTAGCAGCTGTACTGTGCAGAAAAGGAAATCACTTCCTCCCCTTCGTGGTCTTGGGACTGTATTTCTAGAGAGTTCCTCAAAAGGAGTACATGTGTGACAGAGATGTGTAACTCTAGTTAAATTCAGGGAGATGCCAAGTTTTACTAAGCAATCCCCTGCTTCCCTCCTCCTCCAAAGCTGAGAAGCCTGGCATGCTGCATTCTTAACTTTGCTATCTCTCAAACCCTTGTAAAGAGAAGAAGTCATGCTGGAATTAATACATGAGGTACTTGAAAATATTATTGATTTTTTTAAATTGGAGTATAAACTGCTGTGTTAAAATATTTTTAGTTCCTGTGTCTTTATTGTTGTATAGTCATAATCAGCTGGTTTTGATTGAGTGTAGGAAAAACATTATAAATCTTCCTGAAATTTGCAGTGAAGAGTATAATTCAGCATAGAGTTTTCCTCTGCTCATTAATTTTAATAATTAATACCATATTATATTATTACTAGAGTGCATACTGGCCTTTACTGTTTGCCACAGTAAAGATATTTGGCAGAATAGTGAAGGTTACTCAGGTAATTTTCCTTTAAACTTTTGGTTTTCTTATGGAAGTCCTTTGGGGGGATCATAGGAAAAATTACGCTGTACATTTTCTTTTTGTTAAAAAATGTAATATATTTGTCAGGGGAAAAAAACCCCAAACAACAAAACAACCACCAAGACAAAGAATAACAAACTTTTGGTAACAAGAATGACCCTTTACTCCACTGAATTTACCTATATATACTGGATATTGATATTTTTACATTGGAAGGAACATACATATCTTTCTTTGTTACCACTACTGGCTGAATTAGTGCAAATGTGCTCATGTTCCTCTTGTGGAAGGCAATACACAGGTAATTGTGTCTGTAATTGACACCAGTGTGATTTTTGCAAAGAAATGAATAGGATGACATTCTGTGGTAAAAAATACCTTCTTTCCTGTCTAACATTAGAGACTTCATTTTACATCCTTTGAGTGAAAGTGGACGACAGTGCTATGTTTTCCAGATAGCAAATATTTACATGGTTTTATTATGCTAAACCCTGCATTCAAATCATCTAGTCAAATGTTTCATCTGCACAGTAGGTCCAGTGTGTTTGTCATGCACTGTTCTTAATGGGAATGAGCATATTGTTTCCATAGCGTAAGCCATGGTGGGTTGCATATGTTGTAGATAAACCAGATTTTTTTTTCCCCAGGAGCTCCTGGGACCTATTTTTCCCCAAGAAAATCTCAGATGGAAATCTGGGAGCTCAATCCCATATTAACAGAGGACAATTCACAGCAACTGTATGGCCACTTCTTTCAAATTCATTTTCATAGCACCTGTACAAAGGAACTTCTTCCCTTGTTACAGATCATGCTGGATAGTTTGTGTAGTTACTGAAGTGAGGATAAAGAAAATCCATCCTGTGGGAAACTGAAGCAAAGATTGGGGTTGGGTCAATGTCTTTCTAAATACAGGGAGAAAGATATATAATCCAAATTTCTATTTAGCAGAATGGATCATGCTAGTATCAACAGATAAACATCATCTTGGTCTGTTTCATTACCATTTTTAAGGGATTTTTTACTTGCATGTGCTTTCTCAAAAGAAGGTGAATAGAGTTTTCAAGTAGAAATTGTAGTCATTGAAAAGAAAGAAAAAAGGAGAGACCATTCCTTACACTATATATGATAAGAAAACAAGGAATTTTGACTTATTACTGGTTAGGAGACACTTGAAATTTTCATGAAAAGCTGTTTGAAAAAACAACAAAGGAAGGCAGATAAAAATCACACATTATTAACTAATATAATAATAGAAATTTCAGCACACAGCATGCACTACAGATAGTCATGGTTTATTGTTACAGTGAATTAATAACATTGTCACAATGGATAACATCACATACTTTGGCTATTCAAGTGATAAGAAGTCCATTAGGCTTTCACATTAACAGGGCAGCTATAAAAATATTAAAAAAAAAAACAACACAAGCAAAAAAGCTTCCCAATCAACAAACAAACCAACTAAACAAACAAAACCAACCACAATCAAACCAGAAAAACCAAATCCACCACTGTCCAGTTAAATTCTTTCTTAGGTGGAGGGCAGTGTAACCCTGGCCTACCCTGGCAGCAGCAGCAGGAGTGCTCAGACTCTATTGCTTGTTTGTAGCAGATACATGCTTTGCATGCACATCAAAGTGCATTTTAATCTTTCTAATTGAATTTAGGGTGCATACTAACAACCAAACTCGTCACCTTCTCTGCACTTGATATTTTCAGCAGAAGGAAGACTAGCTGGTGCAATATCTCCTCCATCCTGAATAAAATAAAAATCCACTAAAATAAAATCCAAAAATCCAAAAATAAAAATCCACAAAATAAAATCCAAAAATCCACTAAAATAAAATCCAAAATCCAAAAATCCAATAAAAATAAAAAAAGCCTAAGCACCACTCCTTAGGCTTTAGCTTCTCATCTGTACCTATAGAACATAACACAATTTGGTTTGACTTCCTTCCTCACCTCCAAATCTTTGTCTACAATAATGGACACCATTTTTCAAAGCTAAAGATATTTTTAAAAATAATATCCAAAATATTGTTTTTCAGGGAGTAACCTAGATTCCTCTTCACCACTTACAAATTGGTGAGACAAGCTTTGTTAATTTAAATGAGTTTAGACAATTAAGGGACTCATAATCTCCCAGATTTGTAGTGTTCATGGATTCTTCCGGGAAAAAAAGGATTTTTCACTTTCTTTTAGGGAAAAAAAAGAAAAATAATGAAAAAATAGCATTTTCTGGTAAACTGCCAATTGAAATTAAATGTTAATTACTACTTTAAGAAGATAAGAAGGACTTAAGTACATATACTTATTCCCTAAGAGTAGTACTTGGCATAGTTATTATATTAATAATTATAAACACTTTCAAACAGTAACAAATGTATTCAGCATTGTAGCTATGAATTCAGCATTATATTGCTGTACACAAAGGCTTCCTAGGGGCATTATATTTTTTGTCTGTTGTTGTGTCTTTCACACACACATCATTAAAATACAGAAAATGCCTGGAATATGTTTGACATACTGACATAAGAGCAAGAAATTCAGGACTTGTACAACTTTAGGTGGCATGTAAACAGGATTTAAAATTAGACTTTATCTACAAATCCCACATATTAAAAAAAAAAGTGTCTTGGAATAATACTATGATATCATAATGGTTTTGCCATAGAGGCTGTGGAATCTCCATCCTTGGATAATTTCAAAGTTCAGCTGAGAAAAGCCCTGAGCAACCTACTCTGACTTTAAAGACAGCCCTGCATGGAGCACGGGGCTGGACTGGCTGATACGAAGAGCTCCCTTCAATTTTCATTATCCTATTATTCACTGACCACTTAACCCAGTGCAATATTAAGGAACAACTGTAAACTCAGTGTCTAAATCTACAACATAAAAGCACTGAAAACTTCCAATTCTGTAGGTAGTGAAATGCAATATCTTCTTTAAAATCTTTGTAATTCTAGAACCATTTTGGTGGATTGAAGTGGATAAGGAGTAATATCAGTTTACATATTTCTAAAAGAGAACTCACTGTTCTCATTGGCAGAAAATATTTCAAGAAAACTTTCTAAACCAATTACTCCAGTCTTCTCCTTTATCTATAGGAGACCTCAAAGTTGTTTTTTCTGTCAGTTTCAGCGGTTTTCTTTCCTGAACTTTCCTGCCTCTAATTCTCACCATTTTTTATTAACTCTGAATTTGATCCAATATTACACAGGCTACTTTACAATATACCTTCTTTTTTACTTTTACAAGTAAATGAAATGTGTCCCTTTCCTTGTGAAACATATGAATTATTCATTTATCATCATTTTGTTTCTTTGCAGAAAACTTTATGAAAAAATTTAGTTCTTATGAATATCTTGACTGCATTGCATTAAAAACCACTATTGGTTTAGGTAATAGAATATGCAGTACTGAATTAAGAATATTCCCCATGGAAATCATTCACTTTCACTGCACTGAAGAAGAAACAAAAACATTAAGCCCTTTTACTGACAAAGGTACTTTCAATCTCCAAAGACACTTTTTTTATAAATAATTTTCAAACTCTGACTGAGACTGCCACTTCCCTTTGGTGTTCTTTAGTAAATTACACATTAATTTTATTTTCATAAGAATCAGAATATTTTCATAAATGCTTAGGCATCTTATTATATCCATATGAAATTATATGGCCATTAAAGATTGTCAAAGAATGTAAACAAGTTGAGAAAACAAATCCCATATAATCCCAAATCATGGGGGAAATATGGTAGATTTTTTAATTCTGGATTTACCTTGTGTGCACAGCATGTGGGACCCACTGGATGCAGCCACAAATGAAATATTTGTATTAGAGCTGACTCCTTATGCAAAACTTATGAAAAGTACAAGCTGTAGATATCTTTCCACTGATTTACTTGTTTATGTATTTTAAGATTTTTTTTACTGAAGGCTTATCATAAGTCTGTCCATAAGCCTTGATGATACTGAGAAACACTCAAGTGAACTTTTCCAAGCCGTCATACCAACATTCATAATACTGTATATTTATTATTATTATTGTTAATGCTCAGAAAAAAACCTGCTTTGTATTTTGGTAGCAAACAATTTGTTCTGCAGTCTGATTTTTAACTGAAATATTCCCAAAGAACAAATACTAACCATCCCAAGCAGGCCAGGTGTACCTAACATAAATAAATGGCAGTAAACATGTGCAGTCTTTCTTTTTTCCTTTCCTCAAGTATATGACTGCCATCAGGCACAGAGTGCTTCTGTTTAACTGATTGGCTCATAAGGCAACCAAGTATCCACATGGTCTTCGAGGTATGATGGAGTTTAACATGAAGGCAAGTCCATACCAAGAAAAATCTCATATTATGTGGAGAATTTGAAAGCAACAACTGCTGCTATTGATTACTCATACTGTTACAGGATATTCTTACTACATTATGGTGAAAACCATTAATGTGGCACACCTGTAAATATTTTAGTAGCTGCCTTGAAGTGAAGTTTTGAAGAAGGACTTGGACAAAACTCTCAGGCACAAGGTGTGATCCTTGGGGCTGTCCTGTGCAGGGCCAGGAGCTGGATTTTGATTACCCTTGTAGCACTCTTCCAACTCAGAATGTTGTGTGATTCTGTGAAGTGTCTAATGTAGGCAATACTTCCATTTGCTCCTGTCAATGTAACTTCATGCATAGCTATTTCATAACTGACCCCAACATACTCAAAAAATGTGGTTTTATACTTTTAAAGTGGAGGCAAAATTGCAGTTGTGCTCAGCTCTGCCTGTTACATTTTTGAGTCCCAAGATCCTCTTTGCTCTTAGGACCCTTTCAAGTTCTGTCCCAAACTTGGAGTGATTCCTCTTGTTGTTGCTTCAGATTCCTAGAGCATCTCCAGGACATCTGGGTGCATCTATGTGGCATGCAAGACTGGCTGGCTTTGGGATGTTACATACCCATTAATCCTTCAGTGGCCATCCCAGTAAGGCTCGTTTAGAAGCCGCAGCATTCTTTCAATATCTGTAAAGTGCTGATATCAACACCAACAACATGACAGACTCCTCTAAAACAAAATGTTACCAGAGAGATTGTGAAAGAATATTACAAAAAAAAAAACAAAGAAAAAAAAAAAGAAAAGAGGATTAAAACTAATTTGCAAGGAAGACCACATCATCTTCCAGACCATAGTAATACTTGAAAGTGGGTCCGAAATCTGACAAATGGATGCCAAGTTTAGTTTTGCTGGTTCACGGTAGTCATGACTTTGCCCAACAATAAAGCCACTGAAGTGTGGCTGCTGGAGAACTGCTAAATTATGGATGTGGTCTAATGGCATTTCTTAAGAAGCAATTATTACTTCAAAGAGACACAACACTTTTTGTTACATTGTACAGCTCCTGGAATGTATCAATACCTTCCCTGGAAAGCTCATTTCTCTGAGGTGTGGCACGGCTCGTTAACTGCTTTATCATGGCAGTGAGCTGTTTGTGATGATCCTGTGCCCAGTGCAGCTGTTCAGGAAACAGAATGACCATCTGCACTGGGTCTGTCCTTGAGACAAGTATGGCTGGGGTCTACCAGGGAACCCTGCCTTAAGTGCAGCCATGAAGGAAATCATTCCATCTTTGCCTGCAGCTAATGGTCATGGTCTCCTGGTACATGATCTGCACAAACTCCTCTAGGTGAAGCTCCCATTATGGGGGTTTGGACAAGATGATTTCCACAGGCCCCTTCTGACCGAATCATGGAGACTATGTGATCCTACAATACATGCTGTCTTCCAGTTCCACAAACTAAACTTTAGCAGTGTGAGAATAACCACCTCCCCTGCTGTCTGTGTGTCCTCTTTGCATGTGACCTGACAAGCATTAATCCAAGATATTCTTCCAATGTATGATCAACTCCTGGTGGGTTAAGGCAGCTCAATTTGTTTCCAATGTTTTGAAGATTGCTTTCACAATAATGTCCACTGACAACCAGTTACCTGTCGCAAAACAAGCAGTGCCTGTGAGGACAATGATAAAACATCCTGCGAGTGCATGTAGGAGAGCAGTCACTCTGGAAGCCTGTCCTGCAGATCAGCTCTGAAACTGTGTGCTGTTAGCTAATATGTTTACATGTGCATATGCATCTGTAAATACAGATCCTTCTATTCATATACAGTGGCTGTGGTTTCATTTGCCTTTGCCCTGCCTCATATAATAAATAATAAATCATTGGTTCCCCAAGGCTTAATAAAATCTTACTGTCAGATTCACCCACGTAAACCACTGAGTATCTTACCTTCTTTTATATTTTTTAATTTTATTTTTTTTTAATATAGCAACAAACTGACTGGGTACCTATGAGAGAGGGAGGCAGAAGCTAATGTGGATCTGCCATTTTGCTGTTTGGCTGTCATAGGGCTTAGACATGAGAACTGAGACCCTGGAGACTTCTTGTGCCTGCTGCAACAAACACGAAAGGATGAGGAAGAAAGAAAGGAAGCAAAGATGGAATGATAAATTAGTCCAGGGGAAAAAACAAAAGGGAAGACAAATAAGAGAAGGGGAGAAAGGGAAAGGAGAAAAGAAGGCAAATGACAATGTGAGGTCAAGTTGTTATAATACAAAACAAAACACAGACTTATGGTGTATAAAGGGTTTGAATTAAATTTTCCAGATCTATTTAATGTTTTTATTTTTTTAAGTGCTGGAAATTTGAAACCCCGCTTCTTGGTGTTTAAACTTGCTTTTCCTTTAATATAATCTTTGCAGCAAGTATACCATATAAACACAGTGTTAGCCATCAAAAGTCTTGTCCAGATCCTGAACTGAACATTTCTGATTCCCTGGTTCAGATGGCTCAAGATATTGGTCTGTATGACTGTTGTATAATTAATTATAAGAGAGGAGGAAGCAGGGTGGTAATATCTATATATATTATATATATCTATAATATCTGGAGAACTGAAATGCAGACTAAGTCTTCTGTGAGTTGCTACATTTTTTGGCTAACAGAATGTAGGGTTTTAATCAAACACAATAAATTATAAAAACAAGTATCTTCTACTTACTTATTATGGATAGAAGAAAATAATTTATCACCTTGCACAAATAATATTATCTCAGATGGTATATTAGTAATACCTGTAAGGAAACCAAATTTTCACCATTTAAAAAAACATTTTTTTCCTCTGAAAATATAGCTCTTCTCTTCAACATTTATCTTTAAGCAGCTGTCTATTATCCAGTCACAACGTTCAATTTCATTGAAATTATCTCCTAAAGTGAATCATAAAAGTCAGAGATATCTGTAACATAATAGACAAATGAGGTGTTACTCTGCACTAGCTGGATATTCAGTTCATGTCTTTGCTGATTGTTGCATTAGTTAAAAAGGAGAAGCATTTCCCACATAAATGCACACTTTTACAAAAGGATCTTAGCACCAGGTGTTCCCATGGCTCACTTCCTGTCCTGGACAACTCAGAGCCATATCACAGAATACTGGGGAGTTTATCCTTGCTTCATACTTAGTAAAGTTCTTTGGCAGAAGAGCGCACTGGAAATTTAATCTATGTTTTGTGACTCCAACCTCATCAAGAAACACAGCAACTGTTTCTGGATTTCGAGTCTTAGATACTCAAACCAAAGAACACTCTTATCCATGAACTCATGAACACACGTTAGAGAATGATTTACAACTCCTCATAATTTTCTAAATGCTATGCAAATCTCTCCAGTATCAGAGCCATCTCTGAAGCCAAAGTATTTCTTTGTAATTGCCAAATTTAATCCAGTGAGCACAGAGACATATGCTTGGAGACACATAGTATTACTCTTCCTTTGGGAGCTTCAGCATGCTGTTATTTGATTAGGATATTCTGGTGGGTGACATGGTAACTAAATAAAATGTTGCATCGTAAAAATTCTTTATTTGTTTTACACTATGCCATAAAAAGTTAAATACAAAACTCTGCCTGGTCTGTAGCATATCCCTTGTTGCTAACATAATTGCACACTCTTCAGGTAGCCTTCTGCATTTGTCACTATGCATGCGTTACTCGCCCTCGGAGTCATGTACAAAAATCTGGGTGGATAGCTGTGTTTCCTTCACTGCATCATGCTTGTAAATCCCTTTTATCAGCTAAACTAGGACTAAATATGACAGAGAAATTATAATTGGGGCAAAATTTATTTGTAAATAAAGTAATATTACTTTGGGGATCAATGCACCTGAGGTCTGCACCAGGTTCATCACCCTGGAAACAAAGATACAGCAAGGAGTGAATAACTCACATGGAACAAAAGTTCTCACTATCTGAGCAGTGCAATTGAAGAGGTGGGACAGAAGAGGAAACGCAGTTGGAACAATTTTTTCCTGATTCAAAGCCGAATTTTAGTCTAGGCTCTAAACATAATTTCTACACATATATATTGAGAAATCTAAACCCCAGATGTGAAAAATTATACCCATGCAGACATATCAAAACAAAGTGGGCACAAAGAACTACTCCATGCCAAGATGGCTAGTGAGAAACCATACCTATGAAAAAATGCTTATTTTCATTTATATTAGGAAGATGCTATGAAGAAATACTGCATAATTTGAAACATACACCAAGTGGACTTTTATGTTTTATCAAAGAAGGCTGCTTTGTCTAAGGCTTCAGGCTAGCTGGCCAAGCTAACTTACAGGAATATGCTTGTGACCTGGCTTGTCCTCACTGCCAGCTCACTCTCCTGATTGCTGTCCTGCTGCTTCCTCACAGCAGGATGCATCAGTGCTGGAGTCTAATCTTCGACAATGTCTCAGTGGCAGCATCTATCCTTTAATAAGTGAGTTTTACAAAACCATTATTTTAGGTAATGTTTCCACTAATCCTGGACATTAAGTCACAGGCTTGTCTCACCTCTCTGTGCTTGATGAAGGCAAAATTTCAACCCCTATTTCTTTCCTAGGTATAAAATGGCATGTATCTGGAGCTGTATCCCCTTAATGTAGGATGAGATGGGGGAAGAGAGAGGCCAATAATACGTCCACTGCTTCTTACATGTTATAAAGTACAGATCTTCACAAGAACAAGTAACAAGGCTTAAATGTGCTCCAGGGCATCTCTTAACCTCCATTTTAAATACAGCCTTCTCCACTGTCTGGGGAACTGCTGAGGGAAAGCCAGGAGGTGGAAGTTATGTGAAAGTCAAGCACTTTTTCCTTTTGCCCCCCCCCACTTCTTCCCTGTGAAAGGAGGCAGAAGCTGTGTGCTATCATTATTGTTCCTTTGTACTGGTTTTCACCTCCTGTTTTCTCACACCCCAGGGACTGCCTTAACAGCCTTCTGTGAAAGAAAGTCTTTAGAGCAAGCATCATCCCTCTAGCCAAATGCTGTAAAGGAAATTCACCCTCCCAAGCCTATTAGTCTGCTCCCGCATCCTCTGATTAGTGGATTTGCTGGCATGCTTAACCAGGTGAGATGGGTGAAGGATCAACACTGGGAAAACAGTTTGGGTTTTTTGTGTGGTACCATATCTGGGATGACAGACCTCAGTCTGGGGTGAATGTCATTACTGTAGTTGCTTTTAAAACTCTCCCTCACTTTTTTTCAATGTGGAGTGCATCCAATTTGAGATCAGAGTGGCATCAGGGAAAAAACACAGTTTCACTTTTTTCTATAAATAATATATATGCCCTTTATATTTTCATCGAGTTTAGTATAGGCCCAGTGGTCTGCTGATCCATAACCCTTGAATTCACAGTGGAGAATGCAGAAAATTGTTTACTCTAAGGAAAAGAGGTGGAGCTAGAGCTTAATGCCACTGTTTAGTGAGGCAAACTCTACTAAGAGCCCAAGTGTGCTTCCCAGACTGGAAAACTGCAACTGATATAGTAGTATTTAAGCAGTACCTCAAAATTAAAGAATCTTTGCTCTCATATAGTTGCTCTGCACAAAATCTGGCTTAAAGCTGACATGTTTTGCAGCAGAGCAAGATCTCATATATGGAGATGGAATTCCTCCTGCTTAGAGCTCATTGTACACTTGGGGCTTCTGTTATTGCATTCGTAGACATATTGGCTCCAGGCCTGCTCACCAGCATGGTAAAATGCCCAAAGTTTGCAGCAAGAGCAGAATCAGACCAACTGTAAGAGCTAGACAGTTAAAAGCAAAATAACCCACTCTCCCACCCCCATAGAAACAGCAGAGCATATACCATGCAAAGTGTCAATAAAAAATACAAAACAATGATTAGCTTTCCACATAAACATTTCATCACATCCTTTCTCAACACCAATCATTGTGACAGTCCATGACAATATAAACGATGACATGTCTGAGGTGCTCTAATCCATCCAGCTTGTGTTGCTGTACTTGTCAAGAAAAAAAAATCCTCCATAAAACCTATAACCAAAACAAAACTCCACTATCCCACATATGTTACCAATGCTTTCTAAAAACAGCCATTCAACAAGCTAGGCTCTATACCATGACTTCAAATTAAACCATATGTTCATTTATAAAATGAAAAACTTCTGGGGTGAATGAGCCTCGGAGATGGAAATCATGGTTTTCTACTGGGGAAACCTTGGGTGACCTGCGTGCCCATCAGACAAGTTGCTGGACGCTTGTAATACTGTGCCATTAAGGCTGGCTTTTCCATAAAGGTCCTCTGTTTGCAAAGAAGGGCTCAGTATGTGAACTGTGGGCTTGATTTTTTCCATTTTGACATTATTTAAAAACAAGCTACGACATAATCAGCCTTAGAAACTTTGTGGGCATTGTGTGGAAAATCTCCAGCATACCCAGCCTGCAGCTCACACCTTTCACCAACCTTGCCTGTGAGAGATGGTGGAAAGAAACCAAAAATATTCACTGAGCTCAGACAAAACTTTCATTATAGTTAGTTCTTTAATAAATGGGAGTTATAAAACTCACATGGAATTAGAAGGAGGGCAAATCAACAAACAATAATTTAAATTCTACACAAGCTTGGTCACCACAGCTTCCCTCTAAACCATGGAGTAAGAAAACTGCCATTCAAGGCCCATAGGAGTTACAGGAGGAACAATTCTCCTGCCACTTTGACTTCCATGAAATTCAAACGAGGACCAGATCCATAAAGCAAGACATCCTGGCATGGAAGCCAGCACAGCACTTTGCTAGCTTTGGGGAGGAGGTGGTAAGAGAAGATAGATCAGAAAATGTGAATGGTGGGACTCTGAAATGCATGGATGCCCCAAGGAGGTTGGTTACTTTACATCACCCTTCTCCCAGGCACCCTAGCCCTTCATATCCCCGTGGATCTATTCCAACCACATCACCACTTTCCTCAACCCATCTCATAGCACAGGGCAAGGTCTGAAAAGATAAACAAAGGGTCAGAGAACAAAGGTAGAAGGACACCGAGGCCAAGTAGCACTGAACAGACCTGGGCAGGATTTCATGGTGTGGCATACAGCAGCATCACTGATACAGAGATGGCACTGATACCCAGGTTGTTTTACTCAGTGTTGCACACAGTTAGATTCATTACACAGCAGTGCTATGAGGATAACACATACCCAGCCTGAAGGATAAAGCAAAAGCCCACTACAGCATTAGCAGAATAACAATCGCGCTTTCTGACATGGCTTGCATCTTATAAAGGTTACTTGTACAATGTAAATGGTGTTTTGGGGGCATTTTAGCAGTGATAATAAGTTCCGTTTTCATGACAACTGTTCCCTATTTCATAGGACAATGTGATACCCCTAAATAACATTTTCCACATTGTTTTAATGTGGAAACGAGGGAATTGCATATTTCACTGCAATATGCTAGAAAAGTGGGAAACTGGTGCAAAATATCACCTAGATGTTCTTCACTTCTAACAAGCCACTTTTTAGGATGACAAAAGCTGTGGGATGCAAATGTCCTTGTAGTACACCCTTTGCATGTTGGACTTTTTCTTGCCTAGCTAAAACTTTCTACTACCTCTGAATTTCTTTAGCCTCAGGGCTGCTTAATTTCCAATTCTCTGCTCATGACCTCAGAGGCCTGTTCTTGTTGTTGTGTTTTGCTGGAGACAGCACACCCGCACCTTCTATGTCAGACTGAGAGCTCTTAAGGCTTAGGAATTAAAATGACAGTCCTGTAATGTACATAGATTACTCAACCTCGATTAAAAAACAAAATAGAGTAATAATGCTTCTATACCACAAGGATAAAATACCAAGCACTAGAGGAAAGCAGACACCCTGCTGCTACAGCCCTGAGGCTGAAAAGATAGGCAGGGAGCAAGAGAAGCGCAGCTAGTGCAGAGAGCCAGCCCTCCACGAGTTGTTTACATGCTGCCGAGGCTAAAGGGTGGGGGGAGGAAACAGGTTTGTTTTTTAGAATCTGGATGTGCTCCGGTGGTAAGCCTGCCTGACCCTCACGGGGTGAAGCTTCCACGTGGTCCCACAGGTTCACCCGGGACCACGGCTGACTCACCGTCTGGGAATCTGGAGTAGGCATGGCCTTTGTAAAAAAAGCCATGCTAGAAACTTACTGTGCAAGATAAACAAGGAAAACATGCTCCTTGGCACACAGGCAGCTCAGATGTTGGCTATTGTGTTCTCCTGGAGTTAATCATCACAGACCAGGCCCCCCTTTGTGGCGGGAGGTGAGCTGCGGCTGCTCACTCAGCGCTGAGGAAGCAGGTGCAACAACAGCTCATTGTTGCAGCATTGTTTTGAAAATTGGAAAACTTGATACAATTTCAACTCGCTCCCCCACCCTGTACCCCACCTTGGGGAAGCAGGGCAAAGCTGGGCAGCGCTGATGCAGGTGGCACAGCTGGAGGAAGGGAGGGTAGGGCAAGCCTGCCTGGCCACCTCGCCTAGAGACCCAAAGTTTTTTCTCACACCTTTTTCCTCACTGCCTTGGAGGTTGACCTTGATCCCTGTTGGAGGAACAGGCCCTCTGTGCAGTCTGGTCTCGCTTGTATGCCAGCTTGGGGTCACCACCAAGGTCATTAGCTCTTACTCTAATTACAGCTTCACCATCTAGAGCGTGTCCTGGAGGTCACGTTAAGCAGATGCTCAGACAGAAAGTCTCCCAGGCTCCCTGGGCAGTGAGCCAGACACAGGACAGGCTCTCTCATCTGCCCCCCTTCCAGAGGCTGCATGTGTGCATCTACCACCAAGCAGATCCCAGCATGCTGGCTTTGGGCATCTTCAACTGGGAGGCAGATTTCTTACTTCATTTTTTTTCCTTCTCCCTCTTCTTTCCTCAGTCTTTCACACAATGCAGTTAATTACACTCAGCTTGTTAGACCTCATCTTCTTTGCTGCTTTTTGTAGCACTGTTATACAACAATAGGAGACCTCCCACTGCTCTCAATCCCAGTCTGCAGGGGCTGAAGGTTTGATAGCCATTTTTTGGTCTATCTGAAACATGCATGTTTGCATTTCATCCTTGTTTCTAAGGGACAGATGGGTGTGTTCTTACTACTTGTTAATTCTTGTTAATTCTTGCTACTTTGGCTAACCTAGCTGGCAGTGGGTTAAGGAAGTCACAGTCACACAAGGATGAGAGGGCGGGATTGAGGTACATGTTAGTGACACTGATAACCCATTCTGATCCTCTTCTGTGATTGTAGGAAGGGTTTCATTTCTCAAAGCTCCTCTTTCATGTTCCTGTGGAATTGCAATGTTTTACAGAGGCAAACAGGACAGAAAAGCAAGATGGCTTTTGACTCTTTTATGGATTTTTAGTTCTTATCTAAATGATTTGCTACTAAGTCTTCTTTGTAACTAGCAGGTGTAACTAGAGGAAAAAAAAGATAAATCAAATTCAAAAGGTTTTGGGGCTGGGATTGTAAAAAAATTATTTGGAGTATAAGTCCTTCAGGCAATGCTCCTCATGATGCATCAAGAAAAGGCAAAGACAGAAAACGTTAATTTTGACACAAATCCATAAGACTTTAATCTTTGTGTTTATAAAAATGGAGGGGATAGCACTCTGCCTTTATCAATAAGAAAATAAATGGCCAAGATGAAAGTGGTAAGTGATAAGATTAATTCACAATTATCACATAAACATCATTGTTTGAGAATGGCTAGTAAGGTAATAGTAACTTCTCAAAAAACCCTATTCAGTGTGGTGCCATAGGATTTTCTGTTGTCTTTACTAGAACTTTTTCTGTTTAATATCTTGTACTGATTAAATTGTCTGTGATTCAGTCTGGAGTCTCAGCTCTTTTATGAGAGTCCACCTAACTGCAAGCTCTGCAGATGCCTTTATGGGGTCCCTGAAGTGAGTAATTAGAGTGACCTCCTTCAGGTGTCCTATCTGTGTGGTAATTCAGACAGCCATATAAAGCACTTGGAAATCAAGGCAGAAGTTTGTCACATGAGACACTAACCCCTGTTGTGCATAATAGTCTTGCCAATTGCAAAGCTAAAATTTTACATTCTTGTAAGGAGCTCTACAATTATTCATCTGTTAATGTACAAGAAGGGAAGGGATGAATGTATTGAATTCAGTTAAAATTTTTTTTTGTTATTTATTTAGATATTTGAGGCATGTGATTTCCATAGATACAGCAAAGGCTAGGTGCTACACAACAGATCAAATGCTCTGTAGTTTTTTTTGTCACTTTGAATATGGAGCCACCCAGAAGACCCAGAACAGGAATAAAATCCTCACTGTAAAAGGGACAGCAAAGCTGTGAAACACAGAAGCACAGAATATGACAGTATGTCATGTGGTTAAATGCAACATGAGAACAGGTAGATTTCTTTTTCGTTGTAAATTTTCAGAGTTGCCAAATGCCAGCATCTTCAGCAAATTTAGCAGCTCTGTGTATGCTTAAAGTCTCTCAGGATTTTTTGTACTTTTTTTTTTTTGGTGCAGTCATTATCTTCATTCTCCTTCTCTCAGCCCACACTGGTTGAAGTGTCTACATTTAGACAAACTTGAACATCTCAGGTGAGGATTGTTCACTGAAATTACTTTTGTTTTCAATGTACAGGCATTTCAGCATTTGGACCTTTGTTAGAAAGTGTTGCATAGCCAATAAAAATTTGCTGAACGTTGTTAGCTTGTTAGGATCACTAAACATTTTTTGAAGATAGAGAGGACTGAAAAATCTAATCCTGTAGATTTGTCTTTTTAGGTGCAAGTTGGAGTTTTAAAAAGAGAATTTGTGCTTTAAGATGCTAACTTTAAAAAAGATTTCTTCCCTGCTATTTTTTCATCTCGGGGTCTGCAGCTTGGACTTAGGGAAGTAGACTGACTATTTTTGCAGTAGAGTTAAGCAGTTATTCTTTCCTTTTTCATTGACAGAAATTACACAATTTTCTGAAGGAATTTTTTTTTCTTAAATTTTGATAAAGGAACTCCTGAAGAAGCTGAGCTTATAACAGACAAGGCTGTAGGGTGTAACTGTAGATCTGATGAACAACTAGAATGTCTGACAGATGTAGATCTACAAAAACCAGGGATTTACCCTAGGATGAAAATTATCTTCATCTGCTACAAGTTTCAAAAAGATTCAGATGCAAGTTTTCAGTTTCAGTCCTTCTCCATCTAAAACTTTACAATAAAAACCAGGTGAAATTATCTGGTATGTCCTATACACTAGAAGAAATAAAAATTTTGGAATTTCCAACTCCCTGCATTACAGCATTCTGCTGCACTTTTAATATGGAAATAATGAGCAATTGTTTATTATTTGTAATAAATAATTGACCCCTCAGAGCAACACCCAATACATGATATTATCCATGTGCAGTTAAGGGACAGGATGAATCCTCAGCTCCTCTTTAGCCTTGTTTGTGCCCTGAGCAGAAGTACTGTGCCTCCACTGGGATCAGAGTTACAGAGATCCATCAGCTGGTGGCAACATTGAACAGAGAAGTAGGTATTGAGATGACTGATGAGCCACCTTCAATAGATGATCCAGCTTTGGCTGTTGCACCCTGTTCCTGGAGTGTTTCTTGTCTTGACTGGGAGAGGACCCACGACTGCCTACAGTCTCTGTTCTGTCCCAAGGAGAGAAAATCTGTTTAAAATTACATAAGTGACAGTTATCTTCACCTTGTGCACTTGTGAGCATCTTAGATAGAGTACCTAATTTCACAACAAGCCAATCTCCTTTTATTCTTGGTGAGTTTACCTGGATATTCCTTGGTATTCCTAACTTAGATATTTAAAACTTTATTCTCAAATAATATCCTTAAAGCTATCTCTTCTATACCTTGTTTGTAGATTACATAATTTCCTTCATTAAAAAAAAAAAAAGCTGGCCCATTGTAGTTTTCTAATTTTCTTCTTATTATTTTTTTATCTGCAAACCCAATACACTGCTGTAACTCACATATAGAGCTTAAAAAATTGTCCTTTGGATTGTGTTCTTGTGCTTTTACTGTATCTTACAAAGACAGTAATTTTCTAAGTGCATTCAGCTGCTGTACTGGCACTGTTACCTTAGAGATTTTTTTTCCTTTTTCTATGTTGTGTGTGCACTTTGGTTTACAGCGTATTAACAGAACACTCAGAAAAGCTAGTAGTAGGTGTCTTTTGTATCAGCTTTCCAAAGCAAAGAGCTGACAGTAGGAAGAAATTATACTCAGTGTGCACTGACTAACCATCCATGAATTCCTTTATAAACCATAGCAGGAAAACAAATCTGTAAACTCAAGATGAGGTCCTGAGACAAAGACAGGATGTAAATTCCTGCTTGGTACTTGCTTCAGATGAGCTCAATCAGATTGCTGCTAATGGCATTTCCTTCAGAAATGATATGGGGGAATTGTGAAATTACCTAGCACACTCCAGTTTAAAGTGGTACTGACCATGACTCTTACTATGTAAATTGTGAAATATTTGTCTGGGTGAAATTCAGTGTAAATCAAAAGGTGAATTCTTAGTCCATACTGTTTCTTCATCAGTTTGCTAACAGCTAAGGGAATTTAGAGCAGTCATTTCGTTTTGGAAGAGTTTTCATATAAGCATTAGAATACTCATACTATTCATCAGAATGCTTACATTCTTCCTTAAGGAATCCAAGTAATTTGAACTGGACTATTCCATACAATTCACCTGCTGCTTAGAGAATCTGTCCCCCAGTGAACTTGAAAAATTAGAAAGATTAATTTAAAAAATATTAGAATATTTTGTCTTTCTGCTCCTGACATTTATTTGTCCTGCCTCATTGTATGAGGCTAGAGACATTCACCAAAGTCAATGTAGAGTATTCACTTTTCTTACAATTTGGCTATTTTTCATACACTCACTTCCAAAAAATTTATAGCAGCCACCAAAATGAAAAAGAAATGTGTACTTCCACTCATGAATAAATAAATTTGAGTGGAGCATCTATTATCTCATAATTTCTCAAAAGGGGTGTAAGAGTCCTGAAGAGAGCATTGGAGAAGATAAGAGATCACCCATCTGTGCTGCAGAGTACAGTGCTACTGTAAAAGATTTTTTTAGACTACAGGCCAGTCTAGAGCTTCTAGTCAACTTGTTCTGGCTAGCAAGTGACTGTAGTGCACTATAGAATGCACAGTGATAATTTAAATTGTCTCTATTAGTCTTCTTGCCATTATAGATCTGTCTTTTGGTCTGTAAGATGAAATGTGATAGTGGCATTCTGCTGGGGGATTCTGCTGCTTGTAGAGCTCCAGATAGAGATTTTTTTCACCATTCTTTTTTGCTGCTTCATCGCCACAGTGCACTGCACAGAACACAGCTTCTTTAGAAAGTATGTTACTATTGTGGCAATAGGGAAAGAATGTGCTAAGAGTGTAGACATAAATTAAATGTTAATCACTCAGAAATTATTACAATTTGATAATATACAAAAGGAATCCATCTCCCTTGAAATTAAAGCAAAATTATTTAAAATCTCAATATCAAAATCAAAACAACTTTATAAAATGATATTTTAATTTAAATTGCTTAAATGGAATGCTTTAGTGTATTCCATTGGCAGACAGACATAATCCCAGTACTTGTATAATAAGCTACTTCAGTTAGACAGCAATTAACTTTTTAAATTCAGTAAGTATTACAAATTGTCAATTGCTTTCTGAGAAAAAGTGTCTAGAGAGGAGATCAGGTACTTCTAAATGAATGTAACAAAAATGTACCAGTATTAACTAATTTTGGGAGATTGCCTATATTCAAAATGAGGTAAAACTAATGCTTTTAAATTTTAGTGATAGACTATTAGTCTCTGTTATTTTTATAATGGTGTTTAAATTCCATGATGAATTGTGGCTAAATTTTGCATATAGTTTACACTGAATAAGTTTCCTGCAAACTGCTATATGAGTAGAAAATTGGTTCCTTTTTTTTACAATCCAAAAGGGAACCAAAAGCAAGGGCAATTGAAAAAACCCTCAGAGAGCTGTTGAACAGGCTTTTTTAGAAGTAGCTTGAGTAGGTTAGTAAAATGCCATTAACCTTCAGGGATGTTATGTTCCTAAATCTCTTTGTATCCCTTTAAGATCTCAGCTTTGGTACTCTTTTGGACTAGAACACGTTGCAAATGGGAGAACAGAGAGACGCTTATGGTACAAGAACTCACAAGGCTGATGCAAATGGCTTTTAAAGGTGACAGAGGTTCCTGCAAAGTTCACTGGGTTACTTCCCTGGCAGGTATAGAGTGTCTTCTGTTCTGCACTCACAGTGCCTGGGAATGGGTTACATTACAATAATTTTTAAACCTCTGTGCTATCCCTTTTTTCCTGTGGTGTTGGTGAGAGTCTTCACTGATAGCTGGTAGCCTGTGAAAGGGGAAAATATGCCATCAAGATATAATGCCAAAGCAGCTGTTAGGTGCTTGTGGGTAGAAACAGAGAGACTGTGGCTCTGTAAGACTTGATTTCCTAGAAAACCAAGAAAAAACTTCAGCATATTGACTAATGGGAAGAGTTCTAAAATATAGATGTTTTGTTCTCTTATGTGACTTGTGGGTCTCTGTCAGCAGAGAGAGGTAAAGGTCATCATCTCAAAAAGGTTGACTCCCTTCCTTGGTACCTGCTTGGTTGCTCAAAGTACCAAGTCTTTACCTTCCTCGCCTTGCAATTTGCATTCCTGCACACATTGAAGGTGGCTGCTTGGAGAAAGTCTTATTTTTCTAAATATTTATTAATCTGATAAGCAATGAATAACTGCTCTCACTTGCATAACACTACTGAGCTGGCAAACTGAGAGCATTTTACACACTTTACCCTTTCATGTAGAAACACTTGGAAAAAGTAGCTGGCCATGGAATTACAATGAGCACACCAGTGACAGAAAAGAGACAGGGAGAGCCTATGAGGCAAAGGGAGAAGGGGGATGCTGCAGGCAGACTGGGGATGGCTGGAGAAGTGATGTGAAGGTGGAACTGGAACGAGAGCAGGCTGAAATGTTGTCGGCAGTGCAAGCTGTGCTGAAGGGCAGAGTGCTGAGTAGGTAGGTGATAAACAATAAGGAAAAAATGTCTACTGAAAGAGGGCAGATGAAAAGAGAAAAGTTCCAGCCTCTAGGATTCACATGGCTTGCCAAGAGTTGTCTGTTAAAGTGTGTGAAATGAGCATGGCTAAGAGTTCGTTTCAGTCTTGTGTGGAACTCCAGTAACGTAAAGTAGAATATCAGGCATTTTGCTTCTTTCTTTCTCTTGAATATTTTGAATGCTTATGTAAGATTATTAACAGAGTCCAAACAAAACACTAAATGGTTATCATGTTTTGGAGCAAGTATTTCTTTTAGAAGTAGGGGGAAAAGGTCAGTCCTGCCCATGAAAGTTTAAAAAAAGCCCAAAAAATGATGGGAAAACTTTTTTTAAAAAATATATTATCTATATCTCTATAGTTATTTATGCATAAAGTAGTATACACAATGGGTCATAATAAAAAATCATATAGAGACACGATAATCTCACTTATTTCTTTTATCAAAATTTTCTTTTTATTTTCTTTTATTTTATTCTTTATTCTCTTTATACTTTTTCTTTTATTCAAAATTTCACATGGAGAGCACTAACCTGATGGAATAATGAGGAAGAAGAGAGGGAAAAAGCAAAAAGAAATATGTCTGAGTGTCATTTCAAGTATTAATTTTGGATTTTTTCAGGAGAAAAACATCTATCTTAGGATACATTGAGGAAACAATTGGGTGATTTGTCCAATAAAAGCATAATTTTCATATTTTCAGGAAGAAAGGACATCTACAATCCAAAAAGCTGAAATTGGATTATTGTCTACTGTTAAGTAACTTTCCAAAATCTGTAGCTTTTTGGTTTTTTTTCAAATATAATTTCAACTTGCATAGACTTTCAACCATATATGTAAATGAAGTGAGAATACAGAATCAATGAGGTTGGAAAAGAACTACAAGATGATCGAGGCCAGTCTTTGACCAATCACCACCTGGTCAGCGAGATCATGGCACTAATTGCCACATCCTGTCATTTTTTAAACTCCTCCAGGGATGGTGACTTCACCATCCTGGACAATCCATGCCAATGTTAAATAATCCTTTCACTGAAGAAATTCTTCCTGATGTTCAACCTGAACCTTCCCTGGTGCATCTTGAGACTATATCCTCTTGTCCTGTTGCTGGCTGTGTGTGAGAGGAGACCTACACCCATAACTGCACCCTCCTTTGAGGTGTAGAGAGTTGTGTCATCAATAAAGGTATTAAACAGTACTGGCCCCAAAACTGGGCCCTGGGGAACTCCAGTAGTGACTGTTCACTGACTGGAGGTGGCACCACTCCCTGGGCATGGCCATCCAGCCCGGTATTCAACCCAGCAAAGAGTGCCCCTGTCAAGTGTGAATATGTTCATTCATATGGAGGTATAAAAGAAGACATTATTTCCATTAAAACAATTTCAAAGATGGAATTCTTTGTGGTGTCACTGCCTGAGAATTAGGAATTGACATCAGCTGATTTCACACTTATCTGGGCAAGAATTTTGTCTCAATAACTTTTTGGGACACAATTTTAAGGTTTGGTAAGATTTTGGAGAAGATGATGGTGAATATCAATTCTCAGTAATTTCAGGATTAAACCATCTTTCTGAGAGGTCCTGATGTGACCTGCTTTTAATGAAATAGTTTTACATTATACCTTCCTTCTCAATGCCACACTGCTCAAGTGTAGCATTTCTGAAGTCTTGCGCTAAGTGCCATTCAAAGCAGAAGTGCTTTGAGAATTAAAAAAGAGGTGGTTTAGCACATGTCTAGGGCTCACCCATGTAAGTTACAAATTCCTTGAGAAAGGATTTGTTTGCTTCTATTCTTTTTTTTTTTCTTTTAAGATATGCACCCCTCATTCATACCTTTAAATTACCCCCCAAATAATGACAGATATGTTCAGGGTGACTTTTCTTATAGGCTGCTTTAAGAATTCCTTTACCCCTTGTGGATTGTTTGTTTGTTTGTTTTCAATTAAAATGTCATCTTATAAAAAGAGAGAGGAAAGCCCTTGCCCAGACAAGAAAAATCTACCTTTAATGGCAGATCTATCCTGTCTTTCAAATTTCATTGCACACAGCGTTGTATTATACCATCAGTAGTCTTGCTGACAATAGCACGACCTCGTTCTTTGTAATGACTGTAATTCAACTTCTTAATGAAAGCAGTCTTTGACAACACTTACCAGCATAGTAAGACAAGATAAGAAGCATTAAAAAACTCTTTCAACAAATCTTCTGTTACTCCTCTTTATCTTCACCTGCAGAAAATCTGCCTGCTGGTACAGAGCAGGTGGATATTTCACTTTGTTTCATGATCACTAATCCTCTCCAAGTGAGTCCTCAGTACCCTTTTAGCTTCTAACTGGAATACTGCAGCAATAGATGGGGAGCTGCAGTAATATTTATAAACACTGTGTAAACAAGTGAGATGATAGGAAATGCAGCCCCACCAAGACCCTGCTTACTGAAAGAAAATTCTCCTGCTTTCTTGTCTTCATTTTTTTTCAGCATACAGAGATTCAATCAGATGAGCTGCTCAGTTAAAGGTCAAAATGGAACTCTTTCTCACCCTTTTTCATTTTTTCAAGCCAAATATTTTGTTTGCTCTAATACAGTTAAAAGAGAGGGTAAAAAAGTGACAATATAACCTAACTAAACTGAGGGTTATCCCTCATTTTAAATAACTGTGAAACATTTCCAGCACTTTTAGTTTTACTTTTTAGTAAATCAGTCAAGTTAATTGACATATTTTAATTGTATCTGAATTTACACTGTTCATGAGATAGAGGCAGCCAGGACCGACTTGACTTTGGAGAAGGGTGAGACAAATTTTGCGCTGACTTAACATACCTTACAACTCCAGTGAAACCAATATATGTGCATATCTACAGAATACAGTCCAGTCAATCACTATGTGTTCTCTTTGAACAAATACATGCATGCATGTGCACATTTTTAGTCCTTTGAAGATTTTTCTCTCAAGGCCTTGCTTAATTTCAAATTACGGCAAGTCTATCCTATTTCATTATATTTATCATGATACCATCCCAGTCTGCATAAAATGTGCAGGGTCAATAGCACCAGCAGAGTGAGTCTGTCTAGGTGCTGGAGATGAAGGGTCAGGAACAGAATGTTATTCCTGATAAATTAAATCTGCTGCCGCTCCTTCCATTTCTCTGCAAAAAGTGACGAGCCTTTTCAGAGCTGTGTGTTCAGACTGGTGGAGATAGAGACCACCTGTTCTTTAAATGATAAGGAGAAATAAATGAATTTAATACTGACAGCTCGTTAATCCATCACCTGATGGCCACTGCACTGAAGCCTGATCACAATTTACAGAAATTCATGTATAGTTGCCTGAAGACCTATTTAGTAATATCTGTGCAATCTATGAATGAATCCAACCTAGACTCATTTATAATAATCATAATGGGATTAGCTGGCCAATATTAGCTCTCACCTTCTGATAACCCAAGGAAAGGTTTTTCCCATTATTCTTTCCAACATGGTAGCTCATATTAAATTTAATGCATGCCAGAAAAGTAATTCTTTTTCTTTTCTAACAATTGGAACACATAACCAAGTTGGACTGGGTAATCCCTTGGTATTTATGGATTATACTTAATTGCTATTAGAGAGCTAAATATTTTTGCCCACATTTTTTAATATTGTTTGTATTTTTAACTAAAAGTTATTTTATGGACAGACAAAACTTTTCAATAGGCACCTGCAGTTATTTTACATGCGTTTGTCAGTAAAACTTTTTTTGCTAAATCCTAGGGCTCACTGCATGGGACTTGCACACTTGAATCATGTAAAATGAATACATATTACTCAACTTGAGGAAGATCCCTGATTTTGACCAAATCACTCCATACACCAAATTTTCAAAGACAGAGAGGGCACACTTGCTAAGGACTAGCCAGGGTTGCTTTGTTGGTTCTCCCAGGTGTTTGGGCACAATTCTGTGCAAGAGGTTACATGTAAGAGGTGATGGTCAACCTCTAACTCTGACTGGTTCTTGGTGTCAGTGGAGCAGAGGAGCACCTGAAGGACAGTGTCACTGCTTGCATTCCCTGTGGAGGATGTGCGGCTTGTTTCTGCAGGTGCTTGGCTGTAGTCACTTCTTGTAGTGCCAGGAAGGATGCCCATTTCTGTTGACCGCATGCTTGGTTTTTGAATAAATGCTCATCTCTCTCCAGCCTCTCTACAGAAGCTCCACTTATGGAATACAGGCTTGTAGTTGCTGCATGAGGAACCAGCTGACAAAAACACAAAGAATCATAGAAGCATTGAGGCTAGAAAAGACCTTTTAGACCACCAAGTCCGACCATTAACTCAGAACTGCCAAGTCCACCACTACAATGTGACACTAAACTCCACATTTACACATCTTTTAAATATCTCCAGGGATGGCAACTCAACCACTTCCCTGAACAGCCTGTTCCAGTTTTGGCTACTGGAACCCTACTGGTGAAGAAATTTTTCTTAATGTCCAATTTAAACCTTCCCTGGAATCATTGCCTCTTATCCTATCATTTATTTCTGGGCAGAAGAGAACAACCACCACCTTGTTACAACCTCCCTTCAGGCAGTTGTAGAGAACAATAAAGTCACCCCTGAGCCTCCTTTTCTCCAGGCTAAATAGCCCCATCTCCCTCAAAAGAATTGTGCTCCAGACCCTGCATCAGCTCCATTGCCCTTCAGAAGCTGTGTTTGAACCATCCAGAACCACAGTGTTCATTACAGAGGGTTCTGGTTGTCATGACACTGAGATACCCGCTCCAGGCAACTGCCGGTACCTTTGAATTTCAAACATTTAGCATGTTTCATTGCTTCTCTGAACCACATGCTTCTACCTATCCATAATATTTTATATTTTAAAAGAAAGGCAGAAGGATAGGTCACATATAATGGAACTGAATAAATTGTTTTGGAGGTTGCATGATGAAATATCATCTTTTATATAAGTGCTTTTAAAACATCCTGACTTCAGTACAAAACATGAAAAATTGAGACCTTTAGGTCACAAAATAGGTACAAATAAACAGTTTGTTGTTGTACTCCTTTGTCTCCATAAATGAATAATCTAAAATGTTCTTCTGATTGGAAGTCACAAAGACTGCCTGCCCCAGCAAACACTGTCAAGAACAGGTCAGATTGATCCCATGCAATTCAGTGTTGTGAGGGGTTTAAAAGCAAAAAAAAGGTACAATTACCAGACACCAGGAGCTCATTTTGCATTGCTAAGTTGTTATGTCTCTGTTTCTGTTGCTTACCGCCTGCTGTGGGAGAATAACAGTGTTGTTTCATGAGTATTTACATGCAAAGTGCCTTTAAAACCCTCTCTGCTCTTCTTCTCAGTGCTAAAGCTGAGATAAACATTTACCTTTTTACAAATCATAGAAATAAGGAATCAACCCCCCGCCTCTACCCTCACCACATGACAGTCTATGAGAGGGCACAGAACTTCATCAGCCAAAGATTGGTTAGGAAAATGGTCACATCATAGCCCAAGCAGACTCACAACCTCCTTTTTCCTTTGCCCATGTACCAGCAGCAGGCATCTGCCTTCTGTGGCCAGCAGGGAGTTTTGGTACCGTGTACCCAAGCATACAGGGAAATAAAAGTTCGTTGTGTGTAACCAATAACATGTCACAGAAGTCTGGCATTGGTAAAATCTCTCTTGAAAGTGAATCTTACTAGTGCCTGCTTTTCTCTTGTCCTTTCCTGGACTGTGGAAAAAGACAGAAACTGGAAAAAGGGGAAAAGAAGAATCTGCCTTGCCTTCCATCTTATTGCATGTGAGAATGAACCTGACTGCATGTAAGGAGAAATCCAGGGATGACAGGGAGAAAAGCATGGTGGACAGCCAAGGGACACGCTACCCCTTTGAGGGATCTCTCTTTCTAACTTCCCTGTTGATAATTAACTGTCCCAGTTTGTCTGCAGCATCTCTTTACTAGCTTGGTCTGTGTCTCCTCAGCAGGCAGTAGAAATGGTATTAATGGAGGCTGGAACTAGAAATGCAATGTTTAGTAGTTTTATGGAATATATAATTTCATCTTGTTGGCCAAGGGCCAGGATAGGACAGCTTCCAGCAGGAAAGGACACGTAAAATGTCACTGATGGATTTGGTGATGAAGAAAATAACTGAGAAGAAGCATTCTCAGAGTGGCCCCATGTGAGGTGTGCATCAGGCACTCCTGGTAGGGGGGGCTTCTAATCCCCACAACAAACATTTTTAAACCTGCTGCCTTAGCACTTAACTCCTGCTAGAAGGTACAAGCATGTGATTTTAATTTGAAAATATTCCTTGGGATGAGCAAGGGGGAAATAAAGTAAAACAAATTATTAACTCACTGAAATTACCGGTGTTTTCCTACTGTAGTATTCATGTCAATCAGTTGTTTTCTTTTCAGCTTCACACAGTCCCATTAGGTAGCGTGTTGTCAACAAAAAGAATATTATTTCAACACCACGGGCTTTTTCTGTGATTATCCAAATCCTATTAAAAATGCCTAAGGAGCAGGTTTACTATTGGGTTTTACTGCTGTAATATATATGTGCATGCTTGGGGCATATGTTTGAAATTCTCTGATCTGTTTTAGCTCTCATATTACTCAAGGTACAACTAGATGGAAGAGATTAGGCTCGGTAGCTGCTTAATATTGAACATATCTCTCCAGGTAATTTGGCAATACTGCACTGAATAACTGATCATTAACAGACCTTTTTCACAGTATTGCACTTTTGATACTGTCCAAACACTGATGATGCACAATTTCAAGGAGTTGAAGTAAGGTTTTAAACATACAGTCCACTTGAACAGCTAGAGCATAAAACATAATGCCAGTCTAAATTGCATACTGCCAATAAAATAAAATAAAATAAAATAAAATAAAATAAGGGTAAAAAATAACTGAGGCAGTTTCTAGCTTATCAGTTCTGCCCATTCCTGTTTATGACACTGATATCTTCTGTTGCATGGAAGGGCTCAGAAATTCACTCTGTAAAGGACACTTCTGAGGAGCTGAAGTAGTCATATTCTTGTTAATTACTCTTGATTTTTCTTCCCTTTTGTTTCATTGCCATTCACAGAACAGCTGAAGCAGAGAGGGAAAAAGTTCAAGACAAAGGAAACACTACTGGGAGAGAAGATGTCACAATAGCTGGAGTGTGTGGGGAAAAAAAATAGAGAGGGAGTAGTCCATAACAGGGTGTCTGCCCCTGTGAGGCCCATGCAGAAAGCTGTTCAGCAGTTCAGAGTGCCATATGCACTGAAATAATGCATGTGTATACATGTATATGTTTATTTCTAGCCTCATTTATATTCTGGCTTTGTCATTGCTTGATAGTAAAGCACTTGATAGATACTGGAGGAAGAAGAATTATTTACTCTGCTCTCCAATCTGAGTAATTGACTTGTGGCTGTTTTTTAGGACCTCTATAAGGATATGTAGATGCAGCAGAAGAGCTCATTTTAGTTTGGTTTCCATAAGATGCTGCATATACACTGCAGAAATGCTGGGTGCTTGAGTAGAAGTCTTAATGACATAAAAGGGTGTTTTTGTTTTCGCAGTTATTTGAAATTACAATTGCACAACTTAGAATTGTCAATAGCTATTCAGGCACAAAGCTGGAGTTCCTCAGTGTTGTTCTACATCCTAGCAAATAACTACAGCAATCAAGGATCACACTATGTGACCTGTGTGTGTGTGAAAATAAAGGTGAGGTGTGTCCTATATTGTGTTGTAAAAAACTGCCTAGGATCAGTAGAGAAGCAAGTCACATTCTTGAGGGGAAAATGGCATTTTTAAATTTGACATTCATGAAATCGTTTCCATCAGTTAGGCCTATGAGCCATGCCTGACATTTCTAAAATCACTGTTAAAATCACAGCCATGCTGAGATCAAAGCCTGAGTCTGCACTAACTCCAGTGAGGCCAAGATTTCATTTCTTGATGTCAGCATCTTTGAATATCTGCATCCCCAAACTCAGTTGTGTGAGTTATCACACCAGTCCCAGTGCATTTTCAAGTGCTGGCTCTGAATATTTCTCTGTCCTGAGATAAATTTATATGTCTGTTGTCTCCAGAAAAATAGCAAAATTCTCTGAATTCTTTGAGCATCATTGTGGATATGTCCTGTGCTGTCACACTAATGCTTCTCCTTTCTTTGAGAATTACAGCAGAGTGGTGAAGGAAGCAACTCCACAAAGGGAAGTGAGAGAGCATATACATAGTCTTTGTGCAACACTTGAAAGACTGAAGGCATTAATTGTGCATGCCAGTTTTGTTGCTTCATATAACTCATAAACAAATTGTCTGTATCTGTGCATCTCATGTTTGCACTTGCACTTTAACCTAAGCGCTTCAGACTCTTTTCCACATTTTCTAATTAAAAAGACATTTTCAAGGATCCAGCAGTGCTGAGTACAGGAGAGAGATCACTGCCATAGTGCTGTTGGCCACTCTGTTTCTGATAAAGGCCAGGATGCCATTGGGCCTTTTTGGCTCATGCTCACCCACTCCTGTCCAACCAGCACCCCAGGTCCTTTTCTGCTGGACCACTTTCCAGTCACTCTGTCCCCAGCCTGTAGCACTGCCTGCAGTTGTTGTGACCCAAGGGCAGGATCTGGCACTTGGCCTGATTGACCTTCCTACCATTTGCTCCTGCCATTGATTCAGCCGGTCCCGATCCTTCTGTAGAGATTCCCTACTCCCCCCCAGATCGAGATTCCCACCCAGTCAGTTTGGTGTGGTCTGCAAACTGACTGAGGGTGCTCTCAGCTCCCTTGTCCTGATCACTGATAAAGAAATTAAACAGGGCTGGCCTCAGTACTGAGCCCTGGGGACCAGCACTTGCGGCCAGCTGCCAGCTGCATGTGACTTCCTTCACCACCATTCTCTGGGCCTGGCCAAGCAGTTTTTTTATTCAGTGAGGGTTGCTGTCCAAGGCAGTTCCTTCAGGAGGATGCTGTGGAAAATGGTAACAAAGGCTTTGATAAAGTCACGGTAGACAACATTCACAGCCTTTTACCCATCCACCAAACAGGTGACCTTGTCATAGCTGGAGATCCTGTTACTGAATGTAAAAGCACCCCTTCTGACAGAATGCAAGACAGATAAAGGCTACAGTAGATATGGCAGCTACATTCATAAGCTGGACAATGGCATATATATCTCTATGTGCTGAAAGTGCAATACTCAGGTATGAAAGCTTTGATGTGGGTTTCCATTTTTCTTTTTTTCCTTTTCTTATTTTTTTTTTACTTCTGTTCTATCTTGTAGAAACAATCTTGTGCCTCTTTTTCTTCATCCAATAAATCCATTTGCAATTGTAGTAGCCTCTATTGTTGTACAGTAATAATAGTCTTCCTGACTCTCAAACCTGACTTAATGGAGAGGCAACAAAGGCCCAGCACCTTAGCCTCAGTAAGATAAGAGGTTGTTGAAGAGAAAATAAAATTAAGTGTTGCTGAATTGAGAGTATTTCCTAGTATTTTCTTACTGTCAATAGCCTTCAAGACAATATGGGAAGACTCCATGTGGGACAATGTGTACAATTATGATGCTCGATGAGGAGGAAAGAAGTACTGAAATAAAAGAGTAATAGATGCAGAGGAAGAGCTGACAGAATGAATAAGGCAATGATTAGAAAGTCTAACCCATTTGGCTTGTTTTGTCCTAGCACAATGAGACCTAAGAGAAGACATGTCATGGTGGCAAAAAAAAAAAAAAAAAAAAAAAAGCAAATACAGCCTGCTGAATGAATTTGGGGTTGAAATTGATAACAAAGGTCCCATCCAAGAAACTAATTAAGTTCTAGAGCGGAATCTTACTACCACAAATATGGACAAAAGTTGAAACTTGTATTATATTAAGTTTAGTCAGTTTTGATGGGAATGCCTTGTTTTTCACAGAATGTATACACCTTATTAACAGTGTGATACAGTGAAAGGATTCATTTCAGAATGTGACCACTGTAGACAGAGGATCCACTTCCCTCAGTGGTCAGCTGCATTCAGTGCAATGACAAATTGAACTGACACTTCATCGTCTCTAAAAAGGGGCTGTATTCCAGGGCCTCATGTTTTGGTTTTTCATATGTTATCTTAGTTAAAATGAAGAATCCATGTCCTTATGGATTTCCATTTTGTAAGGAAAAATCAGAGTATTAAACAATCACTTCTGGAGCAAAAATGGGAATATTTCATATAATTTCCCACATTCAAACTTTGCCACAAATAGCTGCTGTTTTAAATACAAAAATGATTTTTTTTAATTATCCTTTCCTGTGATGCCCTTGTAATACTCACAAGTATAATCACTATAAACATGCAATATGAGGTATATTAATAAAAAGGCCTTCAAATTGTCAAAACTAGAAGTACTCACGGAGCAAATGCTAATTATTCTCCTCTTCCTGAAAAATATTCCCCAGCCCAGCTATCAGTCTTACTGTAATCAAAAGTGGGGAGGGGGGGATGTGTACTGAAATATGTACAGAGATATTTGCACATTAATAAATATTCAAATACTGCACATTTTTATGTGAGTTGGGTAAATTTTAACTGGGTGGGAGGCACATAAAATGCATGCTTACCCAAGAAACAAAATTACATGGATTGAATGTTGGAGTTTGCAAAGTTATAGCTGAGGGAAATACTGCACAGTCCATTCCTACAGAACAGTCAAGCACTTTGAAGTGCACCTGGGTTCCACACTAAGCCCACATTTATCTGCATCTGAACCCTTACTCCTTTTCTTCCTTCAGTTCCCAATATTATGAGCTAGAGTTATCTCCTCTTGTAAAAACTACCTTCCAAAGAGAACTCAACTCCATATCTATTAGGTTAAGATGCCAGTTAGGAAGAGGAAGGCAAAAATTGTCGCTCCAAGTTGGTCAACACAGGGGCTTGCACATGGGTCCCTTGTTAGCCTCCAAATCTATCAGGTTCTCTGGAGTGGTGTGTCTTTTCCACTAAAATATTTTGGCACAATTGACACTGGTCTATATTAAAACAAAGCAAAAAATTAACCTCTGTAATTTTCAGTAAACACATTTTAATTTTATGCAGATTTTTATATGGGTGGTGATACACACAAATGCAATTGCAAACAAAACTCATATTTGGGACATCACAAACCTTTTTATAAATGGAGGAAACAAAGTCAGGCTACATTTCTGCCGGCTGTCAACTACCAGATCATTCATTAATTTGGTCAAATTTAGGTCTCTGCTGCAATCAGGGTTAGTGATCTTTTGAAGCACATTGTTTCCCTGATTTTATTTTCCTCAAAAAAAAAATCACTAAAATTGTTCTTTAATTTTAAAATGGACCAGCCTCCATCTTCTATTTTTTTATTCTAATGTACCTGTTTAACTTTGTTGTGACTTCTCCGTGCTCTTCTGACAATCTGTGACTGTTTTGAAAGCTGCTTGCTGCTAGTGGCTCCAGTTATGCCACACTGGGGACAAGAAGAGAGTTTCTTTCAGATTGCAAGAACACTCCACCTGATTCTTAGACATATTTCAGCTGTGTGAATTATCAGGTTAAAGAAATGCACATGTAGAACATGGCACTGGCACAGCCCTGACAGATATAGACTGATATTTTATTTTTGGAATAGCAGCCTAAGGCTATTGTGGCTGGCTTGCTGACAGACAGTATCATGTGCTGGTACTCCAACACAGAAATGTTAACTATAAAATCAACTAACCCAAGGGTTTGCTATTATACTTAAATTTTTAATAAGTTGTCAAAAGCCCCCTTTACAGTGTTCATTTAAAATTGGACTGAGAAGCCCCACTGTCACTTAATAAGCACCTACCCACTGGAAATGCCAGCAAGGGGAAGGGTGGCATGTCTGAAAACCTCCTTTATTAAAAGAATTTCTGCTCTTTTATTCCATGTCATTTTGACTGGCTCGGTACATCTACCCCAGATAGCCACACTGGATTGCAATATGGATTTCTCAACCACATCAGCCCTCCCTCAGGTACTCAGCTCCTTTCAGCATACATGTGTGATCCAGCTGTTTCTTGCCATGGCATAATCTCAGTGGTATGGTTGCATTTTCCTTATCTCTCTTTGCCCTCATTTCTTCATAGATCTTTGAACAGCAGCATTTCATCCCTCCCTGTGAATCAGAGGGTTTCACAGAAATCTGAATACAGTGGCTTGCACCTCTCCAGCAAAAAGAAAATTAGCATGATCTACTTTTCTACATTATCAGTGCTTTGAAAAGAGTTAAAGACCATGTGTGCCAGGAGAGACTAGATATGTTTGCATTGCTGCTGTAGGACTACTGCACTTGTTAACCTTGTGTGTTACAGATGGCTTCCTTCACATACCTACATCCTAAGCAGGCAAGGTGTGGCACTTAAACATATAGCAGGGTGCAGAACAAGTCTCACCTAAGCAGAGTTCTGGCTCCCTGGAACAAATTGTCCTTGTTTTGCTGGCTGCAGTCCTGTAGTGTGCCATGCCCACACATGTGGCCTTGGTGAAGAAAAGCCATTCCAACCCCCTTCTCTTCACTGGTGTTGAGAGGATGGGACAAGGGGGATAAGAGGCAGAGAAACAACTGGGAGTAGATGAAGAAATGACAGAGGCTACAGTGATGTGGGAGCTGAGATATTTTCTAATGTAAAAGAGTTGAAGGGTGAGCCAGATAATCAACTGCTCTAAGCTCCATATGATATTTTGTGAAGGCTATGGAATGCAAAGGTTTCTGGCCATAGCTCACTCACTGCCACCATGTGTTTTTTGGGGCTGTCCTTGTTTCTCTGCTTTCCCACAGAGGAGACAAATCCATGGAAATATTATACTCTTAACACTACCATGTTAAAAGCCCTAGTTAAAAGCAGTAATAAGTTCTTCAAAGAAGAAAATGTAGGAGATGTAAGTGGAACACAACTACTCGTGTCATCTCTTCAAATACACCTGCGAGAACCACATCCTCATGAGTTTGTCACATTTTGTGAGTTTCTTTCACAGGAATGAGGACTGCAGTCATAATTGACGTCTTCACTAAATCTAACAAGCAGTTCTAAATCAGTTCTAAAACAGTCCAGGGTTTACTGTTCAGTGTGGGACTGAGATGATGGCAACTCTGAGTAGTGAGATTAAGAACCTCCAGAATTTGGAGCTGAAAACTCTACTTGACCTTCACACATTCATCTCTGAAGGGCCTTGTTGCAAAAAATATTCCAATCCTTTAGACTCTGCTTTCTGTCTTCTACACATGGGTAATGATGATTATATGCAGTTACATATTATCAATATAAAGATTGATTATTTTCATTAGTGTTGCTGTGAAGTGATGAAGGCATGCAACTCTTCTGTGATAAAATATTTTATTGCCAAAGTCGAGATTGTGGAATCAATAGAAGAAACAGCCCAAACTATTATTAACTCTTTTAAATAGATATATGTAACTGTGTATTGTGTAATTATTTTCTTCTGTAGTATCTGTAAACTCTTTATTGCCTTTATCAGCCACTGTCTCTCTTTGTAGTCTTGTGTGGGAAGATGTTTTCTCTGAGAACACAAACTGATGACAGCACTCACCAGCTCTAAACTTCTATTTTAAAGCAGTCATTAACACTTAATTAGCAAAAAAGCCCTATGTAGGGCTAATATTGAGCTAAGGCTACACTTGCCAGATGTCTTAGAGCCAAATTTGGGTGGTGACTTCTCCAGGCCTATAGACATTACTGGGTGTGTCAGCAAGGCTACTTGCTGTTAACAAATGACTTCTAATGGGCAGGATTTACCTTAACCTAAAACCTAGCTTGAAGCACTAACAGACCACTGCAGTCTTAGCAACCTCACAGCACTGTTCTTTGTTTTGAATAAACAAGGTGCCCTGCCAGAGGAAGAGTAAAATCGTGCTGCTTCATAATTACATCTGTGTCTTGCTGTCTGTCTACCTGTCTATCATCAAGCTGTCTATTAATCAAAATAACCTGTCTAAAAATGTGTGGTGCAGCATTATTGGTAAGCAAACACATAACAAACATTAAGTAAAGTGTGCCCAAAACATTGACTTTTTCTCCCCTGCTCTCCAAAAGGTGGGCAAAACAACCTATGTCCAAGAAGGGAACAACAGTGGAGACACTCATGTGGGAAGGACTTGGAGGCAAGGGAAGGGAATGTCTGGAATCAGACAGACATGGCCCAGTGATGCATACAGAAGCACGGAGAGCAAGAGATGCTGCAGTTGAAGGTTGCAAAGGGGAAGATGGTGGCAAAGCTGTGGCATGAGTGTGTGTGCAAGTGAGGAGAAAGTAACATTCATTAACATTCAGTAACATCAAAAGGATTCATCCTCTAAACCAGCTGATAATCATTGCTCAGTGTCAGCTGACAAAGAGTGCACAGAAACAATTCCCTGCCTTGCAAACTCTAAGTCTACCGAGGACTTGGTGGAGGTTTGGCTTTACCAGTAAGATCATGAAACAATAAAGGTCACTTTTTCAGATCCCCTCTCATCCATTCCATGCTAAATTTTGCCTGTCACACATGCATTAGCTACATAGCCATAACTGTCCACGTGCTTATAACTATTTTTGGTAAATGCTTTATTCATTGAGAGTTTCCAATGGAAGGTTCAGTCCCACCTTACCCCCCTAGATTGTTTGCACACTGACTATTTCCATTATCACTTTAGGATTCTGTAATTATTAGAATAAAACCTGGATTTTTCTCTCAATAAGGAAAGTACATTTTTCTTAACTATGCTTTTTAATGACTTTTTAAACAACATAGCAAAAAAATCAGCTGCAGGCAGGGAACAATACTGAAAAAATTTCTCTTAAAAGGTCAATGTCTCAGAAAGTGATGAGATACTGAAGAATGAAGAGGGAACATCTGGATGCTATGAAGGGTCACAGCAACTTAGAGGAGGGAAGAGATTAAGAGATGCATGTGGGCTCCTAAAGGCAATAGTTGGCATCTAGCCCATGGGATAAGTCATTACCCAATTTTTATGATTGTAGCTTTTGTTTTCACCTTTTTTTAATTGCTCTTTTCTCTCTTTAACTTTACTTGTTAGCATCAGAAAGCATAAAGAGGATGAGACTTAGGAGATTTGAAAATGGCTTGAGTATTTCTTAATATGCAGTCAAGCTATGTTTCATGGCAGTGATGTCTAACTTTTCTTTGAGGCACTGAAATAACAGTTTCTGTCAGCTCTACACTCTCAGACAAAGCAAAAGGAAGCAAAAGAGGGAAAAGTAGGTTGAAGAATCTTATGACAAGTACTAACAGGTAAAACATCCTGATTTTAGCATGTGGATGTGAAGAAGAAAGAACAAAGGTGCTAGAACAAATTGCTGCCTATTCTTTTGAAATTTGAAATGAGGAATTTCAGTTCCCCCAAACAAAATCAGACTGATTTCCACCTGATAGCCATTAAAATAGTGATGTGCTAACAGGGGATCCTCAGCACTTCTGGTAACACTCGCCACTAAACATGAGTGAAAAACTGGGGTGAATTCTTGTTCTCTGGTGTTGATTGCTTCTCCCACCAGGTATAATCACAGAAGCTTCCTTAAAAACCAACCAACCAAACAAACAAAAAAACCAAACCAAACCAAAACAAAAACAAAAACAAGAAACAAAAAAAACCAAAAATCCAAAAACAAACAAATAAACAAACAAAAAAAACCCCAAAAAACTTTAGGGAACTCACCCCTTTTTTAATGTAGTGAATGTCAATAAGTCCTTTGGGGGAGAGACAGGATGCACTGAGGCTCCTGGAGAGAGGAGAGAAGGAGAAGGAGGCTTTCTTCTGCTATATACACTCCTTCACTCATTGCAGAAAGTAAACACAAGTATCACTGACATACACAATGACCTGCAGTCCCCTGATGTTTATTGAAAACTATTTTACTGCCCCTAGTAAAAGTAAAGCCATTTCTCAAGTACAAGAATGCCCTGGAAGCAGTGTATGGGGACTGGTGATGTTGCCAAGGCCAAGAGACTGTCCTAGGCATTGTTTGGACCAGCACCTTGTACTCCAGGCAGAAGTGAGATTGTACAGGCTAATAGACAGTGCTGTCTCTCAGAGACAAGGCTGTCCCCTATAAAAGGGGACATGAAAGGACCTTAAGGTGAGCAGGGCTCTTTTGGCCCTTTTGAGCCCATATTTTTCTTGGAACCACTAGATTTTAGTTAGGTAGCTCTGACCATGGCCTACATGTTAGACGTCCCAGATTTATTTTGCTGTTTGTCAGAAATTGTCTCAGTGAGTTATATCTGATGTGTTGGCTCTGTTTCAAGGTCTGGAGCTCTTTAAGCACGGGTGATGTCAAATAGGCAAGTTAATGTTAATTCAGCCAGGTCTTCTGCAGGTGAAAACATAGCCTGTGCAGCAAGAAGAGAAAAAGGGGACAGTTTTAGCATCTGGGAAACTAGCCCCACTGCAGATTCCTTACATTCTGCAGAGCAAGCCCACAGACAGCACCATGGAAAACCATCAAGCCTCAATCAGTTGTTACTACATATCTTCTACACACAGGAGATTTCTGGTAAATCAGATGCAGGAGACTCAATTGTAGGGGCCTTCATGCATTGCCTAGAGGAAAAATAAATCATGTCTCCAAACTTATCTCTTCTATCTCACCAAATGGATTGGCTTATTGATCAGAAAATTACTTGTCTTTTTTTTGGTTATTGCATTGTGTTACATCTGCTGTATCGCATTCCACCATTATTTGCTGCACAAGCTGGCGTGATACAAAGATGCATGTGAGCCAAAAAATAAATCAATAGGACAATATCAGACAGGCAAAAATTGCATTGATTATACAAACCAAGTGTCTGCAAACAAGCACAAGAGTGCTTTGAATTATGATCCGTCAAAGAATAAGTCTGCATCTATGACTTAATTGGGAGTAACATCTTCATGGAGGAATGGACTGGGGATAACACAAATTACTGAGCCATAATATCCACAGGGGACTTTATACACCTCTTCATATCAAATACCTAAACTCCCTTCCTACATTATCGTACTCCTGGATTACTGCAGATAGAGGGAAAAAAATGAGCACAAACTTCCAGATAGGGTTTTTTGCAGTTGTTGATATTGGTTTGTATCTTTTTGTGGCTGACATTGTATTTTGATCCTGTTGCTGCTCTTAACTGTCCCTACGGACAAGGAGGCTCTTAACATGTCAGGTGAAAGGATGAAAATGAAGCATCAAGTATAAATGAAAATATTATGGAACTTCTACTAGGGGTGTGATAATCTACTGTTTGAATATTAAGTCATTCACATAGGTAGCAGTTGGCAATATCACTTCTTCATTTTTTTTTAACTGGAAAGGACCATGGTGTCTTACAGCACTCAGAATTGCTTGAGCCAAAATGAAATTGCAGTAGATCTGGTACTTAAAATATTCATTCCAGGCTGTTCTCATTACCAGCCATAATTACATAGTTAGTTGCTTCTTGCCCTATCTATCACATAATCCTTATTGTATATTATAGACGATGGAGTCAGTAGGGATTGAATTTCTGAGATGCAAAGACTGAAGTAATGAAGTTCCTTTCTGTTGTCAACTGCTGGCTGCTTGACCCTGAGTTAGCATAAAGCATCTGTTGCAATTTGCTGAGTGACCCCTCCCCCCCATCACAATATGCATTATTAAATTATGCAACTGTTAGGTCATGAAGTTGGAAGTTTAAGCTACACATCAAAGTAGATTGAAAAGGTGCAAAAATGTGAGGGTGAAGTGGAGAAAGAGGGGGAAGATCAGGAAACAGAGAAACTCTCAAAACTGTGAAACCTCTGTGCCCTCAGACAGCACCGGCATTGTTATTCCTTGAGAGTTAGACTTCAGAAAGGTTCTGTGCAAGAAGCCCACAGGGTGACTGCTGAGCAGATTGCATAAGCTCACTGCTTTCATGGTGATGACCATACTGCAATTAAGTTACAGAGTTATTAAGATGGCATTTAGCATGCACAACATGCTGACCTATGCTATCAGACCATCCAGCATTCACTGTGGAGATTACAAGTTTGCTCTTACTGGAAAATTTACATTCCATCATGTGTGTATTTGGAGGGTGAGAGGGAGGGCCATTCCACAATCATGAGAAATATATTGGCAGACTTGTGACATGCCAAATAAGAGCAATGCACAGTACTGGTCACTCAGGAATGCATCTTAGGGTTCACTGTGAATCTTAGGTGCTTTGAAACATCCATATAATTATTCCAAATAGCCCTCAGGACACCCTAGACAGTATGCCAACCGTTTACACTACGTGGGTGGATTTTATTCATTCTTTTTCATAACAAAATGACATTTTGTTTTTGATGGGTTTAAAATGCCTTGACTATTCCTTCTTCACCCTTTCTCTATGGAGAAAAAAATTTACTAATAGTTTCGTCTTTGAGGGCTGCATCCATTTTAAACTCAGACTCATTATTTTTTCTCATATAACTTTTTCTCCATTTTCCTCACAATGCTTTTCTCCAGATAGTTTGCATCTAAAATCAAACAAATCCGAGTGCTTCTGATTTGCTTGTGTTAATGAGGAAAAAAAATCATATTGAACTTTGAGGATTCTGTCACAAAACACTAAATTAGTTTCCCAAATCCATAACCCATCAAATGGCTGCATGATAGCCGTGTCATGAATGGCTTTAACATTCTGTGAAGGGCCTTGATATTAATTTGGAGCAAAGTCTAATAACTTGAAGATTTCTAACCTAAGGGCATTTGTGCCTTCAAAGTTCATGAGCCATGCTGCTTTTTAGCCTATTTGGTGTACTTTTTGTGGATTTTATTTTAAAAAGTAAGTTGATATATAAATATATATATACATACACACACACATATATATCTAGCAAATATATTGCTATTTGTATCACAAATTTCCTAACCTTAGGTCATAACTCATAATAAATCTTTGAGCAAAGAGGATCTATCGTCAGATTAATATGACAGGTAATTAGGTCCCATTAAGAGGCTGTCTCTAGGAGAAATAATTGTGTTTTCACTTTGTACAGGGTAAACTGTAGAGGGGAGTCTGGTTAAAAGCCTTGGAAGTCTCTCCAGCACTGCAGAGTCATCGTTACAGTTGATTGATCTCTCTGATGAAGGGCATTTGTATCTATAGGATGGAAAAGCTCATAGGATCTAAATGTCCATTCTCATACTAGAACTAGTCAGATTAAATCACTCAAGCAGATAATACATGTTTTTTGACTCAGCTGAGAAAAGCAATAGCAATTTAAAGGCTCAGAGCACCTTCAATTTTAACCCTGGTATCTTTTGGTCTCTTATTAGGTATTAGTTTATTATTAATTTTCTCAGTCATTTCCTGATGATTACATCAGTCTTCCCTTTTATTTATCAGTGCTTTATCTAGACACTCTTAAACAAAACTAACACAGTGAAATTAAGCCAATGAAAATAAAAGATAGCTGTGGTTAGTCCCACTACTTAGGGCATCAGTCCTCTTTGCTGACTTTTGCTATAGACAGATATGCTAATGCTAATCAAAGAAATTAGAAATAAAGGCTTTCACTCTTACAACATAGGAGAAAATGTAATAAAAAATTGAGCTTCTGTTTTCTTGGTCTGTGCAAGATGCATAGTTAATTTTCTTAAACCATATGGTGGAGGCTTTGCTAGAGTTTTCAGTCCACACCATGTCTTGTGTCATGCTGCAGAATGGCCAGGCTGCTCCTGACATTGTGGTTCCCAGAAGAAGCAGCTGTGTGGTCCTGTATTGTGTTGGCAACATCAGGAGATGGGCGTTACTTTCCCTGAGCATCCTTCCTGCTTTGTCTGGAAGGGCTCCCCATTTGTGCTGCCTTTGGAGAACCCTTTTCAGCCTAAGAGTACAATAGAAATTTCTACTGCTGAACAGCTTTGATCTTTGCCAGGTCAGCCAAAGAGCACAAAGATCACCCACAAAAATTTGTAGAAGAAATTTCTAATCTAAAGAACAAACACAGATAATTTCTTTCATGACAATTATACTTCAGAATCTGGACTTCTTACTGACAAGCAGAAGGGAAAGAATACTTGTAAATGCATGGCTAGCTCTAGGAGAGTTTGGCTGGAAGCATAATCTCCCATTACACTTTCTCATGATTACTGTCCTGAATTTTCCATGTCCACATGAAATTTGTGTCCTTATTTCTCAGAAGCTACAGAAAACTTCACTGTCTGGAAACTGTGCTTCTGTTCATTCAGACTTGATTCAAGGTATGAAGTCAGTAAGCCAAAGAGCAATATCCACCCAAGTGCTCAAACAGCCAGAGGTGTAATTGACTGACATTTGGAATTACACATGAGGAGTTGAAGCAAGGTTTTTACTTTATTAGGTGTTAAAGAGCCAGATACACAGATGTGAAACAACACAGAAGCAGTGTCAAGAAAACCATTTTACCCCTTGGATCTGGCAGCTGAACACTGCTGAATACCAAAGGTATTTTTTTCTTAAACAACTAAAAGGCAGCATTAAACAAGCCAGTGGATCATGGGTTCAACACATAGTGCAGGTGTAGACTTAAACATTCTCCAGACAAGCTAATTGATTAAGGAAAGTCATTACTTATATCTCTTGAGTTTACTAATGGGAGGCCCAAAGAGTTTAAAAGCATATCAGGTTTCTGAGAGACTAACTCTGGACTACATTTCAGAGTACATCAAATGCTGCTGTACCTCGACTGGATATTTGATCAGTGCGGTGCTGCAGAGAGGCAGGACCTTGCTGCAGCAGCCAGGGGAGGTGGGGAAGCACTTGCTGCACACCACTGCCGTGGGGGGCCTTGCTGTACTTTTGCTCCACGCTACTTATGCTTGGGGTAATCAAGCAAAGCACCCAGACAAGAGCCATCTGTGTTTAGGGTCACAGTCTTCCTCTTCATTTACTTAACTGCAGCCTCTCCAGTCTCAAAGTCCCTTCCTGGGTGGGCTACCTCTGTCCCAAAAGGGGGAGGTGCAGTCTGTGCCTGTCAAACTCAAAGGGCTGTCACAGTCCCAGCACAATCTTGAAAATCTCCAGCAGATTTAGTGGGGTTTTTTCAGAGGTTTTGCTAGTGGGAGAACCTGTGGAAGAGAAGTCTTTGAATTAAAACTCCATGTGGCAGTATTTTAAGTGTAAGCCACCTAGGCTGGCCTTTCAGGACATGGAAAAGATGATGCACTAGGTATTTGTCATCCCCAATCTTTATTACAACCATCAACACTTACTTAAAGGCAAAGTTGGATGCTTCTGTTCAAATTACTTCGTCTGGAACAGTTAATAGTGATATTTAAATTGTCATCATTAGGTGTCAGAGCCAATGCTCTTCTGAGACAAATGAAGTTGTTAGCACTTCCCTAGAAAGTATTGCTTCTGACTGTCTGCTCCCTCTGTCAAACACCAAGGTTATTTCTTAAAGAAAGAGGAAACGTCCTTTTTTGTATAATATGATAAATTTGCAAAGCTTCCAGAAACAGAAAGGGATCTATTTTCACCTGGTTATATTGTGAGTTAAATGTATAAAGCGTCACACATCAAGGTGAGATAATAGCTCTTACTAAGTTTAAAGGTAAACTAAATACCTGCTTTGATGTTGTATGTCAAAAAATCATATTTATGCACAGGACCATTTGTGTCCTAGGTATGTATTCAGGAGGCATTACTCTCTTTTGTGTACCTATTAGCATGAAGAAAAGGGGAATCAAGAAAAATAATGCTCAAATAAAAATAAAATAATTCCATGCTGCTGGCTCCTCAGGTTTTCTTACATGAAATAAAAAGCAGGTACCCACTGAGGGGAAATCTTGCCTGAAATTAGAATGATACTATATCAGACGTCCATAGAGATTGGTAATGCTTTAAGGGACAGAACAAATGGGATCCAAACTGCTGTTGGCTTTATCCAGTATCCTATCTGCAGAAATTACTGACCTTTCTTGTTATGGGGAAGAAACAAAAAACCCCTGGCTCAGCCTCTTCCATTGGGCAGTGGTGTCCCTATAAATGTCTTCTCCAAACAAATGTCTTTCTATAAATGTCTTCTCCAGCAGTTAGAGAAAGACACCACAGCCTTGCTTTTTACCTACCTTCTGATGCACCTTATGAAAGCTTTAACTAATGCAGCTGTGCATTAGGAGGAGAGCAAAGCATGGTGTCTGACCACTGACCTGGCAATGGGGGAGCCACTCTCATGTAATTGCCCTCCTGGGGCCGTGCAGTGTGCCTTGTAGGTAAGGCTCTTGCAACCATGAGTCCTGAGACATCCTCCAGGGATATTAAGTTTCCATCCCTGAAGGTCCTCTGGAATTCGGGGTTTTGAAAAATGGAAGTAGTTCAGTTCTATGTCATTAGACTTAGAGAGATCTATGCCATTCAGTTTATCACAGTGACCTGGTTCATGGCCAAGAGAATTTTCTTTGCACATTAACCCTACATGTTATCTGCCACCCTTTTTAATTTTCCTTGTGCTTCTCAGAAGTCTTTCTAAACTTTATGTTTGTGTTGAGATGATAAACACTGCACCCATTATTCTGCACAAGGCTGCACCACTGTCTTAGCTCGTGTCCCGGCTCTTTTTTCAGAGGTGAATATTGGAAATCTGCAATGATGCTATCCACTTACTGTAAATGGGACTGATGTGTCTTTGTGTGTGTGTATGAAATTCATTAACAAGGACACTGTAAAGGAAATTACAGAATATGAAGTACCAGCCCCTGATTTTCTACAGGACCAGCAAACTTTACACTGCCTTGTGTCTAATTTCTTACACAACACTTACCTGTAAATGTCACAGAGTTACCAAAGCCCTTCCCCAGCTTATAAAATGTGACCCCAAAAGTATGTATGTCTCCTTTAGGCACCCAGCAATGAAAGATAAATAAGACTTGAAATTGCTTTGATACCAACATGTATTAGTAGAATAAAGAGGGATTCCAAAAGAATGTATTAAACCTATGGCAGAGAGGTAGCCAATCAGCTAAAGCATTAAAATGAGATTAAAAGAAGTTTAAAAAAATCCATCTTGTGACTGAAGTAAACATGAAATTATGTAGGATGGTTGGGTTTTTCTAAGTGTCATTCAGTTTTGTGTGAATGTAGCAAACCAATTAGATAAAATTAAATTTCAAGCCTGATTGACTTTTAAATATTCAATTTGAGCACTGCATTTTGTATTTACTGCATTGCCCAGGAAACATCTAGAAATAGCTGTTGTATCAAGGAATTAAATGAAACTTGCACTGTCAATAGCCTGGCTGGGGTTTCTGTGGGAGCATGATGGCAGTTCTTTTTAATTCAGTGCCATTAAACATTGAATATCCATAGAACACAGAAATATAGGTCTGAAAAAGGACACACTGGCTGCTGGAGTGCTTTGGCATTTATAGGTGGATAGCACTGGCAGATAATGAGAAGTTTGATGCCATGGAAATGATAGCTATGAAATATGTAACAATACTAACCCACAAAGATGGAATATGCATCATGAAATATTGGAGGATAATTCAAATCTGCACAGCAATCTGCTTTTCATTTCAAGTGTCAAGCCTATGTAAGCCATAACATATCCAGGTATTACTCATGTGGGAAATAACTACAAATTTAGTATAACTCATGGAATAAAACAAAAAAATACATATGGGAAGAAGAGAAAGGATGTAATGTTCCCTCTCTCTCAATGCTATCTATCTGTGAGAAAGAAAAGGCCTTAGCAAAAACAATCTTGCTACTTGTAGAAAGAGTGAAAGAGTGGGAAGCCTGGGATAGCTACAGTGGGATCTGCCTGCTGGAGAGATGCATCCCAGCAGCATGAGAGATGCATCCCTACCTGCCCAAGAAACAAAGAGTAACATGCACTTACCCCCAGGTCTCCCCTGTCCTTTGCACTCTTTGACCCCCCTGAGACACAGCAGGGAGGGATGTTACACCAAGGACTTTGTTATGGCCTGTGTCATCTGAGGCTTCTTTCCTCTGGGACAAAGGTGTCATTACTGCTTTTCATGCTGCATTTGATGCTCTGGGGAATGGGCTTTGGACCAGAGGGAGAAGGGAGGAGAGGAAATCTATTTTGGGGCTGAAAGGTTGAGACAATAAATCATGTTAATATTATTTTTTCATGCTTTTTATGAAAATTCAACACTCACTCAAGGGTCAGTTTCCCATTATCCTATCCCAGCATTATCAAAGCCATGGTAAGAAAATATCTGAATGAAAAGCTACGGATGCTTTCTTTTTTTACTCCCCTGCTGATAAAATAGAGCGTTTCTACACAACAAAAAGAGAGAGAAAGAAGAGATAGATTCCTTTCATTCTTTTATTTTCCATTTCTTTTTCTGTGTAGTAACCTTTATACCAGCAACCTTTCTATTCTCCTGAGGCAATCAATTTTCTTGTTCAAGGCAAAAGGTACAAATGATGAATTATATCACTGCAATGGAACATTCCCAAAATCATCTTTGTCTTCCTTTAGTCACCAAACTCAGAAATATTATTAACAACTGGAGGATCCTATTGAAAGGGACCTTGTGCATGCTGCTGTACCTACCCAGAGAGGCAGGGATTTGTTATTCAGTGCATCCATAGCAGGATTTTTTTAAGTAAGAAAATTTACTGCCAGAGGTTTCAGGAAACTTGTGTTTTATTTTCTTTATTTTACTACAGGAAGATGTTAACTTTCTAAGCTGACTGTCTCTTCTTGACAGAATACACAGACTATTTTATTTTCTGAGATACCACTGGTTAAATCTATGCGGTCTCATTAACGGATCCAAGTACAAGACAAGTGTATAACTTTAGAGAGAACCAGCCCTCTCAAAACTGCCATTCAAAGTAGTTCCTGCTAGAAAAGAAATGAAAAGGATCACTTTGACACAGAAGCTTAAACCAGCCCAGTCTTTGGGTCATTCCCAGAGATGAGAATTAAATGTGGCTGTGAAACAGCCCATTTTATATAATGATATACATATTAATATACTGTGCATGCACCTTTACTTTGGTAAATGTCCTGGACCATAATTCCAGGATGAGATGTTGTGGAAAAGGAAAAACTCATGACAAAGCAAGGAGTGAAGTCTTGCCACTGGAACACATGAAACAATCTTCTTGCTCTCTTCAGCTTTACCACAACCTCAGCTGAGATCTCTGCTGCTTCAAGAAAGATGTGGTCAATTGAGCAGAATCCAAATTATTTCTTAGTGTTGATAACATGAACTGTGAATAAAATTGCTCAAGCTGAAGTTATTAAGCCTAAAGAGAAAACTGAAGAAATAGGATGAGAACAGTCTCCAGAGAGGAGGCAAATTCCAGCAAAGAGAGATAGGATAGGAGATGGAACAGGACAATAATTAAAGCAAAGAGGTTAAAAATATTTTCTGACAGTGGGGACAAAGTACCAGTAGGTTAGGTTGCTCTCGGACGATTGTCAGCATTGGAAAATATTGAGGATACATTAGATAAACATTGATCAAGAATAAAAACAAATAGATCAATTCTTCCTTAGGACAGGGCTTTACTAGATGGCCGAGGATGCTGTAAGATTCTCTGACAAGTGATATTAGTGCAGCGTCTGGTCAGTCACAACCTCTAAACATCACACACCATCCAAATTGCTTCCCTTGAGAACTTTTTATGCATGGCCTGCATGGATGAGACATGTGCCCCATAAGTGTTCACCTCTTATACCTGTAACTGGCACCCGAAATCTCTTTCTGGGACCACTTTTAGAGGCCCCACTGAGTGGCTTCTCTGATGTTTCAAGAAGTGTCAGTGATGAAGAAGATGACTTCCCCCCATAACTGCCTCCATACCATGGTAAAGATTTGAAACTCTGCCTCCTCTCTGGATGGCAAGGCAGGTGGTGATTGGCAACCTCTCAGTTAACCCAAGTATTTCAGGGCACAGAATTGGGAATTCTAGCACTCCATGTGGGAAATGGCTAATTTATTCTGGAGGGAAACACAGGGTCTTTCATGAAGGATGCATCCCAGGGTAGGCCAGTTCATGTATGCCATGTGCCATCCAGTGCCAGGGCTGCCTCCTCCCCTGCTGCCCAGATACCAGCCAGTGCCTGGAGTCAGAGAAATGTCATGTCACTGTCAGATGAGGCACAGGAGGCTGCCATGCATTTGAAGAAGAAAGGTGGCACACGCTTGACTGATGCTGACAGCCTGATATTTGACAAGTGACATTAGGATGGAAGAATTTTTCTCTGTGCTATGGAGCACTTAAAAAACATTCATGCAAAGCTTCATGGTGCATCTCATACCACCTCCTTCTGACAAACACAGAAGATAAAGTTCACCAAGTACCTTCAATCGTGGCAGAAACAAGAGGTGGCTTTGTGTTGGCTGGACACTGATGGTCACTGGTCACCTAAACATGCTCAGGATGTCCTGAGCATGTTTAGGTGACCCATCAGGATGCCCAGCATGCCTTCCTGGCTGGGCTGACATGCAGGAGCTCCAAGGGGCTGCAAGCAGTACTTCTGGATGCCCAGCCCAGCCTTCCTGGCTGGGCTGACATGCAGGAGCTCCAAGGGGCTGCAAGCAGTACTTCTGCTTCATTACCAGGTGAGGAGCTTATGCCTACTTATCTCAGAAATGGGTGGGACAGAAACCCTGGAGCAGCTTCCAGAGCCTGCACTCCCACTGCCATCCCATCCATCACACTCACACATGTTCTGCAGAGCTGGAACAAAAATTACTTTGTTTATATCTATCATATTAATGCAACCTTCCACCTCAGGTATAATTAGAGACAGATGTGTCATAAGCTAGGGCAAGCCCCAGACCTGTGTGAATAATTGTTGTACAACAGCAGCAAAGGGCAGTGCATCAAAAATTAGCAAATTTGCTGTAGCAACAAATTGGCTGTTTGCCAGGCCAGTGAGGAATTATTTTTGCCTTTTCTGTTTATTGTTGAGTGTGTGTTTGTTTGTTTCCCTGAAGCTCCACTGAAATTATGACAAGAATTTTGTTTGTCTGAGGGTGTTTTATTTTTTACGAGAGCCACTGAATTCCCAGACGCCTAGAACTTTATTTTATTTTTACATCTTTGGAGTCTCATTCCCCTTTCAGTGAGCACTGTGCCTCTGAAGACATTGCCCTTGAGTGCTACTTGAGCACTCCAGAGTGCACTCTGGGGCAGTTGAGTCTGGCATCAGCACAGATCCAGTGGTGCCTGCTGCTTTCTCTGCCCTGCAACTGAGATAATGGCACCAGCAAACTTTTGCATGCTGGCTGAAGAGAGCAGACCTCCATGATCACTCTGCTGCAGAAAAACTGTAGTAGTGATGCTTTAATAACACAGTATTCTTGCAAGGCTCCAAATGTTTTATCAGAGCTTAGCAGCAGGAATGGTCTTTGAGAAATAATTCTGCACTTCTGGAGCTGCTGGCAGCTTCTCTGCCAAACGTTCTCCCCACGCAACTTCAAGTATCTGAGTGTAGGGCTTCCCCTGGCAGGCAGCAACTGAGCAGCTCACGGGAGCTGGCAGATCACAAGTAGTTTTAATTTCCCTTTTCTCTTGCTTGAGTGACAGAAAATCCTTCCATGGTGAAATCCTGCTCAGAGAGAGACTCAGCTCTGGAGAGCTGAAGAGCCATGCACCCACAGCAGAAATCTGGGCTTCCCATAGTGGGAAGGGCATTCATGGGCATTCAAAAACCAAAAATTCTGCATTCTTGGGGTAGCATTACTATCATGGGAGAAGAGAAGAGGTTTTTCATTATATTGAAATGCTAAGTCAACTTAATTTTTGTCTGTACTTGCCTTCAGCAGGCCTTCCCTAAAGCTGTAACATTACTTGCTTTTTAGTTACTAGTAGTGATAGTACTGAGGACTGACCACTGACCTGGGAAGGAGTTTGAACTCCTCAGTGATTCCCATAAAAAGGGGAAACTCAACAAAAGAGAGAAATCCTACATCTTGGTTAATACCTGTGGGCAATTAAAAAAAAAACAATATAAAGCAGTCATAGAGTTCTGATGGCACAGTAACTGGAGAACCAGCTACAGCTGGTTATACATTGGGTGCTATTGAGGCAAAATTTGGAAGTATTTTCACAAGGGATGAGCTGATGTCATCATGTTAAGAACAGATGTGATTTATCACTAGCTAGAAATCTCACCCTGTCATGTGCCTCTGGTAGTTCTTTAGTTATGAACTTTTCTGACATCACTTTTTAGGGCGCTACATTTTCCTGTATCAGCAGATATTGATCCCACAGCCCCAGAGCTCTCTAACCTGCTACCTGAATGCAAAATGTGTCCATGGCTCATTGTGAGACTGAAAAAATAGTGTGGTTTCATGTTTTTAAAGAGGAGACTGTTCTTCTCATTTTTCTTAAATATAGTTCTCATTGTACTTTGGAACATATGGTCTGTATTTGGCAGGTGCTGAGCTTTTTTCCTCTGCTTAGTGTTTTTTCACTTTGCCCTCATGGCTTCTGGGCAGAATGAGGGGACTTGCCTTGTCTATATGTCAGTATAATTCACTGATTTCTTAAAAGCAACTTACATGACAGTCCTGCAATGACACCAGTTATGGCTGCTTACATGCTGAGCTTGTAGGAAAATACAACTTAGCATTATCACAAGTGCTTCTTCCTTTCCTTACTGTAAATTGCTGAAGTGATCCCCAGACCTATTGTATAAAACTGTCATGCATATACTTAGGAATTCATTTGATCCACTAGACAGCATTAATTTTTAGAACTGATTCTTTAAATTTAACTCTGGCACTAAGTTGTGACTTGAATTGTACACTGTTATAAACAATTTCTGTTGAGTCAAACTTCACATATAAACTGATCTTTTAGAAGACAAGTTTCTGCAGAATCCAAGAACCATCAAAGTATTTCTCTGCAGTTTATTTTTCCATAAAAAGTGTGCATTTCTCTTTAAATACAAGTAATAAACAAGCAGTGTAAATTATTAAAAATAAGGTAATGGTTGTTAATACTCAAAAATAAATGGCAACTTATTTATCCTTGTAGAAAGATGACTCTCCTGAGAAATGCCCTGGTCTGAGCAGGAATGCACTTGATGTATATCAAATATTAGCTGACTTGGGTTTGGGAGGCAGTGGTTCCAAATAAGCTTCACTGGCGCCATCAGCTGAGCTCCCTCTATTTCTGGAATACAAGATCTCACCTCTAGAGTCTCATCTCAGCATGGCTGATGACTTTTAACCCATTCTGCACATATTTCTCCATCTCTTTTGGCCTCCATTCCCTTTATTCCATCCTTCCACCCCTGATAAAAATTGCAAAGTACTGTGGGTTTCCCCAGAGCCTGCCACTTGGAAAGAAATTCAGGGCAATACTGTGAGCAATGGTCATGATTCCTGCCATTATAAAGTGCTAAATAAATAATGAAATATTTCATTTTAATCACAGTTCATTTCTCTTAGGTCAAAGAAAATATTCTAAATGGGAAGTAACATAAAATTAAGAATTTGCTGTGAGGAAGTCTGATTTAATTTTGTAGTATGAAAATTAACAAGAAAAACTCTAAATCACCATACAATTATTAAGGAAGAAGAAAAAGAAGAAGATAAAGAAAAAGAGGAACAATTTCAGAGAGGCTGTAATTTTATAAAGCATGAAAAAGAGCTTGAGAACAGAATTTGTGATGCATCTTGTACCCAGCACCTGGTCTTGGTTTCCCCTCATTTCCCTGCCTTTATCCCCTCGACCTTTTGGTGAGAAGTAGGGGTTGTTGTAACCTTGCAGTGCAAACCTGCCTCTCTGTTTCTATTCTACATGACAATGCTGTCACATTAGTGTCACTGATATGTCATCCCAACAGTCATTTCACAGTAGCAATAAACCTACTGGATAGTGACTCTTGCCATGTAGAAATTCCCAGAAAAATCCATTTCTAACTCTAGTAAACATGCATTTACCTCCGTTTACCTCTGAATGACTGCAAGCACTTATTTTTAAAAAAACAAAGCCCTTGACTTTCTTCTTTTTTTTTTTGGGGGGGGGGGGTGTTTGTTTGTTTGTTTGTTTTGGTTTTTTAAGGGTACAATAACTCAGCAGTTACATCTCCCACCTTTTGCTGTTTCCATAAGACATTAAGTGCTCTCAGTAGCTTGTCCCAGACTCTGTGTGCCTAAAACACTAAATACACATAAAACAGTCTTGCCTTTCTCAACTGCATAAAGCCTGTTTCTCTCCTTAAACATCTCAAAGCAGATGTCTGTTTACAGATTCTTTTAAATGTTGACTATAGGACTGGCTTCCTCCCTACCCCACTTTCCCTGTTTCTCCCCATCTCTCCCTCCTCTTCCTGACTTCCAGCCTCTGCTTACTAGCAAGCAACATGCTAGGAAATCCATTCCAGTGCTGATTTCCCTTCCATTTTCACTCCCTCCTCTCTTTCTCTTTCCCTTTCCCTTCTTCTGTGCAAAGCACTTGCAATATTTATTTGTTGGCAATTTAAGTGTCTGCAGATGTCTTAGAATAACAGTGACACATAATCTGGCTGCACACAGAACAGATAGGGTTACACAGCTGATGGGAGAATTAAAATCCCTTTGAAGAAAAGCCAAGGACACACAGAAGGGAAAAGTGGGTGCCCCTGTCTAGAAATCTACTCCACAAACAGGGCATGGGCCTCTATTCTTGTGTTAAGAGCCTATTAAGCATTTGGGTGTTGCTGTTGCCCGTGTGGCTTGTTTTATGCCACACTCTGAATACAGCTCAGCATCTCCCCTCAGTCTCCAAGGGGCGAGGCTTCTGCTGGGACAGCAGGCTCAGCCAGGCATGATGGCAGGACAAGGGGACCGGCTGGAGCAAAAGGCTTTTGGATTGGGAAATACTCTGTCAGAGAAAAGGGAGAGGTTGGGAGAGGGCAGAAAGGGGAGAAGGAGGCGGAGAAGGGGAGCGGGACAAAGCAGGCTGCTGGGTATTCAAGGCATCCTAAACCCCTCAATAGGTCATTGTCCCCAGGCGGGGGGGACCAGGGGCTGCTTCCCCCGGAGGTGGCCAGCTGAAAGGTAGCCTGGGGGGCCCAAGGTGGCCCAGGAGGCACAGCCCCCCTGCAGCTAGGGAAATATGGAGCTTCTTCCCCAAAATTCATGTGGTGCTGGCTGCGTTTATTCAGGCCCCAGCGACCAGCTGTCAGGAGCCAGTGAATGACGAGAGATTTTTTAATGATGGCGCTTTCAACCATAATGACCAGTTTGTGTTGCTTGCCATTTTCAAAGCTGTTTTTTTTCCAAGAGAAAAGGCTGAAACCTTCCTTTAATGAAACATGGAGCCCAAGACCCTCCTTTGCATGTGTGCTCCTCTCCACTCCCAGTGGAGGAGCTCATTATCTTGGGCTTTTCAGGCCCACAAAGACAAGCTCTGCTAATACTCCACAGCCCGTTTCACATGTTCATTCATGCCCTTTTTTATTATTATTTTTTTTGTCAGTCTAGTTTCAGAAAAAAATCCAGGGTAAGCATTTTTGATTTGGGCTTTAGGAGGAGGAAAGGAGTAGGGGGGATTGTGAAGATCAGGGGAAGTGGCAAAGCTTTTACTTAATTACAAGCGCATTAATATGCTCACAGAAATCACTGGAAATGCAATATACCTGCCAGAGGCTTTAGTACTTTTCCCAGCTCAGTCATTCCACAGTGCAAGTACTACAACTCGCCACTGGTAAAGTATGGCAAACAGCACTTCCTCGTTTGTACAGTGTTAGGAGCCTAAAAAAGGGCCTAAAAAGCCAAGTAACATTACTATCTGCACCCATAAACTCAGCAGTAAGTTCGAGCACTTTACAGCATTGATGTCCTTCAGCATGAGAAATGGGTAGAAAGGAAAAATAAAACCCTTCAAGATAAACGAGCCATTAAAGAAATATTTGATGTTTAAAAAAATTATCCAGGTGATCTGACTGCTCAAAGTACTACTTTGATCCGATATTTTTAGCATGTTTGTTAACATATAGAGGAGGAGAGACTGAAAGGAGACTGAAACTAAGGAAAGGGCTTCCAGTGATTCCAAACAGCATTAGGCAAGACCAGCAGAGCCTGTTGCACCTAGATAACAAAGTGTTGGTATGCAGCTCAAAACTGCTACAAGATGCACAAAGTTAGAGGCAATTTCCAACAGAGAGTGTGTGTCAAACATACCCCTACTGTTATTTAAAGATGTTGCCCAAAGTTCAGACTTGACAGTTTAAGGGTTGTTCCTGCTGCACCTTGTTCCTCCTGTGGGATCCAAACCAAGGTGCTAAGCATTTTGACAGTGTTACATCTGCCAAAGAAGATCATGGGATTAATCAGAATAAGACCTGTAACACCTGAGCAGGAAGAAACCTAAAAAAGATAGCAAAAGGCCGTGAAACACCAAGCAGGTGTTAGGGTTAGGGTTAGGGAAAAGAACCTGACTTTCAGCTGGGAGAAAGGGATGTTGTCGTGCCAGAAAAGTCTGTTCCTCTTGTTTAAAATTGGGGAACTCAGGTGGACAGCAATGTGCTCATTGCTGTGTGTCTGCTACATGGTTATATTTTATGGTGCTGAGCCAGATGGAACCAAATCCCTCTGAGGAACAGACAGCCCTTTAAATTTACAAAAAAATGCTAATACTTTCAATAATGGCCAGATCATGTTGATCTGCTTGCATGAATTCTGTAAATGAAGACTAATTAAACACTTGCTGAAGCAGAATGGTTTTATTTTGGTTGCTCATGTGCTTAAAATTTCCTATCTGTTATTAGTTTGCTGAATTGCCATTGCATGCAACATGAACTGAAGCAGAAGTTTTATCAGGGCTGTCATTCCACTTCCCTCTCTGTGGCCTTAATATAAATCCAGTGTAATTTAAGACTGCTTGAATTTATGCTGATGAATATAAGATTGATTTAATTCAACAAAGCATTTTACACACATACCAAGGCTATCTTGTGCTTCAGTCACATTTCCTCTTCTCCATCAAATCCCAAATCACAAGCTGAACCTCCCTTACTATGCTGGCACATCTTAGAAAACAGTCATGTTACATCAGAGAATTGAAGTTACTGATTTTACACTACAAAAACTTCCACCTTTAGAGCTTTATTGCCTTAAGTAGCTGTTTTTCTTATTTCCTTTTTTCTTTTTTCTGTTTCTGTTAAGAAAATAAAAAAGGAATACAGAAACTTGAAATATGAACTGAACCTTTCTATAGATGATCAAACGATGAGAAAAGTTACAGCAAGAGAAAGGGAGAAGAAAATCAGATGCTGGGTTTAAAGAGAAGGATCTTCTAAAAAGATTAAACAGAAAGGTAGGACCCAAGAGTCACAGATGCTTTTGTTTATTATTTCTCCATAGCAAGTATCTGGATACAGAAGAATTCTCTAAGTATAAGGAACGTAGGGCATAAAGGTGTCTTGAAAATAAACCCAAAAAAAACAAACCTATCACCTATTCCCCAGATGAGAGATTGCAACACTGAAATGAACTAATCTGGGCCCCACTGTTGCTTCTCACCAAGCTATGGGGATGTGACAAGGGAAATAATGGGGGGCTAAGTGGGTGAATGGGAGGATTCCAGCCACCAGGGCCGTGCTGGGGAGCTCAGCCTCCTCTCCACCTCAGCACAGGCATTGGGAAACTCAATACCCTGCCTGGGGACTGCCTGAGCTTGTTTTTCCCTTGAGTGGAAAACACATAGGGCATGGTCTGTCCTGAAGAAATTAGAGACTGAGAAGACCAATTAAGTCATTCAGCTTGACTCCCTGAGGCCAATTCAAAGACTGTTCTCTCTCCTAGATACTCTATTGTAGTTTTTTTCAGGGCAATTTTAAAAGTCCCAAGTGACAATGCTTTCATTATTTCCCTGAGGACATTACTCCACAATCCAATATATTTCACTGTCAAGAAGTTTTTCTTGAAATTCCTCTTAAAATTTCACGCTTAATTTCTTTCCATTTACTTAGTTGTGTATAGATTTTTAGCAATAGTAAAAAATCATCTTTGCTTTTAAAATGTTGATGGAATGTCACAATGTCCTGTCTTTATTATGAATTTTTAAATTTTTTTAATTTTTAAATTCAGGCCCTTCCTAAATTATGTTGATCCTACCTGGACACATTTCCCATACACAGTATATCTGCTGTATGATCCAAGATTCCAGATGAAAGTTCTCACACAACTTTGATGCATAAGATATTTCCCCTGCCTCTGCAACACATTGATTGTTTAGGGTGGTTTTGTTTAACTCATTACAGCTCACACTAATTTCTCTGCCCAGTCTCATCAATGGCTGTCTGGCATCAGCACCAGTCCCCAGTCCTCTTTCCTTCTGTGTATGGAATTATATCTCCCAGGATCCATCAGATCATATATTGTCTGAAATATCAAAATTCATGCTCATTTTTTCTGTACTAGATTTCCCAGCATGAAGTAATGCATATTTGTAATAGCAGTCACATCACATAATTTTCATGGACAGGGTCTTTTTCTGTGTCCAGTGGTGTAATGCAGGATGTTAATAACTCCCTGCTTCATTACTCATCATTATACTTTACTATTGTCTTTTACAACTTTTGATATATGCTACACTTTCTTCTGTAAAAATATATCAGGTTTTAGAAAAATATTTCAGGAGTAATATTTCAAAAATATTTCATCTCATTGTGAAGAATTCAGAAAAATGTAAGCCTATCCAAATAAGGCAATGAAAATTCTATAGTTAAACTGATCTTTTTTTAATTTCTTTTTTTCTTTTTAGAGATCTGAGGCATTTTCAAGGATTCCTCTTAATTTTTTAAAATAATTGTTATATGTACCATTCTACTCAAGATTTTTTCAACATTCTCCCATCCCATGTTTATTTCAGAAGTAGTTGATATTTAGGTAGCAGCATTATTAGGTAATTCTATTATTATGCTAAGGCATACTGTCATCCAGACTTGTAAACTTGGTGGAATGATGTTTTCAGACTTTTTTTCATTCTTCATAGCAAGTGTTATGTTGAAAAAACCATTTTTTTCCTGCAAATTTTATAAATTGTGTTCCCGCATTCATGCAGAGTCAGTGCTGATCCAGGGAACACCACAAGAAAAATCATGTGTGTGGCAGGAGTAGATGTCTGAATGATCCTGATTATTTGCACAAAACAAGGCATCCATATGTCACTGTTTAAGTCCAAATGAAGAAATTGTCAGGAAAAAGATAAAGTCACCCAGATTTGCCAACCCTGTCTTATTCTAACAATACCCTGCTTTGGCAAAATGTCTTTCTGGACAGAGGGTTCATAATCTCTTATGACAGTCACTGGAGATAGACTGTGTCAATATGAATGACTTTACCTTTTATAAATGCCATCTGTATTATGAATGTTAATTTGAAGGTGACATGATTTTCTTGCAAAATCCATTAGGTTTTTATGCTCTTGGCAAGCAGCTCTGCTTTCATGATTAGACATAGTAACTCTTCTTTTAGCAAGGAAGCTTAAATATTTGTCTCGGCTCTGTAACCAGACATGATTAAACTTAAAGTTGTGTTAATGATCTGACACATCTTTCTACATTTAGCTATTTAAGCACAACACTTTAATTATGGCTATATAATCATCAATATCTATAATGACACATTGTGGGTAATGCTGTCAAACAGGATAAGCATGCTCCTGCTCTTTCAAAGCCTTTGTGATCACACAGTCCTTGTTATACGGCATCTTTCATTCAGCACTAAATTACACTCAACCCTACCTCTTTGACATCTCTTTCTATCAGATACAGTGATTGGTTCTCAAAAAAAGAAAAGTTTTCAACTCCACTGTATGTTTTCTGGAAGTTGGATATTTTGTTCTCCAAAAAGATCACAGCTATGATGGTGTGATCTACAATAAATCCTACTACAATAAATCCTCAAACAATAATTTCAAAGGGGTGAGGGCTAAATGTGCAAGGAAATTCAGACATCCCAAAGATTCAATATGCTGCAGCCAAGGTGGGAGCATGGAGGTACATTCCATTTCTTACTGTATACAGATTTCAGTTGTCTCCAGCTCTAGGCAGCAGATGTGAGAACATGCTGAGGACCTATATTTTAATTCCATCACTTAAATTTTACTTCAGGTAGCTAATTTCTTTGATGGATTTGGCCCTGGTTGACTAATTACACAAGAGGGAGGAAGGAAGTATTACCCTTATTTTACATATGTGGAATCCACTATAGAGAGATTAAATGCTTGCCTAAGGAAAAGTAAGAAACTTGAGGCAGAGTCAGGAAGGCCCATTTAAGCTGTTCTTCAGATCTAGATCTCCTTAGGCTCTGATTCCAGCCTCGGTCGTAACAAAAAAGCCTTTCTCCCTCACTTGTCTCAGCTATGTCAGCTCAAAAATGCTTTAAACTGGACATGTTGAGACAATAGACTGTAACTCCATTTGCTCCCTTAGTTATTTTGTTTGTTCGTTTATTTGTTTGTTTGTTTGTGGGGCTTTTTTAAATTTTCTAATGAAGTGGCTAATTCTTCTTTTCTGTGTAGGTTTTTGTACCATGACAATCCCCTGTTTTGAAAGTGCCATTTAGTAAAGCCTTGAGCAAGGTAGCTAACATCTGTCACAGACTGTTTTTATCTTCCTTGTCTCCCCAGGGAAGGATTGTTGTTTCAGTATGATTTTTGCAAACGTGTGTGCTGCCAGGTAGTTGTGTCTGAGGAGGCAGGTGGAGGTGAAAATGCACCCTGCCAGCCATGCTGGTGAGGTTATGGCAGTCTCTGCTCTCTCAGGGACACTGCTGTAGGTAGGGCTGACTCAAACCTTCTTGGCAGCACATGCAAAATTTTGTGTTTCTCTCCCGGAGCGGTGTTGTCAGAGCTGGGCTGTCCCTGGTTTGGGAAGGGAAGGCGGGGAGGGCAGAGCTGGAAAGCAGATCCAAGAGAGGCCTCAGACAGCTGGCATGTCTTCTCCTCAGGAAGAGGTGTCAGGGAGCAATTACTGACCTCGCGTTTTGGCAGCAGCTTTGAGTCCCCACAGGTCTGGCACAGACAGAGTGGGCAGCATGGCTGTGGTCACTTCGCTGCCACTAGAGCCCTTGCCCAGGCAATGGCAAGGGCTGCCTTTCTCCCCACCACTTTGGCTCCAGCCTCTTCCTGTCCTCCAAGGCAGGAGGAACTGAGGACATTCTAGCGCATTAAGAGTGGTTGCTCTACCATCTCACAGATGGATGTAGGGCTGTGGGACCATGAATGACAGGAACCGCCACAGCCCTTTAGGGCTTACAGGCTCACTCATGGAAACTGGGATATCCATACCCTGGAGGCAATGGGATCCAGATAGTTCCTCTGGCTTTTAAGTGGCAGAGTTTAGGAAACACATTTAGGTAGGGCTGGAATTGTGGAATTGCTCTTCAGAGCCAAATGCACCCCATCAAGTGTAGCTCCTTGCAAGCCTACTGACCATTCGCACAAAGTTTGGCCAAGCTTGTTCTCTTTTCATAGAATATATCAGGTTTAGTTGTAGGGTGTTCTCTAATGAAATATAGCTTTATTTTTGAAACACTCATCCACCTCTCTATTGGCCCAACCACTTCTATGGTGCTACCTACTTCAGACCTGATGCTGGCTTTTGCTAGCTTCTGGATAAACTCAGAGCTACAAGGCTGGATGCCAGCTGGCCAGAAATGAGGTCTACAATGTAGATTTCCTCAGCATTGGACTAACAGATGGTCAGAAATAGGAGGCCCCTCTGTTGGAGTGTTGCACAGGCAGCTGCTCTCAGGAGTGGCACCAGCTGTTGAGCATTTTCTTTCCCAGGCTGAGGAGGGGCACAGGCCACTCCTCAGGGCTCAGGCTGTAGCTCCTTGAGGGTGTCTGTTACCAGCTGAGCTGAATGAAAGTACTGAATTCAGCCAGCACAGGTGAGCTCTTCATTGCTGGGTGGAAAGGAGCTGATCTATGCCACTTGGAAATCTCCCTGAATATGCCTGATCTTATTGGCAAAGTAGAAGTGGCCCTTGTCTAGAATTCAGCTTGGTTAGGTGCCATGGCCATCCAAGTCTGATTTTTTCATGGTGTTCAGCAATCTGGGGTATGATTCAACATTTTCTTTAGAGGTCAACAAGAAGCCTCTCTTGACTTATTCTTTCACATTCATCTTAACACTTTCCTTCCTGCCCTCCCGGTTTTCTCCTCCATCTGTGACTTCTTTTATACCTTCAAGATAGGGTGCCTGCAATGCTGAGATGCAAATGAGCCAAAGCTGATCCCAAATTTTACTTATTGTTTTGTTTTTATATAGGAACATCTTCCAAATGCCTGTAAGCAAGCTGAAAATGGTAATCTTTCTAATTCAAGTTGATCAAATAAATCTCTGCAGACTGTTTTTGAACTGAAGCACAGACCTACAGTATCAATGTTGTGATGCCACATTTTTTTTTTTCCTTCTGCTTGTTAGGAAAAAGGTACACTGACATTTCTGCCATAGATAAATTGGCTCTGGTGTTCATTACATCAAAGCTTGGTACAGAAAATATGCTGTCTCCATGCCATGATTTTGGAGGAAAAAAAAAAATTGAGGAGGAGGTTTTTTAATTAAAAAGTCCATACAGCAACATTGTTCATCATTCACTGTTGAACCCTCAAGCTGACTCTTGAAAGATAACAGAAGGTTATAGTCAGACTAAACTGCATCCCACTCTAACCAGTAGTGATCCTGATGCTGACTTAGGCAGTATGTCAGGAATACTTCTGCAGATTACCACTGCAGAGTAGAGGTCTCCCTAGACAGCTGTGGCTCTGGGGAAACACTGTGGTAAGGGAACTTTTATGTCAAAACCCACTTATGCTTAGAGAAAAGCAACAGCTAATTTTCAAATAAGCTCAAATAAAGACACAGTTAATTTCTCACTTGTTTCACCATTGTAATTTGGAAAAACAGAAGTAAATTCTAAGGTCTCAGTGATTCAGAAACTGGCAGCTCTGTTAGTGTGGCAGAAATCTATACTATAGGCACTTACTTCTCCTTTCCTCTTTATTCCTGTCACCTCTGCCATTGGAATCAGATACTCTCCAAATTGAAAACAGGTATCTGATCCAGAAGAGCGCATTTCCCATTAAATGCAACGAATCCTGATGCAACACGATTGGACACAAATGAACTGCAGAAAATGAAGGAAAAAGGCCAGTTTGCAATGTAGGTGCAGTCCTTTAATATGTCTAACTGAAGACCCAGGTGGCTGTGTAAAAAAGGCCAATCAACTGCTATTACTGCAAGTGCTCAGCAAACCTAAATGCCTTCCAGAATTTCCATCATTAAGTGTGAAGAATCTGGATCAGAATCAATTCTTTAACAGAGCTGGGGTTTTTTTTTAGTAAGGACTGATACTTCTTCACAAGAGAGTTTGAGGTTTTTTTCTTTTTGAAGAGCATTTTTGCCCTGTAAGATGGGCTTGACCCAGTTACCACTGACAGTGGTAAAAGTCAGCCATAGCTGTACTGAATGTCACATATATGCCTGTGCCCAGGAGAGGTAATGGGAGTTGGATCAGGCCCCATGTGTGTGAAAACAGGCCACAGAAAATCTATTGCTTTAATTGCCTCCTAAAAGACTGACATGGTCTAATTTGTTTATGGTTAAACACAATAATTTATGATGAACAGGATGACTACCTTAAGCATTCCGCACTAAACCTTCTCTTACTCCACCCCCTCCAAATATTGTTTTACTTAATTATGTTCATAACAACTGGAACATTTTCAATCCCTCAGAATATACCTTTGCTTGAAAAAAAAAATCATTAGCTAAAGTAATTCCTGGGTAAAACTCTGTGTTTCTTCCCACATACACATTCTATATTGAGGTGCAGCGTGCTCTGGCCGTCACTGCAATTTGCTGTGTTTAATGGTTGGAATATTTCACCTCCCTGTTAAATATCCCTTTGCCCTTTGTTAAGTTTGTTGCTTAGTAAATTGCATGTCTAGCTTTGAAGCTTATGTTGCTGCACCCCTGCTGCTTTAGCTCCTTATCTCCATAGGATTTGCTGTAGCACACACAGCCAGTGGATGAATTTGCACATATTTGCAGTGCCGAGCCTTGACTTTTACTGCTTGAATGTAAATGAAAAAAGAAGGGGAAAAAAAAAAAAGAAGTAATTTCCTTTTTGAGATCAGCAATTCATCATCACTAAAGCACTGGGAGGAAAATAGTTATCAGCTTCCCATTTTAGGTTATAACTTCAAAGTAAACCTTTGATTTGAATGCCAGACTCTGAATGCTGGGGAAAGGAGGGGGAAAGACAGTGGGGAGAGAAGGGAAGGAAGTAGGAGGGGCTAGACCATCACCTTGTGGTGGTGACAGCATCCACCATCATGGAGAGAAAAACAGCATGCTAAGGTACCAGAAAACCACAGGTTTCTCACTTGCCTTGTTTATGCTCATTCAGGAATTAAGGGAGACACTACAGAAGTCCACAGTCAAATCCATTCTTACAATCAAAACTTACTGTGATTCTTGTGGAAATGATCTGTCTTTAGGGTATTAAATACTTACCTAATAAGTAAATGAAAAACCTGCATTTTCACAGACTTCTGGATGACCGACTACATTGTACTCTCTAGCTTGTGCTTTTTTTTTTTTTTAATTTGGAGCAGTTAGATTCAGCATCCATTCATGGAGATATTTTTGACAAATTTCAATTAAAATCGTAGACACTCTGTATCATAAACAGCCTGCTTTATTGCAACATGTTTTTAGAGTAAGGTAGAGGATTTAATTCCCTGCAGAGCTTGTTTAAAGGCTTGGTTTAAGTTCCTGCCTGAGCCCAGATCCGTCTTACAGGAACCCGTTTTTCTGCTTGTTATAGAGCAGCCCTTCGTGAGCTCCTTCACTTCCTCCTTTTCTGACTCTCTCATTCTGTCTCCCTCTTTTTAACATTTTATCATTCCATAGCCAGCATACTCAAGGCTGTTTACAGCACTGATACCTTGCTGCATTAGTGCTGCATTGATTAGGGTTGAAAATAATCTCAGGAAGTCATGCGTAACTCCCACTCCTTGTCCTTTCTGCCATGTAAGCACATTCTTTTTGCCTGAATGAAAGGAGAATGTTCTGTATACAAGCTCTTTCCAAGCCTTGGAAATATTCTGCATAGGTGCCTTTGAGGACTTTCTTCGGCCTGTTTTTGTGTCAGTCTCCTGAACTATCATATATCAAAAGTATGTTATTCCTTCATTCAGCTCCATTGTACTACCAAAAATACTGCTTAATCCATTTCCCCTGATGGGAGGAAGTGGGCTGTTTATTTTTGAAATTTGCATGCTATTCGCACGCACTAGGTTATTCAGTAAAAATCCCTATGAAAAGACCATTAATATACATGCTCTGGAAACACCTTTGCAGAAGTCTCTCAGGCTTTTAAAGAGAACGTGGAGAGCCTGATTGCTCAGAGTATTTTGTCATTTGTTTCCATCAAAGCACAACTCAGTGCCAGATTACATCTTACCACAGAGTTTATTTCTACAGTAAGCAGATATGCCTAATAAGACATTGGCAAGATTTAGACTTTAAATCACAGCCCATTCCAAACCCTAGGCTGCCTATTGAGGATCTTCACCCGTTTCCGTACAATCCCATCTTTAGTGGAGCAGCACCTAATCCTCTCTTTTCTCAGCAGAACATTCTTTTTGTTAGGAGGGTGTGAGGGGTAATTAAGGGGCCCAGCCCCCAGCTGTATTGTCGGTAGTCCTTTATTTGCAGCCTGCTGCTGCTGTGTTCAGCAGAAGGAGGGATGCTCTGCCTGAGGGAGCTCTGCCCCAGGGATGCTCTGGGACTGGGGCTCGACCCCCCTTCCACCTGCCACAGAAGGACAAGAGCTCCCCCTGCGCTCTGAGTGCAGACTGTGTCCTCGGGAGAGGATCTCTCCTGTTTCCCCTGAAACCCACACTGTCATTTTGATCAGGCAGTTCTGTCTGTGTGAAGGTGACAAGTCATAGCTGGCATAAACAGGGCCTTAAACTATGTATCTACCATTGGCAAACAGGAAAAAAGGAAAGCAGAATTGCTGTTTTGCTAGAGCCGTTTGAAATTAGTGGGGTCATTAAAAGCTTTTATTCAAATAAATAAATTCATAAAATCTCCTAGAACTCAATAGTGCAGGATGTCTAATCAATAGTAATTCATTTTCAGAATTGCTGTCTGTTTCACAAGCCAGGAATTGCAAGAGGTAAATCATGACAAACACTGCACGCACAGACAGGATCCATTATATCACAGCAGGGGTCACGCTGGAATCACTTCATCTGTTTTTAAGGTTTGAAAGCCCAGGATACAGCAGATTTTCAAACAGGCCCATCTGTGTGATATTTCTGGCCACAGAGCTCTGGTTTCCCTACCAGAGAACGGTGGTAACTAAATCTCTATGATGTACTCCATGCCACGGGCTGGATTATTTGCATTAGGAGTAATCTTCTGGTGACTCTGCAGGTGTTTGTACTTGGCAGAATGAATTAAAGGGCTGTGCCTAAGCAACTTTTCTCTGAACGTGATTTTTGGCTTGAAAATTATTAGACTGGGTAGCTGAACTTTTGGAGATGTAATCTCTGCCCTGTGCTATAATTAAGGACTAACTTCTTATGCAGAACGGGCAAAGATGGAGTGGGTCCACTGTTTCTCCATTCTTTTCCTGCTGAGTTTTCTGAATAACAACAACAAAAAAGCTAAATGCCCTTAACAGGAATTTTCTGACAGCAAAATCCAGTTCATTTAAAGTCCTGGTTTTAATTCTGCCCATGGATGATTGCGATAAATTCACTTTTATAGTTTGGAGGCATTCCACCTGGAAAAAAATAGCTCTAGAAAATGAAATTTCCATCTGTTAAAAAATGGGAGGGAGTGGAGGGGGCAGGGCAGGGAATAAATGATGGTCTATGTAGATTAGGGCCAACAATTTCAAAAACAGGAACTAAAGTTAGCCTTGTGTATTCATACTCAGACACAAATAAATATATAGTGCTTTGGGAAATTGTGCTAAGCCTCTGCTAGCTCTGCTTGTTTAACCTGACCTCATCATTTCAGGCCATAGTCAGCTGCCCAAATGTGGATGAGAGAGAAACTCATGCTCATCCCTTTTTGTGACAGCACTGACCCATATCCCAGGGAGCAGAGCCTGTGTTTCTCTCTTCCTGCAGAGGAGTGAAGTGCCAGTCCAGCTAGAGCCTGTGGATCTGTTAATGGATAAAGGTTAAAAACTCCATTCTGCTTTGATGTCCAAAAGGCAGACTTTGGTCTGCCTTTAGGAGACTGGTTGAGAGAGAGTCCCTTGTAAGGCAGTCTTGCAGGGCAAAGGGGTCCAGGAAGTCTGGACATTCTTCAAGAAGGAAATCCTAAGGGCACCGGAGCAGACTGTCCCCATAGGCCAAAAGCTGAGCCAGAGGGGAAAAAGACCAGCCTGACTGAACAGAGAGCTTTGTTTGGAACTCAGGAGAAAAAAGAAAAGATTATGACTTTTGGAAGAAGGGGAAGGCCACTCAGGAGGACAAGGTTGTTGTAAGGTTATGATAGGAAAAAATTCAAAGGGCCAAAGCCCAACTAGAAATTAATTTCACTACTGTAATAAAAGTCTATAAAATATGTTTCTATAAATACCTCAGCAACAAAAAGAGGGCAAAGGAGGATCTTCATCCTTTATTGGATGCAGAGAAAAACATAGGGATGAGAAAAAGGCTGAGGCACTCAGTGCCTTCTTTGCCTCAGACTAATATAGAGATTAGTTGTTCTGTAGGTAACCAGTCCCCTGAACTGGAAGACAGAAGAGGGAGCAGAAAGAAGCCCCCAAATCCAATGGTAAACACTCAGTGATCTGCTGCATCACTTAGACATATTCAGGTCTATGCAGCCAGATGGGATTCACCCCAGGGTACTGAGGGAGCTGGCAGAAGTGCTCACTGAGCCACTTTCCATCATTTATCAGCAGACCTGCTGTCTAGAGGAAGGGCCCTGAGGAGGATCCAGGGAGCTATAGCCCTGTCAGCCTGACCTTGATGCCAGAGAGGGTCATAGAGCAGACCATCTTGAGTGCCACCACACAGCACTTAGACAACAACCAGTGGATCAGGCCCAGCCAGCATTGCTTTATGAGAAGCAGGTTCTGCTTGGCCAGATGCACTGGTTTTGGCTTAGGTAAGGGTAATTTTCTTCACTGTGGCTGGTATGAGGTTGTGTTTTGGATTTGTTCTGAACAAATTTTTTTATAAGTTTGTTGATAACATAGAGTTATTTTTGCTATTGCTGTGCAGGGCTTACAAAGAGCAAAGGCTTTTTCTGCTTTCCAGACTTCCAGGCTGGCAAGGAACATGGGGATGCTTGGGAAGTTGGGAGGAGACACATCCAGGACAGGTGACCCCAACTAACCAAAGTGGTGTTCCAGACCATGTAACATCATGCTCAGTATGCAAAGTGGGAGGAAGAAGGGGGAAAGAGAGGACACTTGGAGTGATGGAATTTGTCAACCCAAGTAACTATTACATGTGACAGGGCCCTGCTATCCTGGGGATGGCTGAACACCTTCCTGCCCATGGGAAGGAGTGAATGAATTCTTTAGTTTTCTTTTCTGCAGTGCAAGGCTTTTGCTTTTCCTGTCTCTTTAAACTGTCTTTTTCTCAACCCACTAGTTTCCTTTACCCTTCCAATTCCCTACCCGATCCCTCTGGTGGGAGTGAGTGAGCAGCTGTGTGGGGCTTGGCTGCTGGCTGGGGTTAAACCACAACACCCACCTAATCTCCTTCTGTGACTTGATCTCCTTCTATGGCTTAGAGGGTGAGAAAAAGACTATGGATATTGTGTACCTAGAATTCAGAAAAGCTTTTGACATTGTCTCCCACAGTGTTGTCCTGAAGAAACTGGCTTCCTATGGTGCAGATGGGTATACTCTTTACTGTGTGGAAAAATGGCTGGATGGCCAGGCCCAGAGAGTAGTGGGGAATGGAGTTAAATCCAATTGATGGCTGGTCACAAGTTTCCCAAGGCTCACTACTGAAGCCAGTCCTATTCAATATCTTCATTGATGGCCTGGATGAGGGGATCAAGGTCACCCTCAGTTGACAGACAGCACCAAACTGAACAGGGGTGTTAAACTGATGGAGGAAGGAATGTGGACAGACTGAATCAATCAACTGAGGCCAGTTGTAGGAGGTTCAACAGGGCCGAGTACCACATCCTGCACTTGGGTCACAAACTCCCAAGAGGTATTACAATCTGGGGGAAGAGTGGCTGGAAAGCTACTAAGTGGAAAAGGATCTTGAAAATCCAGAATATAAGAATACCTCTTACTGAATCTTGACATTATTGTAGAATTTTTTCATGGTACTTGCAATTGGGTCACAATGATGAAAACAGCTCTTCATTTGAAGGCTTGCTATGACTGGCACAAAATCAAATATTTAGTTATCTGTCGTCCATTATATACTGAAACATATTATATTTATGATGTAATGAAATATTCAAGCTTAATGCTGAGACACTTATATCTTAGTCTTAGAATTCTGCGAGCTCCTGAAAATGTACTTTGCATACACAAGATGTATATTTCATATAAAAAGATGTGCACTGAAATATTAATATTTCCCTGAACTCTCTGCATTGTATTCTGCAGAATATGACATACTTAAATGCACTCATTACATCTGGAAGTTTACTGGCTTCCACTAAAATGTGCTGTATCACTCATCTTACTTATGTCATCCATGATCTGTCATTCTTATTTGAGCCCAAGCCCATTCCAGCTTTTCTGCACTTTGCCCAGTTGCCCCAAATCATGTGCTCATCTCAAAGAAAAGCCCTGAGAAACAAGGTTCATTTTATGCCTGTCTCTGAAATGTACTTTTTCTACCAAGCACAAACAAATCTTACCAGTAATGCTTTTTCTTTTGACAATAATGCTTGCTGTTCAGCTTTCCTGACAAGCAATGAAGATTTTCCTTTTCTCTTCCATTCAATTCACTAAAAAAACTGATTGTGCTAGTTAACAATGAAAGCATATCAAACCAAGACAAAATGTTTAAATAGCTCTTAGCCACCACATTATACCTAACTGAAAAGAATCCTCTTTCTAATTTATGCAAAAAAAAAAAGCTTAGTTATCTCACTGAATAAAAAGAGAAGTGGGTCTTTTGTAGATAAAAACACACATAATATGAAGTCCTTGTTTAAGTGATAAAAGAGACAGGTCCTCAGCATATCTAAAAATCTTTATAAAATTAATTAATTTTTATAGGAGAAAAATAAAAGGGATACAGGAATTCTAGAACTCTATCACATATTATCTGAACATACACATTCTAACATTCTATTTGAATTCTATCTTTGGTAATGAATTAGGTCTCCATTAATTGATGCCTTGATAGATTTTCAATAAATGTTTGTCTTTCAGAGAAGTTTTGTTTTGATTTGGTTTTTTGGCTGTTTCTTTTTTTTCCTTTCTTTTCTGCAATTGCCATCATTCCATTGCTAGTGCAGAAGCTGTTATCAAATCACTTTGAAAAATGTGTTTACCCTTTCCAAAACAATTTGGGAAACTGTTTCAACATCAGTAAAATGTGTAATGCACCAACTTCAGTCATTTCTCATTATGTTAGTTGAGTCATGGACAATTACAGTTTTGTCCTAGTCTTTTCTGATTTGCCCACAAGATGTTTGACCAAGATGTTCAGAAGTGGTTATTGACCCTAGCTACCCACCAGGAGGCAATTTAGAAGGACCTAATTTGGACACAATCTAGCCACCAGCCTTCTTCATAACTTAGTTTCACTGTCAAATTACCCCAGTTATTTTAGAAACTGCTGACCTTTTGGGATTTTTATTTCTTTAGTTTCATTTTCTTGGCTCTGGTTTATAGTGAAAGTTCTGTCTTTGTCTTCATTGTATTGAAACCTATGAAACTCTTTCAGAGATGAAGGAAATGTTTTCATAAGTGTGCAACAGTAGCAAATAATTACCTCTGATTTGCTTTTATTTACAGTAAATTTTAGTTCTTAAAGTATTACCAACAGACTTAGATGGAAAACAGAATACTGTGTAAAGTTGTCAAGTAACTTGCAATGTCTCAGTACAAAAGGAAAAGTGGAAGAGAGATTTGGATTGATAATTGACAGCTGAATGTTACAGCTCCACCATGTAAAAGCTTCATCTCACGGTAAAGGAAGCCAGATATATTGCATTGTATTCCTTGTATATGGAACTATTTTGACAAAGACATTTCATAATCAGGTACACAATAGATTCCAAAATATAATACACCAAATATGTGGTGGCTTTATAAATATTTCAGTATACCCTGCTGGTTTTTATGTGAGGTGCACATTTTCATTAGGTAACATACTTTTTTTCTTCAGTGTGTATCAGTATGACCTCATAATGCTCCCACTGTAGCCATTTCCAGATTTTGAATATATCATACATATGTTTCAGTACACAGTGTAAGAACTCACTAAATATTGATATTCTTAGGGAAATCAGATGTATTTTCTGATGGCTTCCTATGGCTCTGTATAGGATTGTGATCTGCAGGCCTGCAATGGTTGCAGAGATGAAGTGCCAGGGTCAAACATGACACTGACTACATACCCTGAAGTTAGACCTTGCAGAAATGGAATGAGGCTTGAATGTTTTTTTCATCATTTCTCCAAGCCTTGTAACATTTTCATGCATCTACCATGTATGAAAAGATCAAGTGTGTTGATAACATCCATTAAAACCCAGACTTGGTCATGTTTTGAAGAAATTCCTCCCAAATGGAGCCCATCCAGGGCTGGAAACCAGAAGATGCCACACTTTTTATTTTACACTTTTTTTTACTAGGCAAATACAAAATTAATAGATTCTACCCACTGGAAATTCTCTGCACCCATAACTGGTTTCACAGAGAGAGCCTGTGGCACTGATGGGTTGAAGCAGGGGTTAATATTTGGATTTTGAGTGGATGCAAGAAAAGGATTGCATCTACTGCAAGGAAAATTGTTTTTCATTGATTCCTCCCCTGGTAAGTAACTAGAATGTATCATCCTTTAAAAGCAACAGATAATAATCCTCATTCTCCTAACTTCTACTGCTACATTAATTAGTTATGATAACTAAAACATTAAAGTGCAATTATGTGACCTGATCAAATGAGTGAAAAAAGAGAGTTATGTAGCCAGCATTATGCAGTAACAGAAGTGCTCTAAGATACTCATAGCCAAACAAGTGTGAGTCCTATGCTGTAATTCTGACTCCTTCCCTGTGCCTCAAGCAAAGAAAGGTTGAAAGCTTGTGCAGTCTACACTAAGCCACCCCACTCTGTTACTTCCTTTTTCCCAGGAATTTATTTAAAATGCAGTCCTGTTTGAATATACATACATACATATATATATATATATATTTCCAGAGTGTCAGTTATCAAATATGAGCAGTCACTGGAACTGCTAAACACCATAATTTCTCCCTCTGATTCAAACAGAAGAGAACATTTTCCTATTTAATGTGGCCTTAGGCCCTAACTTCTATGCCCTAACTTAAAACTTTGATTTAGATGTGGTGACAAGGGAAGAGTTCTGACCCTTCAGAGCTTTGGAAGACAGGACTAAGACAGGTTAGTCACTAGTCAGGTGCACTACCTTCCTTCCTGTCTCAATTTGGAATAATAGCCTCTGTGTTTTCCCTCATTAGAGAGATACTTCTCACCCTGCAAAGCAATTCATTCCCTTTAGTGTAAAAAGGGTAGCACCTCTGAAGTCATGACACCTTGTCAGTCTAATCTCACTTGACCTATATTCCATGTGAAAAGTTGTTTACCCTTCTTTTAGGGCAGGTCCTCCACTCCCTTTTCAGTTAGTGCTAAGGGTCAAAATTCAGCCAGGTATGCTCAGGCCTACTACAACTTTTCTAGTTCAATGGCTCAGAGATACTAGCAAAGATAAATTTAAAATTTCTTTAGAAATCACTGAATTGAGACTGATTGTAACTTCTTTCTGTGCTGCTCAGTGGCTGGATCAGAGAAGACACTCTTGTCTGGACTGTTCCCAGTTTCTGTGTATCTCCTTACAGAACAGATATCATTATTGCTGTGACACTTATGCTAGATATTTTCTGTATTATACTCAGTTGTAAATGGCTTTAAAAATTGATTTTTAAGTTTCATTTCAGAACTCCTGAGAAATATTAATATCCTTGGTAAAGGACAAAGTGGTGAGCTGCAAACCTAAGTAATGCTCTAGGGATTAGACTACCTGCCTGTTTTACTTGCTAGCAAATCTGTGCACTTTCAAACTGAAGGTTACATTAACATTACACAGAGAAAGTCAATTAATTTAACAAATTATCAATTTGTGCAGTTTCTTGAACATGCAGTAACATGTACAGAAAGCAACTCTTTGTGATCCCACAGATGTCCTGTCCTCAGTGCACACCTTCATTAATCATGTGCTATGCATTTTATTAACTAAATTGCAATGCCATTTGAGACAGGGAAAACATTGGGAAAGAAGTGTTGCTTACCTTTTGCACACTAGTAGAGATTTCAAATAAGCAGAGGGTTTAAAAAGACAATCAACTCAGTGCTACAAACATTTAAATTTATTCTTTAAAAAATTATTTTATTTTTATATTTTAAAGCCCAAACAAAATTATTTTTATGTTTTTGCATCTATTTCTAGAACAAATGTGAGCATACTCAGCACTACATACTCAGTTCATGCAAGAAAAGCTGAAATCTGTAGTTACACCTCAGGAAGGCAAAGGTGCATCCCTAGGTTTGGGGTATGCCTCTGGGAAATCAAGGAGGTGCTTCTAGGGTTCATGTGGTGGTGTTACAGTGATGCTGCACATGATCTCTACTCTTAGTGCAATGTAGACACAGGCACAGGACTGCATTTGCCTCCTTCCTAAAACTGAGTGAAACTCAGCCAGGACAGAAGTATTCCTTCACACAGATTTTTACCACACCTCCATTCTCATGGCCGCTGCTGGCTGCTGGCTGTGGTCTCCATTTTTTTACACTAGACAAACATATAAATGAATGGCTAAATGTAAATGTCATTTCTGATCTATACTGTGAGAGAGCCTTGGTAATTTGATATGAATTGTGTAGACCCTTTTGGCCTAATTCAAGGGTATCTGTTGCTTGAGGCCAGGACCTTCTGTGTAGTGCCAAGCTAGATGTCAGTGCTTGAACAGCAGAGAGTCTGTGGCTTAAAATGCTTCCATTCCAGCTACATCCCTAGCGGTCATCAGTCACTTGACCTGAATATTTCAAGATGGACTCTTATCTAATGTATCCTGTCAGAAATTCCCCATACAGCTCTTCTCAAATGTAATTCATGTGTTCCATGATTCACAGATTCCATGATTTCTTTGCCTAGATACCTATAACAATTTAATTAACAATGGATAAAAGTTGACAAATATAGGAAGGATCACATTTTTATCTCTAAGAAGGTGGTGAGTAGGTTACTGCTTGAAAGACAGATAAAATTCAGAGATATGGAATGTGGAGCATTTGCTCAGCTTATGTAAATTCTCCAAAAAGCATCTGCCATTACAAATGTTTGGATTCCTTGTAAAATAGAGAAAAAAAAAAAAAGAACAAATAAACTAATGAAACAAAAAGCCTAAGTGAACAAAAATCCTAAGCAAAATGAAGAAAAGAATGCAAAGAAGGGGTTAAAGAGAGAGAAGTCACAGATATGGACAGAAAGGCCTCTCATTCAATGCAGCCATAAAATCAGTGTTAGAGATACCCTTAGGGAAGGAATGCTACAATTAGGATCCTTGATCTGGAAAGGCCTACTTGTTACTTCAATCAAGATGAAAAGTGAGATCAGAAAGGGAGAAATGTTTTTTGAAATCAACAGTTTTGTTGGGTTAGAGGCTGAGGGAAAGTCATTCAGACACTTGAGGCTAAATGATGGAAGTGACTCTGCACTGTCAGTTCAACCTTCACTTCAGTCTGATGCCTCATCAGAAGCTGTCACAAATTCACCAATATCCTGTGCTGCTTACTTTATTGCTTCTGTTCTGTACAGAGTGTGAGCAACCATAGAGTGCATCTGGAGATCATATCCCTATAATCTTGCTAATAATTCATGCAATGTCTGAAAATGAAGAGGGAGAGAGTTGAAATGGACTTGCTGCAAATGGCTCAGAGCACTGCAAATTGGAGTCATGGCACATGTTGTTAAAGAAATGGTCACATACCCTTTAGTCCTCCAAGACATTCAGAAGCAAACAAATGAAGGCTCTGGAGATAAGCCACCAGACATGCAGAGGTACTTTTTTTGTAGATTCTAGTAAAGCTCTTAAAAAAGTGCTTAAAATACGAAAACAGGCAATTTTAACACTCCAGCTGCACAAGAGGGGTTGGTGCATATCACAGGGGCCACAAATCCATGGACATGTCTGTGGGTATTACCTTTAACCTGTTGATGCAGAAGAAGAAACATGCCTTAAAAACCTGTTGCCTGTATGACCTGTGTAGGTCATAGCAATCCATAAGGTGACACATTTCTGGTTTTTCAGGGACTGTTGATGGAATTAGATCTGAAAACATTGTTTTCACAAATTTTTGCCAAAGAAATACACACATGGACTTATTTTGCTGTTTGCTAAAATTAAAACAAATATTGTATCATCACATGAAATTTAGTTAATGTCAGCTGTTTTGTTACTAGATATTCAGATCACAGTGAGCTTTCATTTTAAAATTTTGGATATGAAGCCTTTTTTCCAATGTCTAAAATTTACAAGTTAGATAAGCCAGAAAAAAATGTTTCACATCAGATCAATATAATTTGGGGGAGTTAAATTTTGACCACTGATCAAATCATGTGTCTTTCAGACAATTGTGAAAGAATTTTAATTTACTTTTTGAAAACTTTCTTTATGGTCCTGTATGAAATTTTGAAGAAGTCTCCAGAAAGAAGACAAAGCTGACACTTATTTGCAGTGGTTATTCATTCCTCCCATTTTCTCTGTTCTTTTTCCACAAAATAACACTACTTGAGAAATTATATACAAGAGACAGTGAATATTAAATACTTAATTCTGTTGAGTGCATTTTTCCATGGATTATGTGACAAAATCTCTGAATAAAAAATACACATATAAAATGGAAATAATGCTTTTTCTCTCTGTTTTTTTTTAACAATATTTCAATTTTTTTTAAAAAAACAGTAAAATAAGAATGCCTTTCTACACAGGACATTTTACAATTTTTTTAACCTGGTGAATTAAATGAAATCCTCTAAAAATTTTGCCAACATTGCTTTAATTTTTACAAATCATTTTAAAAATCATTTTCTATTTGTGTGAGTCCCTAAATTACATTTCAACTGTCATTTTAGCCACATGGAACACAGGAAATTAATTTTCACATATTTCAAGACTCAAATGTGCATACAAAGCACAACAAACCAGCCTGGAACAGTAAACACCTTTTCAACACAGCACCATGCCCACCTTGTAATTGCACATTTTTTCTAATGGATTCAGGAGTATGAGATGAAATATTACAGAGCCACAGCTAGTGGGGTGAGAGAAACCAAACCCAAATCCCCCAAACCCCTGCGTCAAAACCTTTAGTGCTTTCGGTAAATGGGGATCCATTAAGTATGTTTCTGAATTAAATCCTACAGGGAAAAAAATGTTAGGCATTGCTTTACAATTTGCCAGATGTTTCCAGGTTATTTTTCTCTTTCCATCAGAGTCAAGTTAATCATGTTCAATAGGCCACCCTGCAAGGGAAAGTAAAAGTAACTTTGTTAGACAGCTGCTTTGCATAAACTGTTTGCTTTCAAGGAATATTGTGCAGCCTGGAGATACTGGAAAGTAATAACAGAATAAAAAGGGGGAAGGAAAATCTGCTCACACATCACCACCCGACTGAGTATCTCCACATCCCTGCAAAATGAAAATAAAGCTTTGTTTTAGTGTTAGGGAGGCTAAATCAAAATTCATTGATGACATTAAAGAGCCAACTTGGTCCACTATGAAATACTGTCACCTCATCTTCCTTTATGACTCTAAGAGTTACAGTAGGGATACTGTCTGAATAGACCTTAACTTGTAAATAATGACTAAATGATAGGACAGTTTGGAAACAGGATTTGAAATCGATGGAGAAAAAAGTGACGGTGGCTTAGCTCAAAGTGCAGGAACAGATCCGGGTCTGCTTTCTAACTGACTTTTATATTTTTAAATGATTATATTTTCCATCCTCCAACTACTTGAAAAAGTATTTCAAGGCCTTTGATTACACATGGAGAGATTTGAGACAACTCAGCTGGGAAACACATTTCTATCTGGGAAAACCCCCACATACATCAATATAAAAAATGCAGACTTAATTCTAGTGTTGAAAACTTCCTCAGTTTTTACTGCATAATTATTGTTTTTAAAGAATCCAATTTTAAAAGAGCCTTACCAAAGCTATGATTTTATGACAAAATAATGGGGTTTAAATTAGGCCTGTGGAGTCCCCAGTATAACTGAGAATCTTCATGCTCACCGTCATCTACTTTTCTAGTTTCTCAGGCTATCTTTGGAAAGTTGACATTATTATAAGATTTTCATTAATTTATCTACCGAGTGCAGATTTTATGATCATAGATATCATATTGAACTCTGACTTATAATTACCAAAGAAGGTTTACTGCATGTACAGTAATTGCCATGCACAAGCAAACACACATATATAAATCTAGAGAGGCACATGAGGCACACCTGCATAAATACATTTACATGTATATACTTGGAGGGGGGAGGTGGTGGCATTAGTTAGTGGACATAGAACACATTGGATCCAGCCTCTGAATTTAATTACAATCTCTTCTGTAGATAGTTTTGAATATGATCCCATGACCCTGACTCAAAAGAAGAAATAATGTTACTACAGAGAATACTGAACACTGAATAAAATATACTGACATACATTGAGTCAGTAATGCATGAAACAGAATTGGTAGTGGTCCCAGTGGATACAGCTGGGTGGTAATTTTGCATTAATATTGCATTAAATATTAATTAATTATTAAATTTGCTGCCTTACCATACCTAGGAGCAGCAACCCACCACCAAAGGGTAGAGCACGTAGGGAGAACATCAGGGCCATCTCTTCAAAAGAGAAATCAATTTTCAGTCCTTGCCACTAGTTTTGTGTTCATTTAAATTTTCCTGGTTTCTAGTTTTTAATCCTAGCGAAGTGACTCCTGCATATGTGTGTGTGTGTGTGTGTGTGTGTGTGTGTGTGTGAGTACAGAAACCTTCTGGTCTTCCTTGTGGCAGTAACACAGAAAAATCTGGGCACATCCCCATGACCCAGCTGGAATTGAAGGTGTTTTCAGTCTTCATATACTTAGAAACCTTGGAACTTTTTCCAATAGAAGTGTAGGTCAGTAGGAGTGAATATAAACCTCCTCATTATTTTCTGCAGATCTCTTCTAGAAGAATTGCATGAATGAGCATTTGAAAATGACTGTGCTTTATCCCTTTTATCACACAGTCACCACGATTTACTTACTCCCTGGCAGGGACTCCAAGCTGTCTGCCTCCATAAATCAGCAGCAGTCGCCTTAGCCTTCTCCCAGAGGGTTCAGGTTGAGGTGCATGCAGGTTGGGATAATTCATGGGAAACATGACAGACCCCTTAAGGATTCTTTTAAGACTTGATAAATGCACAGATGTGCCAAAGTTTTTGTAGGTGAATGATACCTGGATGTTTGCTGCTGAGAGATTATGCTTTGATATAGATGTCCAGTCTCTAAAAAAAGTGCATTTTTCAGGATATATTAACAAATGTAGTTCTTGCTTCAGACCACTGTTGTATGTTTTCCCCTCTTTAATCTTAAAAGTAACATATGGACTAAAGCCCGGCATTTGTCAAACTGACGTGGGAACAGATCAGACATTTATAAATCTAATCCATAAGCACGTTTTCTCATGTTTTGCTTAATCTGATTGCAATTATGTTGTGTTGGGAGAAGAACAGTAGGAGCAAAACCCTAGCACTTCGGTGGCACTAAGATCTGAAGCTCTGAAAATGTGAGGTAGAAACCCTTGCATTTGGCAGAGCTACATGGACAGATTTTGCACCAAATGAGCAACCTGCGGAGCACGTGTTGTTGCCCCCCCACCCCACACGCTTCACGCACACTTGTGCACACAGCACGTTCCCAAAGTGCCCGAAGACTACAGGAGGGGCAAACAGGAAGGAGCTACTGAAAAGGGACAAGGGAGAACCAGGACACATCTATTTCTGGGCTGTGAAGAGAGAGGCTGCAGCACAGACATCCTGCCAGGCAACCTGTGCCATGTGAGGCGCAGCCATAATGTGCAGACTCATCCAGGGTGTTTGGCTGCTTACTCTGACTGCCGTAAAACCTCTAATTCACAGTGGCTACTTTTAACGTGGAGGTTGTTCAGACACCAGCTTTGCAGCAGCATGGACCTTTGCCCTGCACCTTATCTCTTCCCCTGGCACCCTGGCTTCCCTGGAAAGATGGGAGCCCCACAATGTTCCTGCTGGCATTTCAGTTTGGCACATGGGCCCATAGGTCAGCAGAGACACAGGCACTATTTCTTTTCAGGAACAATGGATGTAGTGAAAGAAGCAAAAAGACTCAAAAAAGGAGAGGTAAGGATATTGATTTGCTGAAGAAAAGTGTTACTCAGAGCCTGAGCTGGGATAATAGAACCGCAGGACACATCCTTACACAAGGAGCAGCTATTCATGGCCCTTCTTGAGATGTATGGATTTAATGGCAGCTGTATCGCCTTCTAAAACTGCCTTGTGCTATGAGATACGGTATGTACAGTAAAAATAGCACTCTCTGCACAGCAGGTTTCTATTATGGGATTAACCAATTGTGCCCACGTTGTAAAAACCTGCTAACGACTACCAAAGGCAAATCTCCCCAAAGCAACCAGGCAATGAAAGAAAGTCACAGACAAAAGACTAATGACCTAAAAGTAAAATTCAAACCTGAAGATACCACAGAAAATATTGCTTAAAAAGCTAAGGGTACAAAAGTGTGTGAATTATGAAATGAAACCCAACTAACAACATCGATTGTTTGTTCTGTTAATGCATATGAGATTGTAAAATGCAGGGGGAAAGACAGCATGCAAAGTGTGCTTATTTATGAATTTTGTATTCAATGATTCTTCAGCTAAACCAGAAGAGGCACAGATGATTCTGACTGAACTGGGAAGGTTATGCTAACAGCATTATATAGTCCCTGTAGTGACTGAAGTTTTATGCAACCCATTTACATACCTCTGAAAGAAATCAATTTCGTTCACTTCTAGAGTTGACCAGGTCATTCATTTAATTAAACTTCAGCAAGTATAAAAAAAATTTGCTTTCAGTTCAAATGGTCTCATATTATATCTTTTTTTAGCATATGGTACCAGGCAGATTGCCAGCCCTATATGGAAGGAGAAATTTAGCAATATGTTGCAATAAAGCTCTCTCCTGGCTCCTCAGTCAAAACTTACTTTCACCTAAAATATTCTTTCTTGCCCTTTCTTATTTCTAGGATCTCAACATAAAGTCATCAGCATTCATGCTGTAAGATTAGATTTAATGTGTTTCTAAAGCCTCCCATTAACCTTTCAGAAAGTCTGACATTTCCTGATTCACCAGACAACTAAGTCTTTTTCTATTGGGGTAGACAGTCTCTTCTCAAATCACTTGCATGTGTCAATAATAACTCCTTTCTTTCCCCACAAGCTGGAGGAGAGTGGGGCCCCAGCTTCCTTGACTGAAGGGGGTTGCTTTTGCAAAAGCTTGTGCACAAGCAAAGGCAGGGATGGAGAAATAATGTTAAGCAGCTTCACAATCAAAAGCTTCTGCAGATAGCCTCAAACCCAGACATAGGTGGATTGGGTAGTAGATAATTCTTTATTAAGGTACTGACAGAAATGTCGTCTTTCAGGATGCTTATGAGCCTGAGGAAAAGCTGCTATTATTCTTGAGTTTCCATTCCTGCTGAGCCAGCACCTGTTTGCACTTTTCCCTCATTCTGGTCAAGCAAAGATTCTCACTTAGCATGTAATAAAATGTTGCTTAATTCCCCTGTAAGCCAAACACATTGACATCATTGGGTGTGTGCCTGGTTTATGGCCTAAGGATTTGGCCTTTTATATGTAGACAATTATCTAGATCACTTTCCCCCCCTTCACTCCACACCCTCCACTCCTCTCCCACCCCCAGACTCATGTCAAAACAACAAGTTTCTCAGGTCTGTTTTTTAAGTTAATATATGTGAGTGTCATGTGCTTGCAGATCTATTTGATTTCCTTGAGATATCAGGGTGAGAGAAATTCTTTACATTTTAGCTATTAGTTTGTTTTATAAAATTAGAAATCACACGGCTTTGGTGAACTGGTCAACGTGACACTGGTCAGCTTACTTGTCTCCTGCAACTACAAAATTAAAATATTTTCTAGGACCTAGATATCATGGAAATTCTTGACTGAATTTGACTTTTTCATATAGAATGATTTAGCGTTTGACAATGGAGTCCCCATTCTATAATATTTTGAGGAAGGACAAGGAAATCTTGGTCTTTTGTCCTTGATTTTGTGTTTCCTTTCCACAATCCAAGATGACTCTCAAAAACATAAGTGCTTAAGATTTTTCCCAAAGATGTGAAGTACAAGATATACTATCAGGAATTTAGTGCCACAAAAGCTGAAACAAAGTAATATATTTTAAACTTGCTTGGAGGCCACATGCAGCTTTTTTATGCAACTCATATGTTAGTTATAGCAAAGAGGAATCCCCTCCTTCTTTCCCCAATGTCAACTCTAACTAAAGCAATTGAGAGGAAGTAGTTTTCTCTCTTATATGCATTTATATACATCTATATATCAATGTAATTATACAGTGGTTTGTACCTATACCTATCAGTATTGATATCTATATTGATATGTGTTTATATATGTATTTATATATATATATATATATATATATATATATATAGGCATATGTAACTATGTATTAAGAGCTCACAAAAGGCATCACTACCAATGTGTATTCAGAGATATTGGTGTCTATTTATACAAACAGATCTTGATAGGTACTGATCCTTTTTGAGCTGCATATTGATATCAATAGGCATGAACGCCTATTGACTTGATAACTAGTACTGCCTATGGATTTGAATATCTGTTGATAGGTATTGAGACTTGTTGATATCAATACCTATTGGCAATATTAAGACCTCAATACATAGCAATACTTATATCAATGGGCACTGATATCTATCAATATTTATATCTATGATATTAATACCTATCACTAGCCATTGATAATATTAATACCTCTCAATAAGCATTGGTACATTTTTTTGTCAATTGGCATTGATACCTACCAACATAGATCCCTTTTTAGAGCAATATGATACGCCTCAATACCTATTGGTTGGGATACCTATTGGTTGGGATACCTATTGGTGGGTACTGATGTGAGTAGGTGTTGATAGAAATTTCTGTGTCCAAATATCCATACCTGTTGATAGACATCCACACCTATTCAATTTGATATCTATCTATAGCGATGGGTATCTATGTCTATTGTTTTGGGTATTGATTTGGGTCTCAATATGCACTATTAAATATCAAGAGCAATACCCTTTGATAATGTTTATCAAGAAGGTTCAAAACAGTGAGCAAGTGAAGTGTATCAATATCAGTAGTAACAATATCTATTTATATTTGTAGCCACGGGTACTTATTCATACCTTCTGGTATTGTAAACAATGCATAAGTAAGTATCAGTATCCATGTATTTGGATATCTATCAACAGGTAGCAGTATCAATGGGTATGGCTACCTATGATTACTTGTCAATATCAATAGCTGTTGATAGTCAAACCTGTGCCAGCCATTACTGACAGTATTTTTCATCAATACCTACCTGTAGTGATAAGCATAACTGTCTAATATCTATAATTTTTGGTATTGATTTTGATATGAATTAGCATCACTGCCTACCAATATCAATATATTTTGATATCAATTAATATATTTTGATATCAATAGTCATCAACAGACAATCAACCCATATCAATTTTGATACCTATCAATGATAGGTAATGATAGGGATAGATATCAATAGGTATTGACACCTATCCATATTAATTGGCATTGTTAGACATCCATACTTACTGGTTTCAATGCTGATTTCAATAGTTATATGTATCAATCAATATTGATACCTACTGATTTTGGCATCTATTGGTAACATGAGGCATACATACCCACGAACACCAGTACAGCTACTCTTCATCATGCTGTAAAAGCTTCTTAAATTTCTAAAATTCAAGATGTGTCTTTATTCATCCCATACAAACTCCTTTGTTCAACCATTTTATCTGACACAGAGAGACACCACACTTTAGGGACTCCTTCTGAGAAGTTCTGTCTGCAATGAAGCCCTGTTCTGCACTAGGGTCAAAATACACTTCTTGGCAATGTTGTGCTGATAAGCCTTGATACAACAAGGAGGCCAGGGAATGGCATTTTCAACAAGGACAGCTTCCATAGAGTATTTTGATAATGCAGTAATGTGTTGGAATAAAATGGCCTGATGGCCTCGCTCATATATTGATGGATAAATTATTGATATAGACTACATTTCTAAGACATCTTCATGTAAAGACTTACATGACAAATGCCTCCATGGAGATAACTCATGCATAAGTAGCATATATTTTCATTATTGATTTACTAAAAGGATATTATTGCTACTGCAAATGCAGGAAAATTGTCTCTATGAGTGGAATTCCATTTTGATGTTACTGCCAAGAAGGTAACAAATGCACCAGGGATTTTTTTAGCCTTCTCA